>NW_027480442.1:2503590-3129488 GCF_051401765.1 Calliopsis andreniformis | reverse complement strand
ATAGTTAGGGCCTAAGAAGTGAACGCCAGCAGCATAAAATACAATATAAATACAACAGTTTTTCCATCATACAAAACGAATAATTGCAACCAGTATGAAAGCTATGGTCATTTCTACTTTACGGCCAACCTAGGCTACACAATAGGGCGTTGCTCTTACGGATTGAATAGTTAGGGCCTCAGAAGTCAACGCCAGAAGCATAAAACACAATATAAATACAACAGTTTTTCCATCGTATAGAACGAATAATAGCAACCAGTGTGAAAGTTATGGTCATTTCTACTTTCCGGGCAACCTAGGCTTCACGCCTAGGGCGTTGCTCCACCAGATCAAACAGTTAGGGCCTTAGAAGTCAACGCCCGAAGCATAAAATACAAAATAAATAGAACAGCTTTTCCATCGTATAAAACGAATAATTGCAACCAGTGTGAAAGTAATGGGCATTTCTACCTTCCGAGCAACCTAGGCTTCACTCTAGGGCGTTGCTCCACCACATCGAATAGCTACGGCCTTAGAAGTCAACGCCAGAAGCATAAAATACAGTATAAATACAACAGTTTTTCCATTGTATAGCATGACCAATTGCAACCAGTGCGAAAGTAACGATCATTTCGACGCTTCGGGCATCCTAGACTTAACTCTGAGGGGTTGCTCCACCAGATCGAAGAGTTAGGGTCTAAGAAGTCAACACCGGAAGCATAAAACACAATATAAATACAACAGCTTTTCCATCGTAGAAAACGAATAATTGCAACCTGTGTGAAGGTTATGGTCATATCTACGTTCCGGGTAACCTTGGCTTCACTCTATGGCGTTCTTCCACCACATCGAATAGCTACGGCCTCAGAAGTCAACGCCTGAAGCATAGAATACAATAAATATACAAGAGTTCTTCCATCATATAACAGGAATATTTGCAACCAGTTTGAAAGTGATGGTAATTGCTACGTTCCGGGCAACTTAGGCTTCACTCTAGGGCGTTGCTCCACCAGACCGAATAGTTAGTGCCTTAGAAGTCAACGCCGGAAGCATAAAACACAATATAAATACAACAGTTTTTCCATCGTATAAAACGAATAATTGCAACCAGTATGAAAGTTAACGTCATTTCTACCTTCCGGGCAACCTAGGCTTCACCCTAGGGCGCTGCTCCAACAGATTGAATAGTTAGGGCCTTAGAAGTCAACGCCGGAAGCATATAATGCAATAAAAATACAACAGCTTTTCCATCGTATAAAAGGATTAATTGCAACCAGCTTGAAAGTGATGGTCATTTCTACGTTCCGGGCAACCTAGGCTTCACTCTAGGGCGTTGCTCCACCAGATCGAATAACTAGGGCCTCAGAAGTCAACGCCAGAAGCATAAAATACAATATAAGTACAACAGTTTTTCCATCGTATAAAATGAGTAATTGCAAACATTGCGAAAGTAATGGTCATTCCACGTTCCGGGCAACCTAGGCGTCACTCTAGTGCGTTGCTCCACCACATCTAATAGCTACGGCCTTAGACGTCAACGACAGAAGCATAAAATACAATAAAGATGCAACAGCTTTTCCTACGTATAAAACGAATAATTGCAACCAGTGTGAAAGTTATTGTCATTTCTACTTTCCGGGCAACCTAGGCTTCACCCTAGGGCGTTGCTCCACCAGATCGAATAGCTGGGGCCTTAGAAGTCAACGCCCGAAGCATGAAATACAATATAAATACAACAGTTTTTCCATCGTATAAAACGAATAATTGCTACCGGTGTGAAAGTTATGGTCATTTCAACGTTCCGGGCAACCTAGGCTTCACTCTAGGGCGTTGATCCAACAGATCGAATAGTTAGGGCCTTAGAAGTCAGCACCCGAAGCATAAAATACAATATAAATCTAACAGTTTTTCCATCATATAACTGGAATAATTGCAACCCGTGTGAAAGTGATGGTCATTTGTACGTTCCAGGCAACCTAGGCTTCACTCTAGGGCGTTGTACCACCAGATCGAATTGGTAGGGCCTAAGAAGTCAACGCCAGAAGCATAAGATACAATATAAATATAACAGTTTTTCCATCGTATAGAACGAATAATAGCATCCAGTGTGAAAGTTATGGTCATTTCTACGTTCCGGGCAACCTAGGCTTCACTCTAGGGCGTTGCTCCACCAGATCAAACAGTTAGTTCCTTAGAAGTCAACGCCCGAAGCATAAAATACAAAATAAATAGAACAGTTTTTCCATAGTATAAAACGAATAATAGCAACCAGTGTGAAAGTTATGATCATTTCTACGTTCCGGCAACCTAGGCTTCACCCCAGGGCGTTGTTCCACCAGATCGAATAGTTAGGGCCTAAGAAGTGAACGCCAGCAGCATAAAATACAATATAAATACAACAGTTTTTCCATCATACAAAACGAATAATTGCAACCAGTATGAAAGCTATGGTCATTTCTACTTTACGGCCAACCTAGGCTACACAATAGGGCGTTGCTCTTACGGATTGAATAGTTAGGGCCTCAGAAGTCAACGCCAGAAGCATAAAACACAATATAAATACAACAGTTTTTCCATCGTATAGAACGAATAATAGCAACCAGTGTGAAAGTTATGGTCATTTCTACTTTCCGGGCAACCTAGGCTTCACGCCTAGGGCGTTGCTCCACCAGATCAAACAGTTAGGGCCTTAGAAGTCAACGCCCGAAGCATAAAATACAAAATAAATAGAACAGCTTTTCCATCGTATAAAACGAATAATTGCAACCAGTGTGAAAGTAATGGGCATTTCTACCTTCCGAGCAACCTAGGCTTCACTCTAGGGCGTTGCTCCACCACATCGAATAGCTACGGCCTTAGAAGTCAACGCCAGAAGCATAAAATACAGTATAAATGCAACAGTTTTTCCATTGTATAGCATGACCAATTGCAACCAGTGCGAAAGTAACGATCATTTCGACGCTTCGGGCATCCTAGACTTAACTCTGAGGGGTTGCTCCACCAGATCGAAGAGTTAGGGTCTAAGAAGTCAACACCGGAAGCATAAAATACAATATAAATACAACAGCTTTTCCATCGTAGAAAACGAATAATTGCAACCTGTGTGAAGGTTATGGTCATATCTACGTTCCGGGTAACCTTGGCTTCACTCTATGGCGTTCTTCCACCACATCGAATAGCTACGGCCTCAGAAGTCAACGCCTGAAGCATAGAATACAATAAAAATACAAGAGTTCTTCCATCATATAACAGGAATATTTGCAACCAGTTTGAAAGTGATGGTAACTGCTACGTTCCGGGCAACTTAGGTTTCACTCTAGGGCGTTGCTCCACCAGACCGAATAGTTAGTGCCTTAGAAGTCAACGCCGGAAGCATAAAACACAATATAAATACAACAGTTTTTCCATCGTATAAAACGAATAATTGCAACCAGTATGAAAGTTAACGTCATTTCTACCTTCCGGGCAACCTAGGCTTCACCCTAGGGCGCTGCTCCAACAGATTGAATAGTTAGGGCCTTAGAAGTCAACGCCGGAAGCATATAATGCAATAAAAATACAACAGCTTTTCCATCGTATAAAAGGATTAATTGTAACCAGTTTGAAAGTGATGGTCATTTCTACGTTCCGGGCAACCTAGGCTTCACTCTAGGGCGTTGCTCCACCAGATCGAATAACTAGGGCCTTAGAAGTCAACGCCAGAAGCATAAAATACAATATAAGTACAACAGTTTTTCCATCGTATAAAATGAGTAATTGCAAACATTGCGAAAGTAATGGTCATTCCACGTTCCGGGCAACCTAGGCGTCACTCTAGTGCGTTGCTCCACCACATCTAATAGCTACGGCCTTAGACGTCAACGACAGAAGCATAAATTACAATAAAGATGCAACAGCTTTTCCATCGTATAAAACGAATAATTGCACCCAGTGTGAAAGTTATAGTCATTTCTACTTTCCGCGCAACCTAGGCTTCACCCTAGGGCGATGCTCCAACAGATTGAATAGTTAGGACCTTAGAAGTCAATGCCCGAAGCATAAAACACAATATAAATACAACAGTTTTTCCATCGTATAAATCGAATAATTGCAACCAGTATGAAAGTTAACGTCATTTCTACCTTCCGGGCAACCTAGGCTTCACCCTAGGGCGCTGCTCCAACAGATTGAATAGTTAGGGCCTTAGAAGTCAACGCCCGAAGCATAAAATACAAAATAAATAGAACAGTTTTTCCATTGTATAAAACGAATAATTGCAACCAGTATGAAAGTTATGGTCATTTCTACTTTCCGGGCAACCTAGGCTTCACCCTAGGGCGTTGCTTCAACAGATTGAATAGTTAGGGCCTTAGAAGTCAACGCCCGAAGCATAAAATACAAAATAAATAGAACAGTTTTTCCATTGTATAAAACGAATAATTGCAACCTGTGTGAAAGTAATGGGCATTTCTACCTTCCGGGCAACCTAGGCTTCACTCTAGGGCGTTGCTCCACCACATCGAATAGCTACGGCCTTAGAAGTCAACGCCAGAAGCATAAAATACAGTATAAATACAACAGTTTTTCCATTGTATAGCATGACCAATTGCAACCAGTGCGAAAGTAACGATCATTTCGACGCTTCGGGCATCCTATACTTAACTCTGAGGCGTTGCTCCACCAGATCGAAGAGATAGGGTCTAAGAAGTCAACACAGGAAGCATAAAATACAATATAAATACATCAGCTTTTCCATCGTAGAAAACGAATAATTGCAACCTGTGTGAAGGTTATGGTTATATCTACGTTCCGGGTAACCTTGGCTTCACTGTAGGGTGTTGCTCCACCAGATCGAATAGGTAGGGCCATAGAAGTCTACGCCGGAAGCATAAAATACAATAAATATACAAGAGTTTTTCCATCGTATAACAGGATTAATTGCAACCAGTTTGAAAGTGATGGTCATTTCTCCTCTCCGGGCAACCTAGGCTTCACTCTAGAGCGTTGCTCCACTAAATCGAATAGCTAGGGCCTTAGAAGTCAACGCCAGAAGCATAAAATACAATGTAAATACAATAGTTTTTCCATTGTATAAAACGAATAATTGCAACCAGTATGAAACTTATGGTCATTTTTACTTTCCGAGCAACCTAGGCTTCACCCTAGGCCGTTGCTCCAACAGGTTGAATAGTCAGGGCCTTAGAAGTCAACGCCCGAAGCATAAAATGCAATAAAAATACAACAGTGTTTCCATCATATAATAGGAATAATTGCAACCAGTTTGAAAGTGATTGCCAATTCTACGTTCCGCGCAACCTAGGCTTCACTCCAGGGCGTTGCTCCACCAGATCGAATGGTTACGGCCTAAGAAGTCAACGTCAGAAGCATAAAATACGATATAAATACAACAGCTTTTCCATCGTATAAAACGAATAATTGCAACCAGTTTGAAAGTGATGGTCATTTCTACGTTTCGGGCAACCTAGGCTTCACTCTGGGGCGTTGCTCCACCAGATGGAATAGTTAGTGCCTTAGAAGTCAACGCCAGAAGCATAAAATACAATGTAAATACAACTGTTTTATCATCGTATAAAACGAATAATTGCTACCAGTATGGATGTGATGGTCATTTCTACGTTCCGGCCAACCTAGGCCTCACTCTAGGGCGTTGTTCCACCAGATTGAATAGTTAGGGCCTATGAAATCAACGGCAGAAGCATAAAATACAATATAAATATAACAGTTTTTCCATCGTATAAAACGAATAATTTCAACCAGTGTGAATGTTATGGTCATTTCTACATTCCGAGCAACGTAGGCTTCACTCTAGGGCGTTGATCCACCAGATAGAATAGGTAGGGCCATAGAAGTCTATGCCCGAAGCATAAAATACAATAAATATACAAGGGTTTTTCCATCGTATATCAGGAATAATTGCACCCAGTGTGAAAGTGATGATCATTTATACGTTCCCGGCAACGTAGGCTTCACGGTAGGGCGTTGTTCCACCAGATCGAACACTTAGGGCCTAAGAAGTCACCACCAGAAGCATAAAATACAATAGAAATATAACAGTTTTTCCATCGTATCAAACAAATAATAGCAATCAGAGTGAAAGTTATGGTCATTTCTAAGTTCCGGGCAACCTAGGCTTCACGCTAGGGCGTTGCTCCAACAGATTGAATAGTTAGGGCCTTAGAAGTCAACGCCCGAAGCATAAAATGCAATAAAAGTGCAACAGTTTTTCCATCGTATAAAAGGATTAATTGCAACCAGTTTGAAAGTTATGGTCATTTCTACGTTCCGGGCAACCTAGGCGTCACTCTAGTGCGTTGCTCCACCACATCTAATAGCTACGGTCTTAGACGTCAACGACAGAAGCATAAAATACAATAATGATGCAACAGCTTTTCCTACGTATAAAACGAATAATTGCAACCAGTGTGAAAGTTATTGTCATTTCTACTTTCCGGGCAACCTAGGCTTCACCCTAGGGCGTTGCTCCACCAGATCGAATAGCTAGGGCCTTAGAAGTCAACGCCAGAAGCATGAAATACAATATAAATACAACAGTTTTTCCATCGTATAAAACGTATAATTGCTACCGGTGTGAAAGTTATGGTCATTTCAACGTTCCGGGCAACCTAGGCTTCACTCTAGGGCGTTGATCCAACAGATTGAATAGTTAGGGCCTTAGAAGTCAGCACCCGAAGCATAAAATACAATATAAATCTAACAGTTTTTCCATCATATAACTGGAATAATTGCAACCCGTGAGAAAGTGATGGTCATTTGTACGTTCCAGGCAACCTAGGCTTCACTCTAGGGCGTTGTACCACCAGATCGAATTGTTAGGGCCTAAGAAGTCAACGCCAGAAGCATAAGATACAATATAAATATAACAGTTTTTCCATCGTATAGAACGAATAATAGCATCCAGTGTGGAAGTTATGGTCATTTCTACGTTCCGGGCAACCTAGGCTTCACTCTAGGGCGTTGCTCCACCAGATCAAACAGTTAGTTCCTTAGAAGTCAACGCCCGAAGCATAAAATACCAAATAAATAGAACAGTTTTTCCATAGTATAAAACGAATAATAGCAACCAGTGTGAAAGTTATGATCATTTCTACGTTCCGGCAACCTAGGCTTCACCCCAGGGCGTTGTTCCACCAGATCGAATAGTTAGGGCCTAAGAAGTGAACGCCAGCAGCATAAAATACAATATAAATACAACAGTTTTTCCATCATACAAAACGAATAATTGCAACCAGTATGAAAACTATGGTCATTTCTACTTTACGGCCAACCTAGGCTACACAATAGGGCGTTGCTCTTACAGATTGAATAGTTAGGGCCTCAGAAGTCAACGCCAGAAGCATAAAACACAATATAAATACAACAGTCTTTCCATCGTATAGAACGAATAATAGCAACCAGTGTGAAAGTTATGGTCATTTCTACTTTCCGGGCAACCTAGGCTTCACGCCTAGGGCGTTACTCCACCAGATCAAACAGTTAGGGCCTTAGAAGTCAACGCCCGAAGCATAAAATACAAAATAAATAGAACAGCTTTTCCATCGTATAAAACGAATAATTGCAACCAGTGTGAAAGTAATGGGCATTTCTACCTTCCGAGCAACCTAGGCTTCACTCTAGGGCGTTGCTCCACCACATCGAATAGCTACGGCCTTAGAAGTCAACGCCAGAAGCATAAAATACAGTATAAATACAACAGTTTTTCCATTGTATAGCATGACCAATTGCAACCAGTGCGAAAGTAACGATCATTTCGACGCTTCGGGCATCCTAGACTTAACTCTGAGGGGTTGCTCCACCAGATCGAAGAGTTAGGGTCTAAGAAGTCAACACCGGAAGCATAAAATACAATATAAATACAACAGCTTTTCCATCGTAGAAAACGAATAATTGCAATCTGTGTGAATGTTATGGTCATATCTACGTTCCGGGTAACCTTGGCTTCACTCTATGGCGTTCTTCCACCACATCGAATAGCTACGGCCTCAGAAGTCAACGCCTGAAGCATAGAATACAATAAAAATACAACAGTCTTTCCATCCTATAACTGGAATAATTGCAACCCGTGTGAAAGTGATGGTCATTTCTCCTCTCCGGGCAACCTAGGCTTCACTCTAGAGCGTTGCTCCACTAAATCGAATAGCTAGGGCCTTAGAAGTCAACGCCAGAAGCATAAAATACAATGTAAATACAATAGTTTTTCCATTGTATAAAACGAATAATTGCAACCAGTATGAAACTTATGGTCATTTTTACTTTCCGAGCAACCTAGGCTTCACCCTAGGCCGTTGCTCCAACAGGTTGAATAGTCAGGGCCTTAGAAGTCAACGCCCGAAGCATAAAATGCAATAAAAATACAACAGTGTTTCCATCATATAATAGGAATAATTGCAACCAGTTTGAAAGTGATTGCCAATTCTACGTTCCGCGCAACCTAGGCTTCACTCCAGGGCGTTGCTCCACCAGATCGAATGGTTACGGCCTAAGAAGTCAACGTCAGAAGCATAAAATACGATATAAATACAACAGCTTTTCCATCGTATAAAACGAATAATTGCAACCAGTTTGAAAGTGATGGTCATTTCTACGTTTCGGGCAACCTAGGCTTCACTCTGGGGCGTTGCTCCACCAGATGGAATAGTTAGTGCCTTAGAAGTCAACGCCAGAAGCATAAAATACAATGTAAATACAACTGTTTTATCATCGTATAAAACGAATAATTGCTACCAGTATGGATGTGATGGTCATTTCTACGTTCCGGCCAACCTAGGCCTCACTCTAGGGCGTTGTTCCACCAGATTGAATAGTTAGGGCCTATGAAATCAACGGCAGAAGCATAAAATACAATATAAATATAACAGTTTTTCCATCGTATAAAACGAATAATTTCAACCAGTGTGAATGTTATGGTCATTTCTACATTCCGATCAACGTAGGCTTCACTCTAGGGCGTTGATCCACCAGATAGAATAGGTAGGGCCATAGAAGTCTATGCCCGAAGCATAAAATACAATAAATATACAAGGGTTTTTCCATCGTATATCAGGAATAATTGCACCCAGTGTGAAAGTGATGATCATTTATACGTTCCCGGCAACGTAGGCTTCACGGTAGGGCGTTGTTCCACCAGATCGAACACTTAGGGCCTAAGAAGTCACCACCAGAAGCATAAAATACAATATAAATATAACAGTTTTTCCATCGTATCAAACAAATAATAGCAATCAGTGTGAAAGTTATGGTCATTTCTAAGTTCCGGGCAACCTAGGCTTCACGCTAGGGCGTTGCTCCAACAGATTGAATAGTTAGGGCCTTAGAAGTCAACGCCCGAAGCATAAAATGCAATAAAAGTGCAACAGTTTTTCCATCGTATAAAAGGATTAATTGCAACCAGTTTGAAAGTTATGGTCATTTCTACGTTCCGGGCAACCTAGGCGTCACTCTAGTGCGTTGCTCTACCACATCTAATAGCTACGGTCTTAGACGTCAACGACAGAAGCATAAAATACAATAATGATGCAACAGCTTTTCCTACGTATAAAACGAATAATTGCAACCAGTGTGAAAGTTATTGTCATTTCTACTTTCCGGGCAACCTAGGCTTCACCCTAGGGCGTTGCTCCACCAGATCGAATAGCTAGGACCTTAGAAGTCAACGCCAGAAGCATGAAATACAATATAAATACAACAGTTTTTCCATCGTATAAAACGTATAATTGCTACCGGTGTGAAAGTTATGGTCATTTCAACGTTCCGGGCAACCTAGGCTTCACTCTAGGGCGTTGATCCAACAGATTGAATAGTTAGGGCCTTAGAAGTCAGCACCCGAAGCATAAAATACAATATAAATCTAACAGTTTTTCCATCATATAACTGGAATAATTGCAACCCGTGAGAAAGTGATGGTCATTTGTACGTTCCAGGCAACCTAGGCTTCACTCTAGGGCGTTGTACCACCAGATCGAATTGGTAGGGCCTAAGAAGTCAACGCCAGAAGCATAAGATACAATATAAATATAACAGTTTTTCCATCGTATAGAACGAATAATAGCATCCAGTGTGGAAGTTATGGTCATTTCTACGTTCCGGGCAACCTAGGCTTCACTCTAGGGCGTTGCTCCACCAGATCAAACAGTTAGTTCCTTAGAAGTCAACGCCCGAAGCATAAAATACCAAATAAATAGAACAGTTTTTCCATAGTATAAAACGAATAATAGCAACCAGTGTGAAAGTTATGATCATTTCTACGTTCCGGCAACCTAGGCTTCACCCCAGGGCGTTGTTCCACCAGATCGAATAGTTAGGGCCTAAGAAGTGAACGCCAGCAGCATAAAATACAATATAAATACAACAGTTTTTCCATCATACAAAACGAATAATTGCAACCAGTATGAAAGCTATGGTCATTTCTACTTTACGGCCAACCTAGGCTACACAATAGGGCGTTGCTCTTACAGATTGAATAGTTAGGGCCTCAGAAGTCAACGCCAGAAGCATAAAACACAATATAAATACAACAGTCTTTCCATCGTATAGAACGAATAATAGCAACCAGTGTGAAAGTTATGGTCATTTCTACTTTCCGGGCAACCTAGGCTTCACGCCTAGGGCGTTGCTCCACCAGATCAAACAGTTAGGGCCTTAGAAGTCAACGCCCGAAGCATAAAATACAAAATAAATAGAACAGCTTTTCCATCGTATAAAACGAATAATTGCAACCAGTGTGAAAGTAATGGGCATTTCTACCTTCCGAGCAACCTAGGCTTCACTCTAGGGCGTTGCTCCACCACATCGAATAGCTACGGCCTTAGAAGTCAACGCCAGAAGCATAAAATACAGTATAAATACAACAGTTTTTCCATTGTATAGCATGACCAATTGCAACCAGTGCGAAAGTAACGATCATTTCGACGCTTCGGGCATCCTAGACTTAACTCTGAGGGGTTGCTCCACCAGATCGAAGAGTTAGGGTCTAAGAAGTCAACACCGGAAGCATAAAATACAATATAAATACAACAGCTTTTCCATCGTAGAAAACGAATAATTGCAATCTGTGTGAATGTTATGGTCATATCTACGTTCCGGGTAACCTTGGCTTCACTCTATGGCGTTCTTCCACCACATCGAATAGCTACGGCCTCAGAAGTCAACGCCTGAAGCATAGAATATAATAAAAATACAACAGTCTTTCCATCCTATAACTGGAATAATTGCAACCCGTGTGAAAGTGATGGTCATTTGTACGTTCCAGGCAACCTAGGCTTCACTCTAGGGCGTTGTACCACCAGATCGAATTATTAGGGCCTAAGAAGTCAAAGCCAGAAGCATAAGATACAATATAAATATAACAGTTTTTCCATCGTATAGAACGAATAATAGCATCCAGTGTGAAAGTTATGGTCATTTCTACGTTCCGGGCAACCTAGGCTTCACTCTAGGCGTTGCACCACCAGATCAAACAGTTAGTCCCTTAGAAGTCAACGCCCGAAGCATAAAATGCAAAATAAATAGAACAGTTTTTCCATAGTATAAAACGAATAATTGCAACCAGTGTGAAAGTTATGATCATTTCTACGTTCCGGCAACCTAAGCCTCACCCCAGGGCGTTGTTCCACCAGATCGAATAGTTAGGGCCTTAGAAGTAAACGCCAGAAGCATAAAATACAATATAAATACAACAGTTTTTCCATCATACAAAACGAATAATTGCAGCCAGTATGAAAGCTATGGTCATTACTAATTTACGGGCAACCTAGGCTACACAATAGGGCGTTGCTCTTACAGATTGAATAGTTATGGCCTTAGAAGTCAACGCCAGAAGCATATATCACAATATAAATACAACAGTTTTTCCATCGTATAAAACGAATAATTGCAACCAGTATGAAAGTTAACGTCACTTCTACTTTCCGGGCAACCTAGGCTTCACCCTAGGGCGTTGCTCTAACAGATTGAATAGTTAGGGCCTTAGAAGTCAACGCCGGAAGCATAAAATGCAATAAAAATACAACAGTTTCTCCATCGTATAAAAGGATTAATTGCAACCAGTTTGAAAGTGATGGTCATTTCTACGTTCCGGGCTACCTAGGCTTCACTCTAGGGCTTTGCTCCACCAGATCGAATAGCTAGGGCCTTAGAAGTCAACGCCAGAAGCATATAATACAATATAAGTACAACAGTTTTTCCATCGTATAAAATGAATAATTGCAAACATTGCGAAAGTAATGATCATTCCACGTTCCGGGCAACCTATGCGTCACTCTAGTGCGTTGCTCCACCACATCTAATAGCTACGGCCTTAGACGTCAACGACAGAAGCATAAATTACAATAAAGATGCAACAGCTTTTCCATCGTATAAAACGAATAATTGCAACCTGTGTGAAGGTTATGGTCATATCTACGTTCCGGGTAACCTTGGCTTCACTGTAGGGTGTTGCTCCACCAGATCGAATAGGTAGGGCCATAGAAGTCTACGCCGGAAGCATAAAATACAATAAATATACAAGAGTTTTTCCATCGTATAACAGGATTAATTGCGACCAGTTTGAAAGTGATGGTCATTTCTCCTCTCCGGGCAACCTAGGCTTCACTCTAGAGCGTTGCTCCACTAGATCGAATAGCTAGGGCCTTAGAAGTCAACGCCAGAAGCATAAAATACAATGTAAATACAATAGTTTTTCCATTGTATAAAACGAATAATTGCAACCAGTATGAAACTTATGGTCATTTTTACTTTCCGAGCAACCTAGGCTTCACCCTAGGCCGTTGCTCCAACAGGTTGAATAGTCAGGGCCTTAGAAGTCAACGCCCGAAGCATAAAATGCAATAAAAATACAACAGTGTTTCCATCATATAATAGGAATAATTGCAACCAGTTTGAAAGTGATTGCCAATTCTACGTTCCGCGCAACCTAGGCTTCACTCCAGGGCGTTGCTCCACCAGATCGAATGGTTACGGCCTAAGAAGTCAACGTCAGAAGCATAAAATACGATATAAATACAACAGCTTTTCCATCGTATAAAACGAATAATTGCAACCAGTTTGAAAGTGATGGTCATTTCTACGTTTCGGGCAACCTAGGCTTCACTCTAGGGCGTTGCTCCACCAGATGGAATAGTTAGTGCCTTAGAAGTCAACGCCAGAAGCATAAAATACAATGTAAATACAACTGTTTTATCATCGTATAAAACGAATAATTGCTACCAGTATGGAAGTGATGGTCATTTCTACGTTCCGGCCAACCTAGGCCTCACTCTAGGGCGTTGTTCCACCAGATTGAATAGTTAGGGCCTATGAAATCAACGGCAGAAGCATAAAATACAATATAAATATAACAGTTTTTCCATCGTATAAAACGAATAATTTCAACCAGTGTGAATGTTATGGTCATTTCTACATTCCGAGCAACGTAGGCTTCACTCTAGGGCGTTGATCCACCAGATAGAATAGGTAGGGCCATAGAAGTCTATGCCCGAAGCATAAAATACAATAAATATACAAGGGTTTTTCCATCGTATATCTGGAATAATTGCACCCAGTGTGAAAGTGATGATCATTTATACGTTCCCGGCAACGTAGGCTTCACGGTAGGGCGTTGTTCCACCAGATCGAACACTTAGGGCCTAAGAAGTCACCACCAGAAGCATAAAATACAATATAAATATAACAGTTTTTCCATCGTATCAAACAAATAATAGCAATCAGTGTGTAAGTTATGGTCATTTCTAAGTTCCGGGCAACCTAGGCTTCACGCTAGGGCGTTGCTCCAACAGATTGAATAGTTAGGGCATTAGAAGTCAACGCCCGAAGCATAAAATACAATATAAATCTAACAGTTTTTCCATCATATAACTGGAATAATTGCAACCCGTGTGAAAGTGATGGTCATTTGTACGTTCCAGGCAACCTAGGCTTCACTCTAGGGCGTTGTACCACCAGATCGAATTGGTAGGGCCTAAGAAGTCAACGCCAGAAGCATAAGATACAATATAAATATAACAGTTTTTCCATCGTATAGAACGAATAATAGCATCCAGTGTGGAAGTTATGGTCATTTCTACGTTCCGGGCAACCTAGGCTTCACTCTAGGGCGTTGCTCCACCAGATCAAACAGTTAGTTCCTTAGAAGTCAACGCCCGAAGCATAAAATACCAAATAAATAGAACAGTTTTTCCATAGTATAAAACGAATAATAGCAACCAGTGTGAAAGTTATGATCATTTCTACGTTCCGGCAACCTAGGCTTCACCCCAGGGCGTTGTTCCACCAGATCGAATAGTTAGGGCCTAAGAAGTGAACGCCAGCAGCATAAAATACAATATAAATACAACAGTTTTTCCATCATACAAAACGAATAATTGCAACCAGTATGAAAACTATGGTCATTTCTACTTTACGGCCAACCTAGGCTACACAATAGGGCGTTGCTCTTACAGATTGAATAGTTAGGGCCTCAGAAGTCAGCGCCAGAAGCATAAAACACAATATAAATACAACAGTCTTTCCATCGTATAGAACGAATAATAGCAACCAGTGTGAAAGTTATGGTCATTTCTACTTTCCGGGCAACCTAGGCTTCACGCCTAGGGCGTTGCTCCACCAGATCAAACAGTTAGGGCCTTAGAAGTCAACGCCCGAAGCATAAAATACAAAATAAATAGAACAGCTTTTCCATCGTATAAAACGAATAATTGCAACCAGTGTGAAAGTAATGGGCATTTCTACCTTCCGAGCAACCTAGGCTTCACTCTAGGGCGTTGCTCCACCACATCGAATAGCTACGGCCTTAGAAGTCAACGCCAGAAGCATAAAATACAGTATAAATACAACAGTTTTTCCATTGTATAGCATGACCAATTGCAACCAGTGCGAAAGTAACGATCATTTCGACGCTTCGGGCATCCTAGACTTAACTCTGAGGGGTTGCTCCACCAGATCGAAGAGTTAGGGTCTAAGAAGTCAACACCGGAAGCATAAAATACAATATAAATACAACAGCTTTTCCATCGTAGAAAACGAATAATTGCAATCTCTGTGAATGTTATGGTCATATCTACGTTCCGGGTAACCTTGGCTTCACTCTATGGCGTTCTTCCACCACATCGAATAGCTACGGCCTCAGAAGTCAACGCCTGAAGCATAGAATACAATAAAAATACAACAGTCTTTCCATCCTATAACTGGAATAATTGCAACCCGTGTGAAAGTGATGGTCATTTGTACGTTCCAGGCAACCTAGTCTTCACTCTAGGGCGTTGTACCACCAGATCGAATTATTAGGGCCTAGGAAGTCAAAGCCAGAAGCATAAGATACAATATAAATATAACAGTTTTTCCATCGTATAGAACGAATAATAGCATCCAGTGTGAAAGTTATGGTCATTTCTACGTTCCGGGCAACCTAGGCTTCACTCTAGGCGTTGCACCACCAGATCAAACAGTTAGTCCCTTAGAAGTCAACGCCCGAAAAATAAAATGCAAAATAAATAGAACAGTTATTCCATAGTATAAAACGAATAATTGCAACCAGTGTGAAAGTTATGATCATTTCTACGTTCCGGCAACCTAAGCCTCTCCCCAGGGCGTTGTTCCACCAGATCGAATAGTTAGGGCCTTAGAAGTCAACGCCAGAAGCATAAAATACAATATAAATACAACAGTTTTTCCATCATACAAAACGAATAATTGCAGCCAGTATGAAAGCTATGGTCATTACTAATTTACGGGCAACCTAGGCTACACAATAGGGCGTTGCTCTTACAGATTGAATAGTTATGGCCTTAGAAGTCAACGCCAGAAGCATATATCACAATATAAATACAACAGTTTTTCCATCGTATAAAACGAATAATTGCAACCAGTATGAAAGTTAACGTCACTTCTACTTTCCGGTCAACCTAGGCTTCACCCTAGGGAGTTGCTCTAACAGATTGAATAGTTAGGGCCTTAGAAGTCAACGCCGGAAGCATAAAATGCAATAAAAATACAACAGTTTCTCCGTCGTATAAAATGAATAATTGCAAACATTGCGAAAGTAATGGTCATTCCACGTTCCGGGCAACCTAGGCGTCACTCTAGTGCGTTGCTCCACCACATCTAATAGCTACGGCCTTAGACGTCAACGACAGAAGCATAAATTACAATAAAGATGCAACAGCTTTTCCATCGTATAAAACGAATAATTGCAACCTGTGTGAAGGTTATGGTCATATCTACGTTCCGGGTAACCTTGGCTTCACTGTAGGGTGTTGCTCCACCAGATCGAATAGGTAGGGCCATAGAAGTCTACGCCGGAAGCATAAAATACAATAAATATACAAGAGTTTTTCCATCGTATAACAGGATTAATTGCAACCAGTTTGAAAGTGATGGTCATTTCTCCTCTCCGGGCAACCTAGGCTTCACTCTAGAGCGTTGCTCAACTAGATCGAATAGCTAGGGCCTTAGAAGTCAACGCCAGAAGCATAAAATACAATGTAAATACAACAGTTTTTCCATTGTATAAAACGAATAATTGCAACCAGTATGAAACCTATGGGCATTTTTACTTTCCGAGCAACCTAGGCTTCACCCTAGGCCGTTGCTCCAACAGGTTGAATAGTCAGGGCCTTAGAAGTCAACGCCCGAAGCATAAAATGCAATAAAAATACAACAGTGTTCCCATCATATAATAGGAATAATTGCAACCAGTTTGAAAGTGATTGCCAATTCTACGTTCCGCGCAACCTAGGCTTCACTCCAGGGCGTTGCTCCACCAGATCGAATAGTTACGGCCTAAGAAGTCAACGTCAGAAGCATAAGATACGATATAAATACAACAGCTTTTCCATCGTATAAAACGAATAATTGCAACCAGTGTGAAAGTAATGGTCATTTCTACGTTCCGAGCACCCTAGGCGTCACACTAGGGCGTTCCTCCACCACATCTAATAGCTACGGCCTTAGAAGCCAACGCCCGAGGCATAAAATACAATATAAATACAACAGCCTTTACACCGTATAAAACGAATAATTGCAACCTGTGTGAAGTTTATGGTCATATCTACGTTCCGGGCAACCTAGGCTTCACTGTAGGGCGTTGCTCCACCAGATCGAAGTGTTAGGGCCTAAGAAGTCAACGCCCGAAGCGTAAAATACGATATAAATACAACAGCTTTTCCATCGTATTAAATGAATAATTGCAAACAGTGTGAAAGTAGTGGTCATTTCTACGTTCCGAGCATCCTAGGCTTCACTCTAGGGCGGTGCTCCACCAGATCGAATAGCTAGGGCCTTAGAAGTCAACGCCAGAAGCATGAAATACAATATAAATACAACAGTTTTTCCATCGTATAAAACGAATAATTGCAACCAGTATGAGACTTATGGTCATTTCTACATTCCGAGCAACCTATGCTTCACTCTAGGGCGTTGGTCCAACAGATTGAATATTTAGGGCCTTAGAAGTCAGCGCCCGAAGCATAAAATACAATATAAATATAACAGTTTTTCCATCATATAACAGGAATAATTGCAACCAGTTTGAAAGTGATGGTCATTTCTACGTTCCGGGCAACCTAGGCTTCACTCTAGGGCGTTGCTCCACCAGATGGAATAGTTAGTGCCTTAGAAGTCAACGCCAGAAGCATAAAATACAATACAAATATAACAGTTTTTCCATCATATAATAGGAATAATTGCAACCAGTTTGAAAGTGATTGCCAATTCTACGTTCCGCGCAACCTAGGCTTCACTCCAGGGCGTTGCTCCACCAGATCGAATAGTTACGGCCTAAGAAGTCAACGTCAGAAGCATAAGATACGATATAAATACAACAGCTTTTCCATCGTATAAAACGAATAATTGCAACCAGTGTGAAAGTAATGGTCATTTCTACGTTCCGAGCACCCTAGGCGTCACACTAGGGCGTTCCTCCACCACATCTAATAGCTACGGCCTTAGAAGCCAACGCCCGAGGCATAAAATACAATATAAATACAACAGCCTTTACACCGTATAAAACGAATAATTGCAACCTGTGTGAAGTTTATGGTCATATCTACGTTCCGGGCAACCTAGGCTTCACTGTAGGGCGTTGCTCCACCAGATCGAAGTGTTAGGGCCTAAGAAGTCAACGCCCGAAGCGTAAAATACGATATAAATACAACAGCTTTTCCATCGTATTAAATGAATAATTGCAAACAGTGTGAAAGTAGTGGTCATTTCTACGTTCCGAGCATCCTAGGCTTCACTCTAGGGCGGTGCTCCACCAGATCGAATAGCTAGGGCCTTAGAAGTCAACGCCAGAAGCATGAAATACAATATAAATACAACAGTTTTTCCATCGTATAAAACGAATAATTGCAACCAGTATGAGACTTATGGTCATTTCTACATTCCGAGCAACCTATGCTTCACTCTAGGGCGTTGGTCCAACAGATTGAATATTTAGGGCCTTAGAAGTCAGCGCCCGAAGCATAAAATACAATATAAATATAACAGTTTTTCCATCATATAACAGGAATAATTGCAACCAGTTTGAAAGTGATGGTCATTTCTACGTTCCGGGCAACCTAGGCTTCACTCTAGGGCGTTGCTCCACCAGATGGAATAGTTAGTGCCTCAGAAGTCAACGCCAGAAGCATAAAATACAATACAAATATAACAGTTTTTCCATCATATAACAGGAATAATTGCAACCAGTTTGAAAGTGATGGTCATTTCTACGTTCCGGGCAACCTAGGCTTCACTCTAGGGCGTTGCTCCACCAGATGGAATAGTTAGTGCCTTAGAAGTCAACGCCAGAAGCATAAAATACAATGTAAATACAACTGTTTTATCATCGTATAAAACGAATAATTGCTACCAGTATGGAAGTGATGGTCATTTCTACGTTCCGGCCAACCTAGGCCTCACTCTAGGGCGTTGTTCCACCAGATTGAATAGTTAGGGCCTATGAAATCAACGGCAGAAGCATAAAATACAATATAAATATAACAGTTTTTCCATCGTATAAAACGAATAATTTCAACCAGTGTGAATGTTATGGTCATTTCTACATTCCGAGCAACGTAGGCTTCACTCTAGGGCGTTGATCCACCAGATAGAATAGGTAGGGCCATAGAAGTCTACGCCCGAAGCATAAAATACAATAAATATACAAGGGTTTTTCCATCGTATATCAGGAATAATTGCACCCAGTGTGAAAGTGATGATCATTTATACGTTCCCGGCAACCTAGGCTTCACTCTAGAGCGTTGCTCAACTAGATCGAATAGCTAGGGCCTTAGAAGTCAACGCCAGAAGCATAAAATACAATGTAAATACAACAGTTTTTCCATTGTATAAAACGAATAATTGCAACCAGTATGAAACCTATGGGCATTTTTACTTTCCGAGCAACCTAGGCTTCACCCTAGGCCGTTGCTCCAACAGGTTGAATAGTCAGGGCCTTAGAAGTCAACGCCCGAAGCATAAAATGCAATAAAAATACAACTGTGTTCCCATCATATAATAGGAATAATTGCAACCAGTTTGAAAGTGATTGCCAATTCTACGTTCCGCGCAACCTGGGCTTCACTCCAGGGCGTTGCTCCACCAGATCGAATAGTTACGGCCTAAGAAGTCAACGTCAGAAGCATAAGATACGATATAAATACAACAGCTTTTCCATCGTATAAAACGAATAATTGCAACCAGTGTGAAAGTAATGGTCATTTCTACGTTCCGAGCACCCTAGGCGTCACACTAGGGCGTTCCTCCACCACATCTAATAGCTACGGCCTTAGAAGCCAACGCCCGAGGCATAAAATACAATATAAATACAACAGCCTTTACACCGTATAAAACGAATAATTGCAACCTGTGTGAAGTTTATGGTCATATCTACGTTCCGGGCAACCTAGGCTTCACTGTAGGGCGTTGCTCCACCAGATCGAAGTGTTAGGGCCTAAGAAGTCAACGCCCGAAGCGTAAAATACGATATAAATACAACAGCTTTTCCATCGTATTAAATGAATAATTGCAAACAGTGTGAAAGTAGTGGTCATTTCTACGTTCCGAGCATCCTAGGCTTCACTCTAGGGCGGTGCTCCACCAGATCGAATAGCTAGGGCCTTAGAAGTCAACGCCAGAAGCATGAAATACAATATAAATACAACAGTTTTTCCATCGTATAAAACGAATAATTGCAACCAGTATGAGACTTATGGTCATTTCTACATTCCGAGCAACCTATGCTTCACTCTAGGGCGTTGGTCCAACAGATTGAATATTTAGGGCCTTAGAAGTCAGCGCCCGAAGCATAAAATACAATATAAATATAACAGTTTTTCCATCATATAACAGGAATAATTGCAACCAGTTTGAAAGTGATGGTCATTTCTACGTTCCGGGCAACCTAGGCTTCACTCTAGGGCGTTGCTCCACCAGATGGAATAGTTAGTGCCTTAGAAGTCAACGCCAGAAGCATAAAATACAATACAAATATAACAGTTTTTCCATCATATAACAGGAATAATTGCAACCAGTTTGAAAGTGATGGTCATTTCTACGTTCCGGGCAACCTAGGCTTCACTCTAGGGCGTTGCTCCACCAGATGGAATAGTTAGTGCCTTAGAAGTCAACGCCAGAAGCATAAAATACAATGTAAATACAACTGTTTTATCATCGTATAAAACGAATAATTGCTACCAGTATGGAAGTGATGGTCATTTCTACGTTCCGGCCAACCTAGGCCTCACTCTAGGGCGTTGTTCCACCAGATTGAATAGTTAGGGCCTATGAAATCAACGGCAGAAGCATAAAATACAATATAAATATAATAGTTTTTCCATCGTATAAAACGAATAATTTCAACCAGTGTGAATGTTATGGTCATTTCTACATTCCGAGCAACGTAGGCTTCACTCTAGGGCGTTGATCCACCAGATAGAATAGGTAGGGCCATAGAAGTCTACGCCCGAAGCATAAAATACAATAAATATACAAGGGTTTTTCCATCGTATATCAGGAATAATTGCACCCAGTGTGAAAGTGATGATCATTTATACGTTCCCGGCAACGTAGGCTTCACGGTAGGGCGTTGTTCCACCAGATCGAACACTTAGGGCCTAAGAAGTCACCACCTGAAGCATAAAATACAATATAAATATAACAGTTTTTCCATCGTATCAAACGAATAATAGCAATCAGTGTGAAAGTTATGGTCATTTCTAAGTTCCGGGCAACCTAGGCTTCACGCTAGGGCGTTGCTCCAACAGATTGAATAGTTAGGGCCTTAGAAGTCAACGCCCGAAGCATAAAATGCAATAAAAATGCAACAGTTTTTCCATCGTATAAAAGGATTAATTGCAACCAGTTTGAAAGTTATGGTCATTTCTACGTTCCGGGCAACCTAGGCTTCACGCCTAGGGCGTTGCTCCACCAGATCAAACAGTTAGGGCCTTAGATGTCAACGCCTGAAGCATAAAATACAAAATAAATAGAACAGCTTTTCCATCGTATAAAACGAATAATTGCAACCAGTGTGAAAGTAATGGGCATTTCTACCTTCCGGGCAACCTAGGCTTCACTCTAGGGCGTTGCTCCACCACATCGAATAGCTACGGCCTTAGAAGTCAACGCCAGAAGCATAAAATACAGTATAAATACAACAGTTTTTCCATTGTATAGCATGACCAATTGCAACCAGTGCGAAAGTAACGATCATTTCGACGCTTCGGGCATCCTAGACTTAACTCTGAGGGGTTGCTCCACCAGATCGAAGAGTTAGGGTCTAAGAAGTCAACACCGGAAACATAAAATACAATATAAATACAACAGCTTTTCCATCGTAGAAAACGAATAATTGCAACCTGTGTGAAGGTTATGGTCATATCTACGTTCCGGGTAACCTTGGCTTCACTCTATGGCGTTCTTCCACCACATCGAATAGCTACGGCCTCAGAAGTCAACGCCTGAAGCATAGAATACAATAAATATACAAGAGTTCTTCCATCATATAACAGGAATATTTGCAACCAGTTTGAAAGTGATGGTAATTGCTACGTTCCGGGCAACTTAGGCTTCACTCTAGGGCGTTGCTCCACCAGACCGAATAGTTAGTGCCTTAGAAGTCAACGCCAGAAGCATAAAATACAATACAAATATAACAGTTTTTCCATCATATAACAGGAATAATTGCAACCAGTTTGAAAGTGATGGTCATTTCTACGTTCCGGGCAACCTAGGCTTCACTCTAGGGCGTTGCTCCACCAGATGGAATAGTTAGTGCTTTAGAAGCCAACGCCAGAAGCATAAAATACAATGTAAATACAACTGTTTTATCATCGTATAAAACGAATAATTGCTACCAGTATGGAAGTGATGGTCATTTCTACGTTCCGGCCAACCTAGGCCTCACTCTAGGGCGTTGTTCCACCAGATTGAATAGTTAGGGCCTATGAAATCAACGGCAGAAGCATAAAATACAATATAAATATAACAGTTTTTCCATCGTATAAAACGAATAATTTCAACCAGTGTGAATGTTATGGTCATTTCTACATTCCGAGCAGCCTAGGCTTCACTCTAGGGCGTTGATCCAACAGATTGAATAGTTAGGGCCTTAGAAGTCAGCGCCCGAAGCATAAAATACGATATAAATCTAACAGTTTTTCCATCATATAACTGGAATAATTGCAACCCGTGTGAAAGTGATGGTCATTTGTACGTTCCAGGCAACCTAGGCTTCACTCTAGGGCGTTGTACCACCAGATCGAATTGGTAGGGCCTAAGAAGTCAACGCCAGAAGCATAAGATACAATATAAATATAACAGTTTTTCCATCGTATAGAACGAATAATAGCATCCAGTGTGAAAGTTATGGTCATTTCTACGTTCCGGGCAACCTAGTCTTCACGCCTAGGGCGTTGCGCCACCAGATCAAACAGTTAGGGCCTTAGAAGGCAACGCCTGAAGCATAAAATACAAAATAAATAGAACAGCTTTTCCATCGTATAAAACGAATAATTGCAACCAGTGTGAAAGTAATGGGCATTTCTACCTTCCGGGCAACCTAGGCTACACTCTAGGGCGTTGCTCCACCACATCGAATAGCTACGGCCTTAGAAGTCAACGCCAGAAGCATAAAATACAGTATAAATACAACAGTTTTTCCATTGTATAGCATGACCAATTGCAACCAGTGCGAAAGTAACGATCATTTCGACGCTTCGGGCATCCTAGACTTAACTCTGAGGGGTTGCTCCACCAGATCGAAGAGTTAGGGTCTAAGAAGTCAACACCGGAAGCATAAAATACAATATAAATACAACAGCTTTTCCATCGTAGAAAACGAATAATTGCAACCTGTGTGAAGGTTATGGTCATATCTACGTTCCGGGTAACCTTGGCTTCACTCTATGGCGTTCTTCCACCACATCGAATAGCTACGGCCTCAGAAGTCAACGCCTGAAGCATAGAATACAATAAATATACAAGAGTTCTTCCATCATATAACAGGAATATTTGCAACCAGTTTGAAAGTGATGGTAATTGCTACGTTCCGCGCAACCTAGGCTTCACTCCAGGGCGTTGCTCCACCAGATCGAATAGTTACGGCCTAAGAAGTCAACGTCAGAAGCATAAAATACGATATAAATACAACAGCTTTTCCATCGTATAAAACGAATAATTGCAACCAGTGTGAAAGTAATGGTCATTTCTACGTTCCGAGCACCCTAGGCTTCACTCTAGGGCGCTGATCCAACAGATTGAATAGTTAGTGCCTTAGAAGTCAGCGCCCGAAGCATAAAATACAATACAAATATAACAGTTTTTCTATCATATAACAGGAATAATTGCAACCAGTTTGAAAGTGATGGTCATTTCTACGTTCCGGGCAACCTAGGCTTCACTCTAGGGCGTTGCTCCACCAGATGGAATAGTTAGTGCCTTAGAAGTCAACGCCAGAAGCATAAAATACAATGTAAATACAACTGTTTTTCCATCGTATAAAACGAATAATTGCAACCAGTGTGAAAGTAATGGTCATATCTACGTTCCGAGCACCCTAGGCGTCACTCTAGGGCGGTGCTCCACCAGATCGAATAGCTAGGGCCTTAGAAGTCAACGCCAGAAGCATGAAATACAATATAAATACAACAGTTTTTCCATCGTATAAAACGAATAATTGCAACCAGTATGAGACTTATGGTCATTTCTACATTCCGAGCAACCTATGCTTCACTCTAGGGCGTTGGTCCAACAGATTGAATATTTAGGGCCTTAGAAGTCAGCGCCCGAAGCATAAAATACAATATAAATATAACAGTTTTTCCATCATATAACAGGAATAATTGCAACCAGTTTGAAAGTGATGGTCATTTCTACGTTCCGGGCAACCTAGGCTTCACTCTAGGGCGTTGTTCCACCAGATTGAATAGTTAGGGCCTATGAAATCAACGGCAGAAGCATAAAATACAATATAAATATAACAGTTTTTCCATCGTATAAAACGAATAATTTCAACCAGTGTGAATGTTATGGTCATTTCTACATTCCGAGCAACGTAGGCTTCACTCTAGGGCGTTGATCCACCAGATAGAATAGGTAGGGCCATAGAAGTCTACGCCCGAAGCATAAAATACAATAAATATACAAGGGTTTTTCCATCGTATATCAGGAATAATTGCACCCAGTGTGAAAGTGATGATCATTTATACGTTCCCGGCAACCTAGGCTTCACTCTAGAGCGTTGCTCAACTAGATCGAATAGCTAGGGCCTTAGAAGTCAACGCCAGAAGCATAAAATACAATGTAAATACAACAGTTTTTCCATTGTATAAAACGAATAATTGCAACCAGTATGAAACCTATGGGCATTTTTACTTTCCGAGCAACCTAGGCTTCACCCTAGGCCGTTGCTCCAACAGGTTGAATAGTCAGGGCCTTAGAAGTCAACGCCCGAAGCATAAAATGCAATAAAAATACAACAGTGTTCCCATCATATAATAGGAATAATTGCAACCAGTTTGAAAGTGATTGCCAATTCTACGTTCCGCGCAACCTGGGCTTCACTCCAGGGCGTTGCTCCACCAGATCGAATAGTTACGGCCTAAGAAGTCAACGTCAGAAGCATAAGATACGATATAAATACAACAGCTTTTCCATCGTATAAAACGAATAATTGCAACCAGTGTGAAAGTAATGGTCATTTCTACGTTCCGAGCACCCTAGGCGTCACACTAGGGCGTTCCTCCACCACATCTAATAGCTACGGCCTTAGAAGCCAACGCCCGAGGCATAAAATACAATATAAATACAACAGCCTTTACACCGTATAAAACGAATAATTGCAACCTGTGTGAAGTTTATGGTCATATCTACGTTCCGGGCAACCTAGGCTTCACTGTAGGGCGTTGCTCCACCAGATCGAAGTGTTAGGGCCTAAGAAGTCAACGCCCGAAGCGTAAAATACGATATAAATACAACAGCTTTTCCATCGTATTAAATGAATAATTGCAAACAGTGTGAAAGTAGTGGTCATTTCTACGTTCCGAGCATCCTAGGCTTCACTCTAGGGCGGTGCTCCACCAGATCGAATAGCTAGGGCCTTAGAAGTCAACGCCAGAAGCATGAAATACAATATAAATACAACAGTTTTTCCATCGTATAAAACGAATAATTGCAACCAGTATGAGACTTATGGTCATTTCTACATTCCGAGCAACCTATGCTTCACTCTAGGGCGTTGGTCCAACAGATTGAATATTTAGGGCCTTAGAAGTCAGCGCCCGAAGCATAAAATACAATATAAATATAACAGTTTTTCCATCATATAACAGGAATAATTGCAACCAGTTTGAAAGTGATGGTCATTTCTACGTTCCGGGCAACCTAGGCTTCACTCTAGGGCGTTGCTCCACCAGATGGAATAGTTAGTGCCTTAGAAGTCAACGCCAGAAGCATAAAATACAATACAAATATAACAGTTTTTCCATCATATAACAGGAATAATTGCAACCAGTTTGAAAGTGATGGTCATTTCTACGTTCCGGGCAACCTAGGCTTCACTCTAGGGCGTTGCTCCACCAGATGGAATAGTTAGTGCCTTAGAAGTCAACGCCAGAAGCATAAAATACAATGTAAATACAACTGTTTTATCATCGTATAAAACGAATAATTGCTACCAGTATGGAAGTGATGGTCATTTCTACGTTCCGGCCAACCTAGGCCTCACTCTAGGGCGTTGTTCCACCAGATTGAATAGTTAGGGCCTATGAAATCAACGGCAGAAGCATAAAATACAATATAAATATAACAGTTTTTCCATCGTATAAAACGAATAATTTCAACCAGTGTGAATGTTATGGTCATTTCTACATTCCGAGCAACGTAGGCTTCACTCTAGGGCGTTGATCCACCAGATAGAATAGGTAGGGCCATAGAAGTCTACGCCCGAAGCATAAAATACAATAAATATACAAGGGTTTTTCCATCGTATATCAGGAATAATTGCACCCAGTGTGAAAGTGATGATCATTTATACGTTCCCGGCAACGTAGGCTTCACGGTAGGGCGTTGTTCCACCAGATCGAACACTTAGGGCCTAAGAAGTCACCACCTGAAGCATAAAATACAATATAAATATAACAGTTTTTCCATCGTATCAAACGAATAATAGCAATCAGTGTGAAAGTTATGGTCATTTCTAAGTTCCGGGCAACCTAGGCTTCACGCTAGGGCGTTGCTCCAACAGATTGAATAGTTAGGGCCTTAGAAGTCAACGCCCGAAGCATAAAATGCAATAAAAATGCAACAGTTTTTCCATCGTATAAAAGGATTAATTGCAACCAGTTTGAAAGTTATGGTCATTTCTACGTTCCGGGCAACCTAGGCTTCACGCCTAGGGCGTTGCTCCACCAGATCAAACAGTTAGGGCCTTAGATGTCAACGCCTGAAGCATAAAATACAAAATAAATAGAACAGCTTTTCCATCGTATAAAACGAATAATTGCAACCAGTGTGAAAGTAATGGGCATTTCTACCTTCCGGGCAACCTAGGCTTCACTCTAGGGCGTTGCTCCACCACATCGAATAGCTACGGCCTTAGAAGTCAACGCCAGAAGCATAAAATACAGTATAAATACAACAGTTTTTCCATTGTATAGCATGACCAATTGCAACCAGTGCGAAAGTAACGATCATTTCGACGCTTCGGGCATCCTAGACTTAACTCTGAGGGGTTGCTCCACCAGATCGAAGAGATAGGGTCTAAGAAGTCAACACCGGAAACATAAAATACAATATAAATACAACAGCTTTTCCATCGTAGAAAACGAATAATTGCAACCTGTGTGAAGGTTATGGTCATATCTACGTTCCGGGTAACCTTGGCTTCACTCTATGGCGTTCTTCCACCACATCGAATAGCTACGGCCTCAGAAGTCAACGCCTGAAGCATAGAATACAATAAATATACAAGAGTTCTTCCATCATATAACAGGAATATTTGCAACCAGTTTGAAAGTGATGGTCATTTCTACGTTCCGGGCAACCTAGGCTTCACTCTAGGGCGTTGCTCCACCAGATGGAATAGTTAGTGCCTTAGAAGTCAACGCCAGAAGCATAAAATACAATACAAATATAACAGTTTTTCCATCATATAACAGGAATAATTGCAACCAGTTTGAAAGTGATGGTCATTTCTACGTTCCGGGCAACCTAGGCTTCACTCTAGGGCGTTGCTCCACCAGATGGAATAGTTAGTGCCTTAGAAGTCAACGCCAGAAGCATAAAATACAATGTAAATACAACTGTTTTATCATCGTATAAAACGAATAATTGCTACCAGTATGGAAGTGATGGTCATTTCTACGTTCCGGCCAACCTAGGCCTCACTCTAGGGCGTTGTTCCACCAGATTGAATAGTTAGGGCCTATGAAATCAACGGCAGAAGCATAAAATACAATATAAATATAACAGTTTTTCCATCGTATAAAACGAATAATTTCAACCAGTGTGAATGTTATGGTCATTTCTACATTCCGAGCAACGTAGGCTTCACTCTAGGGCGTTGATCCACCAGATAGAATAGGTAGGGCCATAGAAGTCTACGCCCGAAGCATAAAATACAATAAATATACAAGGGTTTTTCCATCGTATATCAGGAATAATTGCACCCAGTGTGAAAGTGATGACCATTTATACGTTCCCGGCAACGTAGGCTTCACGGTAGGGCGTTGTTCCACCAGATCGAACACTTAGGGCCTAAGAAGTCACCACCTGAAGCATAAAATACAATATAAATATAACAGTTTTTCCATCGTATCAAACGAATAATAGCAATCAGTGTGAAAGTTATGGTCATTTCTAAGTTCCGGGCAACCTAGGCTTCACGCTAGGGCGTTGCTCCAACAGATTGAATAGTTAGGGCCTTAGAAGTCAACGCCCGAAGCATAAAATGCAATAAAAATGCAACAGTTTTTCCATCGTATAAAAGGATTAATTGCAACCAGTTTGAAAGTTATGGTCATTTCTACGTTCCGGGCAACCTAGGCTTCACGCCTAGGGCGTTGCTCCACCAGATCAAACAGTTAGGGCCTTAGAAGTCAACGCCTGAAGCATAAAATACAAAATAAATAGAACAGCTTTTCCATCGTATGAAACGAATAATTGCAACCAGTGTGAAAGTAATGGGCATTTCTACCTTCCGGGCAACCTAGGCTTCACTCTAGGGCGTTGCTCCACCACATCGAATAGCTACGGCCTTAGAAGTCAACGCCAGAAGCATAAAATACAGTATAAATACAACAGTTTTTCCATTGTATAGCATGACCAATTGCAACCAGTGCGAAAGTAACGATCATTTCGACGCTTCGGGCATCCTAGACTTAACTCTGAGGGGTTGCTCCACCAGATCGAAGAGTTAGGGTCTAAGAAGTCAACACCGGAAACATAAAATACAATATAAATACAACAGCTTTTCCATCGTAGAAAACGAATAATTGCAACCTGTGTGAAGGTTATGGTCATATCTACGTTCCGGGTAACCTTGGCTTCACTCTATGGCGTTCTTCCACCACATCGAATAGCTACGGCCTCAGAAGTCAACGCCTGAAGCATAGAATACAATAAATATACAAGAGTTCTTCCATCATATAACAGGAATATTTGCAACCAGTTTGAAAGTGATGGTAATTGCTACGTTCCGGGCAACTTAGGCTTCACTCTAGGGCGTTGCTCCACCAGACCGAATAGTTAGTGCCTTAGAAGTCAACGCCAGAAGCATAAAATACAATACAAATATAACAGTTTTTCCATCATATAACAGGAATAATTGCAACCAGTTTGAAAGTGATGGTCATTTCTACGTTCCGGGCAACCTAGGCTTCACTCTAGGGCGTTGCTCCACCAGATGGAATAGTTAGTGCTTTAGAAGCCAACGCCAGAAGCATAAAATACAATGTAAATACAACTGTTTTATCATCGTATAAAACGAATAATTGCTACTAGTATGGAAGTGATGGTCATTTCTACGTTCCGGCCAACCTAGGCCTCACTCTAGGGCGTTGTTCCACCAGATTGAATAGTTAGGGCCTATGAAATCAACGGCAGAAGCATAAAATACAATATAAATATAACAGTTTTTCCATCGTATAAAACGAATAATTTCAACCAGTGTGAATGTTATGGTCATTTCTACATTCCGAGCAACGTAGGCTTCACTCTAGGGCGTTGATCCACCAGATAGAATAGGTAGGGCCATAGAAGTCTACGCCCGAAGCATAAAATACAATAAATATACAAGGGTTTTTCCATCGTATATCAGGAATAATTGCACCCAGTGTGAAAGTGATGATCATTTATACGTTCCCGGCAACGTAGGCTTCACGGTAGGGCGTTGTTCCACCAGATCGAACACTTAGGGCCTAAGAAGTCACCACCTGAAGCATAAAATACAATATAAATATAACAGTTTTTCCATCGTATCAAACGAATAATAGCAATCAGTGTGAAAGTTATGGTCATTTCTAAGTTCCGGGCAACCTAGGCTTCACGCTAGGGCGTTGCTCCAACAGATTGAATAGTTAGGGCCTTAGAAGTCAACGCCCGAAGCATAAAATGCAATAAAAATGCAACAGTTTTTCCATCGTATAAAAGGATTAATTGCAACCAGTTTGAAAGTTATGGTCATTTCTACGTTCCGGGCAACCTAGGCTTCACGCCTAGGGCGTTGCTCCACCAGATCAAACAGTTAGGGCCTTAGAAGTCAACGCCTGAAGCATAAAATACAAAATAAATAGAACAGCTTTTCCATCGTATAAAACGAATAATTGCAACCAGTGTGAAAGTAATGGGCATTTCTACCTTCCGGGCAACCTAGGCTTCACTCTAGGGCGTTGCTCCACCACATCGAATAGCTACGGCCTTAGAAGTCAACGCCAGAAGCATAAAATACAGTATAAATACAACAGTTTTTCCATTGTATAGCATGACCAATTGCAACCAGTGCGAAAGTAACGATCATTTCGACGCTTCGGGCATCCTAGACTTAACTCTGAGGGGTTGCTCCACCAGATCGAAGAGTTAGGGTCTAAGAAGTCAACACCGGAAACATAAAATACAATATAAATACAACAGCTTTTCCATCGTAGAAAACGAATAATTGCAACCTGTGTGAAGGTTATGGTCATATCTACGTTCCGGGTAACCTTGGCTTCACTCTATGGCGTTCTTCCACCACATCGAATAGCTACGGCCTCAGAAGTCAACGCCTGAAGCATAGAATACAATAAATATACAAGAGTTCTTCCATCATATAACAGGAATATTTGCAACCAGTTTGAAAGTGATGGTAATTGCTACGTTCCGGGCAACTTAGGCTTCACTCTAGGGCGTTGCTCCACCAGACCGAATAGTTAGTGCCTTAGAAGTCAACGCCAGAAGCATAAAATACAATACAAATATAACAGTTTTTCCATCATATAACAGGAATAATTGCAACCAGTTTGAAAGTGATGGTCATTTCTACGTTCCGGGCAACCTAGGCTTCACTCTAGGGCGTTGCTCCACCAGATGGAATAGTTAGTGCTTTAGAAGCCAACGCCAGAAGCATAAAATACAATGTAAATACAACTGTTTTATCATCGTATAAAACGAATAATTGCTACCAGTATGGAAGTGATGGTCATTTCTACGTTCCGGCCAACCTAGGCCTCACTCTAGGGCGTTGTTCCACCAGATTGAATAGTTAGGGCCTATGAAATCAACGGCAGAAGCATAAAATACAATATAAATATAACAGTTTTTCCATCGTATAAAACGAATAATTTCAACCAGTGTGAAAGTTATGGTCATTTCTACATTCCGAGCAGCCTAGGCTTCACTCTAGGGCGTTGATCCAACAGATTGAATAGTTAGGGCCTTAGAAGTCAGCGCCCGAAGCATAAAATACAATATAAATCTAACAGTTTTTCCATCATATAACTGGAATAATTGCAACCCGTGTGAAAGTGATGGTCATTTGTACGTTCCAGGCAACCTAGGCTTCACTCTAGGGCGTTGTACCACCAGATCGAATTGGTAGGGCCTAAGAAGTCAACGCCAGAAGCATAAGATACAATATAAATATAACAGTTTTTCCATCGTATAGAACGAATAATAGCATCCAGTGTGAAAGTTATGGTCATTTCTACGTTCCGGGCAACCTAGTCTTCACGCCTAGGGCGTTGCGCCACCAGATCAAACAGTTAGGGCCTTAGAAGGCAACGCCTGAAGCATAAAATACAAAATAAATAGAACAGCTTTTCCATCGTATAAAACGAATAATTGCAACCAGTGTGAAAGTAATGGGCATTTCTACCTTCCGGGCAACCTAGGCTACACTCTAGGGCGTTGCTCCACCACATCGAATAGCTACGGCCTTAGAAGTCAACGCCAGAAGCATAAAATACAGTATAAATACAACAGTTTTTCCATTGTATAGCATGACCAATTGCAACCAGTGCGAAAGTAACGATCATTTCGACGCTTCGGGCATCCTAGACTTAACTCTGAGGGGTTGCTCCACCAGATCGAAGAGTTAGGGTCTAAGAAGTCAACACCGGAAGCATAAAATACAATATAAATACAACAGCTTTTCCATCGTAGAAAACGAATAATTGCAACCTGTGTGAAGGTTATGGTCATATCTACGTTCCGGGTAACCTTGGCTTCACTCTATGGCGTTCTTCCACCACATCGAATAGCTACGGCCTCAGAAGTCAACGCCTGAAGCATAGAATACAATAAATATACAAGAGTTCTTCCATCATATAACAGGAATATTTGCAACCAGTTTGAAAGTGATGGTAATTGCTACGTTCCGCGCAACCTAGGCTTCACTCCAGGGCGTTGCTCCACCAGATCGAATAGTTACGGCCTAAGAAGTCAACGTCAGAAGCATAAAATACGATATAAATACAACAGCTTTTCCATCGTATAAAACGAATAATTGCAACCAGTGTGAAAGTAATGGTCATTTCTACGTTCCGAGCACCCTAGGCTTCACTCTAGGGCGTTGATCCAACAGATTGAATAGTTAGTGCCTTAGAAGTCAGCGCCCGAAGCATAAAATACAATACAAATATAACAGTTTTTCTATCATATAACAGGAATAATTGCAACCAGTTTGAAAGTGATGGTCATTTCTACGTTCCGGGCAACCTAGGCTTCACTATAGGGCGTTGCTCCACCAGATGGAATAGTTAGTGCCTTAGAAGTCAACGCCAGAAGCATAAAATACAATGTAAATACAACTGTTTTTCCATCGTATAAAACGAATAATTGCAACCAGTGTGAAAGTAATGGTCATATCTACGTTCCGAGCACCCTAGGCGTCACTCTAGGGCGTTCCTCCACCACATCTAATAGCTACGACCTTAGAAGCGAACGCCAGAGGCATAAAATACAATATAAATACAACAGCCTTTACACCGTATAAAACGAATAATTGCAACCTGTGTGAAGTTTATGGTCATATCTACGTTCCGGGCAACCTAGGCTTCACTGTAGGGCGTTGCTCCACCAGATGGAATAGTTAGTGCCTTAGAAGTCAACGCCAGAAGCATAAAATACAATGTAAATACAACTGTTTTTCCATCGTATAAAACGAATAATTGCTACCAGTATGGAAGTGATGGTCATTTCTACGCTCCGCGCAACCTAGGCTTCACTCTAGGTCATTGCTCCACCAGATGGAATAGTTAGTGCCTTAGAAGTCAACGCCAGAAGCATAAAATACAATGTAAATACAACTGTTTTTCCATCGTATAAAACGAATAATTGCTACCAGTATGGAAGTGATGGTCATTTCTACGCTCCGGGCAACGTAGGCTTCACTCTAGGGCGTTGATCCACCAGATAGAATAGGTAGGGCCACAGAAGTCTACGCCCGAAGCATAAAATACAATAAATATACAAGGGTTTTTCCATCGTATATCAGGAATAATTGCACCCAGTGTGAAAGTGATGATCATTTATACGTTCCCGGCAACGTAGGCTTCACGGTAGGGCGTTGCTCCACCAGATCGAACACTTAGGGCCTAAGAAGTCACCACCAGAAGCAAAAAATACAATATAAATATAACAGTTTTTCCATCGTATCAAACGAATAATAGCAATCAGTGTGAAAGTTATCGTCATTTCTAAGTTCCGGGCAACCTAGGCTTCACGCTAGGGCGTTGCTCCAACAGATTGAATAGTTAGGGCCTTAGAAGTCAACGCCCGAAGCATAAAATGCAATAAAAATGCAACAGTTTTTCCATTGTATAAAAGGATTAATTGCAAGCAGTTTGAAAGTTATGGCCATTTCTACGTTCCGGGCAACCTAGGCGTCACTCTAGTGCGTTGCTCCACCACATCTAATAGCTACGGTCTTAGACGTCAACGCCAGAAGCATAAAATGCAATAAAAATACAACTGTTTTTCCATCGTATAACAGGATTAATTGCAACCAGTATGAAAGTTAACGTCATTTCTACGTTCCGGGCAACGTAGGCTTCACTCTAGGGCGTTGCTCCACCAGATCGAATAGTTAGGGCCTTAGAAGTCAACGACAGAATCATAAAATACAATAAAGATGCAACAGCTTTTCCATCGTATTAAACGAATAATTTCATCCAGTGTGAATGTTATGGTCATTTCTACATTCCGAGCAACCTAGGCTTCACTCTAGGTCGTTGATCCAACAGATTGAATAGTTAGGGCCTTAGCAGTCAACGCCCGAAGCATAAAATACAATATAAATACAACAGTCTTTCCATCATATAACAGGAATAATAGCAACCAGTTTGAAAGTGATGGTCATTTCTACGTTCCGGGCAGCCTAGGCTTCACTCTAGAGCGTTGCTCCACCAGATTGAATAGTTAGTGCCTTAGAAGTCGACGCCAGAAGCATAAAATACAATATAAATACAACAGTTTTTCCATCGTATAAAACGAATAATTGCAACCAGTATGAATGATATGGTCATTTCTACGTTCCGGGCAACCTAGGCTTCACTCTAGGGCGTTGCTCCACCAGATCAAACAGCTAGAGCCTTAGAAGTCAACGCCCGAAGCATAATATACAATATAAATATATCAGCTTTTCCATTGTATAGAACGAATAATAGCAACCAGTGTGAAAGTTAACGTCATTTCTACTTTCCGGGCAACCTAGGCTACACCCTAGGGCGTTGCTCCAACAGATTGAATAGTTAGGGCCTTAGAAGTCAACGCCCGATGGATAAAATACAAAATAAATAGAACAGTTTTTCCATCGTGTAAAACGAATAATTGCTACCGGTGTGAAAGTTATGGTCATTTCTACGTTCCGGTCAACCTAGGCTTCACCATAGGGCGTTGTTCCACCAGATCGAGTAGTTAGGGCCTAAGCAGTGAATGCCAGAAGCATAAAATACAATATAAATACAACAGTTTTTCCATCATACAAAACGAATAATTGCAACCATTATGAAAGCTATGGTCATTTCTACTTTACGGGCAACCTAGGCTACACAATAGGGCGTTGCTCTTACAGATTGAATAGTTAGGGCCTTAGAAGTCAACGCCAGAAGCATAAATCACAATATAAATACAACAGTTTTTCCATCGTATAAAACGAATAATTGCAACCAGTATGAAAGTTAACGTCACTTCTACTTTCCGGGCAACCTAGGCTTCACCCTAGGGCGTTGCTCCAACAGATTGAATAGTTAGGGCCTTAGAAGTCAACGCCCGAAGCATAAAATGCAATAAAAATGCAACAGTTCTTCCATCGTATAAAAGGAGTAATTGCAACCAGTTTGAAAGTTATGGTCATTTCTACGTTCCGGGCAACCTAGGCGTCACTCTAGTGCGTTGCTCCACCACATCTAATAGCTACGGTCTTAGACGTCAACGACAGAAGCATAAAATACAATAAAGATGCAACAGCTTTTCCTACGTATAAAACGAATAATTGCAACCAGTGTGAAAGTTATTGTCATTTCTACTTTCCGGGCAACCTAGGCTTCACCCTAGGGCGTTGCTCCACCAGATCGAATAGCTAGAGCCTTAGAGGTCAACGCCAGAAGCTAGAAATACAATATAAATACAACAGCTTTTCCACCGTATAAAACGAATAATTGCTACCGGTGTGAAAGTTATGGTCATTTCAACGTTCCGGGCAACCTAGGCTTCACTGTAGGGCGTTGATCCAACAGATTGAATAGTTAGGGCCTTAGAAGTCAGCGCCCGAAGCATAAAATACAATATAAATATAACAGTTTTTCCATCATATAGCAGGAATAATTGCAACCAGTTTGGAAGTGATGGTCATTTCTACGTTCCGGGCAACCTAGGCTTCACCCTAGGCCGTTACTCCACCAGATCGAATAGTTAGGGCCTAAGAAGTGAACGCCAGAAGCATAAAAAGCAATAAAAATACAACTGTTTTTCCATCGTATAACAGGATTAATTGCAACCAGTATGAAAGTTAACGTCATTTCTACGTTCCGGGCAACGTAGGCTTCACTCTAGGGCGTTGCTCCACCAGATCGAATAGTTAGCGCCTTAGAAGTCAACGCCAGAATCATAAAATACAATAAAGATGCAACAGCTTTTCCATCGTATTAAACGAATAATTTCAACCAGTGTGAATGTTATGGTCATTTCTACATTCCGAGCAACCTAGGCTTCACTCTAGGGCGTTGATCCAACAGATTGAATAGTTAGGGCCTAAGCGGTCAACGCCCGAAGCATAAAATACAATATAAATACAACAGTCTTTCCATCATATAACAGGAATAATAGCAACCAGTTTGAAAGTGATGGTCATTTCTACGTTCCGGGCAACCTAGGCTTCACTCTAGGGCGTTGCTCCACCAGATGGAATAGTTAGTGCCTTAGAAGTCAACGCCAGAAGCATAAAATACAATGTAAATACAACTGTTTTTCCATCGTATAAAACGAATAATTGCTACCAGTATGGAAGTGATGGTCATTTCTACGCTCCGGGCAACCTAGGCTTCACCCTACGGCGTTGCTCCAACAGATTGAATAGTTAGGTCCTTAGAAGTCAACGCCCGAAGCATAAAATGCAATAAAAATACAACAGCTTTTCCATCGTATAACAGGAATAATTGCAACCAGTGTGAAAGTCATGGTCATTTCTACGTTCCGGGCAACCTAGGCTTCACTCTGGGGCGTTGCCCCACCAGATCGAATAGATAGAGCCTTAGAAGTCAACGCCACAAGCATAAAATACAATAAAGATGCAACTGTTTATCCATCGTATAACAGGAATAATTGCAACCAGTGTGAAGGTAATGGTATGTCCTACGTTCCGAGCAAGCTTGGCTTCACCCTAGGGTGTTGCTAAACCAGATCGAATAGTTAGGGCCTTAGAAGTCAACGTCCGATGCATAAAATACAAAATAAATAGAACAGTTTTTCCATTGTATAAAACGAATAATTGCTACCAGTTTGAAAGTTATGGTAATTTCTACGTTCCGGGCAACCTTGGTTTCACTCTTTGGCGTTGCTCCACCAGATCGCATAGCTAGGGACTTAGAACTGAACGCCATAAGAATAAAATACAATATAAGTACAACAGTTTTTCAATCGTATAAAATGAATAATTGGAAACATTGTGAAAGTAATGGTCATTTCTACGTTCCAGGCAACCTAGGCGTCACTCTAGGGCGTTACTCCACCACATCTAATAGCTACGGCCTTAGAAGTCAACGCTAGAAGCATAAAATACAATAAAAATGCAACAGTTTTTCCATCGTATAGCATGAATAATTGCAACGGGTGTGAATGTTATGGTCATTTCTACGTTCCGGGCAACCTAGGCATGACTGTAGGGTGTTGCTCCACCAGATCGAATAGGTAGGGCCAAAGAAGTCAATGCCCGAAGCATAAAATACAAAATAAGTAGAACAGTTTTTCCATTGTATATAACGAATAATTGCTACCAGTGTGAAAGTTATGGTCATTTCAACGTTCCGGCAACCTAGGCTTCACCCTAGGGCGTTGTTCCACCAGATCGAATAGTTAGGGCCCAAGAAGTTAACGCCAGAAGCATAAAATACAATATAAATACAACAGTTTTTCCATCCTATGAAACGAATAATGGCGACCAGTACGAAAGTTATGGTCATTTCAACTTTCCGGGCAACCTAGGCTTCTCGCTAGGACGTTGGCCCAACAGGTTGAATAGTTAGGGCCTTAGAAGTCTACGCCCAAAGCATAAAATGCAATAAAAATACAACAGCTTTACCATCGTATAAAACGTATAATTGCAACCTGTGTGAAAGTTATGGACATTTCTACATTCCGAGCAACCTGTGCTTCACTCTAGAGCGTTGCTCCACCAGATCGAATATTTAGGGACTTAGAAGTCAACGCCAGAAGCATAAAATACAATAAAGATGCATCAGTTTTTCCATCGTATAACAGGAATAATTGCAACCAGTGTGAAAGTGATGGTCATTTCTACGTTCTGGGCAACCTAGGCTTCACTCTAGGGCGTCGTTCCACCAGATCGAATAGCTAGGGCCTAAGAAGTCAACGCCAGAAGCATAAAATACAATATAAATATAACACATATTCCATCGTATAAAACGAATAATTGCAACAAGTATGAAAGTTGTGGTTATTTCTACTTTCCGGGCAACCTAGGCTTCACCCTAGGGCGTTGCTCCAACAGATTTAATAGTTAGGGCCTTAGAAGTCGACGCCCGAAGCATAAAATACAAAACAAATAGAACAGTTTTTCCATCGTATAAAACGAATAATTGCTGCCGGTGTGAAAGTTATGGTCATTTCTACGTTCTGGGCAACCCAGGCTTCACCCTCGGTCGTTGTTCCACCAGATGGAATAGTTAGGGTATAAGAAGTCAACGCCAGAAGCATAAAATACGGTATAAATACAACACCTTGTCTATCGTATAAAACAAATAATTGCAACCAGTATGAACGGTATGGTCATTTCTACTTTCCGGGCAACCTAGGCTTCACCAGAGGGCGTTGCTCCAACAGATTGAATAGTTAGGGCCTTAGAAGTCAACGCCCGAAGCATAAAATACAAAATAAATAGAACAGTTTTTCCATCGTATAAAACGAATAATTGAAACCAGTGTAAAAGTAATGGTCATTTCTACGTTCCGGGCAACCTAGGCTTCACCCCAGGGCGCTGCTCCACCAGATCGTATAGTTAGTGCCCTAGAAGTCAGCGCCAGAAGCATAAAATACAATATAAATACAACAGTTTTTCCATCGTATAAAACGAATAATTGCAACCAGTATGAAAGTTATGGTCATTTTTACTTTCCGGGCAACCTAGGCTACACCCTAGGGCGTTGCTCCACCACATCGAATAGCTACGGACTTAAAAGTCAACGCTAGAAGCATAAATTACAACAAAAATGCAACAGATTTTCCAACGTATAGCATGAATAATTGCAACCGGTGTGAATGTTATGGTCATTTCTACGTTCCGGGCAACCTAGGCTTCACTCTATGGCGTTCTTCCACCACATCGAATAGCTACGGCCTCAGAAGTCAACGCCTGAAGCATAGAATACAATAAAAATACAACAGTCTATCCATCCTATATCTGGAATAATTGCAACCCGTGTGAAAGTGATGGTCGTTTGTACGTTCCTGGCAACCTAGGCTTCACTCTAGGGCGTTGTTCCACCAGATCGAATTGTTAGGGCCTAAGAAGTCAGGGCCAGAAGCATAAGATACAATATAAATCTAACAGTTTTTCCATCGTATAGAACGAGTAATAGCAACTAGTGTGAAAGTTATGGTCACTTCTACGTTCCGGGCAACCTAGGCTTGACTGTAGGGTGTTGCTCCACCAGATCGAATAGGTAGGGCCATAGAAGTCAACGCCCGAAGCATAAAATACAAAATAAATAGAACAGTTTTTCCATTGTATAAAACGAATAATTGCTACCAGTGTGAAAGTTATGTTCATTTCTACGTTCCGGGCAACCTAGGCTTGACTGTAGGGCGTTGCTCCACCAGATCGAATAGTTAGGGCCATAGAAGTCAACGCCCGAAGCATAAAATACATTAAATCTACAAGAGCTTTTCCATCGTATAACAGGAATAATTGCAACCAGTGTGAAAGTGATGGTGATTTCTACGTTCCGGGCAACCTAGGCTTCACTCTAGGGCGTTGTTCCACCAGATCGAGAAGTTGGGGCCTAAGAAGTCAACGCCAGAAGCACAAAATACAAAATAAATAGAACAGTTTTTCCATCGTATAAAACGAATAATTGAAACCAGTGTAAAAGTAATGGTCATTTCTACGTTCCGGGCAACCTAGGCTTCACCCCAGGGCGCTCCTCCACCAGATCGTATAGTTAGTGCCCTAAAAGTCAGCGCCAGAAGCATAAAATACAATATAAATAAAACAGTTTTTCCATCGTATAAATCGAATAATTGCAACCAGTATGAAAGTTATGGTCATTTCTACTTTCCGGGCAACCTAGGCTTCACCCTAGGGCGTTGCTCCACCACATCGAATAGCTACGGACTTAAAAGTCAACGCTAGAAGCATAAATTACAACAAAAATGCAACAGATTTTCCAACGTATAGCATGAATAATTGCAACCGGTGTGAATGTTATGGTCATTTCTTCGTTCCGGGCAACCTAGGCTTCAGTCTATGGCGTTCTTCCACCACATCGAATAGCTACGGCCTCAGAAGTCAACGCCTGAAGCATAGAATACAATAAAAATACAACAGTCTATCCATCCTATATCTGGAATATTTGCAACCCGTGTGAAAGTGATGGTCGTTTGTACGTTCCTGGCAACCTAGGCTTCACTCTAGGGCGTTGTTCCACCAGATCGAATTGTTAGGGCCTAAGAAGTCAAGGCCAGAAGCAGAAGATACAATATAAATCTAACAGTTTTTCCATCGTATAGAACGAGTAATAGCAACCAGTGTGAAAGTTATGGTCACTTCTACGTTCCGGGCAACCTAGGCTTGACTGTAGGGTGTTGCTCCACCAGATCGAATAGGTAGGGCCATAGAAGTCAACGCCCGAAGCATAAAATACAAAATAAATAGAACAGTTTTTCCATTGTATAAAACGAATAATTGCTACCAGTGTGAAAGTTATGTTCATTTCTACGTTCCGGGCAACCTAGGCTTGACTGTAGGGCGTTGCTCCACCAGATCGAATAGGTAGGGCCATAGCAGTCAACGCCCGAAGCATAAAATACATTAAATCTACAAGAGCTTTTCCATCGTATAACAGGCATAATTGCAACCAGTGTGAAAGTGATGGTCATTTCTACGTTCGGGGCAACCTAGGCTTCACTCTAGGGCGTTGTTCCACCAGATCGAAAAGTTAGGGCCTAAGAAGTCAACGCCAGAAGCATAAAATACAATATAAATATAACAGTTTTTCCATCGTATAAAACGAATAATAGCAACCAGTGTGAAAGTTCTGGTCTTTTCTACGTTCCGGGCAACCTAGGTTTCACTCTAGGGCGCTGCTCCACCAGATCGTATAGTTAGTGCCCTAGAAGTCAGCGCCAGAAGCATAAAATACAATATAAGTACAACAGTTTTTCCATCGTATAAAACGAATAATTGCAACCAGTATGAAAGTAATGATCATTTCTACTTTCCGGGCAACCTAGGCTTCACCCTAGGGCGTTGCTCCACCACATCGAATAGCTACGGCCTTAGAAGTCAACGCTAGAAGCATAAATTACAATACAAATGCAACAGATTTTCCAACGTATAGCATGAATAATTGCAACCGGTGTGAATGTTATGGTCATTTCTACGTTCCGGGCAACCTAGGCTTCACTCTATGGCGTTCTTCCACCACATCGAATAGCTACGGCCTCAGAAGTCAACGCCAGAAGCATAAAATACGGTATAAATACAACAATTTTTCCATTGTATAGCATGACTAATTGCAACCAGTGCGAAAGTAACGATCATTCCGACGTTTCGGGCATCCTAGACTTAACTCTGAGGCGTTGCTCTACCAGATCGAAGAGTTAGGGTCTAAGAAGTCAACACCGGAAGCAAAAAATAAAATTTAAATACAACAGCTTTTCCATCGTAGAAAACGAATAATTGCAACCTGTGTGAAGGTTATGGTCATATCTACGTTCCGGGCAACCTAGGCTTGACTGTAGGGTGTTGTTCCACCAGATCGAATAGGTAGGGCCATAGAAGTCAACGCCTGAAGCATAAAATACAAAATAAATAGAACAGTTTTTCCATTGTATAAAACGAATAATTGCTACCAGTGTGAAAGTTATGTTCATTTCTACGTTCCGGGCAACCTAGGCTTGACTGTAGGGCGTTGCTCCACCAGATCGAATAGGTAGGGCCATAGAAGTCAACGCCCGAAGCATAAAATACATTAAATATACAAGAGCTTTTCCATCGTATAACAGGAATAATTGCAACCAGTGTGAAAGTGATGGTCATTTCTACGTTCCGGGCAACCTAGGCCTCACTCTAGGGCGTTGTTCCACCAGATCGAACAGTTAGGGCCTAAGAAGGCAACGCCAGAAGGATAAAGTACAATATAAATATAACAGTTTCTCCATCGTATAAAACGAATAATAGCGACCAGTGTGAAAGTTATGGTCATTTCTACGTTCCCGGCAGCCTATACTTCACCCGAGGGCGTTGTTCCACCAGATGGAATAGTTAGGGACTAAGAAGTGAACGCCAGAAGCATAAAATACAATATAAATACAACAGTTTTTCCATCATATAAAACGAGTAATTGCAACCAGTATGAAAGCTGTGGTCATTTCTACATTCCGGGCAACCTAGGCTTGACTGTAGGGTGTTGCTCCACCAGATCGAATAGGTAGGGACATAGAAGTAAACGCCCGAAGCATAAAATACAAGATAAATAGAACAGTTTTTCCATTGTATAAAACGAATAATTGCAACCAGTGTGAAAGTTATGTTCATTTCTACGTTCCGCGCAACCTAGGCTTGACTGTAGGGCGTTGCTCCTCCAGATCGAATAGGTAGGGCCATAGAAGTCAACGCCCGAAGCATAAAATATATTAAATATACAAGAGCTTTTCCATCGTATAACAGGAATAATTGCAACCAGTGTGAAAGTGATGGTCATTTCTACGTTCTGGGCAACCTAGGCTTCACTCTAGGGCGTCGTTCCACCAGATCGAATAGCTAGGGCCTAAGAAGTCAACGCCAGAAGCATAAAATACAATATAAATATAACACATTTTCCATCGTATAAAACGAATAATTGCAACAAGTATGAAAGTTGTGGTTATTTCTACTTTCCGGGCAACCTAGGCTTCACCCTAGGGCGTTGCTCCAACAGATTTAATAGTTAGGGCCTTAGAAGTCGACGCCCGAATCATAAAATACAAAACAAATAGAACAGTTTTTCCATCGTATAAAACGAATAATTGCTGCCGGTGTGAAAGTTATGGTCATTTCTACGTTCTGGGCAACCCAGGCTTCACCCTCGGTCGTTGTTCCACCAGATGGAATAGTTAGGGCATAAGAAGTCAACGCCAGAAGCATAAAATACGGTATAAATACAACACCTTGTCTATCGTATAAAACAAATAATTGTAACCAGTATGAACGGTATGGTCATTTCTACTTTCCGGGCAACCTAGGCTTCACCAGAGGGCGTTGCTCCAACAGATTGAATAGTTAGGGCCTTAGAAGTCAACGCCCGAAGCATAAAATACAAAATAAATACAACAGTTTTTCCATCGTATAAAACGAATAATTGAAACCAGTGTAAAAGTAATGGTCATTTCTACGTTCCCGGCAACCTATACTTCACCCGAGGGCGTTGTTCCACCAGATGGAATAGTTAGGGTCTAAGAAGTGAACGCCAGAAGCATAAAATACAATATAAATACAACAGTTTTTCCATCATATAAAACGAGTAATTGCAACCAGTATGAAAGCTGTGGTCATTTCTACTTTCCGGGCAACCTAGGCTTGACTGTAGGGTGTTGCTCCACCAGATCGAATAGGTAGGGACATAGAAGTAAACGCCCGAAGCATAAAATACAAGATAAATAGAACAGTTTTTCCATTGTATAAAACGAATAAATGCAACCAGTGTGAAAGTTATGTTCATTTCTACGTTCCGCGCAACCTAGGCTTGACTGTAGGGCGTTGCTCCTCCAGATCGAATAGGTAGGGCCATAGAAGTCAACGCCCGAAGCATAAAATACATTAAATATACAAGAGCTTTTCCATCGTATAACAGGAATAATTGCAACCAGTGTGAAAGTGATGGTCATTTCTACGTTCCGGGCAACCTAGGCTTCACTCTAGGGCGTTGTTCCACCAGATCGAACAGTTAGGGCCTAAGAAGGCAACGCCAGAAGCATAAAATACAATAAAGATGCAACAGCTTTTCCATCGTATAAAACGAATAATTTCAACCAGTGTGAATGTTATGGTCATTTCTACATTCCGAGCAACCTTGGCTTCACTCTAGGGCGTTGATCCAACACATTGAATAGTTAGGGCCTTAGAAGTCAACGCCCGAAGTATAAAATACAATATAAATACAACAGTTTTTCCATCGTATAAAACGAATAATTGCAAGCAGTATGAAAGTTTTGGACATTTCTACGTTCCGGGCAACCTAGGCTTCACTCTAGGGCGTTGCTCCACCAGATCGTATAGTTAGGGCCTTAGAAGTCAACGGCCGAAACATGAAATGCAATATTAATACAACAGCTTTTCCATCGTATAAAACGAATAATTGGGAGCAGTGTGAAAGTTAAAGTTATTTCAACGTTCCGAGCAACCTAGGTTTCACTCTAGGGCGCTGCTCCACCAGATCAAATAGGTAGGGCCATGGAAGTCAACGCCCGAAGCATAAAATACAAAATAAGTAGAACAGTTTTTCCATTGTATATAACGAATAATTGCTACCAGTGTGAAAGTTATGGTTATTGCTACGTCCCGGCAACCTAGGCTTCACCCTAGGGCGTTGTTCCACCAGATCGAATAGTTAGGGCCTAACAAGTTAACGCCAGAAGCATAAAATACAATATAAATACAATAGTTTTTCCATCCTATGAAACGAATAATTGCGACCAGTACGAAAGTTATGGTCATTTCAACTTTCCGGGCAACCTAGGCTTCTCGCTAGGGCGTTGGCCCAACAGGTTGAATAGTTAGGGCCTTAGAAGTCAACGCCCAAAGCATAAAATGCAATAAAAATACAACAGCTTTTCCATCGTATAAAACGAATAATTGCTACCAGTGTGAAAGTTATAGTCATTTCTACTTTCCGGTCAACCTAGGCTTCACTCTAGGGCGTTGCTCCACCAGATCGAATAGTTAGGGCCTATGAAGTCAACGCCAGAAGCATAAAATACAATAAAGATGCAACAGTTTTTCCATCGTATATCAGGAATTATTGCAACCAGTGTGAAAGTAATGGCATAACATTGTTCCGGGCAACCTAGGCTTCTCTCTAGGGCGTTGCTCCACCAGATGGAATAGTTAGGGCCTTAGAAGTCAACGCCCGAAGCATAAAATACAATATAAATACAACAGTTTTTCCATCGTATAAAACGAATAATTGCAACCAGTATGAAAGTTATGGTCATTTCTACTTTCCGGGCAACCTAGGCTTCACCCTAGGGCGTTGCTCCACCACATCGAATAGCTACGGCCTTAAAAGTCAACGCTAGAAGCATAAATTACAATAAAAATGCAACAGATTTTCCAACGTATAGCATGAATAATTGCAACCGGTGTGAATGTTATGGTCATTTCTACGTTCTGGGCAACCCAGGCTTCACCCTCGGTCGTTGTTCCACCAGATGGAATAGTTAGGGCATAAGAAGTCAACGCCAGAAGCATAAAATACGGTATAAATACAACACCTTGTCTATCGTATAAAACAAATAATTGTAACCAGTATGAACGGTATGGTCATTTCTACTTTCCGGGCAACCTAGGCTTCACCAGAGGGCGTTGCTCCAACAGATTGAATAGTTAGGGCCTTAGAAGTCAACGCCCGAAGCATAAAATACAAAATAAATACAACAGTTTTTCCATCGTATAAAACGAATAATTGAAACCAGTGTAAAAGTAATGGTCATTTCTACGTTCCCGGCAACCTATACTTCACCCGAGGGCGTTGTTCCACCAGATGGAATAGTTAGGGTCTAAGAAGTGAACGCCAGAAGCATAAAATACAATATAAATACAACAGTTTTTCCATCATATAAAACGAGTAATTGCAACCAGTATGAAAGCTGTGGTCATTTCTACTTTCCGGGCAACCTAGGCTTGACTGTAGGGTGTTGCTCCACCAGATCGAATAGGTAGGGACATAGAAGTAAACGCCCGAAGCATAAAATACAAGATAAATAGAACAGTTTTTCCATTGTATAAAACGAATAAATGCAACCAGTGTGAAAGTTATGTTCATTTCTACGTTCCGCGCAACCTAGGCTTGACTGTAGGGCGTTGCTCCTCCAGATCGAATAGGTAGGGCCATAGAAGTCAACGCCCGAAGCATAAAATACATTAAATATACAAGAGCTTTTCCATCGTATAACAGGAATAATTGCAACCAGTGTGAAAGTGATTGTCATTTCTACGTTCCGGGCAACCTAGGCTTCACTCTAGGGCGTTGTTCCACCAGATCGAACAGTTAGGGCCTAAGAAGGCAACGCCAGAAGCATAAAATACAATAAAGATGCAACAGCTTTTCCATCGTATAAAACGAATAATTTCAACCAGTGTGAATGTTATGGTCATTTCTACATTCCGAGCAACCTTGGCTTCACTCTAGGGCGTTGATCCAACACATTGAATAGTTAGGGCCTTAGAAGTCAACGCCCGAAGTATAAAATACAATATAAATACAACAGTTTTTCCATCGTATAAAACGAATAATTGCAAGCAGTATGAAAGTTTTGGACATTTCTACGTTCCGGGCAACCTAGGCTTCACTCTAGGGCGTTGCTCCACCAGATCGTATAGTTAGGGCCTTAGAAGTCAACGGCCGAAACATGAAATGCAATATTAATACAACAGCTTTTCCATCGTATAAAACGAATAATTGGGAGCAGTGTGAAAGTTAAAGTTATTTCAACGTTCCGAGCAACCTAGGTTTCACTCTAGGGCGCTGCTCCACCAGATCAAATAGGTAGGGCCATGGAAGACAACGCCCGAAGCATAAAATACAAAATAAGTAGAACAGTTTTTCCATTGTATATAACGAATAATTGCTACCAGTGTGAAAGTTATGGTTATTGCTACGTCCCGGCAACCTAGGCTTCACCCTAGGGCGTTGTTCCACCAGATCGAATAGTTAGGGCCTAACAAGTTAACGCCAGAAGCATAAAATACAATATAAATACAATAGTTTTTCCATCCTATGAAACGAATAATTGCGACCAGTACGAAAGTTATGGTCATTTCAACTTTCCGGGCAACCTAGGCTTCTCGCTAGGGCGTTGGCCCAACAGGTTGAATAGTTAGGGCCTTAGAAGTCAACGCCCAAAGCATAAAATGCAATAAAAATACAACAGCTTTTCCATCGTATAAAACGAATAATTGCTACCAGTGTGAAAGTTATAGTCATTTCTACTTTCCGGTCAACCTAGGCTTCACTCTAGGGCGTTGCTCCACCAGATCGAATAGTTAGGGCCTATGAAGTCAACGCCAGAAGCATAAAATACAATAAAGATGCAACAGTTTTTCCATCGTATATCAGGAATTATTGCAACCAGTGTGAAAGTAATGGCATAACATTGTTCCGGGCAACCTAGGCTTCTCTCTAGGGCGTTGCTCCACCAGATGGAATAGTTAGGGCCTTAGAAGTCAACGCCCGAAGCATAAAATACAATATAAATACAACAGTTTTTCCATCGTATAAAACGAATAATTGCAACCAGTATGAAAGTTATGGTCATTTCTACTTTCCGGGCAACCTAGGCTTCACCCTAGGGCGTTGCTCCACCACATCGAATAGCTACGGCCTTAAAAGTCAACGCTAGAAGCATAAATTACAATAAAAATGCAACAGATTTTCCAACGTATAGCATGAATAATTGCAACCGGTGTGAATGTTATGGTCATTTCTACGTTCCGGGCAACCTAGGCTTCACTCTATGGCGTTCTTCCACCACATCGAATAGCTACGGCCTCAGAAGTCAACGCCTGAAGCATAGAATACAAAAAAATACAACAGTCTTTCCATCCTATAACTGGAATAATTGCAACCCGTGTGAAAGTGATGGTCATTTGTACGTTCCAGGCAACCTAGGCTTCACTCTTGGGCGTTGTTCCACCAGATCGAATTGTTAGGGCCTAAGAAGTCAAGGCCAGAAGCATAAAATACAATATAAATATAACAGTTTTTCCATCGTATAGAACGAATAATAGCAACCAGTGTGAAAGTTATGGTCATTTCTACGTTCCGGGCAACCTAGGCTTGACTGTAGATTCCACCAGATCGAATAGCTAGGGCCATAGAAGTCAACGCCCGAAGCATAAAATACAAAATAAATAGAACAGTTTTTCCATTGTATGAAACGAATAATTGCTACCAGTGTGAAAGTTATGTTCATTTCTACGTTCCGGGCAACCTAGGCTTGACTGTAGGGCGTTGCTCCACCAGATCGAATAGGTAGGGCCATAGAAGTCAATGCCCGAAGCATAAAATACATTAAATATACAAGAGCTTTTCCATCGTATAACAGGAATAATTGCAACCAGTGTGAAAGTGATGGTCATTTCTACGTTCCGGGCAACCTAGGCTTCACTCTAGGGCGTTGTTCCACCAGATCGAAAAGTTAGGGCCTAAGAAGTCAACGCCAGAAGCATAAAATACAATATAAATATAACAGTTTTTCCATCGTATAAAACGAATAATAGCAACCAGTGTGAAAGTTCTGGTCATTTCTACGTTCCGGGCAACCTAGGTTTCACTCTAGGGCGCTGCTCCACCAGATCGTATAGTTAGTGCCCTAGAAGTCAGCGCCAGAAGCATAAAATAAAATATAAAAACAACAGTTTTTCCATCGTATAAAACGAATAATTGCAACCAGTATGAAAGTTATGGTCATTTCTACTTTCCGGGCAACCTAGGCTTCACCCTAGGGCGTTGCTCCACCACATCGAATAGCTACGGCCTTAGAAGTCAACGCTAGAAGCATAAATTACAATACAAATGCAACAGATTTTCCAACGTATAGCATGAATAATTGCAACCGGTGTGAATGTTATGGTCATTTCTACGTTCCGGGCAACCTAGGCTTCACTGTATGGCGTTCTTCCACCACATCGAATAGCTACGGCCTCAGAAGTCAACGCCAGAAGCATAAAATACGGTATAAATACAACAATTTTTCCATTGTATAGCATGACTAATTGCAACCAGTGCGAAAGTAACGATCATTCCGACGTTTCGGGCATCCTAGACTTAACTCTGAGGCGTTGCTCCACCAGATCGAAGAGTTAGGGTCTAAGAAGTCAACACCGGAAGCAAAAAATAAAATTTAAATACAACAGCTTTTCCATCGTAGAAAACGAATAATTGCAACCTGTGTGAAGGTTATGGTCATATCTACGTTCCGGGCAACCTAGGCTTGACTGTAGGGTGTTGTTCCACCAGATCGAATAGGTAGGGCCATACAAGTCAACGCCTGAAGCATAAAATACAAAATAAATAGAACAGTTTTTCCATTGTATAAAACGAATAATTGCTACCAGTGTGAAAGTTATGTTCATTTCTACGTTCCGGGCAACCTAGGCTTGACTGTAGGGCGTTGCTCCACCAGATCGAATAGGTAGGGCCATAGAAGTCAACGCCCGAAGCATAAAATACATTAAATATACAAGAGCTTTTCCATCGTATAACAGGAATAATTGCAACCAGTGTGAAAGTGATGGTCATTTCTACGTTCCGGGCAACCTAGGCCTCACTCTAGGGCGTTGTTCCACCAGATCGAACAGTTAGGGCCTAAGAAGGCAACGCCAGAAGGATAAAGTACAATATAAATATAACAGTTTCTCCATCGTATAAAACGAATAATAGCGACCAGTGTGAAAGTTATGGTCATTTCTACGTTCCCGGCAACCTATACTTCACCCGAGGGCGTTGTTCCACCAGATGGAATAGTTAGGGTCTAAGAAGTGAACGCCAGAAGCATAAAATACAATATAAATACAACAGTTTTTCCATCATATAAAACGAGTAATTGCAACCAGTATGAAAGCTGTGGTCATTTCTACTTTCCGGGCAACCTAGGCTTGACTGTAGGGTGTTGCTCCACCAGATCGAATAGGTAGGGACATAGAAGTAAACGCCCGAAGCATAAAATACAAGATAAATAGAACAGTTTTTCCATTGTATAAAACGAATAATTGCAACCAGTGTGAAAGTTATGTTCATTTCTACGTTCCGCGCAACCTAGGCTTGACTGTAGGGCGTTGCTCCTCCAGATCGAATAGGTAGGGCCATAGAAGTCAACGCCCGAAGCATAAAATACATTAAATATACAAGAGCTTTTCCATCGTATAACAGGAATAATTGCAACCAGTGTGAAAGTGATGGTCATTTCTACGTTCCGGGCAACCTAGGCTTCACTCTAGGGCGTTGTTCCACCAGATCGAACAGTTAGGGCCTAAGAAGGCAACGCCAGAAGCATAAAATACAATAAAGATGCAACAGCTTTTCCATCGTATAAAACGAATAATTTCAACCAGTGTGAATGTTATGGTCATTTCTACATTCCGAGCAACCTTGGCTTCACTCTAGGGCGTTGATCCAACACATTGAATAGTTAGGGCCTTAGAAGTCAACGCCCGAAGTATAAAATACAATATAAATACAACAGTTTTTCCATCGTATAAAACGAATAATTGCAAGCAGTATGAAAGTTTTGGACATTTCTACGTTCCGGGCAACCTAGGCTTCACTCTAGGGCGTTGTTCCACCAGATCGAAAAGTTAGGGCCTAAGAAGTCAACGCCAGAAGCATAAAATACAATATAAATATAACAGTCTTTCCATCGTATAAAACGAATAATAGCAACCAGTGTGAAAGTTCTGGTCATTTCTACGTTCCGGGCAACCTAGGTTTCACTCTAGGGCGCTGCTCCACCAGATCGTATAGTTAGTGCCCTAGAAGTCAGCGCCAGAAGCATAAAATAAAATATAAATACAACAGTTTTTCCATCGTATAAAACGAATAATTGCAACCAGTGCGAAAGTAACGATCATTCCGACGTTTCGGGCATCCTAGACTTAACTCTGAGGCGTTGCTCCACCAGATCGAAGAGTTAGGGTCTAAGAAGTCAACACCGGAAGCAAAAAATAAAATTTAAATACAACAGCTTTTCCATCGTAGAAAACGAATAATTGCAACCTGTGTGAAGGTTATGGTCATATCTACGTTCCGGGCAACCTAGGCTTGACTGTAGGGTGTTGTTCCACCAGATCGAATAGGTAGGGCCATACAAGTCAACGCCTGAAGCATAAAATACAAAATAAATAGAACAGTTTTTCCATTGTATAAAACGAATAATTGCTACCAGTGTGAAAGTTATGTTCATTTCTACGTTCCGGGCAACCTAGGCTTGACTGTAGGGCGTTGCTCCACCAGATCGAATAGGTAGGGCCATAGAAGTCAACGCCCGAAGCATAAAATACATTAAATATACAAGAGCTTTTCCATCGTATAACAGGAATAATTGCAACCAGTGTGAAAGTGATGGTCATTTCTACGTTCCGGGCAACCTAGGCCTCACTCTAGGGCGTTGTTCCACCAGATCGAACAGTTAGGGCCTAAGAAGGCAACGCCAGAAGGATAAAGTACAATATAAATATAACAGTTTCTCCATCGTATAAAACGAATAATAGCGACCAGTGTGAAAGTTATGGTCATTTCTACGTTCCCGGCAACCTATACTTCACCCGAGGGCGTTGTTCCACCAGATGGAATAGTTAGGGTCTAAGAAGTGAACGCCAGAAGCATAAAATACAATATAAATACAACAGTTTTTCCATCATATAAAACGAGTAATTGCAACCAGTATGAAAGCTGTGGTCATTTCTACTTTCCGGGCAACCTAGGCTTGACTGTAGGGTGTTGCTCCACCAGATCGAATAGGTAGGGACATAGAAGTAAACGCCCGAAGCATAAAATACAAGATAAATAGAACAGTTTTTCCATTGTATAAAACGAATAATTGCAACCAGTGTGAAAGTTATGTTCATTTCTACGTTCCGCGCAACCTAGGCTTGACTGTAGGGCGTTGCTCCTCCAGATCGAATAGGTAGGGCCATAGAAGTCAACGCCCGAAGCATAAAATACATTAAATATACAAGAGCTTTTCCATCGTATAACAGGAATAATTGCAACCAGTGCGAAAGTAACGATCATTCCGACGTTTCGGGCATCCTAGACTTAACTCTGAGGCGTTGCTCCACCAGATCGTATAGTTAGGGCCTTAGAAGTCAACGGCCGAAACATGAAATGCAATATTAATACAACAGCTTTTCCATCGTACTAAACGAATAATTGCAACCGGTGTGAATGTTATGGTCATTTCTACGTTCCGGGCAACCTACGTTTCACTCTGGGGCGTTGCTCCACCAGATCGAATAGTGAGGGCCTTAGAAGTAAACGCCCGAAGCATAACATACGATACAAAATACAACAGCTTTTCCATCGTATAAAACGAATAATTGGGAGCAGTGTGAAAGTTTTATTTCAACGTTCCGAGCAACCTAGGTTTCACTCTAGGGCGTTGCTCCACCAGATCGAATAGCTAGGGACTTGGAATTCAACGCCAGAAGAATAAAACACAGTATAACTACAGCCGTTTTTCCATTGTATAAAATGAATAATTGCAAACATTGTGAAATTAATGGTCATTTCTACGTTCCGGGCAAACCTATGCGTCACTGTAGGGCGTTGCTCCACCATAGCTAATAGCTACGGCCTTAGAAGTCAACGCCAGAAGCATAAAATACAATATCAATACAACAGCTTTTCCACCGTATAAAATGAATAATTGCAAACAGTGTGATAGTACTGGTCATTTCAGCGTTCCGGGTAACCTAGGCTTCACTCTAGGGCGTTGTTCCACCAGATCGAACAGTTAGGGCCTAAGATGGCAACGCCAGAAGCATAAAATACAATATGAATATAACAGTTTTTCCATCGTATAAAACGAATAATAGCAACCAGCGTGAAAGTTATGGTCATTTCTACGTTCCGGGCAACCTAGGCTTCACCCCAGGGCGTTGTTCCACCAGATGGAATAGTTAGTGGCTAAGAAGTGAACGCCAGAAGCATAAAATACAATATAAATACAACAATTTTTCCATCATATAAAACGAGTAATTGCAACCAGTATCAAAGCTGTGGTCATTTCTACTTTCCGGGCAACCTAGGCTTGACTGTAGGGCGTTGCTCCACCAGATCGAATAGGTAGGGCCATAGAAGTCAACGCCCGAAGCATAAAATACATTAAATATACAAGAGCTTTTCCATCGTATAACAGGAATAATTGCAACCAGTGTGAAAGTGATGGTCATTTCTACGTTCCGGGCAACCTAGGCTTCACTCTAGGGCGTTGTTCCACCGGATCGAACAGTTAGGGCCTAAGAAGGCAACGCCAGAAGCATAAAATACAATAAAGATGCAACAGCTTTTCCATCGTATAAAACGAATAATTTCAACCAGTGTGAATGTTATGGTCATTTCTACGTTCCGGGCAACCTAGGTTTCACTCTAGGGAGTTGCTCCACCAGATCGAGTAGCTACGACCTTAGAAGTCGATGCCAGAAGCAGTAAATACAATAAAAATGCAACAGTTTTTCCATCGTATAGCGTGACTAATTGCAACCAGTGCGATAGTAATGATCATTTCGACGTTTCGGGCATCCCAGACTTAACTCTGAGGCGTTGCTCCACCAGATCGAATAGCTAGGGACTTGGAATTCAACGCCAGAAGAATAAAACACAGTATAACTACAGCCGTTTTTCCATTGTATAAAATGAATAATTGCAAACATTGTGAAATTAATGGTCATTTCTACGTTCCGGGCAAACCTATGCGTCACTGTAGGGCGTTGCTCCACCATAGCTAATAGCTACGGCCTTAGAAGTCAACGCCAGAAGCATAAAATACAATATCAATACAACAGCTTTTCCACCGTATAAAATGAATAATTGCAAACAGTGTGATAGTACTGGTCATTTCAACGTTCCGGGTAACCTAGGCTTCACTCTAGGGCGTTGTTCCACCAGATCGAACAGTTAGGGCCTAAGATGGCAACGCCAGAAGCATAAAATACAATATGAATATAACAGTTTTTCCATCGTATAAAACGAATAATAGCAACCAGCGTGAAAGTTATGGTCATTTCTACGTTCCGGGCAACCTAGGCTTCACCCCAGGGCGTTCTTCCACCAGATGGAATAGTTAGTGGCTAAGAAGTGAACGCCAGAAGCATAAAATACAATATAAATACAACAATTTTTCCATCATATAAAACGAGTAATTGCAACCAGTATCAAAGCTGTGGTCATTTCTACTTTCCGGGCAACCTAGGCTTGACTGTAGGGCGTTGCTCCACCAGATCGAATAGGTAGGGCCATAGAAGTCAACGCCCGAAGCATAAAATACATTAAATATACAAGAGCTTTTCCATCGTATAACAGGAATAATTGCAACCAGTGTGAAAGTGATGGTCATTTCTACGTTCCGGGCAACCTAGGCTTCACTCTAGGGCGTTGTTCCACCGGATCGAACAGTTAGGGCCTAAGAAGGCAACGCCAGAAGCATAAAATACAATAAAGATGAAACAGCTTTTCCATCGTATAAAACGAATAATTTCAACCAGTGTGAATGTTATGGTCATTTCTACGTTCCGGGCAACCTAGGTTTCACTCTAGGGAGTTGCTCCACCAGATCGAGTAGCTACGACCTTAGAAGTCGATGCCAGAAGCAGTAAATACAATAAAAATGCAACAGTTTTTCCATCGTATAGCGTGACTAATTGCAACCAGTGCGATAGTAATGATCATTTCGACGTTTCGGGCATCCCAGACTTAACTCTGAGGCGTTGCTCCACCAGATCGAAGAGTTAGGGCCTTAGAAGTCAACGCCAGAAGCATAAACTACAAAATAAATACAACAGCCTTTACATCGTATAAAACGAATAACTGCAACCTGTGTGAAGGTTAAGGTCATATCTACGTTCCCGGCAAACTAGGCTTCACTGTAGGGCGCTGCTCCACCAGATCAAATAGGTAGGGCCATGGAAGTCAACGCCCGAAGCATAAAATACAAAATAAGTAGAACAGTTTTTCCATTGTATATAACGAATAATTGCTACCAGTGTGAAAGTTATGGTTATTGCTACGTCCCGGCAACCTAGGCTTCACCCTAGGGCGTTGTTCCACCAGATCGAATTGTTAGGGCCTAACAAGTTAACGCCAGAAGCATAAAATACAATATAAATACAATAGTTCTTCCATCCTATGAAACGAATAATTGCGACCAGTACGAATGTTATGGTCATTTCAACTTTCCGGGCAACCTAGGCTTCTCGCTAGGGCGTTGGCCCAACAGGTTGAATAGTTAGGGCCTTAGAAGTCAACGCCCAAAGCATAAAATGCAATAAAAATACAACAGCTTTTCCATCGTATAAAACGAATAATTGCTACCAGTGTGAAAGTTATAGTCATTTCTACTTTCCGGTCAACCTAGGCTTCACTCTAGGGCGTTGCTCCACCAGATCGAATAGTTAGGGCCTATGAAGTCAACGCCAGAAGCATAAAATACAATAAAGATGCAACAGTTTTTCCATCGTATATCAGGAATTATTGCAACCAGTGTGAAAGTAATGGCATATCATTGTTCCGGGCAACCTAGGCTTCTCTCTAGGGCGTTGCTCCACCAGATGGAATAGTTAGGGCCTTAGAAGTCAACGCCCGAAGCATAAAATACAATATAAATACAACAGTTTTTCCATCGTATAGCGTGACTAATTGCAACCAGTGCGATAGTAATGATCATTTCGACGTTTCGGGCATCCCAGACTTAACTCTGAGGCGTTGCTCCACCAGATCGAAGAGTTAGGGCCTTAGAAGTCAACGCCAGAAGCATAAACTACAAAATAAATACAACAGCCTTTACATCGTATAAAACGAATAACTGCAACCTGTGTGAAGGTTAAGGTCATATCTACGTTCCCGGCAAACTAGGCTTCACTGTAGGGCGCTGCTCCACCAGATCAAATAGGTAGGGCCATGGAAGTCAACGCCCGAAGCATAAAATACAAAATAAGTAGAACAGTTTTTCCATTGTATATAACGAATAATTGCTACCAGTGTGAAAGTTATGGTTATTGCTACGTCCCGGCAACCTAGGCTTCACGGTAGGGCGTTGTTCCACCAGATCGAACACTTAGGGCCTAAGAAGTCACCACCAGAAGCATAAAATACAATATAAATACAATAGTTTTTCCATCCTATGAAACGAATAATTGCGACCAGTACGAAAGTTATGGTCATTTCAACTTTCCGGGCAACCTAGGCTTCTCGCTAGGGCGTTGGCCCAACAGGTTGAATAGTTAGGGCCTTAGAAGTCAACGCCCAAAGCATAAAATGCAATAAAAATACAACAGCTTTTCCATCGTATAAAACGAATAATTGCTACCAGTGTGAAAGTTATAGTCATTTCTACTTTCCGGTCAACCTAGGCTTCACTCTAGGGCGTTGCTCCACCAGATCGAATAGTTAGGGCCTATGAAGTCAACGCCAGAAGCATAAAATACAATAAAGATGCAACAGTTTTTCCATCGTATATCAGGAATTATTGCAACCAGTGTGAAAGTAATGGCATATCATTGTTCCGGGCAACCTAGGCTTCTCTCTAGGGCGTTGCTCCACCAGATGGAATAGTTAGGGCCTTAGAAGTCAACGCCCGAAGCATAAAATACAATATAAATACAACAGTTTTTCCATCGTATAGCGTGACTAATTGCAACCAGTGCGATAGTAATGATCATTTCGACGTTTCGGGCATCCCAGACTTAACTCTGAGGCGTTGCTCCACCAGATCGAAGAGTTAGGGCCTTAGAAGTCAACGCCAGAAGCATAAACTACAAAATAAATACAACAGCCTTTACATCGTATAAAACGAATAACTGCAACCTGTGTGAAGGTTAAGGTCATATCTACGTTCCCGGCAAACTAGGCTTCACTGTAGGGCGCTGCTCCACCAGATCAAATAGGTAGGGCCATGGAAGTCAACGCCCGAAGCATAAAATACAAAATAAGTAGAACAGTTTTTCCATTGTATATAACGAATAATTGCTACCAGTGTGAAAGTTATGGTTATTGCTACGTCCCGGCAACCTAGGCTTCTCCCTAGGGCGTTGTTCCACCAGATCGAATTGTTAGGGCCTAACAAGTTAACGCCAGAAGCATAAAATACAATATAAATACAATAGTTTTTCCATCCTATGAAACGAATAATTGCGACCAGTACGAAAGTTATGGTCATTTCAACTTTCCGGGCAACCTAGGCTTCTCGCTAGGGCGTTGGCCCAACAGGTTGAATAGTTAGGGCCTTAGAAGTCAACGCCCAAAGCATAAAATGCAATAAAAATACAACAGCTTTTCCATCGTATAAAACGAATAATTGCTACCAGTGTGAAAGTTATAGTCATTTCTACTTTCCGGTCAACCTAGGCTTCACTCTAGGGCGTTGCTCCACCAGATCGAATAGTTAGGGCCTATGAAGTCAACGCCAGAAGCATAAAATACAATAAAGATGCAACAGTTTTTCCATCGTATATCAGGAATTATTGCAACCAGTGTGAAAGTAATGGCATATCATTGTTCCGGGCAACCTAGGCTTCTCTCTAGGGCGTTGCTCCACCAGATGGAATAGTTAGGGCCTTAGAAGTCAACGCCCGAAGCATAAAATACAATATAAATACAACAGTTTTTCCATCGTATAAAACGAATAATTGCAACCAGTGTGAAAGTTATGGTCATTTCTACTTTCCGGGCAACCTAGGCTTCACCCTAGGGCGTTGCTCCACCACATCGAATAGCTACGGCCTTAAAAGTCAACGCTAGAAGCATAAATTACAATAAAAATGCAACAGATTTTCCAACGTATAGCATGAATAATTGCAACCGGTGTGAATGTTATGGTCATTTCTACGTTCCGGGCAACCTAGGCTTCACTCTATGGCGTTCTTCCACCACATCGAATAGCTACGGCCTCAGAAGTCAACGCCTGAAGCATAGAATACAAAAAAATACAACAGTCTTTCCATCCTATAACTGGAATAATTGCAACCCGTGTGAAAGTGATGGTCATTTGTACGTTCCAGGCAACCTAGGCTTCACTCTTGGGCGTTGTTCCACCAGATCGAATTGTTAGGGCCTAAGAAGTCAAGGCCAGAAGCATAAAATACAATATAAATATAACAGTTTTTCCATCGTATAGAACGAATAATAGCAACCAGTGTGAAAGTTATGGTCATTTCTACGTTCCGGGCAACCTAGGCTTGACTGTAGATTCCACCAGATCGAATAGCTAGGGCCATAGAAGTCAACGCCCGAAGCATAAAATACAAAATAAATAGAACAGTTTTTCCATTGTATGAAACGAATAATTGCTACCAGTGTGAAAGTTATGTTCATTTCTACGTTCCGGGCAACCTAGGCTTGACTGTAGGGCGTTGCTCCACCAGATCGAATAGGTAGGGCCATAGAAGTCAACGCCCGAAGCATAAAATACATTAAATATACAAGAGCTTTTCCATCGTATAACAGGAATAATTGCAACCAGTGTGAAAGTGATGGTCATTTCTACGTTCCGGGCAACCTAGGCTTCACTCTAGGGCGTTGTTCCACCAGATCGAAAAGTTAGGGCCTAAGAAGTCAACGCCAGAAGCATAAAATACAATATAAATGTAACAGTTTTTCCATCGTATAAAACGAATAATAGCAACCAGTGTGAAAGTTCTGGTCATTTCTACGTTCCGGGCAACCTAGGTTTCACTCTAGGGCGCTGCTCCACCAGATCGTATAGTTAGTGCCCTAGAAGTCAGCGCCAGAAGCATAAAATAAAATATAAATACAACAGTTTTTCCATCGTATAAAACGAATAATTGCAACCAGTATGAAAGTTATGGTCATTTCTACTTTCCGGGCAACCTAGGCTTCACTCTAGGGCGTTGCTCCACCACATCGAATAGCTACGGCCTTAAAAGTCAACGCTAGAAGCATAAATTACAATAAAAATGCAACAGATTTTCCAACGTATAGCATGAATAATTGAAACCGGTGTGAATGTTATGGTCATTTCTACGTTCCAGGCAACCTAGGCTTCACTCTATGGCGTTCTTCCGCCACATCGAATAGCTACGGCCTCAGAAGTCAACGCCTGAAGCATAGAATACAATAAAAATACAACAGTCTTTCCATCCTATAACTAGAATAATTGCAACCCGTGTGAAAGTGATGGTCATTTGTACGTTCCAGGCAACCTAGGCTTCACTCTAGGGCGTTGTTCCACCAGATCGAATTGTTAGGGCCTAAGAAGTCAAGGCCAGAAGCATAAGATACAATATAAATATAACAGTTTTTCCATCGTATAGAACGAATAATAGCAACCTGTGTGAAAGTTATGGACATTTCTACATTCCGAGCAACCTGGGCTTCACTCTAGTGCGTTGCTCCACCAGATTGAATATTTAGGGACTTAGAAGTCAACGCCAGAAGCATAAAATACAATAAAGATGCAACAGTTTTTCCATCGTAAAACAGGAATAATTGCAACCAGTGTGAAAGTGATGGTCATTTCTACGTTCTGGGCAACCTAGGCTTCACTCTAGGGCGTCGTTGCACCAGATCGAATAGCTAGGGCATAAGAAGTCAACGCCAGAAGCATAAAATACAATATAAATATAACACCTTTTCCATCGTATAAAACGAATAATTGCAACAAGTATGAAAGTTGTGGTTATTTCTACTTTCCGGGCAACCTAGGCTTCACCCTAGGGCGTTGCTCCAACAGATTGAATAGTTAGGGCCTAAGAAGGCGCCGCCCGAAGCATAAAATGCAATATAAATACAACAGTTTTTCCATCGTATAAAAGGATTAATTGCAACCAGTTTGAAAGTGATGATCAATTCTACGTTCCGGGCAACTTCGGCTTCACTCTAGGGCGTTGCTCCACCAGATCGCATACTTAGGGCCTAAGAAGGCACCGCCCGAAGCATAAAATGCAATATAAATACAACAGTTTTTCCATCGTATAAAACGAATAATTGCTACCGGTGTGAAAGTTATGGTCATTTCTACGTTCCGGCAACCTAGGCATCACCCTAGGGTGTTGTTCCACCAGATGGAATAGTTAGGGCATAAGAAGTCAGCGCCAGAAGCATAAAATACGATAAAGATGCAACAGTTTGTCCATCGTATATCAGGAATTATTGCAACCAGTGTGAAAGTAATGGCATATCATTGTTCCGGGCAACCTAGGCTTCTCTCTAGGGCGTTGCTCCACCAGATGGAATAGTTAGGGCCTTAGAAGTCAACGCCCGAAGCATAAAATACAATAAAGATGCAACAGTTTTTCCATCGTCTAAAACGAATAATTGAAACCAGTGTAAAAGTAATGGTCATTTCTACGTTCCGGGCAACCTAGGCTTCACCCCAGGGCGCTGCTCCACCAGATCGTATAGTTAGTGCCCTAGAAGTCAGCGCCAGAAGCATAAAATACAATTAAATACAACAGTTTTTCCGTCGTATAAAACGAATAATTGCAACGAGTATGAAAGATATGGTCATTTCTACTTTCCGGGCAACCTAGGCTTCACCCTAGGGCGTTGCTCCACCACATCGAAGAGATAGGGTCTAAGAAGTCAACACCGGAAGCATAAAATACAAAATAAATAGAACAGTTTTTCCATTGTATAAAACGAATAGTTGCTACCAGTGTGAAGATATGTTCATTTCTACGTTTCTGACAACCTGGGCTTCACTGCAGGGTGTTGGTCCACCAAATCGAATAGGCAGGGCCATAGAAGTCAACGCCAGAAGCATAAAATACAATATAAATATAACAGCTTTTCCATCGTGAAAAACGAATAATTGCAACCAGTATGAAAGTTATGGTCATTTCTACGTTCCGGGCAACCTAGGTTTCACTCTAGGGCGTTGCTCCACCGGATCGAATAGTTAGGGCCTTAGAAGTCAACGCCCGAAGCATAAAATACAATAAAAATACAACAGTCTTTCCATCCTATAACAGGAATAATTGCAACCCATGTGAAAGTGATGGTCATTTGTACGTTCCAGGCAACCTAGGCTTCACTCTAGGGCGTTGTTCCACCAGATCGAATTGTTAGGGCCTAAGAAGTCAACGCCAGAAGCATAAAATACAGTATAAATACAACAATTTTTCCATTGTATAGCATGACTAATTGCAACCAGTGCGAAAGTAACGATCATTTCGACGTTTCGGGCATCCTAGACTTAACTCTGAGGCGTTGCTCCACCAGATCGAAGAGATAGGGTCTAAGAAGTCAACACCGGAAGCATAAAATACAAAATAAATAGAACAGTTTTTCCACTGTATAAAACGAATAATTGCTACCAGTGTGAAAGTTATGTTCATTTCTACGTTTCTGACAACCTAGGCTTCACTGCAGGGTGTTGGTCCACCAAATCGAATAGGTAGGGCCATAGAAGTCAACGCCAGAAGCATAAAATACAATATAAATATAACAGCTTTTCCATCGTGAAAAACGAATAATTGCAACCAGTATGAAAGTTATGGTCATTTCTACGTTCCGGGCAACCTAGGTTTCACTCTAGGGCGTTGCTCCACCGGATCGAATAGTTAGGGCCTTAGAAGTCAACGCCCGAAGCATAAAATACAATAAAAATACAACAGTCTTTCCATCCTATAACAGGAATAATTGCAACCCGTGTGAAAGTGATGGTCATTTGTACGTTCCAGGCAACCTAGGCTTCACTCTAGGGCGTTGTTCCACCAGATCGAATTGTTAGGACCTAAGAAGTCAACGCCAGAAGCATAAAATGCAGTATAAATACAACAATTTTCCCATTGTATAGCATGACTAATTGCAACCAGTGCGAAAGTAACGATCATTTCGACGTTTCGGGCATCCTAGACTTAACTCTGAGGCGTTGCTCCACCAGATCGAAGAGATAGGGTCTAAGAAGTCAACACCGGAAGCATGAAATACAAAATAAATAGAACAGTTTTTCCACTGTATAAAACGAATAATTGCTACCAGTGTGAAATTTATGTTCATTTCTACGTTTCTGACAACCTAGGCTTCACTGCAGGGTGTTGGTCCACCAAATCGAATAGGTAGGGCCATAGAAGTCAACGCCAGAAGCATAAAATACAATATAAATATAACAGCTTTTCCATCGTGAAAAACGAATAATTGCAAGCAGTATGAAAGTTATGGTCATTTCTACGTTCCGGGCAACCTAGGTTTCACTCTAGGGCGTTGCTCCACCGGATCGAATAGTTAGGGTCTAAGAAGTCAACACCGGAAGCATAAAATACAAAATAAATAGAACAGTTTTTCCATTGTATATAACGAATAATTGCTACCAGTGTGAAAGTTATGGTTATTGCTACGTCCCGGCAACCTAGGCTTCACCCTAGGGCGTTGTTCCACCAGATCGAATAGTTAGGGCCTAACAAGTTAACGCCAGAAGCATAAAATACAATATAAATACAATAGTTTTTCCATCCTATGAAACGAATAATTGCGACCAGTACGAAAGTTATGGTCATTTCAACTTTCCGGGCAACCTAGGCTTCTCGCTAGGGCGTTGGCCCAACAGGTTGAATAGTTAGGGCCTTAGAAGTCAACGCCCAAAGCATAAAATGCAATAAAAATACAACAGCTTTTCCATCGTATAAAACGAATAATTGCTACCAGTGTGAAAGTTATAGTCATTTCTACTTTCCGGTCAACCTAGGCTTCACTCTAGGGCGTTGCTCCACCAGATCGAATAGTTAGGGCCTATGAAGTCAACGCCAGAAGCATAAAATACAATAAAGATGCAACAGTTTTTCCATCGTATATCAGGAATTATTGCAACCAGTGTGAAAGTAATGGCATATCATTGTTCCGGGCAACCTAGGCTTCTCTCTAGGGCGTTGCTCCACCAGATGGAATAGTTAGGGCCTTAGAAGTCAACGCCCGAAGCATAAAATACAATATAAATACAACAGTTTTTCCATCGTATAAAACGAATAATTGCAACCAGTATGAAAGTTATGGTCATTTCTACTTTCCGGGCAACCTAGGCTTCACCCTAGGGCGTTGCTCCACCACATCGAATAGCTACGGCCTTAAAAGTCAACGCTAGAAGCATAAATTACAATAAAAATGCAACAGATTTTCCAACGTATAGCATGAATAATTGCAACCGGTGTGAATGTTATGGTCATTTCTACGTTCCGGGCAACCTAGGCTTCACTCTATGGCGTTCTTCCACCACATCGAATAGCTACGGCCTCAGAAGTCAACGCCTGAAGCATAGAATACAAAAAAATACAACAGTCTTTCCATCCTATAACTGGAATAATTGCAACCCGTGTGAAAGTGATGGTCATTTGTACGTTCCAGGCAACCTAGGCTTCACTCTTGGGCGTTGTTCCACCAGATCGAATTGTTAGGGCCTAAGAAGTCAAGGCCAGAAGCATAAAATACAATATAAATATAACAGTTTTTCCATCGTATAGAACGAATAATAGCAACCAGTGTGAAAGTTATGGACATTTCTACGTTCCGGGCAACCTAGGCTTGACTGTAGGGCGTTGCTCCACCAGATCGAATAGGTAGGGCCATAGAAGTCAACGCCCGAAGCATAAAATACATTAAATATACAAGAGCTTTTCCATCGTATAACAGGAATAATTGCAACCAGTGTGAAAGTGATGGTCATTTCTACGTTCCGGGCAACCTAGGCTTCACTCTAGGGCGTTGTTCCACCAGATCGAAAAGTTAGGGCCTAAGAAGTCAACGCCAGAAGCATAAAATACAATATAAATATAACAGTTTTTCCATCGTATAAAACGAATAATAGCAACCAGTGTGAAAGTTCTGGTCATTTCTACGTTCCGGGCAACCTAGGTTTCACTCTAGGGCGCTGCTCCACCAGATCGTATAGTTAGTGCCCTAGAAGTCAGCGCCAGAAGCATAAAATAAAATATAAATACAACAGTTTTTCCATCGTATAAAACGAATAATTGCAACCAGTATGAAAGTTATGGTCATTTCTACTTTCCGGGCAACCTAGGCTTCACTCTAGGGCGTTGCTCCACCACATCGAATAGCTACGGCCTTAAAAGTCAACGCTAGAAGCATAAATTACAATAAAAATGCAACAGATTTTCCAACGTATAGCATGAATAATTGAAACCGGTGTGAATGTTATGGTCATTTCTACGTTCCAGGCAACCTAGGCTTCACTCTATGGCGTTCTTCCACCACATCGAATAGCTACGGCCTCAGAAGTCAACGCCTGAAGCATAGAATACAATAAAAATACAACAGTCTTTCCATCCTATAACTAGAATAATTGCAACCCGTGTGAAAGTGATGGTCATTTGTACGTTCCAGGCAACCTAGGCTTCACTCTAGGGCGTTGTTCCACCAGATCGAATTGTTAGGGCCTAAGAAGTCAAGGCCAGAAGCATAAGATACAATATAAATATAACAGTTTTTCCATCGTATAGAACGAATAATAGCAACCTGTGTGAAAGTTATGGACATTTCTACATCCCGAGCAACCTGGGCTTCACTCTAGTGCGTTGCTCCACCAGATTGAATATTTAGGGACTTAGAAGTCAACGCCAGAAGCATAAAATACAATAAAGATGCAACAGTTTTTCCATCGTAAAACAGGAATAATTGCAACCAGTGTGAAAGTGATGGTCATTTCTACGTTCTGGGCAACCTAGGCTTCACTCTAGGGCGTCGTTGCACCAGATCGAATAGCTAGGGCATAAGAAGTCAACGCCAGAAGCATAAAATACAATATAAATATAACACCTTTTCCATCGTATAAAACGAATAATTGCAACAAGTATGAAAGTTGTGGTTATTTCTACTTTCCGGGCAACCTAGGCTTCACCCTAGGGCGTTGCTCCAACAGATTGAATAGTTAGGGCCTAAGAAGGCGCCGCCCGAAGCATAAAATGCAATATAAATACAACAGTTTTTCCATCGTATAAAAGGATTAATTGCAACCAGTTTGAAAGTGATGATCAATTCTACGTTCCGGGCAACTTCGGCTTCACTCTAGGGCGTTGCTCCACCAGATCGCATACTTAGGGCCTAAGAAGGCACCGCCCGAAGCATAAAATGCAATATAAATACAACAGTTTTTCCATCGTATAAAACGAATAATTGCTACCGGTGTGAAAGTTATGGTCATTTCTACGTTCCGGGCAACCTAGGCATCACCCTAGGGTGTTGTTCCACCAGATGGAATAGTTAGGGCATAAGAAGTCAGCGCCAGAAGCATAAAATACGATAAAGATGCAACAGTTTGTCCATCGTATATCAGGAATTATTGCAACCAGTGTGAAAGTAATGGCATATCATTGTTCCGGGCAACCTAGGCTTCTCTCTAGGGCGTTGCTCCACCAGATGGAATAGTTAGGGCCTTAGAAGTCAACGCCCGAAGCATAAAATACAATAAAGATGCAACAGTTTTTCCATCGTCTAAAACGAATAATTGAAACCAGTGTAAAAGTAATGGTCATTTCTACGTTCCGGGCAACCTAGGCTTCACCCCAGGGCGCTGCTCCACCAGATCGTATAGTTAGTGCCCTAGAAGTCAGCGCCAGAAGCATAAAATACAATTAAATACAACAGTTTTTCCGTCGTATAAAACGAATAATTGCAACCAGTATGAAAGTTATGGTCATTTCTACTTTCCGGGCAACCTAGGCTTCACCCTAGGGCGTTGCTCCACCACATCGAAGAGATAGGGTCTAAGAAGTCAACACCGGAAGCATAAAATACAAAATAAATAGAACAGTTTTTCCATTGTATAAAACGAATAGTTGCTACCAGTGTGAAGATATGTTCATTTCTACGTTTCTGACAACCTGGGCTTCACTGCAGGGTGTTGGTCCACCAAATCGAATAGGCAGGGCCATAGAAGCCAACGCCAGAAGCATAAAATACAATATAAATATAACAGCTTTTCCATCGTGAAAAACGAATAATTGCAACCAGTATGAAAGTTATGGTCATTTCTACGTTCCGGGCAACCTAGGTTTCACTCTAGGGCGTTGCTCCACCGGATCGAATAGTTAGGGCCTTAGAAGTCAACGCCCGAAGCATAAAATACAATAAAAATACAACAGTCTTTCCATCCTATAACAGGAATAATTGCAACCAGTGTGAAAGTGATGGTCATTTCTACGTTCCGGGCAACCTAGGCCTCACTCTAGGGCGTTGTTCCACCAGATCGAACAGTTAGGGCCTAAGAAGGCAACGCCAGAAGGATAAAGTACAATATAAATATAACAGTTTCTCCATCGTATAAAACGAATAATAGCGACCAGTGTGAAAGTTATGGTCATTTCTACGTTCCCGGCAACCTATACTTCACCCGAGGGCGTTGTTCCACCAGATGGAATAGTTAGGGTCTAAGAAGTGAACGCCAGAAGCATAAAATACAATATAAATACAACAGTTTTTCCATCATATAAAACGAGTAATTGCAACCAGTATGAAAGCTGTGGTCATTTCTACTTTCCGGGCAACCTAGGCTTGACTGTAGGGTGTTGCTCCACCAGATCGAATAGGTAGGGACATAGAAGTAAACGCCCGAAGCATAAAATACAAGATAAATAGAACAGTTTTTCCATTGTATAAAACGAATAATTGCAACCAGTGTGAAAGTTATGTTCATTTCTACGTTCCGCGCAACCTAGGCTTGACTGTAGGGCGTTGCTCCTCCAGATCGAATAGGTAGGGCCATAGAAGTCAACGCCCGAAGCATAAAATACATTAAATATACAAGAGCTTTTCCATCGTATAACAGGAATAATTGCAACCAGTGTGAAAGTGATGGTCATTTCTACGTTCCGGGCAACCTAGGCTTCACTCTAGGGCGTTGTTCCACCAGATCGAACAGTTAGGGCCTAAGAAGGCAACGCCAGAAGCATAAAATACAATAAAGATGCAACAGCTTTTCCATCGTATAAAACGAATAATTTCAACCAGTGTGAATGTTATGGTCATTTCTACATTCCGAGCAACCTTGGCTTCACTCTAGGGCGTTGATCCAACACATTGAATAGTTAGGGCCTTAGAAGTCAACGCCCGAAGTATAAAATACAATATAAATACAACAGTTTTTCCATCGTATAAAACGAATAATTGCAAGCAGTATGAAAGTTTTGGACATTTCTACGTTCCGGGCAACCTAGGCTTCACTCTAGGGCGTTGTTCCACCAGATCGAAAAGTTAGGGCCTAAGAAGTCAACGCCAGAAGCATAAAATACAATATAAATATAACAGTCTTTCCATCGTATAAAACGAATAATAGCAACCAGTGTGAAAGTTCTGGTCATTTCTACGTTCCGGGCAACCTAGGTTTCACTCTAGGGCGCTGCTCCACCAGATCGTATAGTTAGTGCCCTAGAAGTCAGCGCCAGAAGCATAAAATAAAATATAAATACAACAATTTTCCCATTGTATAGCATGACTAATTGCAACCAGTGCGAAAGTAACGATCATTTCGACGTTCCGGGCAACCTAGGCTTCACTCTAGGGCGTTGCTCCACCAAATCGTATAGTTAGGGCCTTAGATGTCAACGCCAGAAGCACAAAATGCAATAAATATACAAGAGTTTTTCCATCGTATAACAGGATTAATTGCAACCAGTGTGAATGTGGTGGTCATTTCTACGTTCCGGGCAACCTAGGCTTCACTCTAGGGCGTTGTTCCACAAGATAGAATAGTTAGGGCTTAAGAAGTCAACGCCATAAGCATAAAATACAATATAAATATAACAGGTTTTCCATCGTATAAAACGAATAATAGCAACCAGTGTGAAAGTTATGGTTATTTCTCCGTTCCAGGCAACCTAGGCTTCACTCTAGTGCGTTGCACCACCAGATCGTATAGTTAGGGCCTTAGATGTCAACGCCAGAAGCACAAAATGCAATAAATATACAAGAGTTTTTCCATCGTATAACAGGAATAATTGCAACCAGTGTGAATGTGGTGGTCATTTCTACGTTCCGGGCAACCTAGGCTTCACTCTAGGGCGTTGTTCCACCAGATAGAATAGTTAGGGCTTAAGAAGTCAACACCAGAAGCATAAAATACAATATAAATATAACAGGTTTTCCATCGTATAAAACGAATAATAGCAACCAGTGTGAAAGTTATGGTCATTTCTACGTTCCGCGCAACCCGGGCTTTACTCTAGGGCGTTGTTCCACCAGATCGAAAAGTTACGGCCTAAGAAGTCAACGCCAGAAGCATAAAATACGATAAAGATGCAACAGTTTTTCCATCGTGTAAACCGAATAATTGCAACCGGTGTGTAAGTTACGGTCATTTCTACATTCCGAGCAACCTAGGCCTCACTCTAGGGAGTTGCTCCACCAGATCGAATAGTTGGGTCCTTAGAAGTCAACGCCAGAAGCATAAAATACGATATAAATACAACAGTTTTTCCACCATATAAAACGAATAATTGCAACCCGTGTGAAAGTGATGGTCATTTCTACGTTCCAGGCAACCTAGGCTCCACTCTAGGGCGTTGCTCCACCAGATCAAACAGTTAGGGCCTTAGAAGTCAACGTCAGAAGCATTAAATACAAAATAAATAGAACAGTTTTTCCATTGTATAAAACGAATATTTGCGACCAGTGTGAAAGTTATGGTCATTTCTACGTTCCGCGCAATCTGGGCTTTACCCTAGGGCGTTGATCCACCAGATGGAATAGTTAGGGCCTAAGAAGTCAACTCTACAAGCATAAAGAACGATATAAATACAACAGCTTTGCCATCGTATAAAATGAATAATTGCGAACAGTGTGAAAGATATGGACATTTCTACGTTCCGGGCTACCTAGGCTTCACTCTATGGCGTTCTTCCACCACATCGAATAGCTACGGCCTCAGAAGTCAACGCCTGAAGTATAAAGTACAATAAAAATACAACAGTCTTTCCATCCTATAACAGGAATAATTGCAACCCGTGTGAACGTGATGGTCATTTCTACGTTCCAGGCAACCTAGGCTTCACTCTAGGGCGTTGCTCCACCAGATCGAATAGTTACGGCCTAAGAAGTCAACGCCAGAAGCATAAAATACGATAAAGATGCAACAGTTCTTCCATCGTATAAAACGAATAATTGAAATCAGTGTGAAAGCTATGGTCATTTCTACATTCCGAGCAACCTAGGCTTCACTCTAGGGCGTTGCTCCACCAGATCGAATAGTTAGGTCCTTAGAAATCAACGCCAGAAGCATAAAATACGATATAAATACAACAGCCGTTCCATCGTATAAAATGAATAATTGCAAACAGTGTGAAAGTAATGGTCATTTCTACGTTCCGGGCAACCTAGGCTTCACTCTACGGCATTGTTCCACCAGATCGAATAGTTAGGGCCTAAGAAGTCAACACCAGAAGAATAAAATACAATAAAAATACAACAGTCTTTCCATCCTATAAGAGGAATAATTGCAACCCGTGTGAAAGTGATGGTCATTTCTACGTTCCAGGCAACCTAGGCTTCACTCTAGGGCGTTGCTCCACCAGATCGAATAGCTAGCGACTTAGAATTCAACGCCATTAGAATAAAATACAATACAAGTACCACAGTTTTTCCATCGTATAAAATGAATAATTGCAACGAGTGCGAAAGTTATGGTCATTTCTGCATTTCGAGCAACCTAGGCTTCACTCTAGGGCGTTGCTCCAGCTGACCGAATAGTTAGGGCCTTAGAAGTCAACGCCCGAAGCATTAAATACAATAAAAATACAACAGTCTTTCCATCCTATAACAGGAATAATTGCAACCCGTGTGAAAGTGATGGTCATTTCTACGTACCAGGCAACCTAGGCTTCACTCTAGGGCGTTGCTCCACCAGATCAAACAGTTAGGGCCTTAGAAGTCAACGCCAGAAGCATTAAATACAAAATAAATAGAACAGTTTTTCCATTGTATAAAACGAATAATTGCGACCAGTGTGAAAGTTATGGTCATTTCTACGTTCCGCGCAACCTGGGCTTTACTCTAGGGCGTTGTTCCACCAGATGGAATAGTTAGGGCCTAAGAAGTCAACGCCAGAAGCATAAAATACGATATAAATGCAACAGCTTTTCCATTGTATAAAATGAATAATTGCAAACAGTGTGAAAGATATGGACATTTCTACGTTCCAGGCTACCTAGGCTTCACTCTATGGCGTTCTTCCACCACATCGAACAGCTACGGCCTCAGAAGTCAACGCCTGAAGTATAAAGTACAATAAAAATACAACAGTCTTTCCATCCTATAACAGGAATAATAGCAACCCGTGTGAACGTGATGGTCATTTCTACGTTCCAGGCAACCTCGGCTTCACTCTAGGGCGTTGCTCCACCAGATCGAATAGCTAGCGACTTAGAATTCAACGCCATAAGAATAAAATACAATATAAGTACCACAGTTTTTCCATCGTATAAAATGAATAATTGCAACGAGTGTGAAAGTTATGGTCATTTCTGCATTTCGAGCAACCTAGGCTTCACTCTAGGGCGTTGCTCCACTTGATCGAATAGTTAGGGCCTTAGAAGTCAACGCCCGAAGCATTAAATACAATAAAAATACAACAGTCTTTCCTTCCTATAACAGGAATAATTGCAACCCGTGTGAAAGTGATGGTCATTTCTACGTTCCAGGCAACCTAGGCTCCACTCTAGGGCGTTGCTCCACCAGATCAAACAGTTAGGGCCTTAGAAGTCAACGTCAGAAGCATTAAATACAAAATAAATAGAACAGTTTTTCCATTGTATAAAACGAATAATTGCGACCAGTGTGAAAGTTATGGTCATTTCTACGTTCCGCGCAACCTGGGCTTTACTCTAGGGCGTTGTTCCACAAGATGGAATAGTTAGGGCCTAAGAAGTCAACGCCAGAAGCATAAAATACGATATAAATACAACAGCTTTTCCATTGTATAAAACAAATAATTGCAACCAGTGTGAACGTTATGGTCATTTCTACGTTGCGGGCAACCTAGGCTTCACCCTAGGCCGTTGTTCCACCAGATCGAATAGTTAGGGCCTAAGAAGTGAACGAGAGAAGCATAAAATGCAATAAAAATGCAGCAGTCTTTCCATCGAATAGCAGGAATAACTTGCAAACAGTGTGATAGTAGTGGTCATTTCTACGTTCCGTGCAACCCAGGTTTCACTCCAGGGCGTTGCTCCACCAGATCGAATAGTTACGGCCTAAGAAGTCAACGCCAGAGGCATAAAGTACGATAAAGATGCAACAGTTTTTCCACCGTGTAAAACGAATAATTGCAACCAGTGTGAAAGTTACGGTCATTTCTACATTCCGAGCAACCTAGGCCTCACTCTAGGGCGTTGCTCCACCAGATCGAATAGTTGGGTCCTTAGAAGTCAACGCCAGAAGCATAAAATACGATATAAATACAACAGCTTTTCCATCGTGTAAAAGGAATAATTGCAAACAGTGTGAAAGTAATGGTCATTTCTACGTTCCGGGCAACCTAGGCTTCACTGTATGGCGTTCTTCCACCACATCGAATAGCTACGGCCTCAGAATTCAACGCCTGAAGTATAAAATACAATAAAAATACAACAGTCTTTCCATCCTATAACAGGAATAATTGCAACCCGTGTGAAAGTGATGGTCATTTCTACGTTCCAGGCAACCTAGGCTTCTCTCTAGGGCGTTGTTCCACAAGATCGAATAGTTAGGGCCTAAGAAGTCAACGCCAGAAGCATAAAATACAATATAAATATAATAGTTTTTCCACCGTATAAAACGAATAATTGCAACCAGTGTGGAAGATATGGTCATTTCTACGTTCCCGGCAACCTAGGCTTCACTCCAGGGCGGTGCTCCGCCAAATCGAATAGCTAGGGCCTTAGAAGTCAACGCCAGAAGCATAAAATACGATATAAATACAACAGCTTTTCCATCGTAGAAAAGGAATAATTGCAAACAGTGTGAAAGTAATGGTCATTTCTACGTTCCGGGCAACCTAGGCTTCACTCTACGGCGTTGTTCCACCAGATCGAATAGTTATGGCCTAAGAAGTCAACACCAGAAGAATAGAATACAAAACAAATACAACAGCCTTTACACCGTATAAAACGAATAATTGCAACCTGTGTGAAGGTTGTCGTCATATCTACGTTCCGGGAAACCTAATCTTCACTGTCGGGCGTTGCTCCACCAGATCGAAATGTTAGGGCCTAAGAAGTCAACGCCCGAAGTATAAAATACGATATAAATACAACAGCATTTCCAACGTATTAAATGAATAATTGCAAACAGTGTGAAAGTAGTGGTCATTTCTACGTTCCGAGCAACCTAGGCTTCACTCTAGGGCGGTGCTCCAACATATCGAATAGCTATGGCCTTAGAAGGCCACACCTGAAGCATAAAATACAATAAAAATACAACAGTCTTTTCATCGTATGACAGGAATAATTGCAACAAGCGTGAAAGTAATGATCATTTCGGCGTTTCGGGTATCCTAGACTTAACTCTGAGGCATTGCTCCACCAGATCGAATAGTTAGGGCCTAAGAAGTCAACGCCAGAAGCATAAAATAAAATATAAATACAACAGCTTTGCCATCGTATAAAATGAATAATTGCAAACAGTGTGAAAGATATGGACATTTCTACGTTCCGGGCTTCCTAGGCTTCACTCTATGGCGTTCTTCCACCACATCGAATAGCTACGGCCTCAGAAGTCAACGCCTGAAGTATAAAGTACGATAAAAATACAACAGTCTTTCCATCCTATAACAGGAATAATTGCAACCCGTGTGAACGTGATGGTCATTTCTACGTTCCAGGCAACCTAGGCTTCACTCTAGGGCGTTGCTCCACCAGACCGAATAGTTACGGCCTAAGAAGTCAACGCCAGGAGCATAAAATACGATAAAGATGCAACAGTTCTTCCATCGTATAAAACGAATAATTGCAATCAGTGCGAAAGTTATATTCATTCCTACATTCCGAGCAACCTATGCTTCACTCTAGGGCGTTACTCCACCAGATCGAATAGTTAGGTCCTTAGAAATCAACGCCAGAAGCATAAAATACGATATAAATACAACAGCTGTTCCATCGTATAAAAGGAATAATTGCAAACAGTGTGAAAGTAATGGTCATTTCTACGTTCCGGGCAACCTAGCCTTCACTCTACGGCGTTGTTCCACCAGATCGAATAGTTAGGGCCTAAGAATTCAACACCAGAAGAATAAAATACAATAAAAATACAACAGTCTTTCCATCCTATAAGAGGAATAATTGCAACCCGTGTGAAAGTGATGGTCATTTCCACGTTCCGGGCAACCTATGCTTCACTCTAGGGCGTTGTTCCACCGGATCGAATAGTTAGGGCCTAAGAAGTGAACGCCAGAAGCATAAAATACGATATAAATACAACAGCTTTTACATCGTATAAAACGAATAATTGCAACCAGTGTGGAAGTTATGGTCATTTCTACGTTCCGGGCAACCTAGGCTTCACTCTAGGACGTTGCTCGACCAGATCGAATAGCTACGGCCTTAGAAGTCAACGCCCGAAGCATAAAATACAAAATAAATAGAACAGCTTTTCCGTCGTATAAAACGAATTATTGCTACCAGTGTGAAAGTTATGGTCATAGCTACGTTCCGCGCAACCTACCCTTCACCATAGGGCGTTGCTCCACCAGATCGAATAGACACGGCCTTAGAAGTCAGCGCCAGAAGCATAAAATACAGTAAAGATGCAACAGCTTTCCATCGTTTAACAGGAATAACTGCAACCAGTGTGAATGTACTGGCCATTTCTACGTTCCGGATAACCTAGGTTTCACTCTAGGGCGTTGCTCTACCAGATCGAATAGCTAGGGACTTAGAATTCAACGCCAGAAGGATAAAATACAATATAAGTACAACAGTTATTCCATCGTATAAAACGAATAGTTGCAAACATTTTAAAAGTAATGGTCACTTCTACGTTCCGGGCAACCTAGGCGTCACTATAGGGCGTTGCTCCACCACATCTAAGAGCTACGGCCTTAGAAGTCAACGCCAGGGGCATAAAATACAATATAAATACAACAGCTTTTCCATCGTACAAAATGAATAATAGCAAACAGTGTGAAAGTAATTGTCATTTCTACGTTCCGGGCAACCTAGGTTTCACTCTACGTCGTTGCTCCACCTGATCAAATAGCTAGCGACATAGAATTAAACGCCAGAAGCATAGAATACAATAAAAATACATCAGTTTTTCCATCGTATAACAGGAATAATTGCAACCAGTGTGAATGTAATGGTCATTTCTACGTTCCGGGCAACCTAGGTTTCACTCTAGGGCGTTGCTCCACCAGGTCGAATAGTTAGGGCCTAAGAAGTCAACGCCAGAAGCATAAAATACGATATAAATAAAACAGATTTTACATCGTATAAAACGAATAATAGCAACCAGTGTGAAAGTTATGGTCATTTCAACGTTCCGGGCAATCTAGGCTTCACTCTAGGGCGTTGCTCCACCAGATCAATCAGTTAGGGCCTTAGAAGTCAACGCCAGAAGCATAAATTACAATATAAGTGCAACAGCTTTTCCATCGTATATAATGTATATTTGCAAACAGTGTGGAAGTAATGGACATATCTACGTTCCGGGAAATCTAGGCTTCACTGTAGGGCGTTGCTCCACCAAATCGAATAGTTAGGGCCTTAGAAGTCAACGCCCGAAGCATAAAATACAATATAAGTACAACAGTTTTTCCATCGTATAAAATGAATGATTGCGAACATTGTGAAAGTAATGGTCATTTCTACGTGCCTGGCAACCTACGCGTCACTCTAGGGCGTTGCTACTCCACATCTGATAGCTACGGCCTTAGACGCTAACGCCGGAAGCATAAAATACAATATAAATACAACAGCTTTGCCATCGTATAAAACGAATAATTGAAATCAGTGTGAAAGCTATGGTCATTTCTACATTCCGAGCAACCTAGGCTTCACTCTAGGGCGTTGCTCCACCAGATCGAATAGTTAGGTCCTTAGAAATCAACGCCAGAAGCATAAAATACGATATAAATACAACAGCCGTTCCATCGTATAAAATGAATAATTGCAAACAGTGTGAAAGTAATGGTCATTTCTACGTTCCGGGCAACCTAGGCTTCACTCTACGGCATTGTTCCACCAGATCGAATAGTTAGGGCCTAAGAAGTCAACACCAGAAGAATAAAATACAATAAAAATACAACAGTCTTTCCATCCTATAAGAGGAATAATTGCAACCCGTGTGAAAGTGATGGTCATTTCTACGTTCCAGGCAACCTAGGCTTCACTCTAGGGCGTTGCTCCACCAGATCGAATAGCTAGCGACTTAGAATTCAACGCCATTAGAATAAAATACAATACAAGTACCACAGTTTTTCCATCGTATAAAATGAATAATTGCAACGAGTGCGAAAGTTATGGTCATTTCTGCATTTCGAGCAACCTAGGCTTCACTCTAGGGCGTTGCTCCAGCTGACCGAATAGTTAGGGCCTTAGAAGTCAACGCCCGAAGCATTAAATACAATAAAAATACAACAGTCTTTCCATCCTATAACAGGAATAATTGCAACCCGTGTTAAAGTGATGGTCATTTCTACGTACCAGGCAACCTAGGCTTCACTCTAGGGCGTTGCTCCACCAGATCAAACAGTTAGGGCCTTAGAAGTCAACGCCAGAAGCATTAAATACAAAATAAATAGAACAGTTTTTCCATTGTATAAAACGAATAATTGCGACCAGTGTGAAAGTTATGGTCATTTCTACGTTCCGCGCAACCTGGGCTTTACTCTAGGGCGTTGTTCCACCAGATGGAATAGTTAGGGCCTAAGAAGTCAACGCCAGAAGCATAAAATACGATATAAATGCAACAGCTTTTCCATTGTATAAAATGAATAATTGCAAACAGTGTGAAAGATATGGACATTTCTACGTTCCAGGCTACCTAGGCTTCACTCTATGGCGTTCTTCCACCACATCGAACAGCTACGGCCTCAGAAGTCAACGCCTGAAGTATAAAGTACAATAAAAATACAACAGTCTTTCCATCCTATAACAGGAATAATAGCAACCCGTGTGAACGTGATGGTCATTTCTACGTTCCAGGCAACCTCGGCTTCACTCTAGGGCGTTGCTCCACCAGATCGAATAGCTAGCGACTTAGAATTCAACGCCATAAGAATAAAATACAATATAAGTACCACAGTTTTTCCATCGTATAAAATGAATAATTGCAACGAGTGTGAAAGTTATGGTCATTTCTGCATTTCGAGCAACCTAGGCTTCACTCTAGGGCGTTGCTCCACTTGATCGAATAGTTAGGGCCTTAGAAGTCAACGCCCGAAGCATTAAATACAATAAAAATACAACAGTCTTTCCTTCCTATAACAGGAATAATTGCAACCCGTGTGAAAGTGATGGTCATTTCTACGTTCCAGGCAACCTAGGCTCCACTCTAGGGCGTTGCTCCACCAGATCAAACAGTTAGGGCCTTAGAAGTCAACGTCAGAAGCATTAAATACAAAATAAATAGAACAGTTTTTCCATTGTATAAAACGAATAATTGCGACCAGTGTGAAAGTTATGGTCATTTCTACGTTCCGCGCAACCTGGGCTTTACTCTAGGGCGTTGTTCCACAAGATGGAATAGTTAGGGCCTAAGAAGTCAACGCCAGAAGCATAAAATACGATATAAATACAACAGCTTTTCCATTGTATAAAACAAATAATTGCAACCAGTGTGAACGTTATGGTCATTTCTACGTTGCGGGCAACCTAGGCTTCACCCTAGGCCGTTGTTCCACCAGATCGAATAGTTAGGGCCTAAGAAGTGAACGAGAGAAGCATAAAATGCAATAAAAATGCAGCAGTCTTTCCATCGAATAGCAGGAATAACTTGCAAACAGTGTGATAGTAGTGGTCATTTCTACGTTCCGTGCAACCCAGGTTTCACTCCAGGGCGTTGCTCCACCAGATCGAATAGTTACGGCCTAAGAAGTCAACGCCAGAGGCATAAAGTACGATAAAGATGCAACAGTTTTTCCACCGTGTAAAACGAATAATTGCAACCAGTGTGAAAGTTACGGTCATTTCTACATTCCGAGCAACCTAGGCCTCACTCTAGGGCGTTGCTCCACCAGATCGAATAGTTGGGTCCTTAGAAGTCAACGCCAGAAGCATAAAATACGATATAAATACAACAGCTTTTCCATCGTGTAAAAGGAATAATTGCAAACAGTGTGAAAGTAATGGTCATTTCTACGTTCCGGGCAACCTAGGCTTCACTGTATGGCGTTCTTCCACCACATCGAATAGCTACGGCCTCAGAAGTCAACGCCTGAAGTATAAAATACAATAAAAATACAACAGTCTTTCCATCCTATAACAGGAATAATTGCAACCCGTGTGAAAGTGATGGTCATTTCTACGTTCCAGGCAACCTAGGCTTCTCTCTAGGGCGTTGTTCCACAAGATCGAATAGTTAGGGCCTAAGAAGTCAACGCCAGAAGCATAAAATACAATATAAATATAATAGTTTTTCCACCGTATAAAACGAATAATTGCAACCAGTGTGGAAGATATGGTCATTTCTACGTTCCCGGCAACCTAGGCTTCACTCCAGGGCGGTGCTCCGCCAAATCGAATAGCTAGGGCCTTAGAAGTCAACGCCAGAAGCATAAAATACGATATAAATACAACAGCTTTTCCATCGTAGAAAAGGAATAATTGCAAACAGTGTGAAAGTAATGGTCATTTCTACGTTCCGGGCAACCTAGGCTTCACTCTACGGCGTTGTTCCACCAGATCGAATAGTTATGGCCTAAGAAGTCAACACCAGAAGAATAGAATACAAAACAAATACAACAGCCTTTACACCGTATAAAACGAATAATTGCAACCTGTGTGAAGGTTGTCGTCATATCTACGTTCCGGGAAACCTAATCTTCACTGTCGGGCGTTGCTCCACCAGATCGAAATGTTAGGGCCTAAGAAGTCAACGCCCGAAGTATAAAATACGATATAAATACAACAGCATTTCCAACGTATTAAATGAATAATTGCAAACAGTGTGAAAGTAGTGGTCATTTCTACGTTCCGAGCAACCTAGGCTTCACTCTAGGGCGGTGCTCCAACATATCGAATAGCTATGGCCTTAGAAGGCCACACCTGAAGCATAAAATACAATAAAAATACAACAGTCTTTTCATCGTATGACAGGAATAATTGCAACAAGCGTGAAAGTAATGATCATTTCGGCGTTTCGGGTATCCTAGACTTAACTCTGAGGCATTGCTCCACCAGATCGAATAGTTAGGGCCTAAGAAGTCAACGCCAGAAGCATAAAATAAAATATAAATACAACAGCTTTGCCATCGTATAAAATGAATAATTGCAAACAGTGTGAAAGATATGGACATTTCTACGTTCCGGGCTACCTAGGCTTCACTCTATGGCGTTCTTCCACCACATCGAATAGCTACGGCCTCAGAAGTCAACGCCTGAAGTATAAAGTACGATAAAAATACAACAGTCTTTCCATCCTATAACAGGAATAATTGCAACCCGTGTGAACGTGATGGTCATTTCTACGTTCCAGGCAACCTAGGCTTCACTCTAGGGCGTTGCTCCACCAGACCGAATAGTTACGGCCTAAGAAGTCAACGCCAGGAGCATAAAATACGATAAAGATGCAACAGTTCTTCCATCGTATAAAACGAATAATTGCAATCAGTGCGAAAGTTATATTCATTCCTACATTCCGAGCAACCTATGCTTCACTCTAGGGCGTTACTCCACCAGATCGAATAGTTAGGTCCTTAGAAATCAACGCCAGAAGCATAAAATACGATATAAATACAACAGCTGTTCCATCGTATAAAAGGAATAATTGCAAACAGTGTGAAAGTAATGGTCATTTCTACGTTCCGGGCAACCTAGCCTTCACTCTACGGCGTTGTTCCACCAGATCGAATAGTTAGGGCCTAAGAATTCAACACCAGAAGAATAAAATACAATAAAAATACAACAGTCTTTCCATCCTATAAGAGGAATAATTGCAACCCGTGTGAAAGTGATGGTCATTTCTACGTTCCGGGCAACCTATGCTTCACTCTAGGGCGTTGTTCCACCGGATCGAATAGTTAGGGCCTAAGAAGTGAACGCCAGAAGCATAAAATACGATATAAATACAACAGCTTTTACATCGTATAAAACGAATAATTGCAACCAGTGTGGAAGTTATGGTCATTTCTACGTTCCGGGCAACCTAGGCTTCACTCTAGGACGTTGCTCGACCAGATCGAATAGCTACGGCCTTAGAAGTCAACGCCCGAAGCATAAAATACAAAATAAATAGAACAGCTTTTCCGTCGTATAAAACGAATTATTGCTACCAGTGTGAAAGTTATGGTCATAGCTACGTTCCGCGCAACCTACCCTTCACCATAGGGCGTTGCTCCACCAGATCGAATAGACACGGCCTTAGAAGTCAGCGCCAGAAGCATAAAATACAGTAAAGATGCAACAGCTTTCCATCGTTTAACAGGAATAACTGCAACCAGTGTGAATGTACTGGCCATTTCTACGTTCCGGATAACCTAGGTTTCACTCTAGGGCGTTGCTCTACCAGATCGAATAGCTAGGGACTTAGAATTCAACGCCAGAAGGATAAAATACAATATAAGTACAACAGTTATTCCATCGTATAAAACGAATAGTTGCAAACATTTTAAAAGTAATGGTCACTTCTACGTTCCGGGCAACCTAGGCGTCACTATAGGGCGTTGCTCCACCACATCTAAGAGCTACGGCCTTAGAAGTCAACGCCAGGGGCATAAAATACAATATAAATACAACAGCTTTTCCATCGTACAAAATGAATAATAGCAAACAGTGTGAAAGTAATTGTCATTTCTACGTTCCGGGCAACCTAGGTTTCACTCTACGTCGTTGCTCCACCTGATCAAATAGCTAGCGACATAGAATTAAACGCCAGAAGCATAGAATACAATAAAAATACATCAGTTTTTCCATCGTATAACAGGAATAATTGCAACCAGTGTGAATGTAATGGTCATTTCTACGTTCCGGGCAACCTAGGTTTCACTCTAGGGCGTTGCTCCACCAGGTCGAATAGTTAGGGCCTAAGAAGTCAACGCCAGAAGCATAAAATACGATATAAATAAAACAGATTTTACATCGTATAAAACGAATAATAGCAACCAGTGTGAAAGTTATGGTCATTTCAACGTTCCGGGCAATCTAGGCTTCACTCTAGGGCGTTGCTCCACCAGATCAATCAGTTAGGGCCTTAGAAGTCAACGCCAGAAGCATAAATTACAATATAAGTGCAACAGCTTTTCCATCGTATATAATGTATATTTGCAAACAGTGTGGAAGTAATGGACATATCTACGTTCCGGGAAATCTAGGCTTCACTGTAGGGCGTTGCTCCACCAAATCGAATAGTTAGGGCCTTAGAAGTCAACGCCCGAAGCATAAAATACAATATAAGTACAACAGTTTTTCCATCGTATAAAATGAATGATTGCGAACATTGTGAAAGTAATGGTCATTTCTACGTGCCTGGCAACCTACGCGTCACTCTAGGGCGTTGCTACTCCACATCTGATAGCTACGGCCTTAGACGCTAACGCCGGAAGCATAAAATACAATATAAATACAACAGCTTTGCCATCGTATAAAACGAATAATTGAAATCAGTGTGAAAGCTATGGTCATTTCTACATTCCGAGCAACCTAGGCTTCACTCTAGGGCGTTGCTCCACCAGATCGAATAGTTAGGTCCTTAGAAATCAACGCCAGAAGCATAAAATACGATATAAATACAACAGCCGTTCCATCGTATAAAATGAATAATTGCAAACAGTGTGAAAGTAATGGTCATTTCTACGTTCCGGGCAACCTAGGCTTCACTCTACGGCATTGTTCCACCAGATCGAATAGTTAGGGCCTAAGAAGTCAACACCAGAAGAATAAAATACAATAAAAATACAACAGTCTTTCCATCCTATAAGAGGAATAATTGCAACCCGTGTGAAAGTGATGGTCATTTCTACGTTCCAGGCAACCTAGGCTTCACTCTAGGGCGTTGCTCCACCAGATCGAATAGCTAGCGACTTAGAATTCAACGCCATTAGAATAAAATACAATACAAGTACCACAGTTTTTCCATCGTATAAAATGAATAATTGCAACGAGTGCGAAAGTTATGGTCATTTCTGCATTTCGAGCAACCTAGGCTTCACTCTAGGGCGTTGCTCCAGCTGACCGAATAGTTAGGGCCTTAGAAGTCAACGCCCGAAGCATTAAATACAATAAAAATACAACAGTCTTTCCATCCTATAACAGGAATAATTGCAACCCGTGTGAAAGTGATGGTCATTTCTACGTACCAGGCAACCTAGGCTTCACTCTAGGGCGTTGCTCCACCAGATCAAACAGTTAGGGCCTTAGAAGTCAACGCCAGAAGCATTAAATACAAAATAAATAGAACAGTTTTTCCATTGTATAAAACGAATAATTGCGACCAGTGTGAAAGTTATGGTCATTTCTACGTTCCGCGCAACCTGGGCTTTACTCTAGGGCGTTGTTCCACCAGATGGAATAGTTAGGGCCTAAGAAGTCAACGCCAGAAGCATAAAATACGATATAAATGCAACAGCTTTTCCATTGTATAAAATGAATAATTGCAAACAGTGTGAAAGATATGGACATTTCTACGTTCCAGGCTACCTAGGCTTCACTCTATGGCGTTCTTCCACCACATCGAACAGCTACGGCCTCAGAAGTCAACGCCTGAAGTATAAAGTACAATAAAAATACAACAGTCTTTCCATCCTATAACAGGAATAATAGCAACCCGTGTGAACGTGATGGTCATTTCTACGTTCCAGGCAACCTAGGCTTCACTCTAGGGCGTTGCTCCACCAGATCGAATAGCTAGCGACTTAGAATTCAACGCCATAAGAATAAAATACAATATAAGTACCACAGTTTTTCCATCGTATAAAATGAATAATTGCAACGAGTGTGAAAGTTATGGTCATTTCTGCATTTCGAGCAACCTAGGCTTCACTCTAGGGCGTTGCTCCACTTGATCGAATAGTTAGGGCCTTAGAAGTCAACGCCCGAAGCATTAAATACAATAAAAATACAACAGTCTTTCCTTCCTATAACAGGAATAATTGCAACCCGTGTGAAAGTGATGGTCATTTCTACGTTCCAGGCAACCTAGGCTCCACTCTAGGGCGTTGCTCCACCAGATCAAACGGTTAGGGCCTTAGAAGTCAACGTCAGAAGCATTAAATACAAAATAAATAGAACAGTTTTTCCATTGTATAAAACGAATAATTGCGACCAGTGTGAAAGTTATGGTCATTTCTACGTTCCGCGCAACCTGGGCTTTACTCTAGGGCGTTGTTCCACCAGATGGAATAGTTAGGGCCTAAGAAGTCAACGCCAGAAGCATAAAATACGATATAAATACAACAGCTTTTCCATTGTATAAAACAAATAATTGCAACCAGTGTGAACGTTATGGTCATTTCTACGTTGCGGGCAACCTAGGCTTCACCCTAGGCCGTTGTTCCACCAGATCGAATAGTTAGGGCCTAAGAAGTGAACGAGAGAAGCATAAAATGCAATAAAAATGCAGCAGTCTTTCCATCGAATAGCAGGAATAACTTGCAAACAGTGTGATAGTAGTGGTCATTTCTACGTTCCGTGCAACCCAGGTTTCACTCCAGGGCGTTGCTCCACCAGATCGAATAGTTACGGCCTAAGAAGTCAACGCCAGAGGCATAAAGTACGATAAAGATGCAACAGTTTTTCCACCGTGTAAAACGAATAATTGCAACCAGTGTGAAAGTTACGGTCATTTCTACATTCCGAGCAACCTAGGCCTCACTCTAGGGCGTTGCTCCACCAGATCGAATAGTTGGGTCCTTAGAAGTCAACGCCAGAAGCATAAAATACGATATAAATACAACAGCTTTTCCATCGTGTAAAAGGAATAATTGCAAACAGTGTGAAAGTAATGGTCATTTCTACGTTCCGGGCAACCTAGGCTTCACTGTATGGCGTTCTTCCACCACATCGAACAGCTACGGCCTCAGAAGTCAACGCCTGAAGTATAAAATACAATAAAAATACAACAGTCTTTCCATCCTATAACAGGAATAATTGCAACCCGTGTGAAAGTGATGGTCATTTCTACGTTCCAGGCAACCTAGGCTTCTCTCTAGGGCGTTGTTCCACAAGATCGAATAGTTAGGGCCTAAGAAGTCAACGCCAGAAGCATAAAATACAATATAAATATAATAGTTTTTCCACCGTATAAAACGAATAATAGCAACCAGTGTGAAAGTTATGGTCATTTCTACGTTCCGGGCAACCCAGGCTTCACTCTAGGGCGTTGCTTCTCCAGATCAAACAGTTAGGGGCTTAGAAGTCGACGCCAGAAGCATAAAGAACGATATAAATACAACAGCTTTTCCATCGTATAATACGAATAATTGCAACCAGTGTGGAAGATATGGTCATTTCTACGTTCCCGGCAACCTAGGCTTCACTCCAGGGCGGTGCTCCGCCAAATCGAATAGCTAGGGCCTTAGAAGTCAACGCCAGAAGCATAAAATACGATATAAATACAACAGCTTTTCCATCGTAGAAAAGGAATAATTGCAAACAGTGTGAAAGTAATGGTCATTTCTACGTTCCGGGCAACCTAGGCTTCACTCTACGGCGTTGTTCCACCAGATCGAATAGTTATGGCCTAAGAAGTCAACACCAGAAGAATAGAATACAAAATAAATACAACAGCCTTTACACCGTATAAAACGAATAATTGCAACCTGTGTGAAGGTTGTCGTCATATCTACGTTCCGGGAAACCTAATCTTCACTGTCGGGCGTTGCTCCACCAGATCGAAATGTTAGGGCCTAAGAAGTCAACGCCCGAAGTATAAAATACGATATAAATACAACAGCATTTCCAACGTATTAAATGAATAATTGCAAACAGTGTGAAAGTAGTGGTCATTTCTACGTTCCGAGCAACCTAGGCTTCACTCTAGGGCGGTGCTCCAACATATCGAATAGCTATGGCCTTAGAAGGCCGCACCTGAAGCATAAAATACAATAAAAATACAACAGTCTTTTCATCGTATGACAGGAATAATTGCAACAAGCGTGAAAGTAATGATCATTTCGGCGTTTCGGGTATCCTAGACTTAACTCTGAGGCATTGCTCCACCAGATCGAATAGTTAGGGCCTAAGAAGTCAACGCCAGAAGCATAAAATAAAATATAAATACAACAGCTTTGCCATCGTATAAAATGAATAATTGCAAACAGTGTGAAAGATATGGACATTTCTACGTTCCGGGCTACCTAGGCTTCACTCTATGGCGTTCTTCCACCACATCGAATAGCTACGGCCTCAGAAGTCAACGCCTGAAGTATAAAGTACGATAAAAATACAACAGTCTTTCCATCCTATAACAGGAATAATTGCAACCCGTGTGAACGTGATGGTCATTTCTACGTTCCAGGCAACCTAGGCTTCACTCTAGGGCGTTGCTCCACCAGATCGAATAGTTACGGCCTAAGAAGTCAACACCAGAAGAATAAAATACAATAAAAATACAACAGTCTTTCCATCCTATAAGAGGAATAATTGCAACCCGTGTGAAAGTGATGGTCATTTCTACGTTCCGGGCAACCTATGCTTCACTCTAGGGCGTTGTTCCACCGGATCGAATAGTTAGGGCCTAAGAAGTGAACGCCAGAAGCATAAAATACGATATAAATACAACAGCTTTTACATCGTAGAAAAGGAATAATTGCAACCAGTGTGGAAGTTATGGTCATTTCTACGTTCCGGGCAACCTAGGCTTCACTCTAGGACGTTGCTCGACCAGATCGAATAGCTACGGCCTTAGAAGTCAACGCCCGAAGCATAAAATACAAAATAAATAGAACAGCTTTTCCGTCGTATAAAACGAATAATTGCTACCAGTGTGAAAGTTATGGTCATAGCTACGTTCCGCGCAACCTACCCTTCACCATAGGGCGTTGCTCCACCAGATCGAATAGACACGGCCTTAGAAGTCAGCGCCAGAAGCATAAAATACAGTAAAGATGCAACAGCCTTCCATCGTTTAACAGGAATAACTGCAACCAGTGTGAATGTACTGGCCATTTCTACGTTCCGGATAACCTAGGTTTCACTCTAGGGCGTTGCTCTACCAGATCGAATAGCTAGGGACTTAGAATTCAACGCCAGAAGGATAAAATACAATATAAGTACAACAGTTATTCCATCGTATAAAACGAATAGTTGCAAACATTTTAAAAGTAATGGTCACTTCTACGTTCCGGGCAACCTAGGCGTCACTATAGGGCGTTGCTCCACCACATCTAAGAGCTACGGCCTTAGAAGTCAACGCCAGGGGCATAAAATACAATATAAATACAACAGCTTTTCCATCGTACAAAATGAATAATAGCAAACAGTGTGAAAGTAATTGTCATTTCTACGTTCCGGGCAACCTAGGTTTCACTCTACGTCGTTGCTCCACCTGATCAAATAGCTAGCGACATAGAATTAAACGCCAGAAGCATAGAATACAATAAAAATACATCAGTTTTTCCATCGTATAACAGGAATAATTGCAACCAGTGTGAATGTAATGGTCATTTCTACGTTCCGGGCAACCTAGGTTTCACTCTAGGGCGTTGCTCCACCAGGTCGAATAGTTAGGGCCTAAGAAGTCAACGCCAGAAGCATAAAATACGATATAAATAAAACAGATTTTACATCGTATAAAACGAATAATAGCAACCAGTGTGAAAGTTATGGTCATTTCAACGTTCCGGGCAATCTAGGCTTCACTCTAGGGCGTTGCTCCACCAGATCAATCAGTTAGGGCCTTAGAAGTCAACGCCAGAAGCATAAATTACAATATAAGTGCAACAGCTTTTCCATCGTATATAATGTATATTTGCAAACAGTGTGGAAGTAATGGACATATCTACGTTCCGGGAAATCTAGGCTTCACTGTAGGGCGTTGCTCCACCAAATCGAATAGTTAGGGCCTTAGAAGTCAACGCCCGAAGCATAAAATACAATATAAGTACAACAGTTTTTCGATCGTATAAAATGAATGATTGCGAACATTGTGAAAGTAATGGTCATTTCTACGTGCCTGGCAACCTACGCGTCACTCTAGGGCGTTGCTACTCCACATCTGATAGCTACGGCCTTAGACGCTAACGCCGGAAGCATAAAATACAATATAAATACAACAGCTTTGCCATCGTATAAAACGAATAATTGAAATCAGTGTGAAAGCTATGGTCATTTCTACATTCCGAGCAACCTAGGCTTCACTCTAGGGCGTTGCTCCACCAGATGGAATAGTTAGGTCCTTAGAAATCAACGCCAGAAGCATAAAATACGATATAAATACAACAGCCGTTCCATCGTATAAAATGAATAATTGCAAACAGTGTGAAAGTAATGGTCATTTCTACGTTCCGGGCAACCTAGGCTTCACTCTACGGCATTGTTCCACCAGATCGAATAGTTAGGGCCTAAGAAGTCAACACCAGAAGAATAAAATACAATAAAAATACAACAGTCTTTCCATGCTATAAGAGGAATAATTGCAACCCGTGTGAAAGTGATGGTCATTTCTACGTTCCAGGCAACCTAGGCTTCACTCTAGGGCGTTGCTCCACCAGATCGAATAGCTAGCGACTTAGAATTCAACGCCATTAGAATAAAATACAATACAAGTACCACAGTTTTTCCATCGTATAAAATGAATAATTGCAACGAGTGCGAAAGTTATGGTCATTTCTGCATTTCGAGCAACCTAGGCTTCACTCTAGGGCGTTGCTCCAGCTGACCGAATAGTTAGGGCCTTAGAAGTCAACGCCCGAAGCATTAAATACAATAAAAATACAACAGTCTTTCCATCCTATAACAGGAATAATTGCAACCCGTGTGAAAGTGATGGTCATTTCTACGTACCAGGCAACCTAGGCTTCACTCTAGGGCGTTGCTCCACCAGATCAAACAGTTAGGGCCTTAGAAGTCAACGCCAGAAGCATTAAATACAAAATAAATAGAACAGTTTTTCCATTGTATAAAACGAATAATTGCGACCAGTGTGAAAGTTATGGTCATTTCTACGTTCCGCGCAACCTGGGCTTTACTCTAGGGCGTTGTTCCACCAGATGGAATAGTTAGGGCCTAAGAAGTCAACGCCAGTAGCATAAAATACGATATAAATGCAACAGCTTTTCCATTGTATAAAATGAATAATTGCAAACAGTGTGAAAGATATGGACATTTCTACGTTCCAGGCTACCTAGGCTTCACTCTATGGCGTTTTTCCACCACATCGAACAGCTACGGCCTCAGAAGTCAACGCCTGAAGTATAAAGTACAATAAAAATACAACAGTCTTTCCATCCTATAACAGGAATAATAGCAACCCGTGTGAACGTGATGGTCATTTCTACGTTCCAGGCAACCTAGGCTTCACTCTAGGGCGTTGCTCCACCAGATCGAATAGCTAGCGACTTAGAATTCAACGCCATAAGAATAAAATACAATATAAGTACCACAGTTTTTCCATCGTATAAAATGAATAATTGCAACGAGTGTGAAAGTTATGGTCATTTCTGCATTTCGAGCAACCTAGGCTTCACTCTAGGGCGTTGCTCCACTTGATCGAATAGTTAGGGCCTTAGAAGTCAACGCCCGAAGCATTAAATACAATAAAAATACAACAGTCTTTCCTTCCTATAACAGGAATAATTGCAACCCGTGTGAAAGTGATGGTCATTTCTACGTTCCAGGCAACCTAGGCTCCACTCTAGGGCGTTGCTCCACCAGATCAAACAGTTAGGGCCTTAGAAGTCAACGTCAGAAGCATTAAATACAAAATAAATAGAACAGTTTTTCCATTGTATAAAACGAATAATTGCGACCAGTGTGAAAGTTATGGTCATTTCTACGTTCCGCGCAACCTGGGCTTTACTCTAGGGCGTTGTTCCACCAGATGGAATAGTTAGGGCCTAAGAAGTCAACGCCAGAAGCATAAAATACGATATAAATACAACAGCTTTTCCATTGTATAAAACAAATAATTGCAACCAGTGTGAACGTTATGGTCATTTCTACGTTGCGGGCAACCTAGGCTTCACCCTAGGCCGTTGTTCCACCAGATCGAATAGTTAGGGCCTAAGAAGTGAACGAGAGAAGCATAAAATGCAATAAAAATGCAGCAGTCTTTCCATCGAATAGCAGGAATAACTTGCAAACAGTGTGATAGTAGTGGTCATTTCTACGTTCCGTGCAACCCAGGTTTCACTCCAGGGCGTTGCTCCACCAGATCGAATAGTTACGGCCTAAGAAGTCAACGCCAGAGGCATAAAGTACGATAAAGATGCAACAGTTTTTCCACCGTGTAAAACGAATAATTGCAACCAGTGTGAAAGTTACGGTCATTTCTACATTCCGAGCAACCTAGGCCTCACTCCAGGGCGTTGCTCCACCAGATCGAATAGTTGGGTCCTTAGAAGTCAACGCCAGAAGCATAAAATACGATATAAATACAACAGCTTTTCCATCGTGTAAAAGGAATAATTGCAAACAGTGTGAAAGTAATGGTCATTTCTACGTTCCGGGCAACCTAGGCTTCACTGTATGGCGTTCTTCCACCACATCGAATAGCTACGGCCTCAGAAGTCAACGCCTGAAGTATAAAATACAATAAAAATACAACAGTCTTTCCATCCTATAACAGGAATAATAGCAACCCGTGTGAAAGTGATGGTCATTTCTACGTTCCAGACAACCTAGGCTTCTCTCTAGGGCGTTGTTCCACAAGATCGAATAGTTAGGGCCTAAGAAGTCAACGCCAGAAGCATAAAATACAATATAAATATAATAGTTTTTCCACCGTATAAAACGAATAATAGCAACCAGTGTGAAAGTTATGGTCATTTCTACGTTCCGGGCAACCCAGGCTTCACTCTATGGCGTTGCTTCTCCAGATCAAACAGTTAGGGGCTTAGAAGTCGACGCCAGAAGCATAAAGAACGATATAAATACAACAGCTTTTCCATCGTATAATACGAATAATTGCAACCAGTGTGGAAGATATGGTCATTTCTACGTTCCCGGCAACCTAGGCTTCACTCCAGGGCGGTGCTCCGCCAAATCGAATAGCTAGGGCCTTAGAAGTCAACGCCAGAAGCATAAAATACGATATAAATACAACAGCTTTTCCATCGTAGAAAAGGAATAATTGCAAACAGTGTGAAAGTAATGGTCATTTCTACGTTCCGGGCAACCTAGGCTTCACTCTACGGCGTTGTTCCACCAGATCGAATAGTTATGGCCTAAGAAGTCAACACCAGAAGAATAGAATACAAAATAAATACAACAGCCTTTACACCGTATAAAACGAATAATTGCAACCTGTGTGAAGGTTGTCGTCATATCTACGTTCCGGGAAACCTAATCTTCACTGTCGGGCGTTGCTCCACCAGATCGAAATGTTAGGGCCTAAGAAGTCAACGCCCGAAGTATAAAATACGATATAAATACAACAGCATTTCCAACGTATTAAATGAATAATTGCAAACAGTGTGAAAGTAGTGGTCATTTCTACGTTCCGAGCAACCTAGGCTTCACTCTAGGGCGGTGCTCCAACATATCGAATAGCTATGGCCTTAGAAGGCCGCACCTGAAGCATAAAATACAATAAAAATACAACAGTCTTTTCATCGTATGACAGGAATAATTGCAACAAGCGTGAAAGTAATGATCATTTCGGCGTTTCGGGTATCCTAGACTTAACTCTGAGGCATTGCTCCACCAGATCGAATAGTTAGGGCCTAAGAAGTCAACGCCAGAAGCATAAAATAAAATATAAATACAACAGCTTTGCCATCGTATAAAATGAATAATTGCAAACAGTGTGAAAGATATGGACATTTCTACGTTCCGGGCTACCTAGGCTTCACTCTATGGCGTTCTTCCACCACATCGAATAGCTACGGCCTCAGAAGTCAACGCCTGAAGTATAAAGTACGATAAAAATACAACAGTCTTTCCATCCTATAACAGGAATAATTGCAACCCGTGTGAACGTGATGGTCATTTCTACGTTCCAGGCAACCTAGGCTTCACTCTAGGGCGTTGCTCCACCAGATCGAATAGTTACGGCCTAAGAAGTCAACGCCAGGAGCATAAAATACGATAAAGATGCAACAGTTCTTCCATCGTATAAAACGAATAATTGCAATCAGTGCGAAAGTTATATTCATTCCTACATTCCGAGCAACCTATGCTTCACTCTAGGGCGTTACTCCACCAGATCGAATAGTTAGGTCCTTAGAAATCAACGCCAGAAGCATAAAATACGATATAAATACAACAGCTGTTCCATCGTATAAAAGGAATAATTGCAAACAGTGTGAAAGTAATGGTCATTTCTACGTTCCGGGCAACCTAGCCTTCACTCTACGGCGTTGTTCCACCAGATCGAATAGTTAGGGCCTAAGAAGTCAACACCAGAAGAATAAAATACAATAAAAATACAACAGTCTTTCCATCCTATAAGAGGAATAATTGCAACCCGTGTGAAAGTGATGGTCATTTCTACGTTCCGGGCAACCTATGCTTCACTCTAGGGCGTTGTTCCACCGGATCGAATAGTTAGGGCCTAAGAAGTGAACGCCAGAAGCATAAAATACGATATAAATACAACAGCTTTTACATCGTATAAAACGAATAATTGCAACCAGTGTGGAAGTTATGGTCATTTCTACGTTCCGGGCAACCTAGGCTTCACTCTAGGACGTTGCTCGACCAGATCGAATAGCTAGGGCCTTAGAAGTCAACGCCCGAAGCATAAAATACAAAATAAATAGAACAGCTTTTCCGTCGTATAAAACGAATAATTGCTACCAGTGTGAAAGTTATGGTCATAGCTACGTTCCGCGCAACCTACCCTTCACCATAGGGCGTTGCTCCACCAGATCGAATAGACACGGCCTTAGAAGTCAGCGCCAGAAGCATAAAATACAGTAAAGATGCAACAGCTTTCCATCGTTTAACAGGAATAACTGCAACCAGTGTGAATGTACTGGCCATTTCTACGTTCCGGATAACCTAGGTTTCACTCTAGGGCGTTGCTCTACCAGATCGAATAGCTAGGGACTTAGAATTCAACGCCAGAAGGATAAAATACAATATAAGTACAACAGTTATTCCATCGTATAAAACGAATAGTTGCAAACATTTTAAAAGTAATGGTCACTTCTACGTTCCGGGCAACCTAGGCGTCACTATAGGGCGTTGCTCCACCACATCTAAGAGCTACGGCCTTAGAAGTCAACGCCAGGGGCATAAAATACAATATAAATACAACAGCTTTTCCATCGTACAAAATGAATAATAGCAAACAGTGTGAAAGTAATTGTCATTTCTACGTTCCGGGCAACCTAGGTTTCACTCTACGTCGTTGCTCCACCTGATCAAATAGCTAGCGACATAGAATTAAACGCCAGAAGCATAGAATACAATAAAAATACATCAGTTTTTCCATCGTATAACAGGAATAATTGCAACCAGTGTGAATGTAATGGTCATTTCTACGTTCCGGGCAACCTAGGTTTCACTCTAGGGCGTTGCTCCACCAGGTCGAATAGTTAGGGCCTAAGAAGTCAACGCCAGAAGCATAAAATACGATATAAATAAAACAGATTTTACATCGTATAAAACGAATAATAGCAACCAGTGTGAAAGTTATGGTCATTTCAACGTTCCGGGCAATCTAGGCTTCACTCTAGGGCGTTGCTCCACCAGATCAATCAGTTAGGGCCTTAGAAGTCAACGCCAGAAGCATAAATTACAATATAAGTGCAACAGCTTTTCCATCGTATATAATGTATATTTGCAAACAGTGTGGAAGTAATGGACATATCTACGTTCCGGGAAATCTAGGCTTCACTGTAGGGCGTTGCTCCACCAAATCGAATAGTTAGGGCCTTAGAAGTCAACGCCCGAAGCATAAAATACAATATAAGTACAACAGTTTTTCCATCGTATAAAATGAATGATTGCGAACATTGTGAAAGTAATGGTCATTTCTACGTGCCTGGCAACCTACGCGTCACTCTAGGGCGTTGCTACTCCACATCTGATAGCTACGGCCTTAGACGCTAACGCCGGAAGCATAAAATACAATATAAATACAACAGCTTTGCCATCGTATAAAACGAATAATTGCAACCAATGTGAAAGTTATGGTCATTTCTACACTTCGAGCAACCTAGGCTTCACTCTAGGGCGTTGCTCCACCTGATCGAATAGTTAGGGCCTTAGAAGTCAACGCCAGAAGAATAAAATACAATATAAGTACCACAATTTTTCCATCGTATAAAATGAATAATTGCAACGGGTGTGAAAGTTATGGTCATTTCTGCATTTCGAGCAACCTGGGCTTCACTGTAGGGCGTTGCTCCACCTGATCGAATAGATAGGGCCTTAGAAGTCAACGCCAGGATCATAAAATACAATATAAATACAACAGTTTTTCCACCATATAAAACGAATAATTGCAACCAGTATGAAAGTTATCGTCATTTCTACGTTCCGCGCAATCTTGGCTTTACCCTAGGGCGTTGTTCCACCAGATGGAATAGTTAGGGCCTAAGAAGTCAACGCCAGAAGCATAAAATACGATATAAATACAACAGCTTTTCCATTGTATAAAACGAATAATTGCAACCAATGTGAAAGTTATGGTCATTTCTACACTTCGAGCAACCTAGGCTTCACTCTAGGGCGTTGCTCCACCTGATCGAATAGTTAGGGCCTTAGAAGTCAACGCCAGAAGAATAAAATACAATAAAAATACAGCAGTCTTTCCATCCTATAAGAGGAATAATTGCAACCCGTGTGAAAGTGATGGTCATTTCTACGTTCCAGGCAACCTAGGCTTCACTCTAGGGCGTTGCTCCACCAGATCGAATAGCTAGCGACTTAGAATTCAACGCCATAAGAATAAAATACAATATAAGTACCACAGTTTTTCCATCGTATAAAATGAATAATTGCAACGGGTGTGAAAGTTATGGTCATTTCTGCATTTCGAGCAACCTGGGCTTCACTCTAGGGCGTTGCTCCACCTGATCGAATAGTTAGGGCCTTAGAAGTCAACGCCCGAAGCATTAAATACAATAAAAATACAACAGACTTTCCATCCTATAACAGGAATAATTGCAACCCGTGTGAAAGTGATGGTCATTTCTACGTTCCAGGCAACCTAGGCTTCACTCTAGGGCGTTGCTCCACCAGATCAACAGTTAGGGCCTTAGAAGTCAACGCCAGAAGCATTAAATACAAAATAAATAGAACAGTTTTTCGATTGTATAAAACGAATAATTGCGACCAGTGTGAAAGTTATGGTCATTTCTACGTTCCGCGCAACCTGGGCTTTACTCTAGGGCGTTGTTCCACCAGATGGAATAGTTAGGGCCTATGAAGTCAACGCCAGAAGCATAAAATACGATATAAATACAACAGCTTTTCCATTGTATAAAACAAATAATTGCAAGCAGTGTGAACGTTATGGTCATTTCTACGTTGCGGGCAACCTAGGCTTCACCCTAGGCCGTTGTTCCACCATATCGAATAGCTAGGGCCTAAGAAGTGAACGAGAGAAGCATAAAATGCAATAAAAATGCAGCAGTTTTTCCATCGAATAGCAGGAATAACTTGCAAACAGTGTGATAGTAGTGGTCATTTCTACGTTCCGTGCAACCCAGGTTTCACTCCAGGGCGTTGCTCCACCAGATCGAATAGTTACGGCCTAAGAAGTCAACGCCAGAAGCATAAAATACGATAAAGATGCAACAGTTTTTCCATCGTGTAAAACGAATAATTGCAACCAGTGTGAAAGTTACGGTCATTTCTACATTCCGAGCAACCTAGACCTCACTCTAGGGAGTTGCTCCACCAGATCGAATAGTTGGGTCCTTAGAAGTCAACGCCAGAAGCATAAAATACGATATAAATACAACAGTCTTTTCATCGTATGACAGGAATAATTGCAACAAGCGTGAAAGTAATGATCATTTCGGCGTTTCGGGTATCCTAGACTTAACTCTGAGGCATTGCTCCACCAGATCGAATAGTTAGGGCCTAAGAAGTCAACGCCAGAAGCATAAAATAAAATATAAATACAACAGCTTTGCCATCGTATAAAATGAATAATTGCGAACAGTGTGAAAGATATGGACATTTCTACGTTCCGGGCTACCTAGGCTTCACTCTATGGCGTTCTTCCACCACATCGAATAGCTACGGCCTCAGAAGTCAACGCCTGAAGTATAAAGTACAATAAAAATACAACAGTCTTTCCATCCTATAACAGGAATAATTGCAACCCGTGTGAACGTGATGGTCATTTCTACGTTCCAGGCAACCTAGGCTTCACTCTAGGGCGTTGCTCCACCAGATCGAATTGTTACGGCCTAAGAAGTCAACGCCAGAAGCATAAAATACGATAAAGATGCAACAGTTCTTCCATCGTATAAAACGAATAATTGAAATCAGTGTGAAAGCTATGGTCATTTCTACATTCCGAGCAACCTAGGCTTCACTCTAGGGCGTTGCTCCACCAGATCGAATAGTTAGGTCCTTAGAAATCAACGCCAGAAGCATAAAATACGATATAAATACAACAGCCGTTCCATCGTATAAAATGAATAATTGCAAACAGTGTGAAAGTAATGGTCATTTCTACGTTCCGGGCAACCTAGGCTTCACTCTACGGCGTTGTTCCACCAGATCGAATAGTTAGGGCCTAAGAAGTCAACACCAGAAGAATAAAATACAATAAAAATACAACAGTCTTTCCATCCTATAAGAGGAATAATTGCAACCCTTGTGAAAGTGATGGTCATTTCTACGTTCCAGGCAACCTAGGCTTCACTCTAGGGCGTTGCTCCACCAGATCGAATAGCTAGCGACTTAGAATTCAACGCCATTAGAATAAAATACAATACAAGTACCACAGTTTTTCCATCGTATAAAATGAATAATTGCAACGAGTGCGAAAGTTATGGTCATTTCTGCATTTCGAGCAACCTAGGCTTCACTCTAGGGCGTTGCTCCAGCTGACCGAATAGTTAGGGCCTTAGAAGTCAACGCCCGAAGCATTAAATACAATAAAAATACAACAGTCTTTCCATCCTATAACAGGAATAATTGCAACCCGTGTGAAAGTGATGGTCATTTCTACGTACCAGGCAACCTAGGCTTCACTCTAGGGCGTTGCTCCACCAGATCAAACAGTTAGGGCCTTAGAAGTCAACGCCAGAAGCATTAAATACAAAATAAATAGAACAGTTTTTCCATTGTATAAAACGAATAATTGCGACCAGTGTGAAAGTTATGGTCATTTCTACGTTCCGCGCAACCTGGGCTTTACTCTAGGGCGTTGTTCCACCAGATGGAATAGTTAGGGCCTAAGAAGTCAACGCCAGAAGCATAAAATACGATATAAATGCAACAGCTTTTCCATTGTATAAAATGAATAATTGCAAACAGTGTGAAAGATATGGACATTTCTACGTTCCAGGCTACCTAGGCTTCACTCTATGGCGTTCTTCCACCACATCGAACAGCTACGGCCTCAGAAGTCAACGCCTGAAGTATAAAGTACAATAAAAATGCAACAGTCTTTCCATCCTATAACAGGAATAATAGCAACCCGTGTGAACGTGATGGTCATTTCTACGTTCCAGGCAACCTAGGCTTCACTCTAGGGCGTTGCTCCACCAGATCGAATAGCTAGCGACTTAGAATTCAACGCCATAAGAATAAAATACAATATAAGTACCACAGTTTTTCCATCGTATAAAATGAATAATTGCAACGAGTGTGAAAGTTATGGTCATTTCTGCATTTCGAGCAACCTAGGTGTTGGAATCGCTTAAAATAAGGGATCCAACGGAGGTCCGGATGAGGTGAGATTGAGGGGATACGAAAGAAAACGAAGACACGAGTTTTATATTTTGTCGGCCCTGAAAAGGGCTTGGAAACGACGTTTATTTAGCTTCTGTGTAGGGGGCTGGGCGCTGGCTCCGGTCCTCGTCGGCTGGAAAGGACGGCGGCGGATCGGAGGGCCTTGGCTGGTGGTGACGCCGGCTCCCCTTAGCGACGTTGACGTCTGAAAAAGAGAGATAGCGGCGGAACCGCGGCGGTAAGCAAGAGTGTAAATCTGGCTATACCAAAGATTCCCAACTCCAGGCTGCGCTCGCGAGCCTATTTGGAGGGGATAGCAAAACCTTGCCTGTAACGCAAAGGTAATGCAGTGGACTGTATTATCGACTCTTCTTCTGGCGCGAAGAAGAAGTCGATGAACGAGTGGCTTGAGAGGAGGAGGGACCTCTTCTCTTCGCCTTGCACCTTTTGGAAAGGTTCGTTCCGTACGAATCCAAGTAATTTAGGGATTCGTGAGCGGAGGGACACGCTATAACCAGCGAATTGCTGGTCCTGGAGGCTGAGGACGGCCAGAGGCTCGGCGACTCCGTTCACCTTACCGTGTGCTTCTATTCGTCACACGGGGGTTGCTACTAAACGGGGTGGCAGAGCACGAGTAACGCAGAGGTGATAGGCACGTACGTTATCTCTCTCTGTTGTAACCCGTCTCTCAGGGATCCAACAGGCAGCGGCCTTTGTTGCTCCGAGACGAAACGAGACTCAGAGAATCAGGGCAGGCCCCGATTCCAAGAGTGCAAATCTCGATCAATTGTCTCCTAAAACAAACCAGGTGCTCTTTCGTACGTAGTATACGTACGAATCGAGCAGAGTTTCCTAGTCTGTCGGCGACAGAGGTTCAGCTTTTTAGAGCTAGTGAGATTTCAAGTGTCTGGTAACCAAACTACTTGAAATCTGAAAACTGGCGAGCTGAGAGGCGCTTGACGTACGGTCGCACTGACTGCGTCAAGCTTGATTGTCGAAAGACGACTGGGGCGAGAGCCGCGCGTGTCTCCGCGAAGCGGAAGACGTGCCAAATTTTACTACTACGCGGCGCTCACAAATTATCTTTTGTCTCGTGCTAATGTAGTACGATGTACTCTCTCTCTCCTTCAGGCTCCGATGTCCCTTCTCGACATCGAGCCTGGAGTTCAAAACCGTTGCTCGACAACGCTTACTTTGTTTGAACTTTAATTTTGACGACAAAAACAAGTCATACGACAGCTGATCGTGTTTTGCTGCTAGGACAACGTATGCTCCGACCGAAGGCCACCTTCGGTCGGTCACGTATACCAACAAATTACGAATCTCGCGGACGAGCCAAATGCCCGTTATATAACCGCTTTTTAAACATACCGCCCCCCTTGCACGGTCCGTGCAACGGAGAATCGGTAATGCTCTGTCGTATGCACATCGTAACGCGAGACTCGAAAGACTAATACTTTCTTCGCGAATGAGAGAGAGAGGTGCTGCAAGTGAAGTTCAATTGAAGTGAACTCACTCGCAGCGTTGTCGTATATTCAATCAAAATATAAATTCAATTGAACTTACTTATGCGCTGGTGGAGACGCGCTCTGCTGCGGGTGTAGCTGCTGCTGTTGCTGCAGCAGCCGCATTGATGTTTCTACCGCGATGCCGACGGCCGCGCGCGTCAGTTCCTCCAACGTTGGGCCGCGAGGCCGTGGTGGTCGCCTAGCGCGACCGGAGGTTTGCGGGGACCTGGTGGTTTCCGCGGTCCTTGGAGTCACCGCTGTGGGGGCAGGAGGTCGCCTCTCCTCCCTTGAGGGTGTAGCTCGTCCCCTCACCTTGGCTTCCGGTACGGGGGTGGTGCTGGTGGAGTGCCCCGGGCGTGAGTCCATCGTGGAGGCCACGTGGTCGGGTCTCCAGAGCAGCGATCTTAACCGCTGCTCTTTGTCCCAACGGAGGACATAACGTCCTCCAGGGGCGGTGTAGCGGTACCTCCTGGTGGTTCGGGGAATATGCGCCGGGACCCGGAGCTGGAGAGGACCCATCTTAAAGAGCCATTCCTCCCCGGGCAGCTGAGACGGGGGCTCCTCTGTCTTTTCCCGCGGGGGCTCGAGCGCCGGCTCCCTTTGTTCAGCGGTGTGGGTGTCCGGCTGCAACGCCTTCTCCCCGATCTTCAAGCAGCGGTCGAAGCTGTCGGAGATTTCCTTTTGGGTTGCTACGTTGTTGTCCATGGCTTGATCTAGACTGCTTCGGCCACCGCGACGCTCCCAACCGATTTCGGTAGCGCCCGCGATTTCGCGGGGGCGCTTTTTCCCTTGGAGAGATAGAGACGGAAATACTTCGTCTCCCCTCCCAAGGGGATTGGGGGTCAAGGAAGAGGGGGTCCCGATCGTTCGATTTTCTTCTAGAACAATCGGTCTCACCTTGGTATCTCCCCTATTTTTCCAAAATTGTTTTGGCAATTTATTTTGGCCGCTCGACCTCGGTGTCGGTCGTCATAGCGGGCTCATCCACGGGTAACCTACACATCCTTGTAATTGGGCGTGTGTATGTTGACTTCGCTGTACGTACTTTTACCACACGTACATTTCCGTCTTTCCCCGGGAACACCTCCTCAATTCTTCCCATCTCCCACTGATTGGGGGGAAGAAGAGGATTCTGCACTAGCACCAGGTCTCCTGGTTGCAGTTGCAGTTGGGTGGCGCGCCACTTGTAGCGATTTTGGAGGTGCGTGAGGTAATCGCGCGTCCAATGCCTCCACAGTTGCTCGTGGAATTTCTGAATCGCTCTCCAACGCGACAATCGCGAGAGTTTTTCATTTTCCACGGACTGCAGCGGAATCGCATTTAGTGGTCCGCCTGTCAGGAAGTGACCGGGCGTAAGAGACGCATAGTCGTCTGGGTCGTCACTCAGGGGAGCGATCGGTCGCGAGTTAAGACTCGCTTCGATCTTGCAGAGCAGCGTCTGCATTTCCTCTCCCGTTGGTGTGAACTCTCCCAACGTGCGTCTCAAATGGTGTTTCACCGATTTCACGCCGGCCTCCTGCATTCCACCGAAGTGTGGGGCACTGGGTGGATTAAACCGCCACTGAATGCCGATAGCACCGCATTTATTATGCGTGTCCGTTGCAGAAAATACTGCACGACAGTGCTGTTGTAATTCTCGATCGGCACCGACGAAATTGGTTCCATTGTCACTGAAAATGCAGGACGGGATTCCTCGTCGTGCAACAAACCGATCGAGTGCGGCTAAGAACGCGCTCGTCGTGTAGTCATGGACGAGTTCGATATGGACAGCCCTCGTAGCGTAACAAACAAACACCGCGATGTACGCTTTGTGAGCTGTTTTGCCTCGGCCCGCGGAGTCGCGGACACGGTAAGGTCCCGCGTAATCCACTCCGCAATTGTCGAATGCTCTTGACGGGCGACAGCGCTCCGGGGTCAGATGCTGCATTATTTGCGTGGACGTGTTGCCTCGCCACCTTACACATCGCATGCATTTGTTGACCACGGTTTTCGCTGCATTTCGACAACCGAGAATCCAATAATTTTGCCTGACAGTGTGCAAGGTCAACTGCAAGCCCCCATGCAACGTATCTACGTGGCACTGCCTAATTATTAATGTCGAAACATAATGCTTAGGCAGTATTATCGGGTGCTTGGTTTCCCATGCAAGTGTCGCATTCTCCAGTCTTCCACCGACTCGCAGGACGTCCTTATCGTCGAGGAACGGGTTGAGACTTTTTAAGGGAGATTTCACAGGGATACTGCGATGATTTTTTAAGCATCGGTATTCCTCTGCGAAATGCGAGCCCTGTATATGGCGTGCGAGGCGCTCAGCTGCGTTACGCATTTCTGCCGCCTCGATTACTTGACCGGCGTTTGACCTTTGATTGACGCGCGACGGTCTTCGCCAACGAAGACAGTACGCCGTTACACGTAACAGTTTTCTCCATGATTGAAAACGGAACAGAAAATCCCATTCCGGCTTCGGAGTTGCTACGTGTGCATGCGCTACGCGCTTGCTTTCATCGGTCTCAACGGAAGCGGGTATGGCGGGCCATTGCGCTTCCGCTTCGCTCAGCCATGTCGGTCCAAACGTCCATAGGTTCGACTGCAGAAATTCTGCCGCGTCGATCCCGCGCGAATTTAAATCCGCGGGGTTCGAACGGGTCGGCACGTAACGCCATTCCGCGTTCGGGAGGGCCGTTTGGATTTTCGACACTCGGTTGGCCACTATAACCTTCCAGGTCGATGGGTGTTTTTTCAGCCAAGCTAGAGCGATCGTTGAGTCTGTCCAGCAGACTACACGATCTATTTTCATTGCAAGTGAGTCTCTCACGTGCAAGATTAGCTCGGCTAGCAGTACGGCCCCGTTCAATTCAAGAACTGGGATCGACTGTGTTTTTATTGGAGCCACTCGCGTTTTTGCCATCAACAGCGATGTAAACACACCGTTGTCTATCGTCGTCACTCTTAAATAAGTGACGGCCGAATAGGCTGCGAGCGATGCGTCACAATATCCGTGCAGTTCCACAGAAGTCGTGTCGGCTCCATAACGGATCCATCGGGGAAGTTTCCACTGGTTCAATCTGCTCCAATCCGCACAAAATGTGTTCCACATTTTGAGCGTTTCCGCGGAAACTTGCTCGTCCCACTGGATTTTCTCCAGCCATTGGGACTGCATTAAAGTTTTCGCGCGAATCACGACTGGCGAAAGCCAGCCGAGAGGGTCGTATAATTTTGCAATTTCCGAAAACAAAGTACGCTTTGTGATCGGTGTTGCAGACGGTTGGAAACGTTGCAGATTGAAGTAGAAAAAATCTCCTGATGGAATCCATCGCAGACCGAGTACCTTTAATTCGGAATTATCAAACAAATCAAGGTCGACTGCGTGGGAGTGCGAGCTATGTGGAATATTGCCTAATAAATCTGGCGAATTTCCAGCCCACTTACGAAGGTTAAATCCACCTTGCTGTAAGAGCTCGCACGTTTGTTTACGGATTTGCTCCAACAATAGTTTGTCCGGAGCTCCCATAAACACGTCGTCAACATAGACGTCCTTCTCGAGGATAGGAGCGGCGAGCGGGAAGCGGTCGCCGTCCTGTTTTTTCAGCTCGAGAAGCGTTCGCATCGATAAATATGGGGCACACGCCGTACCGTAGGTCACGGTTTTTAACTCGAACGCTATATTTCGTTCGGTTTCTGGCGTGCGCCACACGATGCATTGGAATCGACGATCCTCTGCAGCTACGAGAATTTGTCGAAACATTTTCTCTATATCTGCTACTAGCACGTATTGATACAGACGCCACCGCGTTAATACAGCGGTGATATCGTTCTGTAGCTTCGGTCCTACGTGGAGGATGTCGTTCAGCGAGCGTCCGCCCGCTGTTTTACTGGAAGCGTTAAACACGACGCGCAGCTTCGTCGTAGCGCTTTCCGTTCGAACAACCGCTCTATGTGGAATGTAGAGTCGTGTCTTGTCGAGGAACTCTAGGCGAGTCATATGACTCAACGACTCATATTCAGTGAGAAACTCACTGTATTCCCTCATGAGGGTTGGATCCAGGTCCAGTTTTTTCCTTAACCTAGTCAACGCGGAGAGAGCTATTGGAAGAGATTCTCCCAACAGCTCGTCCGGGTTTTCGTGGTTGAAGGGCAACCGAACGATGAATCGTCCCGTCGCGTCTCGCGCGACGGTTTTTGCGAAGTATTCTTCGCATTCGTCCTCGGCCTTGGTATTCACCAATTTCGAGGGAATCTCCTCTATCTCCCAGAACCTTCGTATCGCTTTGTCGAGCGATTCGAGGACGGTGCAATGCAGCGTCCTCACGGGGTTTGGGGAAGAGGTGGCTGCGTCGACCGGGCCTGACAGTATCCAGCCTAAAGCTGTTTCCTGCGCGATCGGCCCTCGCTTACCGAATCGCCGAAGCCCTGGTCGAATGATACTCGCATATGTCCCAGCTCCGATCAGCACCTCTATTGGGCGGTCTGAAGCGGGGTCAGGATCCGCGAGTGTCAGTTCACGCAACGCGGTGTATTCCGGCACGTGAACCGACGGCGGGGCATACGAGGTGATTCGGGACACCACGTATGCACTGGTGCGGAACGCCTCCTCAGTGCAACGTGTCGAACCGAACTCGATATCCACGCTATATTTTATATCCTGGGCTTTTCCGCCCCCCAAGCCCGTAACTGTGGCTGGGGTTTTCCTTCTCGCGAGTCGCAAGTCATTTGCGAGGTTCGCGGAAATGAAGGAGGCTTCCGAGCCCTGGTCTATGAGTGCACGCGCGATGCGCGTCGTGCCTCCCTTTCCTGTGACTCGCACATTTGCCGTCGCCAGAAACACAGCTGGTGTTCCGCTCTCCGTCGCACTACAGTGCGACGTCACGTCGGCGCTTGATGTAGAAGCACGAGATTTCGTGTTTACATTCGCGGGCTCACGTGCGGAGACGTTACTCCGTCCCGCTTCCCGCTGGCCCTGCTGTGGCTTTTTCGTCGACCGACGATTGCCTGTGCCGACTTGTGGTGCGTCAAAGTGCAGAATAGTGTGATGCTTCTTACTGCACTTTGTACACGCTGCGTTCTTAGGGCAACGCGCGACTGTGTGAGTCGAAGCGAGACAGTTTATACACGACTGATTCGCTTTAATATAATGGAAGCGCAATTCAGGCGTGAGCAGCTTGAACTTTTTGCACGTTGTAATTCCGTGCGTCAGTCCGCAGAATGTACACTCCAAGGTTGGACCGGGAGAGCTTTCGACTACGGCGTTATGTTGCCGTATGCGAGGTTTTGACGTGGGGTCAACCGCTTGTTTTTGTACCGGGTTGATCAGCACGTGCAGTCTGTGCTCTTGCTCCCTGAGAAAATCCAACATCTCATTAAATGAGGGGATTTCTTGGTTGAGCTTTTGCGTGCCCTCCCATTCCCATTCTAGGGATTGGTCCAACTTAGATTTTATCAGGATGACCAACACGTCGCTGTAATGCTCTACCTTGCGCCCCAGCTTCTGGAGCGCGGCGAGCGTTTGTTTCCAGCCGACGGTGACCTGTTGCAGGCTTTCTATGTCGCCCGTCCTGATCGGCTTCAGCTTCGTGAATGTTGCGAGAAGCTGAAGCACCATGCGACGTGGGTTCCCGAACTGTTCGGTCAGGGTATCCCACGCCGGCTTGAAATTGCGATCCGCAATTTCAAGCGTGGCAATCGATGCGAGTGCCTCTCCTTCCAAGCAGCCGTTCAGATATTGCAAACGTTGCGCATCTGACAACCGTTGATCTTTGATTATGCTGGCGGTGAACAGATCCGCAAAGTGACACCACTTTCGCGGATCTCCGCTAAATCTCGGTAAATTCTGCTTGGGAAGCTCAAGCGTACTAGGCTGGCCGGTTGCTCCGGCACCCGCGGTATTCCCGGGGTTGCCGAATCCAGCCGATTCCTTTTCCTGTATGAGGCTGTCCAATTCCGTCATCAGGAAGTTCTGAGCTTCATGGAACGCATCTTCTGCATCATCCATCGTGCTCTCGCCGAAGAAGGGTATGACCTTCCGTTTGCTGTCAGGGACCTCCTTTTTGAGCTGTTTAACTCGCTCTTGGATGTCCCTCCAAACGTCAGTTACATACTCCAACTTCTGTTTGAGGAGAGAGATGGTATAATTATTTCGCCCCTTTTTCTTCAGATTAGTCACGAGTCGGGTCATTCCCCGAATTCGTGACTGAATATCCTCCATCTCGACCTCCAGGGCAGGAAGAGTCAACTGCTCCTTTACGGGGTTCGACATGGTGATATACTTCGAGAGGTAAACACTGCTCGAAGGTCAACCTGAAGTGATCGTTTCTTTCACCCTTTCTCAACCTTTCAATCCGGCTCGAAGGACCTTATGTTGGAATCGCTTAAAATAAGGGATCCAACGGAGGTCCGGATGAGGTGAGATTGAGGGGATACGAAAGAAAACGAAGACACGAGTTTTATATTTTGTCGGCCCTGAAAAGGGCTTGGAAACGACGTTTATTTAGCTTCTGTGTAGGGGGCTGGGCGCTGGCTCCGGTCCTCGTCGGCTGGAAAGGACGGCGGCGGATCGGAGGGCCTTGGCTGGTGGTGACGCCGGCTCCCCTTAGCGACGTTGACGTCTGAAAAAGAGAGATAGCGGCGGAACCGCGGCGGTAAGCAAGAGTGTAAATCTGGCTATACCAAAGATTCCCAACTCCAGGCTGCGCTCGCGAGCCTATTTGGAGGGGATAGCAAAACCTTGCCTGTAACGCAAAGGTAATGCAGTGGACTGTATTATCGACTCTTCTTCTGGCGCGAAGAAGAAGTCGATGAACGAGTGGCTTGAGAGGAGGAGGGACCTCTTCTCTTCGCCTTGCACCTTTTGGAAAGGTTCGTTCCGTACGAATCCAAGTAATTTAGGGATTCGTGAGCGGAGGGACACGCTATAACCAGCGAATTGCTGGTCCTGGAGGCTGAGGACGGCCAGAGGCTCGGCGACTCCGTTCACCTTACCGTGTGCTTCTATTCGTCACACGGGGGTTGCTACTAAACGGGGTGGCAGAGCACGAGTAACGCAGAGGTGATAGGCACGTACGTTATCTCTCTCTGTTGTAACCCGTCTCTCAGGGATCCAACAGGCAGCGGCCTTTGTTGCTCCGAGACGAAACGAGACTCAGAGAATCAGGGCAGGCCCCGATTCCAAGAGTGCAAATCTCGATCAATTGTCTCCTAAAACAAACCAGGTGCTCTTTCGTACGTAGTATACGTACGAATCGAGCAGAGTTTCCTAGTCTGTCGGCGACAGAGGTTCAGCTTTTTAGAGCTAGTGAGATTTCAAGTGTCTGGTAACCAAACTACTTGAAATCTGAAAACTGGCGAGCTGAGAGGCGCTTGACGTACGGTCGCACTGACTGCGTCAAGCTTGATTGTCGAAAGACGACTGGGGCGAGAGCCGCGCGTGTCTCCGCGAAGCGGAAGACGTGCCAAATTTTACTACTACGCGGCGCTCACAAATTATCTTTTGTCTCGTGCTAATGTAGTACGATGTACTCTCTCTCTCCTTCAGGCTCCGATGTCCCTTCTCGACATCGAGCCTGGAGTTCAAAACCGTTGCTCGACAACGCTTACTTTGTTTGAACTTTAATTTTGACGACAAAAACAAGTCATACGACAGCTGATCGTGTTTTGCTGCTAGGACAACGTATGCTCCGACCGAAGGCCACCTTCGGTCGGTCACGTATACCAACAAATTACGAATCTCGCGGACGAGCCAAATGCCCGTTATATAACCGCTTTTTAAACACTAGGCTTCACTCTAGGGCGTTGCTCCACTTGATCGAATAGTTAGGGCCTTAGAAGTCAACGCCCGAAGCATTAAATACAATAAAAATACAACAGTCTTTCCTTCCTATAACAGGAATAATTGCAACCCGTGTGAAAGTGATGGTCATTTCTACGTTCCAGGCAACCTAGGCTTCACTCTAGGGCGTTGCTCCACCAGATCGAATAGCTAGCGACTTAGAATTCAACGCCATTAGAATAAAATACAATACAAGTACCACAGTTTTTCCATCGTATAAAATGAATAATTGCAACGAGTGCGAAAGTTATGGTCATTTCTGCATTTCGAGCAACCTAGGCTTCACTCTAGGGCGTTGCTCCAGCTGACCGAATAGTTAGGGCCTTAGAAGTCAACGCCCGAAGCATTAAATACAATAAAAATACAACAGTCTTTCCATCCTATAACAGGAATAATTGCAACCCGTGTGAAAGTGATGGTCATTTCTACGTACCAGGCAACCTAGGCTTCACTCTAGGGCGTTGCTCCACCAGATCAAACAGTTAGGGCCTTAGAAGTCAACGCCAGAAGCATTAAATACAAAATAAATAGAACAGTTTTTCCATTGTATAAAACGAATAATTGCGACCAGTGTGAAAGTTATGGTCATTTCTACGTTCCGCGCAACCTGGGCTTTACTCTAGGGCGTTGTTCCACCAGATGGAATAGTTAGGGCCTAAGAAGTCAACGCCAGAAGCATAAAATACGATATAAATGCAACAGCTTTTCCATTGTATAAAATGAATAATTGCAAACAGTGTGAAAGATATGGACATTTCTACGTTCCAGGCTACCTAGGCTTCACTCTATGGCGTTCTTCCACCACATCGAACAGCTACGGCCTCAGAAGTCAACGCCTGAAGTATAAAGTACAATAAAAATGCAACAGTCTTTCCATCCTATAACAGGAATAATAGCAACCCGTGTGAACGTGATGGTCATTTCTACGTTCCAGGCAACCTAGGCTTCACTCTAGGGCGTTGCTCCACCAGATCGAATAGCTAGCGACTTAGAATTCAACGCCATAAGAATAAAATACAATATAAGTACCACAGTTTTTCCATCGTATAAAATGAATAATTGCAACGAGTGTGAAAGTTATGGTCATTTCTGCATTTCGAGCAACCTAGGCTTCACTCTAGGGCGTTGCTCCACTTGATCGAATAGTTAGGGCCTTAGAAGTCAACGCCCGAAGCATTAAATACAATAAAAATACAACAGTCTTTCCTTCCTATAACAGGAATAATTGCAACCCGTGTGAAAGTGATGGTCATTTCTACGTTCCAGGCAACCTAGGCTCCACTCTAGGGCGTTGCTCCACCAGATCAAATAGTTAGGGCCTTAGAAGTCAACGTCAGAAGCATCAAATACAAAATAAATAGAACAGTTTTTCCATTGTATAAAACGAATAATTGCGACCAGTGTGAAAGTTATGGTCATTTCTACGTTCCGCGCAACCTGGGCTTTACTCTAGGGCGTTGTTCCACCAGATGGAATAGTTAGGGCCTAAGAAGTCAACGCCAGAAGCATAAAATACGATATAAATACAACAGCTTTTCCATTGTATAAAACAAATAATTGCAACCAGTGTGAACGTTATGGTCATTTCTACGTTGCGGGCAACCTAGGCTTCACCCTAGGCCGTTGTTCCACCAGATCGAATAGTTAGGGCCTAAGAAGTGAACGAGAGAAGCATAAAATGCAATAAAAATGCAGCAGTCTTTCCATCGAATAGCAGGAATAACTTGCAAACAGTGTGATAGTAGTGTTTATTTCTACGTTCCGTGCAACCCAGGTTTCACTCCAGGGCGTTGCACCACCAGATCGAATAGTTACGGCCTAAGAAGTCAACGCCAGAGGCATAAAGTACGATAAAGATGCAAGAGTTCTTCCACCGTGTAAAACGAATAATTGCAACCAGTGTGAAAGTTACGGTCATTTCTACATTCCGAGCAACCTAGGCCTCACTCTAGGGCGTTGCTCCACCAGATCGAATAGTTGGGTCCTTAGAAGTCAACGCCAGAAGCATAAAATACGATATAAATACAACAGCTTTTCCATCGTGTAAAAGGAATAATTGCAAACAGTGTGAAAGTAATGGTCATTTCTACGTTCCGGGCAACCTAGGCTTCACTGTATGGCGTTCTTCCACCACATCGAATAGCTACGGCCTCAGAAGTCAACGCCTGAAGTATAAAATACAATAAAAATACAACAGTCTTTCCATCCTATAACAGGAATAATTGCAACCCGTGTGAAAGTGATGGTCATTTCTACGTTCCAGGCAACCTAGGCTTCTCTCTAGGGCGTTGTTCCACAAGATCGAATAGTTAGGGCCTAAGAAGTCAACGCCAGAAGCATAAAATACAATATAAATATAATAGTTTTTCCACCGTATAAAACGAATAATAGCAACCAGTGTGAAAGTTATGGTCATTTCTACGTTCCGGGCAACCCAGGCTTCACTCTAGGGCGTTGCTCCTCCAGATCAAACAGTTAGGGGCTTAGAAGTCGACGCCAGAAGCATAAAGAACGATATAAATACAACAGCTTTTCCATCGTATAATACCAATAATTGCAACCAGTGTGGAAGATATGGTCATTTCTACGTTCCCGGCAACCTAGGCTTCACTCCAGGGCGGTGCTCCGCCAAATCGAATAGCTAGGGCCTTAGAAGTCAACGCCAGAAGCATAAAATACGATATAAATACAACAGCTTTTCCATCGTATAAAAGGAATAATTGCAAACAGTGTGAAGGTAATGGTCATTTCTACGTTCCGGGCAACCTAGGCTTCACTCTAGGGCGTTGCTCCACCAGATCGAATAGCTATGGCCTTAGAAGGCCACACCTGAAGCATAAAATACAATAAAAATACAACAGTCTTTTCATCGTATGACAGGAATAATTGCAACAAGCGTGAAAGTAATGATCATTTCGGCGTTTCGGGTATCCTAGACTTAACTCTGAGGCATTGCTCCACCAGATCGAATAGTTAGGGCCTAAGAAGTCAACGCCAGAAGCATAAAATAAAATATAAATACAACAGCTTTGCCATCGTATAAAATGAATAATTGCGAACAGTGTGAAAGATATGGACATTTCTACGTTCCGGGCTACCTAGGCTTCACTCTATGGCGTTCTTCCACCACATCGAATAGCTACGGCCTCAGAAGTCAACGCCTGAAGTATAAAGTACAATAAAAATACAACAGTCTTTCCATCCTATAACAGGAATAATTGCAACCCGTGTGAACGTGATGGTCATTTCTACGTTCCAGGCAACCTAGGCTTCACTCTAGGGCGTTGCTCCACCAGATCGAATAGTTACGGCCTAAGAAGTCAACGCCAGAAGCATAAAATACGATAAAGATGCAACAGTTCTTCCATCGTATAAAACGAATAATTGAAATCAGTGTGAAAGCTATGGTCATTTCTACATTCCGAGCAACCTAGGCTTCACTCTAGGGCGTTGCTCCACCAGATCGAATAGTTAGGTCCTTAGAAATCAACGCCAGAAGCATAAAATACGATATAAATACAACAGCCGTTCCATCGTATAAAATGAATAATTGCAAACAGTGTGAAAGTGATGGTCATTTCTACGTTCCAGGCAACCTAGGCTTCACTCTAGGGCGTTGCTCCACCAGATCGAATAGCTAGCGACTTAGAATGCAACGCCATTAGAATAAAATACAATACAAGTACCACAGTTTTTCCATCGTATAAAATGAATAATTGCAACGAGTGCGAAAGTTAGGTCATTTCTGCATTTCGAGCAACCTAGGCTTCACTCTAGGGCGTTGCTCCAGCTGACCGAATAGTTAGGGCCTTAGAAGTCAACGCCCGAAGCATTAAATACAATAAAAATACAACAGTCTTTCCATCCTATAACAGGAATAATTGCAACCCGTGTGAAAGTGATGGTCATTTCTACGTACCAGGCAACCTAGGCTTCACTCTAGGGCGTTGCTCCACCAGATCAAACAGTTAGGGCCTTAGAAGTCAACGCCAGAAGCATTAAATACAAAATAAATAGAACAGTTTTTCCATTGTATAAAACGAATAATTGCGACCAGTGTGAAAGTTATGGTCATTTCTACGTTCCGCGCAACCTGGGCTTTACTCTAGGGCGTTGTTCCACCAGATGGAATAGTTAGGGCCTAAGAAGTCAACGCCAGAAGCATAAAATACGATATAAATGCAACAGCTTTTCCATTGTATAAAATGAATAATTGCAAACAGTGTGAAAGATATGGACATTTCTACGTTCCAGGCTACCTAGGCTTCACTCTATGGCGTTCTTCCACCACATCGAACAGCTACGGCCTCAGAAGTCAACGCCTGAAGTATAAAGTACAATAAAAATGCAACAGTCTTTCCATCCTATAACAGGAATAATAGCAACCCGTGTGAACGTGATGGTCATTTCTACGTTCCAGGCAACCTAGGCTTCACTCTAGGGCGTTGCTCCACCAGATCGAATAGCTAGCGACTTAGAATTCAACGCCATAAGAATAAAATACAATATAAGTACCACAGTTTTTCCATCGTATAAAATGAATAATTGCAACGAGTGTGAAAGTTATGGTGATTTCTGCATTTCGAGCAACCTAGGCTTCACTCTAGGGCGTTGCTCCACTTGATCGAATAGTTAGGGCCTTAGAAGTCAACGCCCGAAGCATTAAATACAATAAAAATACAACAGTCTTTCCTTCCTATAACAGGAATAATTGCAACCCGTGTGAAAGTGATGGTCATTTCTACGTTCCAGGCAACCTAGGCTCCACTCTAGGGCGTTGCTCCACCAGATCAAATAGTTAGGGCCTTAGAAGTCAACGTCAGAAGCATTAAATACAAAATAAATAGAACAGTTTTTCCATTGTATAAAACGAATAATTGCGACCAGTGTGAAAGTTATGGTCATTTCTACGTTCCGCGCAACCTGGGCTTTACTCTAGGGCGTTGTTCCACCAGATGGAATAGTTAGGGCCTAAGAAGTCAACGCCAGAAGCATAAAATACAATATAAGTACAACAGTTATTCCATCGTATAAAACGAATAGTTGCAAACATTTTAAAAGTAATGGTCACTTCTACGTTCCGGGCAACCTAGGCGTCACTATAGGGCGTTGCTCCACCACATCTAAGAGCTACGGCCTTAGAAGTCAACGCCAGGGGCATAAAATACAATATAAATACAACAGCTTTTCCATCGTACAAAATGAATAATAGCAAACAGTGTGAAAGTAATGGTCATTTCTACGTTCCGGGCAACCTAGGCTTCACTCTACGGCGTTGTTCCACCAGATCGAATAGTTATGGCCTAAGAAGTCAACACCAGAAGAATAGAATACAAAATAAATACAACAGCCTTTACACCGTATAAAACGAATAATTGCAACCTGTGTGAAGGTTGTCGTCATATCTACGTTCCGGGAAACCTAATCTTCACTGTCGGGCGTTGCTCCACCAGATCGAAATGTTAGGGCCTAAGAAGTCAACGCCCGAAGTATAAAATAAGATATAAATACAACAGCATTTCCAACGTATTAAATGAATAATTGCAAACAGTGTGAAAGTAGTGGTCATTTCTACGTTCCGGGCAACCTAGGCTTCACTCTACGGCGTTGTTGCACCAGATCGAATAGTTAGGGCCTAAGAAATCAACGCCAGAAGCATAAAATACAATATAAATACAACAGTTTTTCCACCATATAAAACGAATAATTGCAACCAGTATGAAAGTTATGGTCATTTCTACGTTCCGCGCAATCTTGGCTTTACCCTAGTGCGTTGTTCCACCAGATGGAATAGTTAGGGCCTAAGAAGTCAACGCCCGAAGCATAAAATACAAAATAAAAAGAACAGTTTTTCCATTGTATAAAACGAATAATTGCTACCAGTGTAAAAGTTATGGTCATTTCTACGTTCCGGGCAACCTAGGCATCACTGTAGGGCGTTGCTCCACCAGATCGAATAGTTAGGTCCTTAGAAGTCAACGCCAGAAGCATAAAATACGATATAAATACAACAGCTTTTCCATCGTATAAAAGGAATAATTGCATACAGTGTGAAAGTAATGGTCATTTCTACGTTCCGGGCAACCTAGGCTTCACTCTACGGCGTTGTTCCACCAGATCGAATAGTTAGGGCCTAAGAAATCAACGCCTGAAGCATAAAATACAATATAAATACAACAGTTTTTCCACCATATAAAACTAATAATTGCAACCAGCATGAAAGTTATGGTCATTTCTACGTTCCGCGCAATCTTGGCTTTACCCTAGTGCGTTGTTCCACCAGATGGAATAGTTAGGGCCTAAGAAGTCAACGCCAGAAGCATAAAATACGATATAAATACAACAGCTTTTCCATCGTATAAAACGAATAATTGCAACCAATGTGAAAGTTATGGTCATTTCTACACTTCGAGCAACCTAGGCTTCACTCTAGGGCGTTGCTCCACCTGATCGAATAGTTAGGGCCTTAGAAGTCAACGCCAGAAGCATAAAATACAATATAAATACAACAGTTTTTCCATCGTATACAAGGAATAATTGCAAACAGTGTGAAAGTAATGGTCATTTCTACGTTCCGGGCAACCTAGGCTTCATTCTACGGCGTTGTTCCGAAAGATCGAATAGTTAGGGCCTAAGAAATCAACACCAGAAGAATAAAATACAAAATAAGTACAACAGCCTTTACACCGTATAAAACGAATAATTGCAACCTGTGTGAAGGTTATGGTCATATCTACGTTCCGGGCAACCTAGGCTTCATCCTATGGCGTTGTACCACCAGATCGAATAGTTAGGCCCTAAGAAGTGAACGCCAGAAGCATAAATTAAAATATAAGTACAACAGCTTTTCCATCGTATGTAATGTATATTTGCAAACAGTGTGGAAGTCATGGTCATTTCTACGTTCCGGGCAACCTAGGCTTCACGCTAGGGTGTTGCTCCACCAGTTGGACTAGCTAGGGACTTAGAATTCAATGCCAGAAATATAATATGCAATATAAATATAACAGCTTTTCCATCGTATAAAAGGACTAATAGCAACCAGTGTGAAAGTTATGGTCATTTCAACGTTCCGGGCAACCTAGGCTTCACTCTAGGGCGCTGCTCCACCAGATCAAATAGTTAGGGCATAAGAAGTCAACGCCAGAAGCATAAATTACAATATAAGTACAACAGCTTTCCCATCGTATGTTATGTATATTTGCAAACAGTGTGGAACTAATGGTCATTTCTACGTTCCGGTCAACCTAGGCTTCAGTCTAGGACGATGCCCCACCAGATGGAATAGTTAGGGCCTTAGAAGTCAACGCCAGAAGCATAAACTACAAAATAAATACAACAGTCTTTCCATCGTATAAAACGAATAATTGCAACCTGTGTGATGGTTATGGACATATCTACGTTCCGGGCAATCTACGCTTCACTGTAGGGCGTTGCTCCACCAAATCGAATAGTTAGGGCATTAGAAGTCAACGCCCGAAGCATAAAATACAATATAAGTACAACAGTTTTTCCATCGTATAAAATGAATGATTGCGAACATTGTGAAAGTAATGGTCATTTCTACGTGCCTGGCAACCTACGCGTCACTCTAGGGCGTTGCTACTCCACATCTGATAGCTACGGCCTTAGACGCTAACGCCGGAAGCATAAAATACAATATAAATACAACAGCTTTGCCATCGTATAAAACGAATAATTGCAACCAGTGTGAAAGTTATGGTCATTTCTACATTTCGAGCAACCTAGGCATCACTCTAGGGCGTTGCTCCACCTGATCGAATAGTTAGGGCCTAAGAAGTCAACGCCAGAAGCATAAAATACGATATAAATACAGCAGCTTTTCCATCGTATAAAACGAATAATTGCAACCAATGTGAAAGTTATGGTCATTTCTACACTTCGAGCAACCTAGGCTTCACTCTAGGGCGTTGCTCCACCTGATCGAATAGTTAGGGCCTTAGAAGTCAACGCCAGCAGCATAAAATACGATATAAATACAACAGCTTTTCCATCGTATAAAAGGAATAATTGCAAACAGTGTGAAAGTAATGGTCATTTCTACGTTCCGTGCAACCTAGGCTTCACTCTACGGCGTTGTTCCACCAGATCGAATAGTTAGGGCCTAAGAAATCAACACCAGAAGAATAAAATACAAAATAAGTACAACAGCCTTTACACCGTATAAAACGAATAATTGCAACCTGTGTGAAGGTTATGGTCATATCTACGTTCCGGGCAACCTATGGCGTTGTACCACCAGATCGAATAGTTAGGGCCTAAGAAGTGATCGCCAGAAGCATAAAATACAATATAAATACAACAGTTTTTCCATCGTATAAAACGAATAATTGCAACCAGTGTGAAAGTTGTGGTCATTTCTACATTTCGAGCAACCTAGGCTTCACTCTAGGGCGCTGCTCCACCTGATCGAATAGTTAGGGCCTTAGAAGTCAACGCCAGAAGCATAAAATACGATATAAATTCAACAGCTTTTCCATCGTATAAAACGAATAATTGCAACCAGTTAGAAAGTTATGGTCATTTCTACGTTCCGGGCAACCTAGGCTTCCCCCTAGGGCGTTGCTCCAACAGATTGCATAGTGAGGGCCTTAGAAGTCAATGCCCGAAGCATAAAATGCAGTAAAAATACAATAGTTTTTCCATCGTATAGCAGGAATAATTTGCAACCAGTGTGAAGGTTATGGTCGTATCTACGTTCCGGGCAACCTAGGCATCACTGTAGGGCGTTGCTCCACCAGATCGAATAGTTAGGTCCTTAGAAGTCAACGCCAGAAGCATAAAATACGATATAAATACAACAGCTTTTCCATCGTATAAAAGGAATAATTGTAAACAGTGTGAAAGTAATGGTCATTTCTACGTTCCGGGCAACCTAGGCTTCACTCTACGGCGTTGCTCCACCAGATCGAATAGTTAGGGCCTAAGAAATCAACGCCAGAAGCATAAAATACAATATAAATACAACAGTTTTTCCACCATATAAAACGAATAATTGCAACCAGTATGAAAGTTATGGTCATTTCTACGTTCCGCGCAATCTTGGCTTTACCCTAGTGCGTTGTTCCACCAGATGGAATAGTTAGGGCCTAAGAAGTCAACGCCAGAAGCATAAAATACGATATAAATACAACAGCTTTTCCATCGTATAAAACGAATAATTGCAACCAATGTGAAAGTTATGGTCATTTCTATACTTCGAGCAACCTAGGCTTCACTCTAGGGCGTTGCTCCACCTGATCGAATAGTTAGGGCCTTAGAAGTCAACGCCAGAAGCATAAAATACGATATAAATACAACAGCTTTTCCATCGTATACAAGGAATAATTGCAAACAGTGTGAAAGTAATGGTCATTTCTACGTTCCGGGCAACCTAGGCTTCACTCTACGGCGTTGTTCCACCAGATCGAATAGTTAGGGCCTAAGAAATCAACACCAGAAGAATAAAATACAAAATAAGTACAACAGCCTTTACACCGTATAAAACGAATAATTGCAACCTGTGTGAAGGTTATGGTCATATCTACGTTCCGGGCAACCTATGCTTCACCCTATGGCGTTGTACCACCAGATCGAATAGTTAGGGCCTAAGAAGTCAACGCCAGAAGCATAAATTACAATATAAGTACAACAGCTTTTCCATCGTATATAATGTATATTTGCAAACAGTGTGGAATAATGGTCACTTCTACGTTCCGGGCAACCTAGGCTTCACTCCAGGGTGTTGCTCCACCAGGTGGAATTGCTAGGGACTTAGAATTCAATGCCAGAAGCATAAAATGCAATATAAATTTAACAGCTTTTCCATCGTATAAAAGGAATAATAGCAACCAGTGTGAAAGTTATGTTCATTTCAACGTTCCGGGCAACCTAGGCTTCACTCTAGGGCGTTGCTCCACCAGATCAAATAGTTAGGGCCTAAGAAGTCAACGCCAGAAGCATAAATTAAAATATAAGTACAACAGCTTTTCCATCGTATGTAATGTGTATTTGCAATCAGTGTGGAAGTCATGGTCATTTCTACGTTCCGGGCAACCTAGGCTTCACGCTAGGGTGTTGCTCCACCAGATGGACTAGCTAGGGACTTAGAATTCAATGCCAGAAATATAATATGCAATATAAATATAACAGCTTTTCCATCGTATAAAAGGACTAATAGCAACCAGTGTGAAAGTTATGGTCATTTCAACGTTCCGGGCAACCTAGGCTTCACTCTAGGGCGTTGCTCCACCAGATCAAATAGTTAGGGCATAAGAAGTCAACGCCAGAAGCATAAATTACAATATAAGTACAACAGCTTTCCCATCGTATGTTATGTATATTTGCAAACAGTGTGGAACTAATGGTCATTTCTACGTTCCGGTCAACCTAGGCTTCAGTCTAGGACGTTGCTCCACCAGATGGAATAGTTAGGGCCTTAGAAGTCAACGCCAGAAGCATAAACTACAAAATAAATACAACAGTCTTTCCATCGTATAAAACGAATAATTGCAACCTGTGTGATGGTTATGGTCATTTCTACGTTCCGGTCAACCTAGGCGTCACTCTAATGCGTTGCTCCACCACATCTAATAGCTACGGCCTTAGAAGCTAACGCCGGAAGCATAAAATACAATATAATTACAACAGTTTTTCCATCGTATAAAATGAATAATTGCAGACATTGTGAAAGTAATGGTCATTTCTACGTTCCGGTCAGCCTAGGCGTCACTCTAATGCGTTGCTCCACCACATCTAATAGCTACGGCCTTAGAAGTCAACGCCAGGAGCATAAAATACAATATAAATACAACAGCATTTCCATGGTATAAAATGAATAATTGCAAACAGTGAGAAAGTAATGGTCATGTCTACGTTCCGGGTAACCTAGGTTTCACTCTAGGGCGTTGCTCCACTAGATAGAATAGCTAGGGACTTAGAATTCAACGCCAGAAGAATAAAATACAAAATAAGTACAACAGTTTTTCCATCGTATAAAATGAATATTTGCAAACATTGTGAAAGTAATGGTCATTTCTACGTTCCGGGCAACCCATGCGACACTCATAGGCGTTGCTCCACCACATCTAATTGCTACGGCCATCAAAGTCAACGCCAGAAGCATAAAATACGATATAAATACAACAGCTTTTCCATCGTATAAAACGAATAATGGTAACCAGTGTGAAAGTTATGGTCATTTCTACGTTCCTGGCAACCTAGGCTTCACCCTAGGGCGTTGTTCCACCAGATGGAATAGTTAGGGCCTAAGAAGTCAACGCCAGAATAATAAAATACAATATAAATACAACAGTTTTTCCACCATATAAAACGAATAATTGAAACCAGTATGAAAGTTACGGTCATTTCTACGTACAGGGCAACCTAGGCTTCACTCTAGGGCGTTGCTCCACCAGATCGAATAGTTAGGGCGTTAGAAGTCAACGCCCGAAGCATAAAATACAAAATAAATAGAACAGTTTTTCCATCATATAAAACGAATAATGGTAACCAGTGTGAAAGTTAAGGTCATTTCTACGTTCCGGTCAACCTAGGCTTCACTCTAGGACGTTGATCCACCAGATCGAATAGTATGGGCCTATGAAGTCAACGCCAGATGTATAAAATACAATAAACGTGCAACAGTTTTTCCATCGTATAGCAGGAATAATTGCAACCAGTGTGAAGGTAATGGTATGTTCTACGTTCCGGGCAACCTAGGCTTCACTCTAGGGCGGTGCTCCACCAGATCAAATAGTTAGGGCCTAAGAAGTCAACGCCAGAAGCATAAATTACAATATAAGTACAACAGCTTTTACATCGTATATAACGTATATTTGCAAACAGTGTGGAAGTAATGGTCACTTCTACGTTCCGGGCAACCTAGCCTTCACTCTAGGGTGTTGCTCCACCAGATGGAATTGCTAGGGACTTAGAATCCAATGCCAGAAGCATAAAATGCAATATAAATTTAACAGCTTTTCCATCGTATAAAAGGAATAATAGCAACCAGTGTGAAAGTTATGGTCATTTCAACGTTCCGGGCAACCTAGGCTCCACCCTAGGGCGTTGTTCCATCAGATGGAATAGTTAGGGCCTAAGAAGGCAACGCCAGAAGCATAAAATACGATATAAATACAACAGCTTTTCCATCGTATAAAACGAATAATTGCAACCAGTGTGAAAGTTATGGTCATTTCTACGTTCCGGGCAACCTAGGCTTCACCCTAGGGCGTTGCTCCAACAGATTGAATAGTTAGGGCCTAAGAAGTCAACGCCAGAAGCATAAAATACGATATAAATACAACAGCTTTTCCATCGTATAAAACGAATAATTGCAACCTGTGTGAAAGTTATGGTAATTTCTACGTTCCGGGCAACCTAGGCTTCACCCTAGGACGTTCCTCCAACAGATTGAATAGTTAGGGCCTTAGAAGTCAATGCCCGAAGCATAAAATGCAATAAAAATACAACAGTTTTTCCATCGTAGAGCAGGAATAACTTGCAACCAGTCTGATAGTAGTGGTCATTTCTACGTTCCGGGCAACCTAGGTTTCACTCCAGGGCGTTGCTCCACCAGATCCTATAGTTACGGCCTAAGAAGTGAACGCCAGAAGCATAAAATACGATAAAGATGCAACAGTTTTTCCATCGTATAAAACGAATAATTGCAACCAGTGTGGAAGTTATGGTCATTTCTACGTTCCGGGCAACCTAGGCTTCCCCCTAGGGCGTTGCTCCAACAGAGTGAATAGTTGGGGCCTTAGAAGTCAATGCCCGAAGCATAAAATGCAATAAAAATACAACGGTTTATCCATCATATAACAGGAGTAATTGCAACCAGTTTGAAAGTAATGGTCATTTCTACGTTCGGGGAACCTAGGCTTCACCCTAGGGCGTTGCTCCACCAGATCAAACAGTTAGGGCCTTAGAAGTCAACGCCCGAAGCATAAAATACAAAATAAATAGAACAGTTTTTCAATTGTATAAAACGAATAATTGCTACCAGTGTAAAAGTTATGGTCATTTCTACGTTCCGGTCAACCTAGGCGACACTCTAATGCGTTGCTCCACCTCATCTAATAGCTACGGCCTTAGAAGTCAACGCCAGGAGCATAAAATACAATATAAATACGACAGCATTTCCATCGTATAAAATGAATAATTGCAAACAGTGTGAAAGTAATGGTCATGTCTACGTTCCGGGTAACCTAGGTTTCACTCTAGGGCGTTGCTCCACCAGATAGAATAGCTAGGGACTTAGAATTCAACGCCAGAAGAATAATATACAATATAAGTACAACAGTTTTTCCATCGTATAAAATGAATATTTGCAAACATTGTGAAAGTAATGGTCATTTCTACGTTCCGGGCAACCCATGCGACACTCATAGGCGTTGCTCCACCACATCTAATTGCTACGGCCTTCAAAGTCAACGCCAGAAGCATAAAATACGATATAAATACAACAGCTTTTCCATCGTATAAAACGAATAATGGTAACCAGTGTGAAAGTTATTGTCATTTCTACGTTCCTGGCAACCTAGGCTTCACCCTAGGGCGTTGTTCCACCAGATGGAATAGTTAGGGCCTAAGAAGTCAACGCCAGAATAATAAAATACAATATAAATACAACAGTTTTTCCACCATATAAAACGAATAATTGCAACCAGTATGAAAGTTACGGTCATTTCTACTTTCCGGGCAACCTAGGCTTCACCCTAGGGCGTTGCTCCAACAGAGTGAATTGTTAGGGCCTTAGAAGTCAATGCCCGAAGCATAAAATGCAATAAAAATACAACAGTTTTTCCATCATATAACAGGAATAATTGCAATCAGTTTCAAAGTGATGGTCATTTCTACGTACAGGGCAACCTAGGCTTCACTCTAGGGCGTTGCTCCACCAGATCGAATAGTTAGGGCGTTAGAAGTCAACGCCCGAAGCATAAAATACAAAATAAATAGAACAGTTTTTCCATCATATAAAACGAATAATGGTAACCAGTGTGAAAGTTAAGGTCATTTCTACGTTCCGGTCATCCTAGGCTTCACTCTAGGACGTTGATCCACCAGATCAAATAGTTAGGGCCTAAGAAGTCAACGCCAGAAGCATAAATTACAATATAAGTACAACAGCTTTTACATCGTATATAATGTATATTTGCAAACAGTGTGGAAGTAATGGTCACTTCTACGTTCCGGGCAACCTAGGCTTCACTCTAGGGTGTTGCTCCACCAGATGGAATTGCTAGGGACTTAGAATCCAATGCCAGAAGCATAAAATGCAATATAAATTTAACAGCTTTTCCATCGTATAAAAGGAATAATAGCAACCAGTGTGAAAGTTATGGTCATTTCAACGTTCCGGGCAACCTAGGCTCCACCCTAGGGCGTTGTTCCATCAGATGGAATAGTTAGGGCCTAAGAAGGCAACGCCAGAAGCATAAAATACGATATAAATACAACAGCTTTTACATCGTATAAAACGAATAATTGCAACCAGTGTGAAAGTTATGGTCATTTCTACGTTCCGGGCAACCTAGGCTTCACCCTAGGGCGTTGCTCCAACAGATTGAATAGTTAGGGCCTAAGAAGTCAACGCCAGAAGCATAAAATACGATATAAATACAACAGCTTTTCCATCTTATAAAACGAATAATTGCAACCTGTGTGAAAGTTATGGTAATTTCTACGTTCCGGGCAACCTAGGCTTCACCCTAGGACGTTCCTCCAACAGATTGAATAGTTAGGGCCTTAGAAGTCAATGCCCGAAGCATAAAATGCAATAAAAATACTACAGTTTTTCCATCGTAGAGCAGGAATAACTTGCAACCAGTCTGATAGTAGTGGTCATTTCTACGTTCCGGGCAACCTAGGTTTCACTCCAGGGCGTTGCTCCACCAGATCCTATAGTTACGGCCTAAGACGTGAACGCCAGAAGCATAAAATACGATAAAGATGCAACAGTTTTTCCATCGTATAAAACGAATAATTGCAACCAGTGTGAAGGTTATGGTCATTTCTACATTCCGAGCAATCTAGGCTTCACTCTAGGGCGTTGCTCCACCAGATCGAATAGCTAGGTCCTTAGAAGTCAACGCCAGAAGCATAAAATACGATATAAATACAACAGCTTTTCCATCGTATAAAAGGAATAATAGCAACCAGTGTGATAGTTATGGTCATTTCTACGTTCCGGGCAACCTAGGCTTCACTCTAGGGCGTTGCTCCACCAGATCAAACAGTTAGGGCCTTAGATCTCAACACCAGAAGCATAAAGTACAATAAAGGTGCAACAGTTTTTCCATCGTATAACAGGAATAACTGCAAACAGCATGAAAGTACTGGTTATTTCTACGTTCCTGGAAACCTAGGTTTCACTCTAGGTCGTTGCTCCACCATATCGAATAGCTAGGGACTTAGAATTCAACGCCATAAGAATAAAATACAATATAAGTACAACAGTTTTTCATCGTATAAAATGAATAATTGCAACCAGTGTGAAAGTTATGGTCATTTCTACATTTCGAGCAACCTAGGTTTCACTCTGGGGCGTTGCTCCACCTGATCGAATAGTTAGGGCCTTAGAAGTCAACGCCAGAAGCATAAAATATGATATAAATACAACAGCTTTTCCATCGTATACAAGGAATAATTGCAAACAGTGTGAAAGTAATGGTCATTTCTACGTTCCGGGCAACCTAGGCTTCACTCTACGGCGTTGTTCCACCAGAACGAATAGTTAGGGCCTAAGAAATCAACACCAGAAGAATAAAATACAAAATAAGTACAACAGCCTTTACACCGTATAAAACGAATAATTGCAACCTGTGTGAAGGTTATGGTCATATCTACGTTCCGGGCAACCTAGGCTTCATCCTATGGCGTTGTACCACCAGACCGAATAGTTAGGGCCTAAGAAGTGAACGCCAGAAGCATAAAATACAATATAAATACAACAGTTTTTCCATCGTATAAAACGAATAATTGCAACCAGTGTGGAAGTTATGGTCATTTCTACATTTCGAGCAAGCTAGGCTTCACTCTAGGGCGGTGCTCCAGCAGATCAAATAGTTAGGGCCTAAGAAGTCAACGCCAGAAGCATAAATTACAATATAAGTACAACAGCTTTTCCATCGTATATAATGTATATTTGCAAACAGTGTGTAAGTAATGGTCACTTCTACGTTCCGGGCAACCTAGGCTTCACTCCAGGGTGTTGCTCCACCAGGTGGAATTGCTAGGGACTTAGAATTCAATGCCAGAAGCATAAAATGCAATATAAATTTAACAGCTTTTCCATCGTATAAAAGGACTAATAGCAACCAGTGTGAAAGTTATGGTCATTTCAACGTTCCGGGCAACCTAGGCTTCACTCTAGGGCGTTGCTCCACCAGATCAAATAGTTAGGGCATAAGAAGTCAACGCCAGAAGCATAAATTACAATATAAGTACAACAGCTTTCCCATCGTATGTTATGTATATTTGCAAACAGTGTGGAACTGATGGTCATTTCTACGTTCCGGTCAACCTAGGCTTCAGTCTAGGACGATGCTCCACCAGATCGAATAGTTAGGGCCTAAGAAATCAACACCAGAAGAATAAAATACAAAATAAGTACAACAGCCTTTACACCGTATAAAACGAATAATTGCAACCTGTGTGAAGGTTATGGTCATATCTACGTTCCGGGCAACCTAGGCTTCACCCTATGGCGTTGTACCACCAGATCGAATAGTTAGGGCCTAAGAAGTCAACGCCAGATGCATAAATTAAGATATAAGTACAACAGCTTTTCCATCGTATGTAATGTATATTTGCAAACAGTGTGGAAGTCATGGTCATTTCTACGTTCCGGGCAACCTAGGCTTCACGCTAGGGTGTTGCTCCACCAGATGGACTAGCTAGGGACTTAGAATTCAATGCCAGAAATATAATATGCAATATAAATATAACAGCTTTTCCATCGTATAAAAGGACTAATAGCAACCAGTGTGAAAGTTATGGTCATTTCAACGTTCCGGGCAACCTAGGCTTCACTCTAGGGCGTTGCTCCACCAGATCAAATAGTTAGGGCATAAGAAGTCAACGCCAGAAGCATAAATCACAATATAAGTACAACAGCTTTCCCATCGTATGTTATGTATATTTGCAAACAGTGTGGAACTAATGGTCATTTCTACGTTCCGGGTAACCTAGGTTTCACTCTAGGGCGTTGCTCCACCAGATAGAATAGCTAGGGACTTAGAATTCAACGCCAGAAGAATAAAATACAATATAAGTACAACAGTTTTTCCATCGTATAAAATGAATATTTGCAAACATTGTGAAAGTAATGGTCATTTCTACGTTCCGGGCAACCCATGCGACACTCATAGGCGTTGCTCCACCACATCTAATTGCTACGGCCTTCAAAGTCAACGCCAGAAGCATAAAATACGATATAAATACAACAGCTTTTCCATCGTATAAAACGAATAATGGTAACCAGTGTGAAAGTTATGGTCATTTCTACGTTCCTGGCAACCTAGGCTTCACCCTAGGGCGTTGTTCCACCAGATGGAATAGCTAGGGCCTAAGAAGTCAACGCCAGAATAATAAAATACAATATAAATACAACAGTTTTTCCACCATATAAAACGAATAATTGCAACCAGTATGAAAGTAATGGTCATTTGTACGTTCCGGGCAACCTAGGCTTCACTCCAGGGCGTTGCTCCACCAGATCGAATAGTTGAGGGCCTTAGACGTCAACGCCCGAAGCATAAAATACAAAATAAATAGAACGGTTTTTCCATTGTATAAAACGAATAATTGCTACCAGTGTAAAAGTTATGGTCTTTTCTACGTTCCGGGAAACCTAGGCTTCACTCGAGGGCGTTGCTCCGCCAGATCGGATAGGTAGGGCCTTAGAAGTCAACGCCGAAAGCATAAAATACAAAATAAATAGAACAGTTTTTCCATGTATAAAACGAATAATTGCTACCAGTGTGAAAGTTATGGCCATTTCTACGTTCCGCGCAACCTAGGCTTCACCCTAGTGCGTTGTTCCACCAGATGGAACAGTTAGGGCCTAAGAAGTCAACGCCAGAAGCATAAAATACGACGTAAATACAACAGCTTTTCCATGGTATAAAACGAATAATGGTAACCAGTGTGAAAGTTATGGTCATTTCTACGTTCCGGGCAACCTAGGCTTCACTCTAGGGCCTTGCTCCACCAGATCGAATGGTTAGGTCCTAAGAAGTCAACGCCAGAAGCATAAAATACAATAAAGATGCAACAGTTTTTCCATCGTATAACAGGAATAATTGCAACCAGTGTGAAGGTAATGGTACGTTCGACGTTCCGGGCAACCTAGGCTTCACTCTAGGGCGTTGCTCCACCAGATCGAATAGCTAGGGACTTAGAATTCAACGCCAGAAGGATAAAGTACAATATAAGTACAACAGTTTTTCCATCGTATAAAATGAGTAACTGCAGACATTGTGAAAGTAATGGTCATTTCTACGTTCCGATCAACCTAGGCGTCACTCTAGGGCGTTGGTCCACCACATCTAATAGCTACGGCCTTAGAAGTCAACGCCAGGAGCATAAGATACAATATAAATACAACAGCTTTTCCATCGTATAAAATGAATAATTGCAAACAGTGTGAAAGTAATGGTCATTTCTACGTTCCGGGGAACCTAAGCGTCACTCTAGGGCGTTGCTCCACCATATCTAGTAGCGACGGCCTTAGAAGTCAACGCCAGAAGCACAAAATACAACAAAAATGCAGCAGTTTTTCCATCGTATAGCATGACTAATTGCAACCAGTGCGAAAGTAATGCTCATATCGACATTTCGGGCATCCTAGACTTAACTCTGAGGCGTTGCTCCATCAGATCGAAGAGTTAGGGCCTTAGAAGTCAACGCCAGGAGCATAAACTACAAAATAAATACAACAGTCTTTCCATCGTATAAAACGAATAATTGCAACCTGTGTGATGGTTATGGACATATCTACGTTCCGGGCAACCTAGGCTTCACTGTAGGGCGTTGCTCCACCAAATCGAATAGTTAGGGCCTTAGAAGCCAACGCCCGAAGCGTAACATACAATATAAGTACAACAGTTTTTCCATCGTATAAAATGAATGATTGCGAACATTGTGAAAGTAATGGTCATTTCTACGTTCCGGGCAACCTAGGCTTGACCCTAGGGCGTTGTTCCACCAGATAGAATAGTTAGGGCCTAAGAAGTCAACGCCAGAAGCATAAAATACGATACAAATACAACAGCTTTTCCATCGTAGAAAACGAATAATTGCAGGCATTGTGAAAGTAATTTTCGTTTCTACGTTCCGAGCAACCTAGGCTTCACTCTAGGGCGTTGCTCTACCAGATCGAATAGTTAGGGCCTTAGAAGTGAACGCCCGAAGCATAAAATGCAAAATAAATAGAACAGTTCTTCCACTGTATAAAACGAATAACTGCAACCAGTGTGAAAGTACTGGTCATTTCTACGTTCCGGGTAATCTAGGCTTCACTCTAGTGCGTTGCTCCACCAGATCGAATAGCTAGGGACTTAGAATTCAACGCCAGAAGGATAAAATGCAATATAAGTACAACAGTTTTTCATCGTATAAAATGAATAATTGCAGACATTGTGAAAGTAATGGTCATTTCTACGTTCCGGTCAACCTAGGCGTCACTCTAGGGCGTTGCTCCACCACATCTAATAGCTACGGCCTTAGAAGTCAACGCCAGGAGCATAAAATACAATATAAATACAACAGCTTTTCCATCGTATAAAATGAATGATTGCGAACATTGTGAATGTAATGGTCATTTCTACGTTCCGTGCAACCTAGGCTTGACCGTAGGGCGTTGTTCCACCAGATGGAATAGTTAGGGCCTAAGAAGTCAACGCCAGAAGCATAAAATACGATACAAATACAACAGCTTTTGCATCGTAGAAAACGAATAATTGCAAACAGTGTGAAAGTAATGGACATTTCTACGTTCCGGGGAACCTAGGCGTCACTCTAGGGCGTTGCTCTACCATATCTAGTAGCTACGGCCTTAGAAGTCAACGCCAGAAGCACAAAATACAATAAAAATGCAGCAGTTTTTCCATCGTATAGCACGACTAATTGCAACCAGTGCGAAAGTAATGCTCATATCGACATTTCGGGCATCCTAGACTTAACTCTGAGGCGTTGCTCCACCAGATCGAACAGTTAGGGCCTTAGAAGTCGACGCCAGAAGCATAAAATACAATAAAGATGCAACAGTTTTTCCGTCATACAACAGGAATAACTGCAAACAGTGTGAAAGTACTGGTCATTTCTACTTCCCGGGAAACCTAGGCTTCACTCTAGGGCGTTGCTCCACCAGATCGAATAGTTAGGGCCTTAGAAGTCAGCGCCCGAAGCATAAAATGCAAAATAAATAGAACAGTTTTTCCACTGTATAAAACGAATAACTGCAACCAGTGTGAAAGTACTGGTCATTTCTACGTTCCGGCAAACCTAGGCTTCACTCTAGGGCGTTGCTCCACCAGATCGAATAGTTGTGGGCCTTAGAAGTCAATGCCAGAAGCATAAAGTACGATATAAATACAACAGCTTTTCCATCGTATAAAACGAATAATAGCAACCAGTGTCAAAGTTATGGTCATTTCTACGTTCCGGGCAACCTAGGCTTCACTCCAGGGCGTTGCTCCACCAGATCAAACAGTTAGGGCCTTAGAAGTCAACGCCCGAAGCATAAAATACAAAAGAAATAGAACGGTTTTTCCATTGTATAAAACGAATAAATGCTACCAGTGTAAAAGTTATGGTCTTTTCTACGTTCCGGGCAACCTAGGCTTCACCCTAGGGCGTTGTTCCACCAGATCGAATAGTTAGGGCCTAAGAAGTGAACGCCAGAAGCATAAAATACAATATAAATACAACAGTTTTTCCATCGTATAAAACGAATAATTGCAACCAGTATGAAACTTATGGTCATTTCTACGTCCCGGGCAATCTAGGTTTCACTCTATGGCGTTCTGCGGCCACATCGAATAGCTACGGCCACAGAAGTCAATGCCTGAAGTATAAAATACAATAAAAATACAACATTCTTTCCATCCTATAACAGGAATAATTGCAACACGTGTGAAAGTGATGGTCATTTCTACGTTCCAGGCAACCTAGGCTTCACTCTGGGGCGCTGTCGCACCGGATCGAATAGTTCGGGCCTAAGAAGTCAACGCCTGAAGCATAAAATACAATATAAATATAACAGTTTTTCCATCGTATAAAACGAATAATAGCAACCAGTGTGAAAGTTATGGTCATTTCTACGTTCCGAGCGGCCCAGGCTGCCCTCTAGGGCGGTGCTCCACCAGATCAAACAGTTAGGGCCTTAGAAGTCAACGCCCGAAGCATTAAATACAAAATAAATAGAACAGATTTTCCATTGTATAAAACGAATAATTGCTACCAGTTTAAAAGTTATGGTCATTTCTACGTATCGGGCAACCTAGGCTTCACTCTAGGCCGTTGTTCCACCAGATCGAACAGTTAGGGCCTAAGAAGTGAACGCCAGAAGCATAAAATACAATATAAATACAACAGTTTTTCCATCATATAAAACGAATGATAGCTACCAGTGTGAAAGTTGTGGTCATTTCTACGTTCCGGTCAACGTAGGCTTCACTCTAGGGCGTTGCCCCACCAGATCGTATAGTTAGGGCCTTAGATGTCAGCGCCCGAAGCATAAAATACAAAATAAATAAAACAGTTTTTCCATCGTATAAAACGAATAATTGCTACCAGTGTGAAAGTTATGGTCATTTCTACGCTCCGCGCAACCTAGGCTTCACTCTAGGGCGTTGCTCCACCATATCGAATAGTTAGGGCCTTAGATGTCAACGCTAGAAGCATAAAATACAATAAAGGTGCAACACTTTTTCCATCGTATAACAGGAATAACTGCAACCAGTGTGAAAGTACTGGTCATTTCTACGTTCCGGGTAACCTAGGTTTCACTCTAGGGCGTTGCTCCACGAGATCGAAAAGCTAAGTACTTAGAATTCAACGCCAGAAGAATAAAATACAATATAAGTACAACAGTTTCTCCATCGTATAAATTGAATATTTGCAAACATTGTGAAAGCAATGGTCATTTCTACGTTCCGGGCAACCTAGGCGTCACTCTAGGGCGTTGCTCCACCACATCTAATAGCTACGGCCTTAGAAGTCAACGCCAGGAGCATAAAATACAATATAAATACAACAGCTTTTCCATCGTATAAAATGAATGATTGCGAACATTGTGAATGTAATGGTCATTTCTACGTTCCGTGCAACCTAGGCTTGACCGTAGGGCGTTGTTCCACCAGATGGAATAGTTAGGGCCTAAGAAGTCAACGCCAGAAGCATAAAATACGATACAAATACAACAGCTTTTGCATCGTAGAAAACGAATAATTGCAAACAGTGTGAAAGTAATGGACATTTCTACGTTCCGGGGAACCTAGGCGTCACTCTAGGGCGTTGCTCTACCATATCTAGTAGCTACGGCCTTAGAAGTCAACGCCAGAAGCACAAAATACAATAAAAATGCAGCAGTTTTTCCATCGTATAGCACGACTAATTGCAACCAGTGCGAAAGTAATGCTCATATCGACGTTTCGGGCATCCTAGACTTAACTCTGAGGCGTTGCTCCACCAGATCGAACAGTTAGGGCCTTAGAAGTCGACGCCAGAAGCATAAAATACAATAAAGATGCAACAGTTTTTCCGTCATACAACAGGAATAACTGCAAACAGTGTGAAAGTACTGGTCATTTCTACTTCCCGGGAAACCTAGGCTTCACTCTAGGGCGTTGCTCCACCAGATCGAATAGTTAGGGCCTTAGAAGTCAACGCCCGAAGCATAAAATGCAAAATAAATAGAACAGTTTTTCCACTGTATAAAACGAATAACTGCAACCAGTGTGAAAGTACTGGTCATTTCTACGTTCCGGCAAACCTAGGCTTCACTCTAGGGCGTTGCTCCACCAGATCGAATAGTTAGGGCCATAGAAGTAAACGCCCGAAGCATAAAATATAAAATAAATAGAACACTTTTTCTATCGTATAAAACGAAAAATTGCTACCAGTGTGAAAGTTATGGTCATTTCTACGTTCCGCGCAATCTGGGCTTTACCCTAGTGCGTTGTTCCACCAGATGGAATAGTTAGGGCCTAAGAAGTCAACGCCAGGAGCATAAAAAACGATATAAATACAACAGCTTTTCCATCGTATAAAACGAATAATTGCAACCAGTGTGAAAGTTATGGTTATTTCTCCGTTCCAGGCAACCTAGGCTTCACTCTAGGGCGTTGCTCTACCAGATCGAATAGTTAGGGCCTTAGAAGTGAACGCCCGAAGCATAAAATGCAAAATAAATAGAACAGTTCTTCCACTGTATAAAACGAATAACTGCAACCAGTGTGAAAGTACTGGTCATTTCTACGTTCCGGGTAATCTAGGCTTCACTCTAGTGCGTTGCTCCACCAGATCGAATAGCTAGGGACTTAGAATTCAACGCCAGAAGGATAAAATACAATATAAGTACAACAGTTTTTCATCGTATAAAATGAATAATTGCAGACATTGTGAAAGTAATGGTCATTTCTACGTTCCGGTCAACCTAGGCGTCACTCTAGGGCGTTGCTCCACCACATCTAATAGCTACGGCCTTAGAAGTCAACGCCAGGAGCATAAAATACAATATAAATACAACAGCTTTTCCATCGTATAAAATGAATGATTGCGAACATTGTGAATGTAATGGTCATTTCTACGTTCCGTGCAACCTAGGCTTGACCGTAGGGCGTTGTTCCACCAGATGGAATAGTTAGGGCCTAAGAAGTCAACGCCAGAAGCATAAAATACGATACAAATACAACAGCTTTTGCATCGTAGAAAACGAATAATTGCAAACAGTGTGAAAGTAATGGACATTTCTACGTTCCGGGGAACCTAGGCGTCACTCTAGGGCGTTGCTCTACCATATCTAGTAGCTACGGCCTTAGAAGTCAACGCCAGAAGCACAAAATACAAAAAAAATGCAGCAGTTTTTTCATCGTATAGCACGACTAATTGCAACCAGTGCGAAAGTAATGCTCATATCGACATTTCGGGCATCCTAGACTTAACTCTGAGGCGTTGCTCCACCAGATCGAACAGTTAGGGCCTTAGAAGTCGACGCCAGAAGCATAAAATACAATAAAGATGCAACAGTTTTTCCGTCATACAACAGGAATAACTGCAAACAGTGTGAAAGTACTGGTCATTTCTACTTCCCGGGAAACCTAGGCTTCACTCTAGGGCGTTGCTCCACCAGATCGAATAGTTAGGGCCTTAGAAGTCAGCGCCCGAAGCATAAAATGCAAAATAAATAGAACAGTTTTTCCACTGTATAAAACGAATAACTGCAACCAGTGTGAAAGTACTGGTCATTTCTACGTTCCGGCAAACCTAGGCTTCACTCTAGGGCGTTGCTCCACCAGATCGAATAGTTGTGGGCCTTAGAAGTCAATGCCAGAAGCATAAAGTACGATATAAATACAACAGCTTTTCCATCGTATAAAACGAATAATAGCAACCAGTGTCAAAGTTATGGTCATTTCTACGTTCCGGGCAACCTAGGCTTCACTCCAGGGCGTTGCTCCACCAGATCAAACAGTTAGGGCCTTAGAAGTCAACGCCCGAAGCATAAAATACAAAAGAAATAGAACGGTTTTTCCATTGTATAAAACGAATAAATGCTACCAGTGTAAAAGTTATGGTCTTTTCTACGTTCCGGGCAACCTAGGCTTCACCCTAGGGCGTTGTTCCACCAGATCGAATAGTTAGGGCCTAAGAAGTGAACGCCAGAAGCATAAAATACAATATAAATACAACAGTTTTTCCATCGTATAAAACGAATAATTGCAACCAGTATGAAACTTATGGTCATTTCTACGTCCCGGGCAATCTAGGTTTCACTCTATGGCGTTCTGCGGCCACATCGAATAGCTACGGCCACAGAAGTCAATGCCTGAAGTATAAAATACAATAAAAATACAACATTCTTTCCATCCTATAACAGGAATAATTGCAACACGTGTGAAAGTGATGGTCATTTCTACGTTCCAGGCAACCTAGGCTTCACTCTGGGGCGCTGTCGCACCGGATCGAATAGTTCGGGCCTAAGAAGTCAACGCCTGAAGCATAAAATACAATATAAATATAACAGTTTTTCCATCGTATAAAACGAATAATAGCAACCAGTGTGAAAGTTATGGTCATTTCTACGTTCCGAGCGGCCCAGGCTGCCCTCTAGGGCGGTGCTCCACCAGATCAAACAGTTAGGGCCTTAGAAGTCAACGCCCGAAGCATTAAATACAAAATAAATAGAACAGATTTTCCATTGTATAAAACGAATAATTGCTACCAGTTTAAAAGTTATGGTCATTTCTACGTATCGGGCAACCTAGGCTTCACTCTAGGCCGTTGTTCCACCAGATCGAACAGTTAGGGCCTAAGAAGTGAACGCCAGAAGCATAAAATACAATATAAATACAACAGTTTTTCCATCATATAAAACGAATGATAGCTACCAGTGTGAAAGTTGTGGTCATTTCTGCGTTCCGGTCAACGTAGGCTTCACTCTAGGGCGTTGCCCCACCAGATCGTATAGTTAGGGCCTTAGATGTCAGCGCCCGAAGCATAAAATACAAAATAAATAAAACAGTTTTTCCATCGTATAAAACGAATAATTGCTACCAGTGTGAAAGTTATGGTCATTTCTACGTTCCGCGCAACCTAGGCTTCACTCTAGGGCGTTGCTCCACCATATCGAATAGTTAGGGCCTTAGATGTCAACGCTAGAAGCATAAAATACAATAAAGGTGCAACACTTTTTCCATCGTATAACAGGAATAACTGCAACCAGTGTGAAAGTACTGGTCATTTCTACGTTCCGGGTAACCTAGGTTTCACTCTAGGGCGTTGCTCCACGAGATCGAAAAGCTAAGTACTTAGAATTCAACGCCAGAAGAATAAAATACAATATAAGTACAACAGTTTCTCCATCGTATAAATTGAATATTTGCAAACATTGTGAAAGTAATGGTCATTTCTACGTTCCGGGCAACCTATGCGACACTATAGAGCGTTGCTCCACCACATCTAATAGCTACGGCCTTAATAGTCGTCGCCAGAAGAATAAAATGCAATATAAATACAACAGCTTTTCCATCGTATAAAATGAATAATTGCAAACAGTGTGATAGTAATGGTCATTTGTACTTTCCGGGCAACCTAGGCTTCACTCCAGGGCGTTGCTCCACCAGATCGAATAGTTGAGGGCCTTAGAAGTCAACGCCAGAAGCATAAAGTACGATATAAATACAACAGCTTTTCCACCGTATAAAACGAATAATAGCAACCAGTGTGAAAGTTATGGTCATTTCTACGTTCCTGGCAACCTAGGCTTCACTCTAGGGCGTTGTTCCACCAGATCGAATAGTTAGGGCCTAAGAAGTGAACGCCAGAAGCATAAAATACAATATGAATACAACAGCTTTTCCATCGTATAAAACGAATAATTGCAACCAGTATGAAACTTATGGTCATTTCTACGTTCCGGGCAACCTAGGCTTCACTCTATGGCGTTCTGCCACGACATCGAATAGCTACGGCCACAGAAGTCAATGCCTGAATAATAAAATACAATAAAAATACAACAGTCTTTCCATCCTATAACAGGAATAATTGCAACCCGTGTGAAAGTGATGGTCATTTCTACGTTCCGGGAAACCTATGCTTCGCTCTATGGCGTTGCTCCTCCAGATCGAATAGTTGAGGGCCTTAGAAGTCAACGCCAGAAGCATAAAATACGATATAAATACAACATCTTTTGAATCGTATAAAACGATTAATAGCAACCAGTGTGAAAGTTATGGTCATTTCTGCGTTCCGGGCAACCTAGGCTTCACTCTAGGGCGTTGCTCCACCAGATCGAACAGTTAGGGCCTTAGACGTCAACGCCCGAAGCATAAAATACAAAATAAATAGAACGGTTTTTCCATTGTATAAAACGAATAATTGCTACCAGTGTAAAAGTTATGGTCTTTTCTACGTTCCGGGCAACCTAGGCTTCACTCTAGGGCGTTGCTCCACCAGATCGAATAGTTAGGGCCTTAGAAGTCAACGCCCGAAGCATAAAATACAAAATAAATAAAACAGTTCTTCCATCGTATAAAACGAATAATTGCTACCAGTGTGAAAGTTATGGCCATTTCTGCGTTCCGCGCAACCTAGGCTTCACTCTAGGGCGTTGCTCCACCACATCGAATAGTTAGGGCCTTATAAGTCAACGCCCGAAGCATAAAATACAAAATAAATAGAACAGTTTTTCCATGGTATAAAACGAATAATTGCTGCCAGTATGAAAGTTATGGTCATTTCTACGTTCCGGGCAACCTAGGCTTCACCCTAGGGCGTTGTTCCACCAGATGGAACAGGTATGGCCTAAGAAGTCAACGCCAGAAGCATAAAATGCAATATAAATATAAGAGTTTTTTCATCGTATAAAATGAATTATAGCAACCAGTGTGAAGTTATGGCCATTTCTACGTTCCGGGCAACCTAGGCTTCACTCTAGGGCGTTGCTCCACCAGATCGTATAGTTAGGGCCATAGAAGTCAGCGCCCGCAGCATAAAATGCAAAATAAATAGAACAGTTTTTCCACTGTATAAAACGAATAACTGCAACCAGTGTGAAAGTACTGGTCATTTCTACGTTCCGGGCAACCTAGGCTTCACTCTAGGCCGTTGTTCCACCAGATCGAACAGTTAGGGCCTAAGAAGTGAACGCCAGAAGCATAAAATACAATATAAATACAACAGTTTTTCCATCATATAAAACGAATGATAGCTACCAGTGTGAAAGTTGTGGTCATTTCTACGTTCCGGTCAACGTAGGCTTCACTCTAGGGCGTTGCCCCACCAGATCGTATAGTTAGGGCCTTAGATGTCAGCGCCCGAAGCATAAAATACAAAATAAATAAAACAGTTTTTCCATCGTATAAAACGAATAATTGCTACCAGTGTGAAAGTTATGGTCATTTCTACGTTCCGCGCAACCTAGGCTTCACTCTAGGGCGTTGCTCCACCATATCGAATAGTTAGGGCCTTAGATGTCAACGCCAGAAGCATAAAATACAATAAAGGTGCAACACTTTTTCCATCGTATAACAGGAATAACTGCAACCAGTGTGAAAGTACTGGTCATTTCTACGTTCCGGGTAACCTAGGTTTCACTCTAGGGCGTTGCTCCACGAGATCGAAAAGCTAAGTACTTAGAATTCAACGCCAGAAGAATAAAATACAATATAAGTACAACAGTTTCTCCATCGTATAAATTGAATATTTGCAAACATTGTGAAAGTAATGGTCATTTCTACGTTCCGGGCAACCTATGCGACACTATAGAGCGTTGCTCCACCACATCTAATAGCTACGGCCTTAATAGTCGTCGCCAGAAGAATAAAATGCAATATAAATACAACAGCTTTTCCATCGTATAAAATGAATAATTGCAAACAGTGTGATAGTAATGGTCATTTGTACTTTCCGGGCAACCTAGGCTTCACTCCAGGGCGTTGCTCCACCAGATCGAATAGTTGAGGGCCTTAGAAGTCAACGCCAGAAGCATAAAGTACGATATAAATACAACAGCTTTTCCACCGTATAAAACGAATAATAGCAACCAGTGTGAAAGTTATGGTCATTTCTACGTTCCTGGCAACCTAGGCTTCACTCTAGGGCGTTGTTCCACCAGATCGAATAGTTAGGGCCTAAGAAGTGAACGCCAGAAGCATAAAATACAATATGAATACAACAGCTTTTCCATCGTATAAAACGAATAATTGCAACCAGTATGAAACTTATGGTCATTTCTACGTTCCGGGCAACCTAGGCTTCACTCTATGGCGTTCTGCCACCACATCGAATAGCTACGGCCACAGAAGTCAATGCCTGAATAATAAAATACAATAAAAATACAACAGTCTTTCCATCCTATAACAGGAATAATTGCAACCCGTGTGAAAGTGATGGTCATTTCTACGTTCCGGGAAACCTATGCTTCGCTCTATGGCGTTGCTCCTCCAGATCGAATAGTTGAGGGCCTTAGAAGTCAACGCCAGAAGCATAAAATACGATATAAATACAACATCTTTTGAATCGTATAAAACGATTAATAGCAACCAGTGTGAAAGTTATGGTCATTTCTGCGTTCCGGGCAACCTAGGCTTCACTCTAGGGCGTTGCTCCGCCAGATCGGATAGGTAGGGCCTTAGAAGTCAACGCCGAAAGCATAAAATACAAAATAAATAGAACAGTTTTTCCATGTATAAAACGAATAATTGCTACCAGTGTGAAAGTTATGGCCATTTCTACGTTCCGCGCAACCTAGGCTTCACCCTAGTGCGTTGTTCCACCAGATGGAACAGTTAGGGCCTAAGAAGTCAACGCCAGAAGCATAAAATACGACGTAAATACAACAGCTTTTCCATGGTATAAAACGAATAATGGTAACCAGTGTGAAAGTTATGGTCATTTCTACGTTCCGGGCAACCTAGGCTTCACTCTAGGGCCTTGCTCCACCAGATCGAATGGTTAGGTCCTAAGAAGTCAACGCCAGAAGCATAAAATACAATAAAGATGCAACAGTTTTTCCATCGTATAACAGGAATAATTGCAACCAGTGTGAAGGTAATGGTACGTTCGACGTTCCGGGCAACCTAGGCTTCACTCTAGGGCGTTGCTCCACCAGATCGAATAGCTAGGGACTTAGAATTCAACGCCAGAAGGATAAAGTACAATATAAGTACAACAGTTTTTCCATCGTATAAAATGAGTAACTGCAGACATTGTGAAAGTAATGGTCATTTCTACGTTCCGATCAACCTAGGCGTCACTCTAGGGCGTTGGTCCACCACATCTAATAGCTACGGCCTTAGAAGTCAACGCCAGGAGCATAAGATACAATATAAATACAACAGCTTTTCCATCGTATAAAATGAATAATTGCAAACAGTGTGAAAGTAATGGTCATTTCTACGTTCCGGGGAACCTAAGCGTCACTCTAGGGCGTTGCTCCACCATATCTAGTAGCGACGGCCTTAGAAGTCAACGCCAGAAGCACAAAATACAACAAAAATGCAGCAGTTTTTCCATCGTATAGCATGACTAATTGCAACCAGTGCGAAAGTAATGCTCATATCGACATTTCGGGCATCCTAGACTTAACTCTGAGGCGTTGCTCCATCAGATCGAAGAGTTAGGGCCTTAGAAGTCAACGCCAGGAGCATAAACTACAAAATAAATACAACAGTCTTTCCATCGTATAAAACGAATAATTGCAACCTGTGTGATGGTTATGGACATATCTACGTTCCGGGCAACCTAGGCTTCACTGTAGGGCGTTGCTCCACCAAATCGAATAGTTAGGGCCTTAGAAGCCAACGCCCGAAGCGTAACATACAATATAAGTACAACAGTTTTTCCATCGTATAAAATGAATGATTGCGAACATTGTGAAAGTAATGGTCATTTCTACGTTCCGGGCAACCTAGGCTTGACCCTAGGGCGTTGTTCCACCAGATAGAATAGTTAGGGCCTAAGAAGTCAACGCCAGAAGCATAAAATACGATACAAATACAACAGCTTTTCCATCGTAGAAAACGAATAATTGCAGGCATTGTGAAAGTAATTTTCGTTTCTACGTTCCGAGCAACCTAGGCTTCACTCTAGGGCGTTGCTCTACCAGATCGAATAGTTAGGGCCTTAGAAGTGAACGCCCGAAGCATAAAATGCAAAATAAATAGAACAGTTCTTCCACTGTATAAAACGAATAACTGCAACCAGTGTGAAAGTACTGGTCATTTCTACGTTCCGGGTAATCTAGGCTTCACTCTAGTGCGTTGCTCCACCAGATCGAATAGCTAGGGACTTAGAATTCAACGCCAGAAGGATAAAATGCAATATAAGTACAACAGTTTTTCATCGTATAAAATGAATAATTGCAGACATTGTGAAAGTAATGGTCATTTCTACGTTCCGGTCAACCTAGGCGTCACTCTAGGGCGTTGCTCCACCACATCTAATAGCTACGGCCTTAGAAGTCAACGCCAGGAGCATAAAATACAATATAAATACAACAGCTTTTCCATCGTATAAAATGAATGATTGCGAACATTGTGAATGTAATGGTCATTTCTACGTTCCGTGCAACCTAGGCTTGACCGTAGGGCGTTGTTCCACCAGATGGAATAGTTAGGGCCTAAGAAGTCAACGCCAGAAGCATAAAATACGATACAAATACAACAGCTTTTGCATCGTAGAAAACGAATAATTGCAAACAGTGTGAAAGTAATGGACATTTCTACGTTCCGGGGAACCTAGGCGTCACTCTAGGGCGTTGCTCTACCATATCTAGTAGCTACGGCCTTAGAAGTCAACGCCAGAAGCACAAAATACAATAAAAATGCAGCAGTTTTTCCATCGTATAGCACGACTAATTGCAACCAGTGCGAAAGTAATGCTCATATCGACATTTCGGGCATCCTAGACTTAACTCTGAGGCGTTGCTCCACCAGATCGAACAGTTAGGGCCTTAGAAGTCGACGCCAGAAGCATAAAATACAATAAAGATGCAACAGTTTTTCCGTCATACAACAGGAATAACTGCAAACAGTGTGAAAGTACTGGTCATTTCTACTTCCCGGGAAACCTAGGCTTCACTCTAGGGCGTTGCTCCACCAGATCGAATAGTTAGGGCCTTAGAAGTCAGCGCCCGAAGCATAAAATGCAAAATAAATAGAACAGTTTTTCCACTGTATAAAACGAATAACTGCAACCAGTGTGAAAGTACTGGTCATTTCTACGTTCCGGCAAACCTAGGCTTCACTCTAGGGCGTTGCTCCACCAGATCGAATAGTTGTGGGCCTTAGAAGTCAATGCCAGAAGCATAAAGTACGATATAAATACAACAGCTTTTCCATCGTATAAAACGAATAATAGCAACCAGTGTCAAAGTTATGGTCATTTCTACGTTCCGGGCAACCTAGGCTTCACTCCAGGGCGTTGCTCCACCAGATCAAACAGTTAGGGCCTTAGAAGTCAACGCCCGAAGCATAAAATACAAAAGAAATAGAACGGTTTTTCCATTGTATAAAACGAATAAATGCTACCAGTGTAAAAGTTATGGTCTTTTCTACGTTCCGGGCAACCTAGGCTTCACCCTAGGGCGTTGTTCCACCAGATCGAATAGTTAGGGCCTAAGAAGTGAACGCCAGAAGCATAAAATACAATATAAATACAACAGTTTTTCCATCGTATAAAACGAATAATTGCAACCAGTATGAAACTTATGGTCATTTCTACGTCCCGGGCAATCTAGGTTTCACTCTATGGCGTTCTGCGGCCACATCGAATAGCTACGGCCACAGAAGTCAATGCCTGAAGTATAAAATACAATAAAAATACAACATTCTTTCCATCCTATAACAGGAATAATTGCAACACGTGTGAAAGTGATGGTCATTTCTACGTTCCAGGCAACCTAGGCTTCACTCTGGGGCGCTGTCGCACCGGATCGAATAGTTCGGGCCTAAGAAGTCAACGCCTGAAGCATAAAATACAATATAAATATAACAGTTTTTCCATCGTATAAAACGAATAATAGCAACCAGTGTGAAAGTTATGGTCATTTCTACGTTCCGAGCGGCCCAGGCTGCCCTCTAGGGCGGTGCTCCACCAGATCAAACAGTTAGGGCCTTAGAAGTCAACGCCCGAAGCATTAAATACAAAATAAATAGAACAGATTTTCCATTGTATAAAACGAATAATTGCTACCAGTTTAAAAGTTATGGTCATTTCTACGTATCGGGCAACCTAGGCTTCACTCTAGGCCGTTGTTCCACCAGATCGAACAGTTAGGGCCTAAGAAGTGAACGCCAGAAGCATAAAATACAATATAAATACAACAGTTTTTCCATCATATAAAACGAATGATAGCTACCAGTGTGAAAGTTGTGGTCATTTCTACGTTCCGGTCAACGTAGGCTTCACTCTAGGGCGTTGCCCCACCAGATCGTATAGTTAGGGCCTTAGATGTCAGCGCCCGAAGCATAAAATACAAAATAAATAAAACAGTTTTTCCATCGTATAAAACGAATAATTGCTACCAGTGTGAAAGTTATGGTCATTTCTACGCTCCGCGCAACCTAGGCTTCACTCTAGGGCGTTGCTCCACCATATCGAATAGTTAGGGCCTTAGATGTCAACGCTAGAAGCATAAAATACAATAAAGGTGCAACACTTTTTCCATCGTATAACAGGAATAACTGCAACCAGTGTGAAAGTACTGGTCATTTCTACGTTCCGGGTAACCTAGGTTTCACTCTAGGGCGTTGCTCCACGAGATCGAAAAGCTAAGTACTTAGAATTCAACGCCAGAAGAATAAAATACAATATAAGTACAACAGTTTCTCCATCGTATAAATTGAATATTTGCAAACATTGTGAAAGCAATGGTCATTTCTACGTTCCGGGCAACCTAGGCGTCACTCTAGGGCGTTGCTCCACCACATCTAATAGCTACGGCCTTAGAAGTCAACGCCAGGAGCATAAAATACAATATAAATACAACAGCTTTTCCATCGTATAAAATGAATGATTGCGAACATTGTGAATGTAATGGTCATTTCTACGTTCCGTGCAACCTAGGCTTGACCGTAGGGCGTTGTTCCACCAGATGGAATAGTTAGGGCCTAAGAAGTCAACGCCAGAAGCATAAAATACGATACAAATACAACAGCTTTTGCATCGTAGAAAACGAATAATTGCAAACAGTGTGAAAGTAATGGACATTTCTACGTTCCGGGGAACCTAGGCGTCACTCTAGGGCGTTGCTCTACCATATCTAGTAGCTACGGCCTTAGAAGTCAACGCCAGAAGCACAAAATACAATAAAAATGCAGCAGTTTTTCCATCGTATAGCACGACTAATTGCAACCAGTGCGAAAGTAATGCTCATATCGACGTTTCGGGCATCCTAGACTTAACTCTGAGGCGTTGCTCCACCAGATCGAACAGTTAGGGCCTTAGAAGTCGACGCCAGAAGCATAAAATACAATAAAGATGCAACAGTTTTTCCGTCATACAACAGGAATAACTGCAAACAGTGTGAAAGTACTGGTCATTTCTACTTCCCGGGAAACCTAGGCTTCACTCTAGGGCGTTGCTCCACCAGATCGAATAGTTAGGGCCTTAGAAGTCAACGCCCGAAGCATAAAATGCAAAATAAATAGAACAGTTTTTCCACTGTATAAAACGAATAACTGCAACCAGTGTGAAAGTACTGGTCATTTCTACGTTCCGGCAAACCTAGGCTTCACTCTAGGGCGTTGCTCCACCAGATCGAATAGTTAGGGCCATAGAAGTAAACGCCCGAAGCATAAAATATAAAATAAATAGAACACTTTTTCTATCGTATAAAACGAAAAATTGCTACCAGTGTGAAAGTTATGGTCATTTCTACGTTCCGCGCAATCTGGGCTTTACCCTAGTGCGTTGTTCCACCAGATGGAATAGTTAGGGCCTAAGAAGTCAACGCCAGGAGCATAAAAAACGATATAAATACAACAGCTTTTCCATCGTATAAAACGAATAATTGCAACCAGTGTGAAAGTTATGGTTATTTCTCCGTTCCAGGCAACCTAGGCTTCACTCTAGGGCGTTGCTCTACCAGATCGAATAGTTAGGGCCTTAGAAGTGAACGCCCGAAGCATAAAATGCAAAATAAATAGAACAGTTCTTCCACTGTATAAAACGAATAACTGCAACCAGTGTGAAAGTACTGGTCATTTCTACGTTCCGGGTAATCTAGGCTTCACTCTAGTGCGTTGCTCCACCAGATCGAATAGCTAGGGACTTAGAATTCAACGCCAGAAGGATAAAATACAATATAAGTACAACAGTTTTTCATCGTATAAAATGAATAATTGCAGACATTGTGAAAGTAATGGTCATTTCTACGTTCCGGTCAACCTAGGCGTCACTCTAGGGCGTTGCTCCACCACATCTAATAGCTACGGCCTTAGAAGTCAACGCCAGGAGCATAAAATACAATATAAATACAACAGCTTTTCCATCGTATAAAATGAATGATTGCGAACATTGTGAATGTAATGGTCATTTCTACGTTCCGTGCAACCTAGGCTTGACCGTAGGGCGTTGTTCCACCAGATGGAATAGTTAGGGCCTAAGAAGTCAACGCCAGAAGCATAAAATACGATACAAATACAACAGCTTTTGCATCGTAGAAAACGAATAATTGCAAACAGTGTGAAAGTAATGGACATTTCTACGTTCCGGGGAACCTAGGCGTCACTCTAGGGCGTTGCTCTACCATATCTAGTAGCTACGGCCTTAGAAGTCAACGCCAGAAGCACAAAATACAAAAAAAATGCAGCAGTTTTTTCATCGTATAGCACGACTAATTGCAACCAGTGCGAAAGTAATGCTCATATCGACATTTCGGGCATCCTAGACTTAACTCTGAGGCGTTGCTCCACCAGATCGAACAGTTAGGGCCTTAGAAGTCGACGCCAGAAGCATAAAATACAATAAAGATGCAACAGTTTTTCCGTCATACAACAGGAATAACTGCAAACAGTGTGAAAGTACTGGTCATTTCTACTTCCCGGGAAACCTAGGCTTCACTCTAGGGCGTTGCTCCACCAGATCGAATAGTTAGGGCCTTAGAAGTCAGCGCCCGAAGCATAAAATGCAAAATAAATAGAACAGTTTTTCCACTGTATAAAACGAATAACTGCAACCAGTGTGAAAGTACTGGTCATTTCTACGTTCCGGCAAACCTAGGCTTCACTCTAGGGCGTTGCTCCACCAGATCGAATAGTTGTGGGCCTTAGAAGTCAATGCCAGAAGCATAAAGTACGATATAAATACAACAGCTTTTCCATCGTATAAAACGAATAATAGCAACCAGTGTCAAAGTTATGGTCATTTCTACGTTCCGGGCAACCTAGGCTTCACTCCAGGGCGTTGCTCCACCAGATCAAACAGTTAGGGCCTTAGAAGTCAACGCCCGAAGCATAAAATACAAAAGAAATAGAACGGTTTTTCCATTGTATAAAACGAATAAATGCTACCAGTGTAAAAGTTATGGTCTTTTCTACGTTCCGGGCAACCTAGGCTTCACCCTAGGGCGTTGTTCCACCAGATCGAATAGTTAGGGCCTAAGAAGTGAACGCCAGAAGCATAAAATACAATATAAATACAACAGTTTTTCCATCGTATAAAACGAATAATTGCAACCAGTATGAAACTTATGGTCATTTCTACGTCCCGGGCAATCTAGGTTTCACTCTATGGCGTTCTGCGGCCACATCGAATAGCTACGGCCACAGAAGTCAATGCCTGAAGTATAAAATACAATAAAAATACAACATTCTTTCCATCCTATAACAGGAATAATTGCAACACGTGTGAAAGTGATGGTCATTTCTACGTTCCAGGCAACCTAGGCTTCACTCTGGGGCGCTGTCGCACCGGATCGAATAGTTCGGGCCTAAGAAGTCAACGCCTGAAGCATAAAATACAATATAAATATAACAGTTTTTCCATCGTATAAAACGAATAATAGCAACCAGTGTGAAAGTTATGGTCATTTCTACGTTCCGAGCGGCCCAGGCTGCCCTCTAGGGCGGTGCTCCACCAGATCAAACAGTTAGGGCCTTAGAAGTCAACGCCCGAAGCATTAAATACAAAATAAATAGAACAGATTTTCCATTGTATAAAACGAATAATTGCTACCAGTTTAAAAGTTATGGTCATTTCTACGTATCGGGCAACCTAGGCTTCACTCTAGGCCGTTGTTCCACCAGATCGAACAGTTAGGGCCTAAGAAGTGAACGCCAGAAGCATAAAATACAATATAAATACAACAGTTTTTCCATCATATAAAACGAATGATAGCTACCAGTGTGAAAGTTGTGGTCATTTCTGCGTTCCGGTCAACGTAGGCTTCACTCTAGGGCGTTGCCCCACCAGATCGTATAGTTAGGGCCTTAGATGTCAGCGCCCGAAGTATAAAATACAAAATAAATAAAACAGTTTTTCCATCGTATAAAACGAATAATTGCTACCAGTGTGAAAGTTATGGTCATTTCTACGTTCCGCGCAACCTAGGCTTCACTCTAGGGCGTTGCTCCACCATATCGAATAGTTAGGGCCTTAGATGTCAACGCTAGAAGCATAAAATACAATAAAGGTGCAACACTTTTTCCATCGTATAACAGGAATAACTGCAACCAGTGTGAAAGTACTGGTCATTTCTACGTTCCGGGTAACCTAGGTTTCACTCTAGGGCGTTGCTCCACGAGATCGAAAAGCTAAGTACTTAGAATTCAACGCCAGAAGAATAAAATACAATATAAGTACAACAGTTTCTCCATCGTATAAATTGAATATTTGCAAACATTGTGAAAGTAATGGTCATTTCTACGTTCCGGGCAACCTATGCGACACTATAGAGCGTTGCTCCACCACATCTAATAGCTACGGCCTTAATAGTCGTCGCCAGAAGAATAAAATGCAATATAAATACAACAGCTTTTCCATCGTATAAAATGAATAATTGCAAACAGTGTGATAGTAATGGTCATTTGTACTTTCCGGGCAACCTAGGCTTCACTCCAGGGCGTTGCTCCACCAGATCGAATAGTTGAGGGCCTTAGAAGTCAACGCCAGAAGCATAAAGTACGATATAAATACAACAGCTTTTCCACCGTATAAAACGAATAATAGCAACCAGTGTGAAAGTTATGGTCATTTCTACGTTCCTGGCAACCTAGGCTTCACTCTAGGGCGTTGTTCCACCAGATCGAATAGTTAGGGCCTAAGAAGTGAACGCCAGAAGCATAAAATACAATATGAATACAACAGCTTTTCCATCGTATAAAACGAATAATTGCAACCAGTATGAAACTTATGGTCATTTCTACGTTCCGGGCAACCTAGGCTTCACTCTATGGCGTTCTGCCACGACATCGAATAGCTACGGCCACAGAAGTCAATGCCTGAATAATAAAATACAATAAAAATACAACAGTCTTTCCATCCTATAACAGGAATAATTGCAACCCGTGTGAAAGTGATGGTCATTTCTACGTTCCGGGAAACCTATGCTTCGCTCTATGGCGTTGCTCCTCCAGATCGAATAGTTGAGGGCCTTAGAAGTCAACGCCAGAAGCATAAAATACGATATAAATACAACATCTTTTGAATCGTATAAAACGATTAATAGCAACCAGTGTGAAAGTTATGGTCATTTCTGCGTTCCGGGCAACCTAGGCTTCACTCTAGGGCGTTGCTCCACCAGATCGAACAGTTAGGGCCTTAGACGTCAACGCCCGAAGCATAAAATACAAAATAAATAGAACGGTTTTTCCATTGTATAAAACGAATAATTGCTACCAGTGTAAAAGTTATGGTCTTTTCTACGTTCCGGGCAACCTAGGCTTCACTCTAGGGCGTTGCTCCACCAGATCGAATAGTTAGGGCCTTAGAAGTCAACGCCCGAAGCATAAAATACAAAATAAATAAAACAGTTCTTCCATCGTATAAAACGAATAATTGCTACCAGTGTGAAAGTTATGGCCATTTCTGCGTTCCGCGCAACCTAGGCTTCACTCTAGGGCGTTGCTCCACCACATCGAATAGTTAGGGCCTTATAAGTCAACGCCCGAAGCATAAAATACAAAATAAATAGAACAGTTTTTCCATGGTATAAAACGAATAATTGCTGCCAGTATGAAAGTTATGGTCATTTCTACGTTCCGGGCAACCTAGGCTTCACCCTAGGGCGTTGTTCCACCAGATGGAACAGGTATGGCCTAAGAAGTCAACGCCAGAAGCATAAAATGCAATATAAATATAAGAGTTTTTTCATCGTATAAAATGAATTATAGCAACCAGTGTGAAGTTATGGCCATTTCTACGTTCCGGGCAACCTAGGCTTCACTCTAGGGCGTTGCTCCACCAGATCGTATAGTTAGGGCCATAGAAGTCAGCGCCCGCAGCATAAAATGCAAAATAAATAGAACAGTTTTTCCACTGTATAAAACGAATAACTGCAACCAGTGTGAAAGTACTGGTCATTTCTACGTTCCGGGCAACCTAGGCTTCACTCTAGGCCGTTGTTCCACCAGATCGAACAGTTAGGGCCTAAGAAGTGAACGCCAGAAGCATAAAATACAATATAAATACAACAGTTTTTCCATCATATAAAACGAATGATAGCTACCAGTGTGAAAGTTGTGGTCATTTCTACGTTCCGGTCAACGTAGGCTTCACTCTAGGGCGTTGCCCCACCAGATCGTATAGTTAGGGCCTTAGATGTCAGCGCCCGAAGCATAAAATACAAAATAAATAAAACAGTTTTTCCATCGTATAAAACGAATAATTGCTACCAGTGTGAAAGTTATGGTCATTTCTACGTTCCGCGCAACCTAGGCTTCACTCTAGGGCGTTGCTCCACCATATCGAATAGTTAGGGCCTTAGATGTCAACGCCAGAAGCATAAAATACAATAAAGGTGCAACACTTTTTCCATCGTATAACAGGAATAACTGCAACCAGTGTGAAAGTACTGGTCATTTCTACGTTCCGGGTAACCTAGGTTTCACTCTAGGGCGTTGCTCCACGAGATCGAAAAGCTAAGTACTTAGAATTCAACGCCAGAAGAATAAAATACAATATAAGTACAACAGTTTCTCCATCGTATAAATTGAATATTTGCAAACATTGTGAAAGTAATGGTCATTTCTACGTTCCGGGCAACCTATGCGACACTATAGAGCGTTGCTCCACCACATCTAATAGCTACGGCCTTAATAGTCGTCGCCAGAAGAATAAAATGCAATATAAATACAACAGCTTTTCCATCGTATAAAATGAATAATTGCAAACAGTGTGATAGTAATGGTCATTTGTACTTTCCGGGCAACCTAGGCTTCACTCCAGGGCGTTGCTCCACCAGATCGAATAGTTGAGGGCCTTAGAAGTCAACGCCAGAAGCATAAAGTACGATATAAATACAACAGCTTTTCCACCGTATAAAACGAATAATAGCAACCAGTGTGAAAGTTATGGTCATTTCTACGTTCCTGGCAACCTAGGCTTCACTCTAGGGCGTTGTTCCACCAGATCGAATAGTTAGGGCCTAAGAAGTGAACGCCAGAAGCATAAAATACAATATGAATACAACAGCTTTTCCATCGTATAAAACGAATAATTGCAACCAGTATGAAACTTATGGTCATTTCTACGTTCCGGGCAACCTAGGCTTCACTCTATGGCGTTCTGCCACCACATCGAATAGCTACGGCCACAGAAGTCAATGCCTGAATAATAAAATACAATAAAAATACAACAGTCTTTCCATCCTATAACAGGAATAATTGCAACCCGTGTGAAAGTGATGGTCATTTCTACGTTCCGGGAAACCTATGCTTCGCTCTATGGCGTTGCTCCTCCAGATCGAATAGTTGAGGGCCTTAGAAGTCAACGCCAGAAGCATAAAATACGATATAAATACAACATCTTTTGAATCGTATAAAACGATTAATAGCAACCAGTGTGAAAGTTATGGTCATTTCTGCGTTCCGGGCAACCTAGGCTTCACTCTAGGGCGTTGCTCCCCCAGATCGAACAGTTAGGGCCTTAGACGTCAACGCCCGAAGCATAAAATACAAAATAAATAGAACGGTTTTTCCATTGTATAAAACGAATAATTGCTACCAGTGTAAAAGTTATGGTCTTTTCTACGTTCCGGGCAACCTAGGCTTCACTCTAGGGCGTTGCTCCACCAGATCGAATAGTTAGGGCCTTAGAAGTCAACGCCCGAAGCATAAAATACAAAATAAATAAAACAGTTTTTCCATCGTATAAAACGAATAATTGCTACCAGTGTGAAAGTTATGGCCATTTCTGCGTTCCGCGCAACCTAGGCTTCACTCTAGGGCGTTGCTCCACCACATCGAATAGTTAGGGCCTTATAAGTCAACGCCCGAAGCATAAAATACAAAATAAATAGAACAGTTTTTCCATGGTATAAAACGAATAATTGCTGCCAGTATGAAAGTTATGGTCATTTCTACGTTCCGGGCAACCTAGGCTTCACCCTAGGGCGTTGTTCCACCAGATGGAACAGGTATGGCCTAAGAAGTCAACGCCAGAAGCATAAAATGCAATATAAATATAAGAGTTTTTTCATCGTATAAAATGAATTATAGCAACCAGTGTGAAGTTATGGCCATTTCTACGTTCCGGGCAACCTAGGCTTCACTCGAGGGCGTTGCTCCGCCAGATCGGATAGGTAGGGCCTTAGAAGTCAACGCCGAAGGCATAAAATACAAAATAAATAGAACAGTTTTTCCATGTATATAACGAACAATTGCTACCAGTGTGAAAGTTATGGTCATTCTTACGTTCCTGGCAACCTAGGGTTCACCCTAGTGCGTTGTTCCACCAGATGGAACAGTTAGGGCCTAAGAAGTCAACGCCAGAAGCATAAAATACGACGTAAATACAACAGCTTTTCCATGGTATAAAACGAATAATGGTAACCAGTGTGAAAGTTATGGTCATTTCTACGTTCCGGGCAACCTAGGCTTCACTCTAGGGCCTTGCTCCACCAGATCGAATGGTTAGGTCCTAAGAAGTCAACGCCAGAAGCATAAAATACAATAAAGATGCAACAGGTTTTCCATCGTATAACAGGAATAATTGCAACCAGTGTGAAGGTAATGGTACGTTCGACGTTCCGGGCAACCTAGGCTTCACTCTAGGGCGTTGCTCCACCAGATCGTATAGTTAGGGCCATAGAAGTCAGCGCCCGCAGCATAAAATGCAAAATAAATAGAACAGTTTTTCCACTGTATAAAACGAATAACTGCAACCAGTGTGAAAGTACTGGTCATTTCTACGTTCCGGGTAACCTAGGCTTCACTCTAGGGCGTTGCTCCACCAGATCGAATAGCTAGGGACTTAGAATTCAACGCCAGAAGGATAAAATACAATATAAGTACAACAGTTTTTCCATCGTATAAAATGAGTAATTGCAGACATTGTGAAAGTAATGGTCATTTCTACGTTCCGATCAACCTAGGCATCACTCTAGGGCGTTGGTCCACCACATCTAATAGCTACGGCCTTAGAAGTCAACGCCAGGAGCATAAAATACAATATAAGTACAACAGTTTTTCCATCGTATAAAATGGATGATTGCGATCATTGTGAAAGTAATGGTCATTTCTACGTTCCGGGCAACCTACGCTTGACCCTAGGGCGTTGTTCCACCGGATGGAATAGTTAGGGCCTAAGAAGTCAACGCCAGATGCATAAAATACGATACAAATACAACAGCTTTTCCATCGTAGAAAACGAATAATGGCAACCAGTGTGAAAGTTATGGTCATTTCTACGTTCCGGGCAACCTAGGCTTCACTCTATGGCGTTCTGCCACCACATCGAATAGCTACGGCCACAGAAGTCAATGCCTGAATAATAAAATACAATAAAGATACAACAGTCTTTCCATCCTATAACAGGAATAATTGCAACCCGTGTGAAAGTGATGGTCATTTCTACGTTCCGGGAAACCTATGCTTTGCTCTATGGCGTTGCTCCTCCAGATCGAATAGTTGAGGGCCTTAGAAGTCAACGCCAGAAGCATAAAATACGATATAAATACAACAGCTTTTGAATCGTATAAAACGAATAATAGCAACCAGTGTGAAAGTTATGGTCATTTCTGCGTTCCGGGCAACCTAGGCTTCAATCTGGGGCGTTGCTCCACCAGATCAAACAGTCAGGCCCTTAGACGTCAACGCCCGAAGCATAAAATACAAAATAAATAGAACGGTTTTTCCATTGTATAAAACGAATAATTGCTACCAGTGTAAAAGTTATGGTCTTTTCTACGTTCCGGGCAACCTAGGCTTCACTCTAGGGCGTTGCTCCACCAGATCGAATAGTTAGGGCCTAAGAAGTGAACGCCAGAAGCATAAAATACAATATAAATACAACAGCTTTTCCATCGTATAAAACGAATAATTGCAACCAGTATGAAACTTATGTTCATTTCTACGTTCCGGGCAACCTAGGCTTGACCCTAGGGCGTTGTTGCACCAGATGGAATAGTTAGGGCCTAAGAAGTCAACGCCAGAAGCATAAAATACGATACAAATACAACAGCTTTTCCATCGTAGAAAACGAATAATGGCAACCAGTGTGATAGTTATGGTCATTTCTACTTTCCGAGCCACCTAGGCTTTACTCTAGGGCCTTGCTCCACCAGATCGAACAGTTAGGGCCTTAGATGTCGACGCCACATGCATAAAATACAATGAAGGTGCAACAGTTTTTCCATCGTATAACAGAAATAACTGCAACCAGTGTGAAAGTACTGGTCATTTCTACGTTCCGGGTAACCTAGGTTTCACTCTAGGGCGTTGGTCCACCAGATAGAATAGCTAGGGCCTTAGAAGTGAACGCCCGAAGCATAAAATACAAAAAAATAGAACAGTTTTTCCATGTGCAAAACGAATAATTGCTACCAGTGTGAACGTTATGGTCATTTCTACGTTCCGGGCAACCTACGCGACACTCTAGAGCGTTGCTGCACCACATCTAATAGCTACGGCCTTAAAAGACATCGCCAGAAGAATAAAATGCAATATAAATACAACAGCTTTTCCATGGTATAAAACGAATAATGGTAACCAGTGTGAAAGTTATGGTCATTTCTACGTTCCGGGCAACCTAGGCTTCACTCTAGGGCCTTGCTCCACCAGATCGAATGGTTAGGTCCTAAGAAGTCAACGCCAGAAGCATAAAATACAATAAAGATGCAACAGTTTTTCCATCGTATAACAGGAATAATTGCAACCAGTGTGAAGGTAATGGTACGTTCGACGTTCCGGGCAACCTAGGCTTCACTCTAGGGCGTTGCTCCACCAGATCGTATAGTTAGGGCCTTAGAAGTCAGCGCCCGAAGCATAAAATGCAAAATAAATAGAACAGTTTTTCCACTGTATAAAACGAATAACTGCAACCAGTGTGAAAGTACTGGTCATTTCTACGTTCCGGGTAACCTAGGCTTCACTCTAGGGCGTTGCTCCACCAGATCGAATAGCTAGGGACTTAGAATTCAACGCCAGAAGGATAAAATACAATATAAGTACAACAGTTTTTCCATCGTATAAAATGAGTAATTGCAGACATTGTGAAAGTAATGGTCATTTCTACGTTCCGATCAACCTAGGCGTCACTCTAGGGCGTTGGTCCACCACATCTAATAGCTACGGCCTTAGAAGTCAACGCCAGGAGCATAAAATACAAAATAAATACAACAGCTTTTGCATCGTAGAAAACGAATAATTGCAAACAGTGTGAAAGTAATGGTCATTACTACGTTCCGGGGAACCTAGGCGTCACTCTAGGGCGTTGCTCTACCATATCTAGTAGCTACGGCCTTAGAAGTCAACGCCAGAAGCACAAAATACAATAAAAATGCAGCAGTTTTTCCATCGTATAGCACGACTAATTGCAACCAGTGCGAAAGTAATGCTCATATCGACATTTCGGGCATCCTAGACTTAACTCTGAGGCGTTGCTCCACCAGATCGAAGAGTTAGGCCTTTAGAAGTCAACGCCAGGAGCATAAACTACAAAATAAATACAACAGTCTTTCCATCGTATAAAACGAATAATTGCTACCTGTGTGATGGTTATGGACATATCCACGTTCCGGGCAACCTAGGCTTCACTGTAGGGCGTTGCTCCACGAAATCGAATAGTTAGGGCCTTAGAAGCCAACGCCCGAAGCATAAAATACAATATAAGTACAACAGTTTTTCCATCGTATAAAATGGATGATTGCGATCATTGTGAAAGTAATGGTCATTTCTACGTTCCGGGCAACCTACGCTTGACCCTAGGGCGTTGTTCCACCGGATGGAATAGTTAGGGCCTAAGAAGTCAACGCCAGATGCATAAAATACGATACAAATACAACAGCTTTTCCATCGTAGAAAACGAATAAGGGCAACCAGTGTGAAAGTTATGGTCATTTCTACGTTCCGAGCAACCTAGGCTTCACTCTAGGGCGTTGCTCCACCAGATCGAACAGTTAGGGCCTTAGATGTCAACGCCACATGCATAAAATACAATAAAGGTGCAACAGTTTTTCCATCGTGTAACAGGAATAATGGCAGCCAGTGTGATTGTTATGGTCATTTCTACTTCGCGGGCAACCTAGGCTTCACTCTAGGGCGTTGCTCCACCAGATAGAATAGTTAGGGCCTTAGAAGACAGCGCCCGAAGCATAAAATGCAAAATAAATAGAACAGTTTTTCCATTGTATCAAACGAATAACTGCAACCAGTGTGAAAGTACTGGTCATTTCTACGTTCCGGGCAACCTAGGCTTCACTCTAGGGCGTTGCTCGACCAGATCGAATAGGTAGGGCCTTAGAAGTCAACGCCAGAAGCATAAAATACAATAAAGATGCAACAGTTTTTCCATCGTACTACAGGAATAACTGTAAACAGTGTGAAAGTACTGGTCATTTCTACGTTCCGGGTAACCTAGGTTTCACTCTAGGGCGTTGCTCCCCCAGATCGAATAGCTAGCGCCTTAGAAGTCAACGCCCGAAGCATAAAATACAAAAAAATAGAACAGTTTTTCCATGTGTAAAACGAATTATTGCTACCAGTGTGAACGTTATGGTCATTTCTACGTTCCGGGCAACCTAGGCTTGACCCTAGGGCGTTGTTCCACCAGATGGAATAGTAAGGGCCTAAGAAGACAACGCCAGAAGCATAAAATACGATACAAATACAACAGCTTTTCCATCGTAGAAAACGGATAATGGCAACCAGTGTGAAAGTTATGGTCATTTCTACGTTCCGAGCAACCTAGGCTTTACTCTAGGGCCTTGCTCCACCAGATCGAACAGTTAGGGCCTTAGATGTCAACGCCACATGCATAAAATACAATGAAGGTGCAACAGTTTTTCCATCGTATAACAGAAATAACTGCAACCAGTGTGAAAGTACTGGCCATTTCTACGTTCCGGGTAACCTAGGTTTCACTCTAGGGCGTTGGTCCACCAGATAGAATAGCTAGGGACTTATAATTCAACGCCAGAAGAATAAAATACAATACAAGTACAACAGTTTTTCCATCGTATAAGATGTATACTTGCAAAAATTGTGAAAGTAATGGTCATTTCTACGTTCCGGGCAACCTATGCGACACTCAAGGGCGTTGCTCCACCACATCTAATAGCTACGGCCTTAGGAGTCAACGCCAGATGCATAAAATACGATATAAATACAACAGTTTTTCCACTGTATAAAACGAATAACTGCAACCAGTGTGAAAGTAATGGTCATTTCTACGTTCCGGTCAACCTAGGCGTCACTCTAGGGCGTTGCTCCACAACATCTAATATCTACTGCCTTAGAAGTCAACGCCAGGAGCATAAAATACAATATAAATACAACAGCTTTTCCATCGCATAAAATGAACGATTGCGAACATTGTGAAAGTAATGGTCATTTCTACGTTCCTGGCAACCTACGCTAGACCCTAGGGCGTTGTTCCACCAGATGGAATAGTTAGGGCCTAAGAAGTCAACGCCAGAAGCATAAAATACGATACAAATACAACAGCTTTTCCATCGTAGAAAATGAATAATTGCAAACAGTGTGAAAGTAATGGTCATTTCTACGTTCCGGGGAACCTAGGCGTCACTCTAGGGCGTTGCTCCACCATATCTAGTAGCTACGGCCTTAGAAGTCAGCGCCTGAAGCACAAAATGCAATAAAAATGCAGCATTTTTTCCATCTTATAGCGTGACTAATTGCAACCAGTGCGAAAGTAATGCTCATATCGATATTTCGGGCATCCTAGACTTAACTCTGAGGCGTTGCTCCACCAGATCGAAGAGTTCGGGCCTTAGAAGTCAACGCCAGGAGAATAAACTACAAAATAAATACAACAGTCTTTCCATCGTACAAAACGAATAATTGCAACCTGTGCGATGGTTATGGACATACCTACGTTCCGGGCAACCTAGGCTTCACTGTAGGGCGTTGCTCCACCAAATCGAATAGTTAGGGCCTTAGAAGCCAACGCCCGAAGCATAAAATACAATATAAGTACAACAGCATTTCCATCGTATAAAATGAATGATTGCGAACATTGTGAAGGTAATGGTCATTTCTACGTTCCGGGCAACCTAGGCTTGACCCTACGGCGTTGTTCCACCAGATCGAATAGTTAGGGCCTCAGAAGTCAACGCCCGAAGCATAAAATACAAAAAAATAGAACAGTTTTTCCATGTGTAAAACGAATTATTGCTACCAGTGTGAACGTTATGGTCATTTCTACGTTCCGGGCAACCTAGGCTTGACACTAGGGCGTTGTTCCACCAGATGGAATAGTTAGGGCCTAAGAAGTCAACGCCAGAAGCATAAAATACGATACAAATACAACAGCTTTTCCATCGTAGAAAACGAATAATGGCAACCAGTGTGAAAGTTATGGTCATTTCTACGTTCCGAGCAACCTAGGCTTTACTCTAGGGCCTTGCTCCACCAGATCGAACAGTTAGGGCCTTAGATGTCAACGCCACATGCATAAAATACAATGAAGGTGCAACAGTTTTTCCATCGTATAACAGAAATAACTGCAACCAGTGTGAAAGTACTGGCCATTTCTACGTTCCGGGTAACCTAGGTTTCACTCTAGGGCGTTGGTCCACCAGATAGAATAGCTAGGGACTTATAATTCAACGCCAGAAGAATAAAATACAATACAAGTACAACAGTTTTTCCATCGTATAAGATGTATACTTGCAAAAATTGTGAAAGTAATGGTCATTTCTACGTTCCGGGCAACCTATGCGACACTCAAGGGCGTTGCTCCACCACATCTAATAGCTACGGCCTTAGGAGTCAACGCCAGATGCATAAAATACGATATAAATACAACAGTTTTTCCACTGTATAAAACGAATAACTGCAACCAGTGTGAAAGTAAAGGTCATTTCTACGTTCCGGTCAACCTAGGCGTCACTCTAGGGCGTTGCTCCACAACATCTAATATCTACTGCCTTAGAAGTCAACGCCAGGAGCATAAAATACAATATAAATACAACAGCTTTTCCATCGCATAAAATGAACGATTGCGAACATTGTGAAAGCAATGGTCATTTCTACGTTCCGGGCAACCTACGCTTGACCCTAGAGCGTTGTTCCACCAGATGGAATAGTTAGGGCCTAAGAAGTCAACGCCAGAAGCATAAAATTCGATACAAATACAACAGCTTTTCCATCGTAGAAAATGAATAATTGCAAACAGTGTGAAAGTAATGGTCATTTCTACGTTCCGGGGAACCTAGGCGTCACTGTAGGGCGTTGCTCCACCACATCTAGTAGCTACGGCCTTAGAAGTCAGCGCCTGAAGCACAAAATGCAATCAAAATGCAGCATTTTTTCCATCTTATAGCATGACTAATTGCAACCAGTGCGAAAGTAATGCTCATATCGATATTTCGGGCATCCTAGACTTAAGTCTGAGGCGTTGCTCCACCAGATCGAAGAGTTAGGGCCTTAGAAGTCAACGCCAGGAGAATAAACTACAAAATAAATACAACAGTCTTTCCATCGTACAAAACGAATAATTGCAACCTGTGCGATGGTTATGGACATACCTACGTTCCGGGCAACCTAGGCTTCACTGTAGGGCGTTGCTCCACCAAATCGAATAGTTAGGGCCTTAGAAGCCAACGCCCGAAGCATAAAATACAATATATGTACAACAGTTTTTCCATCGTATAAAATGAGTAATTGCAGACATTGTGAAAGTAATGGTCATTTCTACGTTCCGATCAACCTAGGCGTCACTCTAGGGCCTTGCTCCACCAGATCGAACAGTTAGGGCCTTAGATGTCAACGCCACATGCATAAAATACAATGAAGGTGCAACAGTTTTTCCATCGTATAACAGAAATAACTGCAACCAGTGTGAAAGTACTGGCCATTTCTACGTTCCGGGTAACCTAGGTTTCACTCTAGGGCGTTGGTCCACCAGATAGAATAGCTAGGGACTTATAATTCAACGCCAGAAGAATAAAATACAATACAAGTACAACAGTTTTTCCATCGTATAAGATGTATACTTGCAAAAATTGTGAAAGTAATGGTCATTTCTACGTTCCGGGCAACCTATGCGACACTCAAGGGCGTTGCTCCACCACATCTAATAGCTACGGCCTTAGGAGTCAACGCCAGATGCATAAAATACGATATAAATACAACAGTTTTTCCACTGTATAAAACGAATAACTGCAACCAGTGTGAAAGTAATGGTCATTTCTACGTTCCGGTCAACCTAGGCGTCACTCTAGGGCGTTGCTCCACAACATCTAATATCTACTGCCTTAGAAGTCAACGCCAGGAGCATAAAATACAATATAAATACAACAGCTTTTCCATCGCATAAAATGAACGATTGCGAACATTGTGAAAGCAATGGTCATTTCTACGTTCCGGGCAACCTACGCTTGACCCTAGAGCGTTGTTCCACCAGATGGAATAGTTAGGGCCTAAGAAGTCAACGCCAGAAGCATAAAATTCGATACAAATACAACAGCTTTTCCATCGTAGAAAATGAATAATTGCAAACAGTGTGAAAGTAATGGTCATTTCTACGTTCCGGGGAACCTAGGCGTCACTGTAGGGCGTTGCTCCACCGCATCTAGTAGCTACGGCCTTAGAAGTCAGCGCCTGAAGCACAAAATGCAATCAAAATGCAGCATTTTTTCCATCTTATAGCATGACTAATTGCAACCAGTGCGAAAGTAATGCTCATATCGATATTTCGGGCATCCTAGACTTAAGTCTGAGGCGTTGCTCCACCAGATCGAAGAGTTAGGGCCTTAGAAGTCAACGCCAGGAGAATAAACTACAAAATAAATACAACAGTCTTTCCATCGTACAAAACGAATAATTGCAACCTGTGCGATGGTTATGGACATACCTACGTTCCGGGCAACCTAGGCTTCACTGTAGGGCGTTGCTCCACCAAATCGAATAGTTAGGGCCTTAGAAGCCAACGCCCGAAGCATAAAATACAATATATGTACAACAGCATTTCCATCGTATAAAATGAATGATTGCGAACATTGTGAAGGTAATGGTCATTTCTACTTTCCGGGCAACCTAGGTTTGACCCTACGGCGTTGTTCCACCGGATGGAATAGTTAGGGCCTAAGAAGTCAACGCCAGAAGCATAAAATACGATACAAATACAACAGCTTTTCCATCGTAGAAAACGAATAATTGCAGGCATTGTGAAAGTAATGGTCGTTTCTACGTTCCGAGCAACCTAGGCTACACTCAAGGGCGTTGCTCCACCAGATCGAATAGTTAGGGCCTTAGAAGTCAACGCCAGAAGCATAAAATACAATAAAGATGCAACAGTTTTTCCATCATACAACAGGAATAACTGCAAACAGTGTGAAAGTACTGGTCACTTCTACTTCCCGGGAAATCTAGGCTTCACTCTAGGGCGTTGCTCCACCAGATCGAAAAGTTAGGGCCTTAGAAGTCAGCTCCCGAAGCATAAAATGCAAAATAAATAGAACAGTTTTTCATTGTATAGAACGAATAACTGCAACCAGTGTGAAAGTATTGGTCATTTCTACGTTCCGGGCAACCTAGGCTTCACTCAAGGGCGTTGCTCCACCAGATCGAATAATTAGGGCCTTAGAAGTCAGCGCCAGAAGCATAAAATACAATAAAGATGCAACAGTTTTTCCGTTATACAACAGGAATAACTGCAAACAGTGTGAAAGTACTGGTCATTTCTACTTCCTGGGAAACCTAGGCTTCACTCTAGGGCGTTGCTCCACCAGATCGAATAGTTAGGGCCTTAGAAGTCAGCGCCCGAAGCATAAAATGCCAAATATATAGAACAGTTTTTCATTGTATAAAACGAATAACTGCAACCAGTGTGAAAGTACTGGTCATTTCTACGTTCCGGGCAACCTAGGCTTCACTCTAGGGCGTTGCTCCACCAAATCGAATAGTTAGGGCCTTAGAAGTCAACGCCCGAAGCATAAAATACAAAATAAATAAAACAGTTTTTCCATCGTATAAAACGAATAATTGCAACCAGTATGAAAGTTAACGTCATTTCTACTTTCGGGGCAACATAGGCTTCACCCTTGGGCGTTGCACCAACAGACTGAATAGTTAGGGCCACAGCAGTCAACGCCCGAAGCATATAATACAAAATAAATAGAACAGTTTTTCCATCGTATAAAAAGAATTGCTACCGGTGTGAAAGTTATGGTCATTTCGCCGTTCCGGGCAGCCTAGGCTTCACTCTAGGGCATTGCTCCACCAGATCGAATAGTTCGGGCCTTAGAAGTCAACGCCAGAAGCATAAAATACAATAAAGATGCAAAGGTTTTTCCATCGTATAACAGGAATAACTGCAAACAGTGTTAAAGTAATGGTCATTTCCATGTTCCGGGCAACCAAGTCTTCACTCTAGGGCGTTGTTCCGCCAGATCGAATAGTTAGGGCCTAAGAAGTCAACGGCAGAAGAATAAAATACAATATAAGTACAAAAGCTTTTCCATCGTATAAAATGAATAATTGCAAACATTGTGAAAGTAATGGTCATTTCTACGTTCCGCGCAACCTAGGCTTCACCCAAGGGCGTTGTTCCACCAGATGGAATAGTTAGGGCCTAAGAAGTCAACGCCAGAAGCATAAAATACGATATAAATACAACAGTTTCTCCATCGTATAAAACGAATGATAGTAACCAGTGTGAAAGTTATGGTCATTTCTACGTTCCGGGCAACCTAGGCTTCACTCTAGGGCGTTGTTCCACCAGATGCAATTTTTAGGGCCTAAGAAGTCAACGCCAGAAGCATAAAACACTATATAAATACAACAGTTTTTCCATCATATAAAACGAATAATTGCAACCAGGATGAAAGTTATTGTCATTTCTACTTTCCGGGCAACCTAGGCTTCACCCTAGGGCGTTGCTCCAACAGATCGAATAGTTAGGGCCTTAGAAATCAACGCCCCAAGCATAAAATACAAAATAAATAGAACAGTTTTTCCATCGTATAAAACGAATAATTGCAACCAGTGTGGAAGTTATGGTCATTTCTACGTTCCGGGCAACCTAGGCTTCACTCTAGGGCGTTGCTCCACCAATTCGAATAGTTAGGGCCTTAGAAGTCAACGCCCGTAGCATAAAATACAAAATAAATAAAACAGTTTTTCCATCGTATAAAACGAATAATTGCAACCAGTATGAAAGTTAACGTCATTTCTACTTTCGGGGCAACATAGGCTTCACCCTTGGGCGTTGCACCAACAGATTGAATAGTTAGGCCCTTAGAAGTCAACGCCCGAAGCATAAAATACAAAATAAATAGAACAGTTTTTCCATCGTATAAAACTAATAATTGCAACCAGTGTGATGGTAATGGTTTTTCCTACGTTCCGGGCAACCTAGGCTTCAATCTAGGGCGGTGCTCCACCAGATCGAATAGCTAGGGCCTTAGAAGTCAACGCCTGAAGTATAAAATACAATAAAAATGCAACAGTCTTTCCATCCTATAACAGGAATAACTGCAACCCGTTTGAAAGTGATGGTCATTTCTACGTTCCAGGCAACCTAGGATTCACCCTAGGGCGTTGTTACACCAGATGGAATAGTTAGGGCCTAAGAAGTCAACGCCAGAAGCATAAAACACTATATAAATACAACAGCTTTTCCAACATATAAAACGGATAATTGCAACCAGGATGAAAGTTATGGTCATTTCTACTTTCCGGGCAACCTAGGTTTCACACTGGGGCGTTGCTCCAACAGATTGAATAGTTAGGGCCTTAGAAGTCAATGCCCGAAGCATAAAATACAATATAAATACAACAGTTTTTCCATCGTATAAAACGAATAATTGCAACCAGTAAGAAAGTTAACGTCGTTCCTACTTTCCGGGAAACCTTAGGCTTCACCCTAGGGCGTTGCACCAACAGATTGAATAGTTAGGGCCTTAGAAATCAACGACCCAAGCATAAAATACAAAATAAATAGAACAGTTTTTCCATCGTATAAAACGAATAATTGCAACCAGTGTGGAAGTTATGGTCATTTCTACGTTCCGGGCAACCTAGGCTTCACTCTAGGGCGCTGCTCCACCAAATCGAATAGTTAGGGCCTTAGAAGTCAACGCCCGAAGCATAAAATACAAAATAAATAAAACAGTTTTTCCATCGTATAAAACGAATAATTGCAACCAGTATGAAAGTTAACGTCATTTCTACTTTCGGGGCAACATAGGCTTCACCCTTGGGCGTTGCACCAACAGATTGAATTGTTAGGCCCTTAGAAGTCAACGCCCGAAGCATAAAATACAAAATAAACAGAACAGTTTTTCCATCGTATAAAACTAATAATTGCTACCGGTGTGAAAGTTATGGTGATTTCTCCGTTCCGGGCAGCCTAGGCTTCACTCTAGGGCATTGCTCCACCAGATCGAATAGTTCGGGCCTTAGAAGTCAACGCCAGAAGCATAAAATACAATAAAGATGCAAAGGTTTTTCTATCGTATAACAGGAATAACTGCAAACAGTGTTAAAGTAATGGTCATTTCCATGTTCCGGGCAACCAAGTCTTCACTCTAGGGCGTTGTTCCACCAGATCGAATAGTTAGGGCCTAAGAAGTCAACGGCAGAAGAATAAAATACAATATAAGTACAAAAGCTTTTCCATCGTATAAAATGAATAATTGCAAACATTGTGAAAGTAATGGTCATTTCTACGTTCCGAGCAACCTAGGCTTCACCCAAGGGCGTTGTTCCACCAGATGGAATAGTTAGGGCCTAAGAAGTCAACGCCAGAAGCATAAAATACGATATAAATACAACAGTTTTTCCATCGTATAAAACGAATGATAGTAACCAGTGAGAAAGTTATGGTCATTTCTACGTTCCGGGCAACCTAGGCTTCACTCTAGGGCCTTGCTCCACCAGATCGAATGGTTAGGTCCTAAGAAGTCAACGCCAGAAGCATAAAATACAATAAAGATGCAACAGTTTTTCCATCGTATAACAGGAATAATTGCAACCAGTGTGAAGGTAATGGTACGTTCGACGTTCCGGGCAACCTAGGCTTCACTCTAGGGCGTTGCTCCACCAGATCGTATAGTTAGGGCCTTAGAAGTCAGCGCCCGAAGCATAAAATGCAAAATAAATAGAACAGTTTTTCCACTGTATAAAACGAATAACTGCAACCAGTGTGAAAGTACTGGTCATTTCTACGTTCCGGGTAACCTAGGCTTCACTCTAGGGCGTTGCTCCACCAGATCGAATAGCTAGGGACTTAGAATTCAACGCCAGAAGGATAAAATACAATATAAGTACAACAGTTTTTCCATCGTATAAAATGAGTAATTGCAGACATTGTGAAAGTAATGGTCATTTCTACGTTCCGATCAACCTAGGCGTCACTCTAGGGCGTTGGTCCACCACATCTAATAGCTACGGCCTTAGAAGTCAACGCCAGGAGCATAAAATACAAAATAAATACAACAGCTTTTGCATCGTAGAAAACGAATAATTGCAAACAGTGTGAAAGTAATGGTCATTACTACGTTCCGGGGAACCTAGGCGTCACTCTAGGGCGTTGCTCTACCATATCTAGTAGCTACGGCCTTAGAAGTCAACGCCAGAAGCACAAAATACAATAAAAATGCAGCAGTTTTTCCATCGTATAGCACGACTAATTGCAACCAGTGCGAAAGTAATGCTCATATCGACATTTCGGGCATCCTAGACTTAACTCTGAGGCGTTGCTCCACCAGATCGAAGAGTTAGTCCTTTAGAAGTCAACGCCAGGAGCATAAACTACAAAATAAATACAACAGTCTTTCCATCGTATAAAACGAATAATTGCTACCTGTGTGATGGTTATGGACATATCCACGTTCCGGGCAACCTAGGCTTCACTGTAGGGCGTTGCTCCACGAAATCGAATAGTTAGGGCCTTAGAAGCCAACGCCCGAAGCATAAAATACAATATAAGTACAACAGTTTTTCCATCGTATAAAATGGATGATTGCGATCATTGTGAAAGTAATGGTCATTTCTACGTTCCGGGCAACCTACGCTTGACCCTAGGGCGTTGTTCCACCGGATGGAATAGTTAGGGCCTAAGAAGTCAACGCCAGATGCATAAAATACGATACAAATACAACAGCTTTTCCATCGTAGAAAACGAATAAGGGCAACCAGTGTGAAAGTTATGGTCATTTCTACGTTCCGAGCAACCTAGGCTTCACTCTAGGGCGTTGCTCCACCAGATCGAACAGTTAGGGCCTTAGATGTCAACGCCACATGCATAAAATACAATAAAGGTGCAACAGTTTTTCCATCGTGTAACAGGAATAATGGCAGCCAGTGTGATTGTTATGGTCATTTCTACTTCGCGGGCAACCTAGGCTTCACTCTAGGGCGTTGCTCCACCAGATAGAATAGTTAGGGCCTTAGAAGACAGCGCCCGAAGCATAAAATGCAAAATAAATAGAACAGTTTTTCCATTGTATCAAACGAATAACTGCAACCAGTGTGAAAGTACTGGTCATTTCTACGTTCCGGGCAACCTAGGCTTCACTCTAGGGCGTTGCTCGACCAGATCGAATAGGTAGGGCCTTAGAAGTCAACGCCAGAAGCATAAAATACAATAAAGATGCAACAGTTTTTCCATCGTACTACAGGAATAACTGTAAACAGTGTGAAAGTACTGGTCATTTCTACGTTCCGGGTAACCTAGGTTTCACTCTAGGGCGTTGCTCCCCCAGATCGAATAGCTAGCGCCTTAGAAGTCAACGCCCGAAGCATAAAATACAAAAAAATAGAACAGTTTTTCCATGTGTAAAACGAATTATTGCTACCAGTGTGAACGTTATGGTCATTTCTACGTTCCGGGCAACCTAGGCTTGACCCTAGGGCGTTGTTCCACCAGATGGAATAGTAAGGGCCTAAGAAGACAACGCCAGAAGCATAAAATACGATACAAATACAACAGCTTTTCCATCGTAGAAAACGGATAATGGCAACCAGTGTGAAAGTTATGGTCATTTCTACGTTCCGAGCAACCTAGGCTTTACTCTAGGGCCTTGCTCCACCAGATCGAACAGTTAGGGCCTTAGATGTCAACGCCACATGCATAAAATACAATGAAGGTGCAACAGTTTTTCCATCGTATAACAGAAATAACTGCAACCAGTGTGAAAGTACTGGCCATTTCTACGTTCCGGGTAACCTAGGTTTCACTCTAGGGCGTTGGTCCACCAGATAGAATAGCTAGGGACTTATAATTCAACGCCAGAAGAATAAAATACAATACAAGTACAACAGTTTTTCCATCGTATAAGATGTATACTTGCAAAAATTGTGAAAGTAATGGTCATTTCTACGTTCCGGGCAACCTATGCGACACTCAAGGGCGTTGCTCCACCACATCTAATAGCTACGGCCTTAGGAGTCAACGCCAGATGCATAAAATACGATATAAATACAACAGTTTTTCCACTGTATAAAACGAATAACTGCAACCAGTGTGAAAGTAATGGTCATTTCTACGTTCCGGTCAACCTAGGCGTCACTCTAGGGCGTTGCTCCACAACATCTAATATCTACTGCCTTAGAAGTCAACGCCAGGAGCATAAAATACAATATAAATACAACAGCTTTTCCATCGCATAAAATGAACGATTGCGAACATTGTGAAAGTAATGGTCATTTCTACGTTCCTGGCAACCTACGCTAGACCCTAGGGCGTTGTTCCACCAGATGGAATAGTTAGGGCCTAAGAAGTCAACGCCAGAAGCATAAAATACGATACAAATACAACAGCTTTTCCATCGTAGAAAATGAATAATTGCAAACAGTGTGAAAGTAATGGTCATTTCTACGTTCCGGGGAACCTAGGCGTCACTCTAGGGCGTTGCTCCACCATATCTAGTAGCTACGGCCTTAGAAGTCAGCGCCTGAAGCACAAAATGCAATAAAAATGCAGCATTTTTTCCATCTTATAGCGTGACTAATTGCAACCAGTGCGAAAGTAATGCTCATATCGATATTTCGGGCATCCTAGACTTAACTCTGAGGCGTTGCTCCACCAGATCGAAGAGTTCGGGCCTTAGAAGTCAACGCCAGGAGAATAAACTACAAAATAAATACAACAGTCTTTCCATCGTACAAAACGAATAATTGCAACCTGTGCGATGGTTATGGACATACCTACGTTCCGGGCAACCTAGGCTTCACTGTAGGGCGTTGCTCCACCAAATCGAATAGTTAGGGCCTTAGAAGCCAACGCCCGAAGCATAAAATACAATATAAGTACAACAGCATTTCCATCGTATAAAATGAATGATTGCGAACATTGTGAAGGTAATGGTCATTTCTACGTTCCGGGCAACCTAGGCTTGACCCTACGGCGTTGTTCCACCAGATCGAATAGTTAGGGCCTCAGAAGTCAACGCCCGAAGCATAAAATACAAAAAAATAGAACAGTTTTTCCATGTGTAAAACGAATTATTGCTACCAGTGTGAACGTTATGGTCATTTCTACGTTCCGGGCAACCTAGGCTTGACACTAGGGCGTTGTTCCACCAGATGGAATAGTTAGGGCCTAAGAAGTCAACGCCAGAAGCATAAAATACGATACAAATACAACAGCTTTTCCATCGTAGAAAACGAATAATGGCAACCAGTGTGAAAGTTATGGTCATTTCTACGTTCCGAGCAACCTAGGCTTTACTCTAGGGCCTTGCTCCACCAGATCGAACAGTTAGGGCCTTAGATGTCAACGCCACATGCATAAAATACAATGAAGGTGCAACAGTTTTTCCATCGTATAACAGAAATAACTGCAACCAGTGTGAAAGTACTGGCCATTTCTACGTTCCGGGTAACCTAGGTTTCACTCTAGGGCGTTGGTCCACCAGATAGAATAGCTAGGGACTTATAATTCAACGCCAGAAGAATAAAATACAATACAAGTACAACAGTTTTTCCATCGTATAAGATGTATACTTGCAAAAATTGTGAAAGTAATGGTCATTTCTACGTTCCGGGCAACCTATGCGACACTCAAGGGCGTTGCTCCACCACATCTAATAGCTACGGCCTTAGGAGTCAACGCCAGATGCATAAAATACGATATAAATACAACAGTTTTTCCACTGTATAAAACGAATAACTGCAACCAGTGTGAAAGTAAAGGTCATTTCTACGTTCCGGTCAACCTAGGCGTCACTCTAGGGCGTTGCTCCACAACATCTAATATCTACTGCCTTAGAAGTCAACGCCAGGAGCATAAAATACAATATAAATACAACAGCTTTTCCATCGCATAAAATGAACGATTGCGAACATTGTGAAAGCAATGGTCATTTCTACGTTCCGGGCAACCTACGCTTGACCCTAGAGCGTTGTTCCACCAGATGGAATAGTTAGGGCCTAAGAAGTCAACGCCAGAAGCATAAAATTCGATACAAATACAACAGCTTTTCCATCGTAGAAAATGAATAATTGCAAACAGTGTGAAAGTAATGGTCATTTCTACGTTCCGGGGAACCTAGGCGTCACTGTAGGGCGTTGCTCCACCACATCTAGTAGCTACGGCCTTAGAAGTCAGCGCCTGAAGCACAAAATGCAATCAAAATGCAGCATTTTTTCCATCTTATAGCATGACTAATTGCAACCAGTGCGAAAGTAATGCTCATATCGATATTTCGGGCATCCTAGACTTAAGTCTGAGGCGTTGCTCCACCAGATCGAAGAGTTAGGGCCTTAGAAGTCAACGCCAGGAGAATAAACTACAAAATAAATACAACAGTCTTTCCATCGTACAAAACGAATAATTGCAACCTGTGCGATGGTTATGGACATACCTACGTTCCGGGCAACCTAGGCTTCACTGTAGGGCGTTGCTCCACCAAATCGAATAGTTAGGGCCTTAGAAGCCAACGCCCGAAGCATAAAATACAATATATGTACAACAGTTTTTCCATCGTATAAAATGAGTAATTGCAGACATTGTGAAAGTAATGGTCATTTCTACGTTCCGATCAACCTAGGCGTCACTCTAGGGCCTTGCTCCACCAGATCGAACAGTTAGGGCCTTAGATGTCAACGCCACATGCATAAAATACAATGAAGGTGCAACAGTTTTTCCATCGTATAACAGAAATAACTGCAACCAGTGTGAAAGTACTGGCCATTTCTACGTTCCGGGTAACCTAGGTTTCACTCTAGGGCGTTGGTCCACCAGATAGAATAGCTAGGGACTTATAATTCAACGCCAGAAGAATAAAATACAATACAAGTACAACAGTTTTTCCATCGTATAAGATGTATACTTGCAAAAATTGTGAAAGTAATGGTCATTTCTACGTTCCGGGCAACCTATGCGACACTCAAGGGCGTTGCTCCACCACATCTAATAGCTACGGCCTTAGGAGTCAACGCCAGATGCATAAAATACGATATAAATACAACAGTTTTTCCACTGTATAAAACGAATAACTGCAACCAGTGTGAAAGTAATGGTCATTTCTACGTTCCGGTCAACCTAGGCGTCACTCTAGGGCGTTGCTCCACAACATCTAATATCTACTGCCTTAGAAGTCAACGCCAGGAGCATAAAATACAATATAAATACAACAGCTTTTCCATCGCATAAAATGAACGATTGCGAACATTGTGAAAGCAATGGTCATTTCTACGTTCCGGGCAACCTACGCTTGACCCTAGAGCGTTGTTCCACCAGATGGAATAGTTAGGGCCTAAGAAGTCAACGCCAGAAGCATAAAATTCGATACAAATACAACAGCTTTTCCATCGTAGAAAATGAATAATTGCAAACAGTGTGAAAGTAATGGTCATTTCTACGTTCCGGGGAACCTAGGCGTCACTGTAGGGCGTTGCTCCACCGCATCTAGTAGCTACGGCCTTAGAAGTCAGCGCCTGAAGCACAAAATGCAATCAAAATGCAGCATTTTTTCCATCTTATAGCATGACTAATTGCAACCAGTGCGAAAGTAATGCTCATATCGATATTTCGGGCATCCTAGACTTAAGTCTGAGGCGTTGCTCCACCAGATCGAAGAGTTAGGGCCTTAGAAGTCAACGCCAGGAGAATAAACTACAAAATAAATACAACAGTCTTTCCATCGTACAAAACGAATAATTGCAACCTGTGCGATGGTTATGGACATACCTACGTTCCGGGCAACCTAGGCTTCACTGTAGGGCGTTGCTCCACCAAATCGAATAGTTAGGGCCTTAGAAGCCAACGCCCGAAGCATAAAATACAATATATGTACAACAGCATTTCCATCGTATAAAATGAATGATTGCGAACATTGTGAAGGTAATGGTCATTTCTACTTTCCGGGCAACCTAGGTTTGACCCTACGGCGTTGTTCCACCGGATGGAATAGTTAGGGCCTAAGAAGTCAACGCCAGAAGCATAAAATACGATACAAATACAACAGCTTTTCCATCGTAGAAAACGAATAATTGCAGGCATTGTGAAAGTAATGGTCGTTTCTACGTTCCGAGCAACCTAGGCTACACTCAAGGGCGTTGCTCCACCAGATCGAATAGTTAGGGCCTTAGAAGTCAACGCCAGAAGCATAAAATACAATAAAGATGCAACAGTTTTTCCATCATACAACAGGAATAACTGCAAACAGTGTGAAAGTACTGGTCACTTCTACTTCCCGGGAAATCTAGGCTTCACTCTAGGGCGTTGCTCCACCAGATCGAAAAGTTAGGGCCTTAGAAGTCAGCTCCCGAAGCATAAAATGCAAAATAAATAGAACAGTTTTTCATTGTATAGAACGAATAACTGCAACCAGTGTGAAAGTATTGGTCATTTCTACGTTCCGGGCAACCTAGGCTTCACTCAAGGGCGTTGCTCCACCAGATCGAATAATTAGGGCCTTAGAAGTCAGCGCCAGAAGCATAAAATACAATAAAGATGCAACAGTTTTTCCGTTATACAACAGGAATAACTGCAAACAGTGTGAAAGTACTGGTCATTTCTACTTCCTGGGAAACCTAGGCTTCACTCTAGGGCGTTGCTCCACCAGATCGAATAGTTAGGGCCTTAGAAGTCAGCGCCCGAAGCATAAAATGCCAAATATATAGAACAGTTTTTCATTGTATAAAACGAATAACTGCAACCAGTGTGAAAGTACTGGTCATTTCTACGTTCCGGGCAACCTAGGCTTCACTCTAGGGCGTTGCTCCACCAAATCGAATAGTTAGGGCCTTAGAAGTCAACGCCCGAAGCATAAAATACAAAATAAATAAAACAGTTTTTCCATCGTATAAAACGAATAATTGCAACCAGTATGAAAGTTAACGTCATTTCTACTTTCGGGGCAACATAGGCTTCACCCTTGGGCGTTGCACCAACAGACTGAATAGTTAGGGCCACAGCAGTCAACGCCCGAAGCATATAATACAAAATAAATAGAACAGTTTTTCCATCGTATAAAAAGAATTGCTACCGGTGTGAAAGTTATGGTCATTTCGCCGTTCCGGGCAGCCTAGGCTTCACTCTAGGGCATTGCTCCACCAGATCGAATAGTTCGGGCCTTAGAAGTCAACGCCAGAAGCATAAAATACAATAAAGATGCAAAGGTTTTTCCATCGTATAACAGGAATAACTGCAAACAGTGTTAAAGTAATGGTCATTTCCATGTTCCGGGCAACCAAGTCTTCACTCTAGGGCGTTGTTCCGCCAGATCGAATAGTTAGGGCCTAAGAAGTCAACGGCAGAAGAATAAAATACAATATAAGTACAAAAGCTTTTCCATCGTATAAAATGAATAATTGCAAACATTGTGAAAGTAATGGTCATTTCTACGTTCCGCGCAACCTAGGCTTCACCCAAGGGCGTTGTTCCACCAGATGGAATAGTTAGGGCCTAAGAAGTCAACGCCAGAAGCATAAAATACGATATAAATACAACAGTTTCTCCATCGTATAAAACGAATGATAGTAACCAGTGTGAAAGTTATGGTCATTTCTACGTTCCGGGCAACCTAGGCTTCACTCTAGGGCGTTGTTCCACCAGATGCAATTTTTAGGGCCTAAGAAGTCAACGCCAGAAGCATAAAACACTATATAAATACAACAGTTTTTCCATCATATAAAACGAATAATTGCAACCAGGATGAAAGTTATTGTCATTTCTACTTTCCGGGCAACCTAGGCTTCACCCTAGGGCGTTGCTCCAACAGATCGAATAGTTAGGGCCTTAGAAATCAACGCCCCAAGCATAAAATACAAAATAAATAGAACAGTTTTTCCATCGTATAAAACGAATAATTGCAACCAGTGTGGAAGTTATGGTCATTTCTACGTTCCGGGCAACCTAGGCTTCACTCTAGGGCGTTGCTCCACCAATTCGAATAGTTAGGGCCTTAGAAGTCAACGCCCGTAGCATAAAATACAAAATAAATAAAACAGTTTTTCCATCGTATAAAACGAATAATTGCAACCAGTATGAAAGTTAACGTCATTTCTACTTTCGGGGCAACATAGGCTTCACCCTTGGGCGTTGCACCAACAGATTGAATAGTTAGGCCCTTAGAAGTCAACGCCCGAAGCATAAAATACAAAATAAATAGAACAGTTTTTCCATCGTATAAAACTAATAATTGCAACCAGTGTGATGGTAATGGTTTTTCCTACGTTCCGGGCAACCTAGGCTTCAATCTAGGGCGGTGCTCCACCAGATCGAATAGCTAGGGCCTTAGAAGTCAACGCCTGAAGTATAAAATACAATAAAAATGCAACAGTCTTTCCATCCTATAACAGGAATAACTGCAACCCGTTTGAAAGTGATGGTCATTTCTACGTTCCAGGCAACCTAGGATTCACCCTAGGGCGTTGTTACACCAGATGGAATAGTTAGGGCCTAAGAAGTCAACGCCAGAAGCATAAAACACTATATAAATACAACAGCTTTTCCAACATATAAAACGGATAATTGCAACCAGGATGAAAGTTATGGTCATTTCTACTTTCCGGGCAACCTAGGTTTCACACTGGGGCGTTGCTCCAACAGATTGAATAGTTAGGGCCTTAGAAGTCAATGCCCGAAGCATAAAATACAATATAAATACAACAGTTTTTCCATCGTATAAAACGAATAATTGCAACCAGTAAGAAAGTTAACGTCGTTCCTACTTTCCGGGAAACCTTAGGCTTCACCCTAGGGCGTTGCACCAACAGATTGAATAGTTAGGGCCTTAGAAATCAACGACCCAAGCATAAAATACAAAATAAATAGAACAGTTTTTCCATCGTATAAAACGAATAATTGCAACCAGTGTGGAAGTTATGGTCATTTCTACGTTCCGGGCAACCTAGGCTTCACTCTAGGGCGCTGCTCCACCAAATCGAATAGTTAGGGCCTTAGAAGTCAACGCCCGAAGCATAAAATACAAAATAAATAAAACAGTTTTTCCATCGTATAAAACGAATAATTGCAACCAGTATGAAAGTTAACGTCATTTCTACTTTCGGGGCAACATAGGCTTCACCCTTGGGCGTTGCACCAACAGATTGAATTGTTAGGCCCTTAGAAGTCAACGCCCGAAGCATAAAATACAAAATAAACAGAACAGTTTTTCCATCGTATAAAACTAATAATTGCTACCGGTGTGAAAGTTATGGTGATTTCTCCGTTCCGGGCAGCCTAGGCTTCACTCTAGGGCATTGCTCCACCAGATCGAATAGTTCGGGCCTTAGAAGTCAACGCCAGAAGCATAAAATACAATAAAGATGCAAAGGTTTTTCTATCGTATAACAGGAATAACTGCAAACAGTGTTAAAGTAATGGTCATTTCCATGTTCCGGGCAACCAAGTCTTCACTCTAGGGCGTTGTTCCACCAGATCGAATAGTTAGGGCCTAAGAAGTCAACGGCAGAAGAATAAAATACAATATAAGTACAAAAGCTTTTCCATCGTATAAAATGAATAATTGCAAACATTGTGAAAGTAATGGTCATTTCTACGTTCCGAGCAACCTAGGCTTCACCCAAGGGCGTTGTTCCACCAGATGGAATAGTTAGGGCCTAAGAAGTCAACGCCAGAAGCATAAAATACGATATAAATACAACAGTTTTTCCATCGTATAAAACGAATGATAGTAACCAGTGAGAAAGTTATGGTCATTTCTACGTTCCGGGCAACCTAGGCTTCACTCTAGGGCGTTGCACCAACAGATTGAATAGTTAGGGCCTTAGAAGTCAACGCCCGAAGCGTAAAATACAAAATAAATAGAACAGCTTTTCCATCGTATAAAACGAATAATTGCTACCGGTGTGAAAATTATGGTCATTTCTCCGTTCCGGGCAACCCAGGCTTCACTCTAGGGCGTTGCTCCACCAGATCGAATAGTTAGGGCCTTAGAAGTCAACGCCAGAAGCATAAAATACAGAATAAATAAAACAGTTTTTCCATCGTACAAAACGAATAATTGCTACCAGTGTGAACGTTATGGTCATTTCTACGTTCCGCGCAACCTAGGCTTCACTCTAGGGCGTTGCTCCACCAGATCGAATGGCTAGGTCCTTAGAAGTCAACGCCAGAAGCATAAAATACGATATAAATACAACAGCTTTTCCATCGTATAAAACGAATAATTGCAACCAGTGTGGAAGTTATGGTCATTTCTACGTTCCCGGCAACCTAGGATTCACTCTAGGGCGTTGCTCCACCAGATCGAATGGCTAGGTCCTTAGAAGTCAACGCCAGAAGCATAAAATACGATATAAATACAACAGCTTTTCCATCGTATAAAACGAATAATTGCAACCAGTGTGGAAGTTATGGTCATTTCTACGTTCCCGGCAACCTAGGATTCACTCTAGGGCGTTGCTCGACCAGATCGAATAGCTAGGGCCTTAGAAGTCAACGCCTGAAGTATAAAATACAATAAAAATGCAACAGTCTTTCCATCCTATAACAGGAATAACTGCAACCCGTTTGAAAGTGATGGTCATTTCTACGTTCCAGGCAACCTAGGATTCACCCTAGGGCGTTGTTCCACCAGATGGAATAGTTAGGGCCTAAGAAGTCAACGCCAGAAGCATAAAACACTATATAAATACAACAGCTTTTCCAACATATAAAACGGATAATTGCAACCAGGATGAAAGTTATGGTCATTTCTACTTTCCGGGCAACCTAGGTTTCACACTGGGGCGTTGCTCCAACAGACTGAATAGTTAGGGCCTTAGAAATCAACGCCCCAAGCATAAAATACAAAATAAATAGAACAGTTTTTCCATCGTATAAAACGAATAATTGCAACCAGTGTGGAAGTTATGGTCATTTCTACGTTCCGGGCAACCTAGGCTTCACTCTAGGGCGCTGCTCCACCAAATGGAATAGTTAGGGCCTTAGAAGTCAACGCCCGAAGCATAAAATACAAAATAAATAAAACAGTTTTTCCATCGTATAAAACGAATAATTGCAACCAGTATGAAAGTTAACGTCATTTCTACTTTCGGGGCAACATAGGCTTCACCCTTGGGCGTTGCACCAACAGACTGAATAGTTAGGGCCACAGCAGTCAACGCCCGAAGCATAAAATACAAAATAAATAGAACAGTTTTTCCATCGTATAAAAAGAATTGCTACCGGTGTGAAAGTTATGGTCATTTCGCCGTTCCGGGCAGCCTAGGCTTCACTCTAGGGCATTGCTCCACCAGATCGAATAGTTCGGGCCTTAGAAGTCAACGCCAGAAGCATAAAATACAATAAAGATGCAAAGGTTTTTCCATCGTATAACAGGAATAACTGCAAACAGTGTTAAAGTAATGGTCATTTCCATGTTCCGGGCAACCAAGTCTTCACTCTAGGGCGTTGTTCCGCCAGATCGAATAGTTAGGGCCTAAGAAGTCAACGGCAGAAGAATAAAATACAATATAAGTACAAAAGCTTTTCCATCGTATAAAATGAATAATTGCAAACATTGTGAAAGTAATGGTCATTTCTACGTTCCGTGCAACCTAGGCTTCACCCAAGGGCGTTGTTCCACCAGATGGAATAGTTAGGGCCTAAGAAGTCAACGCCAGAAGCATAAAATACGATATAAATACAACAGTTTCTCCATCGTATAAAACGAATGATAGTAACCAGTGTGAAAGTTATGGTCATTTCTACGTTCCGGGCAACCTAGGCTTCACTCTAGGGCGTTGTTCCACCAGATGCAATTTTTAGGGCCTAAGAAGTCAACGCCAGAAGCATAAAACACTATATAAATACAACAGTTTTTCCATCATATAAAACGAATAATTGCAACCAGGATGAAAGTTATTGTCATTTCTACTTTCCGGGCAACCTAGGCTTCACCCTAGGGCGTTGCTCCAACAGATCGAATAGTTAGGGCCTTAGAAATCAACGCCCCAAGCATAAAATACAAAATAAATAGAACAGTTTTTCCATCGTATAAAACGAATAATTGCAACCAGTGTGGAAGTTATGGTCATTTCTACGTTCCGGGCAACCTAGGCTTCACTCTAGGGCGCTGCTCCACCAAATCGAATAGTTAGGGCCTTAGAAGTCAACGCCCGAAGCATAAAATACAAAATAAATAAAACAGTTTTTCCATCGTATAAAACGAATAATTGCAACCAGTATGAAGGTTAACGTCATTTCTACTTTCGGGGCAACATAGGCTTCACCCTTGGGCGTTGCACCAACAGATTGAATTGTTAGGCCCTTAGAAGTCAACGCCCGAAGCATAAAATACAAAATAAACAGAACAGTTTTTCCATCGTATAAAACTAATAATTGCTACCGGTGTGAAAGTTATGGTGATTTCTCCGTTCCGGGCAGCCTAGGCTTCACTCTAGGGCATTGCTCCACCAGATCGAATAGTTCGGGCCTTAGAAGTCAACGCCAGAAGCATAAAATACAATAAAGATGCAAAGGTTTTTCTATTGTATAACAGGAATAACTGCAAACAGTGTTAAAGTAATGGTCATTTCCATGTTCCGGGCAACCAAGTCTTCACTCTAGGGCGTTGTTCCACCAGATCGAATAGTTAGGGCCTAAGAAGTCAACGGCAGAAGAATAAAATACAATATAAGTACAGAAGCTTTTCCATCGTATAAAATGAATAATTGCAAACATTGTGAAAGTAATGGTCATTTCTACGTTCCGAGCAACCTAGACTTCACCCAAGGGCGTTGTTCCACCAGATGGAATAGTTAGGGCCTTAGAAGTCAACGCCCGAAGCATAAAATACAAAATAAATAAAACAGTTTTTCCATCGTATAAAACGAATAATTGCAACCAGTATGAAAGTTAACGTCATTTCTACTTTCGGGGCAACATAGGCTTCACCCTTGGGCGTTGCACCAACAGATTGAATAGTTAGGCCCTTAGAAGTCAACGCCCGAAGCATAAAATACAAAATAAATAGAACAGTTTTTCCATCGTATAAAACGAATAATTGCAACCAGTGTGATGGTAATGGTTTTTCCTACGTTCCGGGCAACCTAGGCTTCAATCTAGGGCGGTGCTCCACCAGATCGAATAGCTAGGGCCTTAGAAGTCAACGCCTGAAGTATAAAATACAATAAAAATGCAACAGTCTTTCCATCCTATAACAGGAATAACTGCAACCCGTTTGAAAGTGATGGTCATTTCTACGTTCCAGGCAACCTAGGATTCACCCTAGGGCGTTGCTCCACCAGATCGAATAGTTCGGGCCTAAGAAGTCAACGCCAGAAGCATAAAATACAATAAAGATGCAAAGGTTTTTCCATCGTATAACAGGAATAACTGCAAACAGTGTTAAAGTAATGGTCATTTCCATGTTCCGGGCAACCAAGTCTTCACTCAAGGGCGTTGTTCCGCCAGATCGAATAGTTAGGGCCTAAGAAGTCAACGCCAGAAGCATAAAATACGATATAAATACAACAGTTTCTCCATCGTATAAAACGAATGATAGTAACCAGTGTGAAAGTTATGGTCATTTCTACGTTCCGGGCAACCTAGGCTTCACTCTAGGGCGTTGTTCCACCAGATGCAATTTTTAGGGCCTAAGAAGTCAACGCCAGAAGCATAAAACACTATATAAATACAACAGTTTTTCCATCATATAAAACGAATAATTGCAACCAGGATGAAAGTTATTGTCATTTCTACTTTCCGGGCAACCTAGGCTTCACCCTAGGGCGTTGCTCCAACAGATCGAATAGTTAGGGCCTTAGAAATCAACGCCCCAAGCATAAAATACAAAATAAATAGAACAGTTTTTCCATCGTATAAAACGAATAATTGCAACCAGTGTGGAAGTTATGGTCATTTCTACGTTCCGGGCAACCTAGGCTTCACTCTAGGGCGTTGCTCCACCAAATCGAATAGTTAGGGCCTTAGAAGTCAACGCCCGAAGCATAAAATACAAAATAAATAAAACAGTTTTTCCATCGTATAAAACGAATAATTGCAACCAGTATGAAAGTTAACGTCATTTCTACTTTCGGGGCAACATAGGCTTCACCCTTGGGCGTTGCACCAACAGATTGAATAGTTAGGCCCTTAGAAGTCAACGCCCGAAGCATAAAATACAAAATAAATAGAACAGTTTTTCCATCGTATAAAACGAATAATTGCAACCAGTGTGATGGTAATGGTTTTTCCTATGTTCCGGGCAACCTAGGCTTCAATCTAGGGCGGTGCTCCACCAGATCGAATAGCTAGGGCCTTAGAAGTCAACGCCTGAAGTATAAAATACAATAAAAATGCAACAGTCTTTCCATCCTATAACAGGAATAACTGCAACCCGTTTGAAAGTGATGGTCATTTCTACGTTCCAGGCAACCTAGGATTCACCCTAGGGCGTTGTTACACCAGATGGAATAGTTAGGGCCTAAGAAGTCAACGCCAGAAGCATAAAACACTATATAAATACAACAGCTTTTCCAACATATAAAACGGATAATTGCAACCAGGATGAAAGTTATGGTCATTTCTACTTTCCGGGCAACCTAGGCTTCACCCTAGGGCGTTGCTCCAACAGATCGAATAGTTAGGGCCTTAGAAATCAACGCCCCAAGCATAAAATACAAAATAAATAGAACAGTTTTTCCATCGTATAAAACGAATAATTGCAACCAGTGTGGAAGTTATGGTCATTTCTACGTTCCGGGCAACCTAGGCTTCACTCTAGGGCGTTGCTCCACCAAATCGAATAGTTAGGGCCTTAGAAGTCAACGCCCGAAGCATAAAATACAAAATAAATAAAACAGTTTTTCCATCGTATAAAACGAATAATTGCAACCAGTATGAAAGTTAACGTCATTTCTACTTTCGGGGCAACATAGGCTTCACCCTTGGGCGTTGCACCAACAGATTGAATAGTTAGGCCCTTAGAAGTCAACGCCCGAAGCATAAAATACAAAATAAATAGAACAGTTTTTCCATCGTATAAAACGAATAATTGCAACCAGTGTGATGGTAATGGTTTTTCCTATGTTCCGGGCAACCTAGGCTTCAATCTAGGGCGGTGCTCCACCAGATCGAATAGCTAGGGCCTTAGAAGTCAACGCCTGAAGTATAAAATACAATAAAAATGCAACAGTCTTTCCATCCTATAACAGGAATAACTGCAACCCGTTTGAAAGTGATGGTCATTTCTACGTTCCAGGCAACCTAGGATTCACCCTAGGGCGTTGTTACACCAGATGGAATAGTTAGGGCCTAAGAAGTCAACGCCAGAAGCATAAAACACTATATAAATACAACAGCTTTTCCAACATATAAAACGGATAATTGCAACCAGGATGAAAGTTATGGTCATTTCTACTTTCCGGGCAACCTAGGTTTCACACTGGGGCGTTGCTCCAACAGATTGAATAGTTAGGGCCTTAGAAGTCAATGCCCGAAGCATAAAATACAATATAAATACAACAGTTTTTCCATCGTATAAAACGAATAATTGCAACCAGTAAGAAAGTTAACGTCGTTCCTACTTTCCGGGAAACCTTAGGCTTCACCCTAGGGCGTTGCACCAACAGATTGAATAGTTAGGGCCTTAGAAATCAACGACCCAAGCATAAAATACAAAATAAATAGAACAGTTTTTCCATCGTATAAAACGAATAATTGCAACCAGTGTGGAAGTTATGGTCATTTCTACGTTCCGGGCAACCTAGGCTTCACTCTAGGGCGCTGCTCCACCAAATCGAATAGTTAGGGCCTTAGAAGTCAACGCCCGAAGCATAAAATACAAAATAAATAAAACAGTTTTTCCATCGTATAAAACGAATAATTGCAACCAGTATGAAAGTTAACGTCATTTCTACTTTCGGGGCAACATAGGCTTCACCCTTGGGCGTTGCACCAACAGATTGAATTGTTAGGCCCTTAGAAGTCAACGCCCGAAGCATAAAATACAAAATAAACAGAACAGTTTTTCCATCGTATAAAACTAATAATTGCTACCGGTGTGAAAGTTATGGTGATTTCTCCGTTCCGGGCAGCCTAGGCTTCACTCTAGGGCATTGCTCCACCAGATCGAATAGTTCGGGCCTTAGAAGTCAACGCCAGAAGCATAAAATACAATAAAGATGCAAAGGTTTTTCTATCGTATAACAGGAATAACTGCAAACAGTGTTAAAGTAATGGTCATTTCCATGTTCCGGGCAACCAAGTCTTCACTCTAGGGCGTTGTTCCACCAGATCGAATAGTTAGGGCCTAAGAAGTCAACGGCAGAAGAATAAAATACAATATAAGTACAAAAGCTTTTCCATCGTATAAAATGAATAATTGCAAACATTGTGAAAGTAATGGTCATTTCTACGTTCCGAGCAACCTAGGCTTCACCCAAGGGCGTTGTTCCACCAGATGGAATAGTTAGGGCCTAAGAAGTCAACGCCAGAAGCATAAAATACGATATAAATACAACAGTTTTTCCATCGTATAAAACGAATGATAGTAACCAGTGAGAAAGTTATGGTCATTTCTACGTTCCGGGCAACCTAGGCTTCACTCTAGGGCGTTGCACCAACAGATTGAATAGTTAGGGCCTTAGAAGTCAACGCCCGAAGCGTAAAATACAAAATAAATAGAACAGCTTTTCCATCGTATAAAACGAATAATTGCTACCGGTGTGAAAATTATGGTCATTTCTCCGTTCCGGGCAACCCAGGCTTCACTCTAGGGCGTTGCTCCACCAGATCGAATAGTTAGGGCCTTAGAAGTCAACGCCAGAAGCATAAAATACAGAATAAATAAAACAGTTTTTCCATCGTACAAAACGAATAATTGCTACCAGTGTGAACGTTATGGTCATTTCTACGTTCCGCGCAACCTAGGCTTCACTCTAGGGCGTTGCTCCACCAGATCGAATGGCTAGGTCCTTAGAAGTCAACGCCAGAAGCATAAAATACGATATAAATACAACAGCTTTTCCATCGTATAAAACGAATAATTGCAACCAGTGTGGAAGTTATGGTCATTTCTACGTTCCCGGCAACCTAGGATTCACTCTAGGGCGTTGCTCCACCAGATCGAATGGCTAGGTCCTTAGAAGTCAACGCCAGAAGCATAAAATACGATATAAATACAACAGCTTTTCCATCGTATAAAACGAATAATTGCAACCAGTGTGGAAGTTATGGTCATTTCTACGTTCCCGGCAACCTAGGATTCACTCTAGGGCGTTGCTCGACCAGATCGAATAGCTAGGGCCTTAGAAGTCAACGCCTGAAGTATAAAATACAATAAAAATGCAACAGTCTTTCCATCCTATAACAGGAATAACTGCAACCCGTTTGAAAGTGATGGTCATTTCTACGTTCCAGGCAACCTAGGATTCACCCTAGGGCGTTGTTCCACCAGATGGAATAGTTAGGGCCTAAGAAGTCAACGCCAGAAGCATAAAACACTATATAAATACAACAGCTTTTCCAACATATAAAACGGATAATTGCAACCAGGATGAAAGTTATGGTCATTTCTACGTTCCGGGCAACCTAGGCTTCACTCTAGGGCGCTGCTCCACCAAATGGAATAGTTAGGGCCTTAGAAGTCAACGCCCGAAGCATAAAATACAAAATAAATAAAACAGTTTTTCCATCGTATAAAACGAATAATTGCAACCAGTATGAAAGTTAACGTCATTTCTACTTTCGGGGCAACATAGGCTTCACCCTTGGGCGTTGCACCAACAGACTGAATAGTTAGGGCCACAGCAGTCAACGCCCGAAGCATAAAATACAAAATAAATAGAACAGTTTTTCCATCGTATAAAAAGAATTGCTACCGGTGTGAAAGTTATGGTCATTTCGCCGTTCCGGGCAGCCTAGGCTTCACTCTAGGGCATTGCTCCACCAGATCGAATAGTTCGGGCCTTAGAAGTCAACGCCAGAAGCATAAAATACAATAAAGATGCAAAGGTTTTTCCATCGTATAACAGGAATAACTGCAAACAGTGTTAAAGTAATGGTCATTTCCATGTTCCGGGCAACCAAGTCTTCACTCTAGGGCGTTGTTCCGCCAGATCGAATAGTTAGGGCCTAAGAAGTCAACGGCAGAAGAATAAAATACAATATAAGTACAAAAGCTTTTCCATCGTATAAAATGAATAATTGCAAACATTGTGAAAGTAATGGTCATTTCTACGTTCCGTGCAACCTAGGCTTCACCCAAGGGCGTTGTTCCACCAGATGGAATAGTTAGGGCCTAAGAAGTCAACGCCAGAAGCATAAAATACGATATAAATACAACAGTTTCTCCATCGTATAAAACGAATGATAGTAACCAGTGTGAAAGTTATGGTCATTTCTACGTTCCGGGCAACCTAGGCTTCACTCTAGGGCGTTGTTCCACCAGATGCAATTTTTAGGGCCTAAGAAGTCAACGCCAGAAGCATAAAACACTATATAAATACAACAGTTTTTCCATCATATAAAACGAATAATTGCAACCAGGATGAAAGTTATTGTCATTTCTACTTTCCGGGCAACCTAGGCTTCACCCTAGGGCGTTGCTCCAACAGATCGAATAGTTAGGGCCTTAGAAATCAACGCCCCAAGCATAAAATACAAAATAAATAGAACAGTTTTTCCATCGTATAAAACGAATAATTGCAACCAGTGTGGAAGTTATGGTCATTTCTACGTTCCGGGCAACCTAGGCTTCACTCTAGGGCGCTGCTCCACCAAATCGAATAGTTAGGGCCTTAGAAATCAACGCCCGAAGCATAAAATACAAAATAAATAAAACAGTTTTTCCATCGTATAAAACGAATAATTGCAACCAGTATGAAAGTTAACGTCATTTCTACTTTCGGGGCAACATAGGCTTCACCCTTGGGCGTTGCACCAACAGATTGAATTGTTAGGCCCTTAGAAGTCAACGCCCGAAGCATAAAATACAAAATAAACAGAACAGTTTTTCCATCGTATAAAACTAATAATTGCTACCGGTGTGAAAGTTATGGTGATTTCTCCGTTCCGGGCAGCCTAGGCTTCACTCTAGGGCATTGCTCCACCAGATCGAATAGTTCGGGCCTTAGAAGTCAACGCCAGAAGCATAAAATACAATAAAGATGCAAAGGTTTTTCTATTGTATAACAGGAATAACTGCAAACAGTGTTAAAGTAATGGTCATTTCCATGTTCCGGGCAACCAAGTCTTCACTCTAGGGCGTTGTTCCACCAGATCGAATAGTTAGGGCCTAAGAAGTCAACGGCAGAAGAATAAAATACAATATAAGTACAGAAGCTTTTCCATCGTATAAAATGAATAATTGCAAACATTGTGAAAGTAATGGTCATTTCTACGTTCCGAGCAACCTAGACTTCACCCAAGGGCGTTGTTCCACCAGATGGAATAGTTAGGGCCTTAGAAGTCAACGCCCGAAGCATAAAATACAAAATAAATAAAACAGTTTTTCCATCGTATAAAACGAATAATTGCAACCAGTATGAAAGTTAACGTCATTTCTACTTTCGGGGCAACATAGGCTTCACCCTTGGGCGTTGCACCAACAGATTGAATAGTTAGGCCCTTAGAAGTCAACGCCCGAAGCATAAAATACAAAATAAATAGAACAGTTTTTCCATCGTATAAAACGAATAATTGCAACCAGTGTGATGGTAATGGTTTTTCCTACGTTCCGGGCAACCTAGGCTTCAATCTAGGGCGGTGCTCCACCAGATCGAATAGCTAGGGCCTTAGAAGTCAACGCCTGAAGTATAAAATACAATAAAAATGCAACAGTCTTTCCATCCTATAACAGGAATAACTGCAACCCGTTTGAAAGTGATGGTCATTTCTACGTTCCAGGCAACCTAGGATTCACCCTAGGGCGTTGCTCCACCAGATCGAATAGTTCGGGCCTAAGAAGTCAACGCCAGAAGCATAAAATACAATAAAGATGCAAAGGTTTTTCCATCGTATAACAGGAATAACTGCAAACAGTGTTAAAGTAATGGTCATTTCCATGTTCCGGGCAACCAAGTCTTCACTCAAGGGCGTTGTTCCGCCAGATCGAATAGTTAGGGCCTAAGAAGTCAACGCCAGAAGCATAAAATACGATATAAATACAACAGTTTCTCCATCGTATAAAACGAATGATAGTAACCAGTGTGAAAGTTATGGTCATTTCTACGTTCCGGGCAACCTAGGCTTCACTCTAGGGCGTTGTTCCACCAGATGCAATTTTTAGGGCCTAAGAAGTCAACGCCAGAAGCATAAAACACTATATAAATACAACAGTTTTTCCATCATATAAAACGAATAATTGCAACCAGGATGAAAGTTATTGTCATTTCTACTTTCCGGGCAACCTAGGCTTCACCCTAGGGCGTTGCTCCAACAGATCGAATAGTTAGGGCCTTAGAAATCAACGCCCCAAGCATAAAATACAAAATAAATAGAACAGTTTTTCCATCGTATAAAACGAATAATTGCAACCAGTGTGGAAGTTATGGTCATTTCTACGTTCCGGGCAACCTAGGCTTCACTCTAGGGCGTTGCTCCACCAAATCGAATAGTTAGGGCCTTAGAAGTCAACGCCCGAAGCATAAAATACAAAATAAATAAAACAGTTTTTCCATCGTATAAAACGAATAATTGCAACCAGTATGAAAGTTAACGTCATTTCTACTTTCGGGGCAACATAGGCTTCACCCTTGGGCGTTGCACCAACAGATTGAATAGTTAGGCCCTTAGAAGTCAACGCCCGAAGCATAAAATACAAAATAAATAGAACAGTTTTTCCATCGTATAAAACGAATAATTGCAACCAGTGTGATGGTAATGGTTTTTCCTATGTTCCGGGCAACCTAGGCTTCAATCTAGGGCGGTGCTCCACCAGATCGAATAGCTAGGGCCTTAGAAGTCAACGCCTGAAGTATAAAATACAATAAAAATGCAACAGTCTTTCCATCCTATAACAGGAATAACTGCAACCCGTTTGAAAGTGATGGTCATTTCTACGTTCCAGGCAACCTAGAATTCACCCTAGGGCGTTGTTACACCAGATGGAATAGTTAGGGCCTAAGAAGTCAACGCCAGAAGCATAAAACACTATATAAATACAACAGCTTTTCCAACATATAAAACGGATAATTGCAACCAGGATGAAAGTTATGGTCATTTCTACTTTCCGGGCAACCTAGGCTTCACCCTAGGGCGTTGCTCCAACAGATCGAATAGTTAGGGCCTTAGAAATCAACGCCCCAAGCATAAAATACAAAATAAATAGAACAGTTTTTCCATCGTATAAAACGAATAATTGCAACCAGTGTGGAAGTTATGGTCATTTCTACGTTCCGGGCAACCTAGGCTTCACTCTAGGGCGTTGCTCCACCAAATCGAATAGTTAGGGCCTTAGAAGTCAACGCCCGAAGCATAAAATACAAAATAAATAAAACAGTTTTTCCATCGTATAAAACGAATAATTGCAACCAGTATGAAAGTTAACGTCATTTCTACTTTCGGGGCAACATAGGCTTCACCCTTGGGCGTTGCACCAACAGATTGAATAGTTAGGCCCTTAGAAGTCAACGCCCGAAGCATAAAATACAAAATAAATAGAACAGTTTTTCCATCGTATAAAACGAATAATTGCAACCAGTGTGATGGTAATGGTTTTTCCTATGTTCCGGGCAACCTAGGCTTCAATCTAGGGCGGTGCTCCACCAGATCGAATAGCTAGGGCCTTAGAAGTCAACGCCTGAAGTATAAAATACAATAAAAATGCAACAGTCTTTCCATCCTATAACAGGAATAACTGCAACCCGTTTGAAAGTGATGGTCATTTCTACGTTCCAGGCAACCTAGGATTCACCCTAGGGCGTTGTTACACCAGATGGAATAGTTAGGGCCTAAGAAGTCAACGCCAGAAGCATAAAACACTATATAAATACAACAGCTTTTCCAACATATAAAACGGATAATTGCAACCAGGATGAAAGTTATGGTCATTTCTACTTTCCGGGCAACCTAGGTTTCACACTGGGGCGTTGCTCCAACAGATTGAATAGTTAGGGCCTTAGAAGTCAATGCCCGAAGCATAAAATACAATATAAATACAACAGTTTTTCCATCGTATAAAACGAATAATTGCAACCAGTGTGGAAGTTATGGTCATTTCTACGTTCCGGGCAACCTAGGCTTCACTCTAGGGCGCTGCTCCACCAAATGGAATAGTTAGGGCCTTAGAAGTCAACGCCCGAAGCATAAAATACAAAATAAATGAAACAGTTTTTCCATCGTATAAAACGAATAATTGCAACCAGTATGAAAGTTAACGTCATTTCTACTTTCGGGGCAACATAGGCTTCACCCTTGGGCGTTGCACCAACAGACTGAATAGTTAGGGCCACAGCAGTCAACGCCCGAAGCATAAAATACAAAATAAATAGAACAGTTTTTCCATCGTATAAAAAGAATTGCTACCGGTGTGAAAGTTATGGTCATTTCGCCGTTCCGGGCAGCCTAGGCTTCACTCTAGGGCATTGCTCCACCAGATCGAATAGTTCGGGCCTTAGAAGTCAACGCCAGAAGCATAAAATACAATAAAGATGCAAAGGTTTTTCCATCGTATAACAGGAATAACTGCAAACAGTGTTAAAGTAATGGTCATTTCCATGTTCCGGGCAACCAAGTCTTCACTCTAGGGCGTTGTTCCGCCAGATCGAATAGTTAGGGCCTAAGAAGTCAACGGCAGAAGAATAAAATACAATATAAGTACAAAAGCTTTTCCATCGTATAAAATGAATAATTGCAAACAGTGTGAAAGTAATGGTCATTTCTACGTTCCGGTCAACCTAGGCGTCACTCTAGGGCGTTGCTCCTCCACATCTAATAGCTACGGCTTTAGAAGTCAACGCCAGAAGCATAAAATACGATATAAATACAACAGCTTTTCCATCGTACAAAACGATTAATGGCAACCAGTGTGAATGTTCTGGTCATTTCTACTTTCCGGGCAACCTGGGCTACGCCCTAGGGCGTTGCTCCAGCAGATTGAATAGTTAGGGCCTTAGAAGTCAATGCCCGAAGCGTAAAATGCAATAAAAGTACAACAGTTTTTCCATCATATAACTGGAGTAATTGCAACCAGTTTGAAAGTGATGGTCATTTCTACGTTCCGGGCAACCTCGGCTTCACTCTAGGGCGTTGCTCCACCAGATCGAATAGTTAGTGCCTTAGAAGGCAACGCCAGAGGCATAATATACAATATAAATATAACAGTTTTTCCATCGTATAAAACGAATAATAGCAACCAGTGTGAATGTTATGGTCATTTCTACGTTCCGGGCAACCTAGTCTTCAGTCTAGGGCATCGCTCCACCAGATCGAATAGTTAGGGCCTTAGAAGTCAACGCCAGAAGCATAAAATACGATAAAGATGCAACACTTTTACCATTGTATAAAACGAATAATTGCAACCAGTGTGAATGTTATGGTCATTTCTACATTCCGAGCAACCTAGGATTCACTCTAGGGTGTTGCTCCACCAGATCGAATAGGTAGGGCCATAGAAGTCAATGCCCGAAGCATAAAATACAATATAAATACAACAGTTTTTCCATCGAATAAAACGAATAATTGCAACCAGTGTGAAAGTTAACGTCATTTCTACTTTCCGGGCAACCTAGACTTCACCCTAGGGCGTTGCTCCAACAGATCAATCAGTTAGGGCCTTAGAAGTCAACGCCCGAAGCATAAAATGCAAAATAAATAGAACAGTTTTTCCAGTGCATAAAACGAATAATTGCTACCAGTGTAAAAGTTATGGTCATCTCTACGTTCCGGGCAACCTAGGCTTCACTCTAGGGCGTTGCTCCACCAGATCGAATAGTTAGGGCCTTCGAAGTCCACGCCAGAAGCGTAAAATACGATAGAGATGCAACAGTTTTTCCATCGTATAAAACGAATGCTTGCAACCAGTGTGAAATTTATGGTCATTCCTACATTCCGAGCAGCCTAGGCTTCACTCTAGAGCGTTGCTCCACAAGATCGAATAGTTAGGTCCTTAGACGTCAACGCCAAAAGCATAAAATACGATATAAATACAACAGTTTGTCCATCGTATAACAGGAATAATTGCAACCAGTGTGAATGTAATGGTCATTTCTACGTTCCGGGCAACCTGGGACTCATTCTAGGGCGTTGCTCCAACAGATTGAACAGTTAGCGCCTTAAAAGTCAATGCCCGAAGCATAAAATGCAATAAAAATACAACAGATTTTCCATCGTATAACAGGAATAATTGCAACCAGTGTGAAAGTAATGGTCATTTCTACGTACCGGACAACCTAGGTTTCACTCCATGGCGTTGCTCCACCAGATCGAATAGTTAGGTCCTAAGAAGTCAACGCCAGAAGCATAAAATACGAAATAAATACAACAGCTTTTCCATCGCATAAAACGAATAATTGCAACCAGTGTGAAAGTAATGGTCATTTCTACGTTCCGAGAAACCTTGGCGTCACTCTAGGGCGTTGCTGCACCAGATCGAATAGATAGGGACTTAGAATTCATCGCTAAAAGCATAAAACACAATTGAAATACAACATTTTTTCCATCGTATAACAGGAATAATTGCAACCAGTGTGAAATTTATGGTCATTCCTACATTCCGAGCAACCTAGGCTTCACCCTAGAGCGTTGTCCCACAAGATCGAATAGTTAGGTCCTTAGACGTCAACGCCAGAAGCATAAAATACGATATAAATACAACAGTTTGTCCATCGTAGAACAGGAATAATTGCAACCAGTGTGAAAGTTATGGTCATTTCTACGTTCCGGGCAACCTAGGCTTCACTCTTGGGCGTTGATCCACCAGAGCGAATAGTTAGGGCCTAAGAATTCAACGCCAGAAGGATAAAATACAATATAAGTTCAACAGTTATTCCATCGTATAAAATGAGTAGTTGCAAACATTGTGAAAGTACTGGTCATTTCTACGTTCCGGGTAACCTAGGCTTCACTCTAGGGCGTTGTTCCACCAGATCGAATAGTTAGGGCCTAAGATGTGAACGCCAGAAGCTTAAAATACAATATAAATACAACAGTTTTTCCATCATATAAAACGAATAATTGCAACCAGTATGAAAGTTATGGTCATTTCTACTTTCCGGGCAACCTAGGATTCACCCTAGGGCGTTGCTCAAACCGATGGAATAGCTAGGGCCTTAGAAATCAATGCCCGACGCATAAAATGTAATAAAAATACAACAGTTTTTACATCCTGTAAAAGGAATAGTTGCAACCTGTTTGAAAGTGGTGGTCATTTCCACGTACCGGGCAGCCTAGGCTTCACACTAGGGAGCGGCTCCACCAGATCGAATAGTTAGGGCCTTACAAGTCAACGCCAGAAGCATAAAATGCAATAAAAATGCAACAGTTTTTCCATCGTATAACAGGAATAACTGCAACCAGTGTGAAAGTACTGGTCATATCTACGTTCCGGGTAACCTAGCTGTCACTATAGGGCGTTGCTCCACCATATGTAATAGCTACGGCCTTAGAAGTCAACGCCAGAAGCATAAAATACAATAAAAATGCAACCGTTTTTCCATCGTATATCATGACTAATTGCAACCAGTGCGAAAGTAATGATCATATCGACGTTTCGGGCATCCTAGACTTAACTCTGAGGCGTTGCTCCACCAGATCGAATAGTTAGGGCCTTAGAAGCCATCGCCAGAAGCATAAACTACAAAATAAATACAACGGTCTTTCCATCATATAAAATGAATAATTGCCTCCTGTGTGAAAGTAATGGTATTTCTACGATCCGGGCAACCTAGGATTCGCTCTAGGGCGTTGCTCCGCCAGAGGGAATAGCTAGGGTCTTAGAATTAATAGCCAGAATCATGAAATACAAGATAAATACAACAGATTTTCCATCGTATAAAATGAATAATTGCAAGCAGTGTGAAAGTAATGGTCATTTCTACGTCCCGGACAACCTAGGCTTCACTACAGAGCGTTGCTCCTCCAGGTGGAATAGCTAGGGACTTAGAATTAATCGCCAGAATCATAAAGTACGGTAAACATACAACCGTTTTTCCATCGTATAACAGGACTAATTGCAACCAGTGTGAAAGTTATGGTCATTTCTACATTCCGAGCAACCTAGGATTCACTCTAGGGCGTTTTTCCACCAGACCGAATAGTTAGGGCCTAAGAAGTCAACGCCAGAAGAATAAAATCAATATAAGTACAACAGTTTTTCCATCGTATAAAATGAATAATTGCAAACATTGTGAAAGTAATGGTCATTTCTACGATCCGGGCAACCTAGGGGTCACTCTAGGGCGTTGCTCCACCACATCTAATAGCTACTGCCTTAGAAGTCAACGTCAGAAGCATAAAATACAATATAAATATAACAGTTTTTCCATCGTATAAAACGAATAATAGCAACCAGTGTGAAAGTTATGGTCATTTCTACGTACCGGCCAACCTAGGTTTCACTCCATGGCGTTGCTCCACCAGATCGAATAGCTAGGTCCTAAGAAGTCAACGCCAGAAGCATAAAATATGAAATAAATACAACAGCTTGTCCATCGTATAAAACGAATAATTGCAACCAGTGTGAAAGTAATGGTCATTTCTACGTTCCGAGAAACCTTGGCGTCACTCTAGGGCGTTGCTGCACCAGATCGAATAGATAGGGACTTAGAATTCATCGCTAAAAGCATAAAACGCAATTAAAATACAACAGTTTGTCCATCGTAGAACAGGAATAATTGCAACCAGTGTGAAAGTTATGGTCATTTCTACGTTCCGGGCAACCTAGGCTTCACCCTAGGGCGTTGCTCCAACAGATCGAATAGTTAGAGCCTTCGAAGTCACGCCAGAAGCGTAAAATACGATAAAGATGCAACAGTTTTTCCATCGTATAAAACGAATGATTGCGACCAGTGTGAAATTTATGGTCATTCCTACATTCCGAGTAGCCTAGGCTTCACTCTAGAGCGTTGCTCCACAAGATCGAATAGTTAGGTCCTTAGACGTCAACGCCAGAAGCATAAAATACGATATAAATACAACAGTTTGTCCATCGTAGAACAGGAATAATTGCAACCAGTGTGAAAGTTATGGTCACTTCTGCGTTCCGGGCAACCTAGGCTTCACCCTAGGGCGTTGCTCCAACAGATTGAATAGTTAGGGCCTTAAAAGTCAATGGCCGTAGCATAAAATGCAATAAAAGTACAACAGTTTTTCCATCGTATAACAGGAATAATTGCAACCAGTGTGAAAGTAATGGTCATTTCTACGTACCGGGCAACCTAGGTTTCACTCCATGGCGTTGCTCCACCAGATCGAATAGCTAGGTCCTAAGAAGTCAACGCCAGAAGGATAAAATACAATATAAGTTCAACAGTTATTCCATCGTATAAAATGAGTAGTTGCAAACATTGTGAAAGTACTGGTCATTTCTACGTTCCGGGTAACCTAGGCTTCACTCTATGGCGTTGTTCCACCAGATCGAATAGTTAGGGCCTAAGAAGTCAACGCCATAAGAATAAAATACAATATAAACATAACAGTTTTTCTATCGAATAACACGAATAATAGCAACCAGTGTGAAAGTTATGGTCATTTCTATGTTCCGGGCAACCTAGGCTTCACCCTAGGGCGTTGCTCCAACAGATTGAATAGTTAGGGCCTTAGAAGTCAATGCCCGAAGAATAAAATGCAATAAAAATACAACAGCTTTTCCATCATATAACAGGAATAATTGCAGCCAGTTTGAAAGTGATGGTCATTTCTACGTTCCGAGCAACCTAGGCTTCACTCTAGGGCGTTGCTGCACCAGATCGAATTGCTAGGGCCTTAGAAGTCAACACCCGAAGCATAAAATACAAAATAAATAGTACAGTTCTTCCATCGTATAAAACGAATAATTGCTACCAATGTTGACGTTATGGTCATTTCTACTTTCCGGGCAACCTAGGCTTCACCCTAGGGCGTTGTTCCGCCAGATGGAATAGTTAGGGCCTATGAAGTCAACGCCAGAAGCATAAAACACGATATAAATACAACAGTTTTTCCACCGTATAAAACGAATAATCGCAACCAGTGTGATAGTTATGCTCATTTCTACGTTCCGGGCAACCTAGGCTTCACCCTAGGGCGTTGCTCCAACAGATTGAATAGTTAGGGCCTTAAAAGTCAATGGCCGTAGCATAAAATGCAATAAAAATACAACAGTTTTTCCATTGTATAACAGGAATAATTGCTACCAGTGTGAAAGTAATGGTCATTTCTACGTTCCGGGCAACATAGGTTTCACTCTAGGGCGTTGTCCCACCAGATCGAATAGTTAGGGCCTAAGAAGTCAACGTCAGAAGCATAAAATACAATATAAACATAACAGTTTTTCCATCGTATAAAGCGAATAAAAGCAAGCAGTGTGAAAGTTATGGTCATTTCTATGTTCCGGGCAACCTAGGCTTCACCCTAGGGAGTTGTTCCACCAGATCGAATAGTTAGGGCCTAAGAAGTGAGCGCCAGAAGCATAAAATACAATATAAATACAACAGTTTTTCCATCATATAAAACGAATAATTGCAACCAGTATGAAAGTTATGGTCATTTCTACTTTCCGGGAAACCTAGGCTTCACCATAGGGCGTTGCTCGAACCGATGGAATTGCTAGGGCCTTAGAAGTCAATGCCCGACGCATAAAATGCAATAAAAATACAACAGTTTTTACATCCTATAACAGGAATAGTTGCAACCAGTTTGAAAGTGGTGGTCATTTCTACGTACCGGGCAACCTAGGCTTCACTCTAGGGCGTGGCTCCACCAGATCGAATAGTTAGGTCCTTAGAAGTTAACGCCCGAAGCATAAAATACAAAATAAATAGAACAGTTTTTCCATCGTAGAACAGGAATAATTGCAACCAGTGTGAAAGTTATGGTCATTTCTGCGTTCCGGGCAACCTAGGCTTCACTCTAGGGCGTTGCTCCACCAGATCGAATAGTTAGTGCCTTAGAAGTCAACGCCAGAAGCATAAAATACAATATAAATACAACAGCTTTTTCCATCGTATGAAACGAGTAATTGCAACCAGTATGAAACTTATGGTCATTTCTACTTTCCGAGCAACCTAGGCTTCACCCTAGAGCGTTGCTCCAACAGATTGAATAGTTAGGACCTTAGAAGTCAACGCCCGAACCGTAAAATGCAAAAAAAATACAACAGTGTTTCCATCATATAACAGGAATAATTGCAACCAGCTTGAAAGTGATGGCCAATTCTACGTTCCGGGCAACCTAGGCTTCGCTCTAGGGCGTAGCTCCACCAGATCGAATAGATAGTGCCTTAGAAGTCAACGCCAGAAGCATAAAATACAATATAAATACAACAGCTTTTCCATCGTATAAAACGAATAATTGCAACCAGTATGAAACTTACGGTCATTTCTACTTTCCGAGCAACCTAGGCTTCACCCTAGGGCGTTGCTCCAACAGATTGAATAGTTAGGGCCTTAGAAGTCAACGCCCGAAGCATAAAATGCAATAAAAATACAACAGTGTTTGCATCGTATAACAGGAATAATTGCAACCAGTTTGAAAGTGACGGCCAATTCTACGTTCCGGGCAACCTAGGTTTCACTCCAGGGCGTTGCTCCACCAGACCGAATAGTTACGGCCTAAGAAGTCAACGCCAGAAGCATAAAATACAATATAAATACAACAGTTTTTCCATCGTATAAAACGAATAATTGCAACCAGTTTGAAAGTGATGGCCAATTCTACCTTCCGGGCAACCTAGGCTTCACTCTAGGGCGTTTCTCCACCAGATCGAATAGTTAGTGCCTTACAAGTCAACGCCAGAAGCATAAAATACAATATAAATACAACAGTTTTTCCATCGTATAAAACGAATAATTGCAACCAGTATGAAACTTATGGTCATTTCTACTTTCCGAGCAACCTCGGCTTCACCCTAGGGCGTTGCTCCAACAGATTGAATAGTTAGGGCCTTAGAAGTCAACGCCCGAACCCTATAATATAAAAAAAATACAACAGTGTTTCCATCATATAACAGGAATAATTGCAACCAGTTTGAAAGTGATGGCCAATTCTACGTTCCGGGCAACCTAGGTTTCACTCCAGGGCGTTCCTCCACCAGACCCAATAGTGACGGTCTAAGCAGTCAACGCCAGAAGCATAAAAAACGATATAAATACAACAGCTTTTCCACCGTATAAAACGAATAATTGCAACCAGTGTGAAGGTAATGGTCATTTCTACGTTCCGAGCACCCTAGGCGTCACTCTAGGGCGTGGCTCCACCACATCTAATAGCTACGGCCTTAGAAGTCAACGCCAGGGGCATAAAATACAATATAAATACAACAGCGTTTCCATCGTATAAAACGAATAATTGCAAGCAGTGTGAAAGTTATGGTTATTTCTACATTCCGAGCAACCTAGGCTTCACTCTAGGGCGTTGCTCCACCAGATCGAATAGTTAGGTCCTTAGAAGTAAACGCCAGAAGCATAAAATACGATATAAATACAACAGCTTTTCCATCGTATAAAAGGATTAATTGCAACCAGTTTGAAAGTGATGGTCATTTCTACTTTCCGAGCAACCTAGGCTCACCCTAGGGCGTTGCTCCAACAGATTGAATAGTTAGGGTCTTAGAGGTCAACGCCCGAAGCATAAAATGCAATAAAAATACAACAGTGTTTCCATCATATAACAGGAATAATTGCAACCAGTTTGAAAGTGATGGCCAATTCTACGTTCCGGGCAAGCTAGGCTTCACTCTAGGGCATTGCTCCACCAGATCGAATAGTTAGTGCCTTAGAAGTCAACGCCAGAAGCATAAAATACAATATAAATACAACAGCTTTTCCATCGTATAAAACGAATAATTGCAACCAGTATGAAACTTATGGTCATTTCTACTTTCCGAGCAACCTAGGCTTCACCCTAGGGCGTTGCTCCAACAGATTGAATAGTTAGGGCCTTAGAAGTCAACGAACGAAGCATAAAATGCAATAAAGATGCAACAGTGTTTCCATCATATAACAGGAATAATTGCGACCAGTTTGAAAGTGATGGCCAATTCTACGTTCCGGGCAACCTAGGCTTCACTCTAGGGCGTTGCTCCACCAGATCGAATAGTTAGTGCCTTAGAAGTCAACGCCAGAAGCATAAGATACAATATAAATACAACAGTTTTTCCATCGTATGAAACAAATAATTGCAACCAGTATGAAACTTATGGTTATTTCTACTTTCCGAGCAACCTAGGCTTCACCCTAGGGCGTAGCTCCAACGGATTGAATAGTTAGGGCCTTAGAAGTCAACGCCCGAAGCATAAAATACGAAATAAATAGAACAGTTTTTCCATTGTATAAAACGAATAATTGCTACCAGTGTAAAAGTTATGGTCATTTCTACGTTCCGGGCAACCTCGGCTTCACTCTAGGGCGTTGTTCCGCCAGATCGAATGGTTAGGGCCTAAGAAGTCAACGCCAGAAGCATAAAATACGATATAAATACAACAGCTTTTCCACCGTATAAAACGAATAATTGCAACCAGTGTGAAAGTTATGGCCATTTCTACGTTCCGGGCAACCTAGGTTTCACTCTATGGCGTTCTTCCATCACATCGAATAGCTACGGCCTCAGAAGTCAACGCCTGAAGTATAAAATACAATAAAAATACAACAGTCTTTCCATTCTATAACAGGAATAATTGCAACCCGTGTGAAAGTGATGGTCATTTCTACGTTCCGGGCAACCTAGGCTTCACTCTAGGGCGTTGTTCCGCCAGATCGAATAGTTAGGGCCTAAGAAGTCAACGCCAGAAGCATAAAATACAATACAAATATAACAGTTTTTCCATCGTAGAAAACGAATAATAGCAACCAGTGTGAAAGTTATGGTCATTTCTACGTTCAGGGCAACCTAGGCTCCACCCTAGGCCGTTGTTCCACCTGATCGAATAGTTAGGGCCTAAGAAGTGAACGCCAGAAGCATAAAATACAATATAAATACAACAGTTTTTCCATCATATATAACGAATAATTGCAACCAGTATGAAAGTTATGGTCATTTTTACTTTCCGGGCAACCTAGGCTTCACCCTAGGGCATTGCTCCAACAGATTGAATAGTTAGGGCCTTAGAAGTCAATGCTCGAAGCATAAAATGCAATAAAAATACAACAGTTTTTCCATCATATAACAGGAATAATTGCAACCAGTTTGAAAGTGATGGTCATTTCCACGTTCCGGGCAACATAGGCTTCACTCTATGCCGTTGCTCCACTAGATCGAATAGTTAGTACCTTAGAAGTCAACGCCAGATGTATAAAATACAATATAAATACAACAGTTTTTCCATCGGATAAAACGAATAATTGCAACCAGTGTGAAAGTTAACGTCATTTCTACTTTCCGGGCTACCTAGGCTTCACCCTAGGGCGTTGCTCCAACAGATTGAGTTGTTAGGGCCTTAGAAGTCAACGCCCGAAGCATAAAATGCCATAAAAATACAACAGCTTTTCCATCGTATAACAGGATTAATTGCAACCAGTTTGAAAGTGATGGTCATTTCTACGTTCCGGGCTACCTAGGCTTCACTCTAGGGCGTTGCTCCACTAGATCGAATAGCTAGGGCCTTAGAAGTCAACGCCAGAAGCATAAAATACAATATAAATACAACAGTTTTTCCATCGTATAAAACGAATAATTGCAACCAGTATGAAACTTATGGTCATTTCTACTTTCCGAGCAAGGTAGGCTTCACCCTAGGGCGTTGCTCCAACAGATTGAATAGTTAGGGCCTTAGAAGTCAACGCCCGAAGCATAAAATGCAATTAAAATACAACAGTGTTTCCATCATATAACAGGAATAATTGCAACCAGTTTGAAAGTGATGGCCAATTCTACGTTCCGGGCAACCTAGGCTTCACTCTAGGGCGTTGCTCCACCAGATCGAATAGTTAGTGCCTTAGAAGTCAACGCCAGAAGCATAAAATACGATATGAATACAACAGCTTTTCCATCGTATAAAAGGATTAATTGCAACCAGTTTGAAAGTGATGGTCATTTCTCCTTTCCGGGCAACCTCGGCTTCACTCTAGGGCGTTGCTCCGCTAGATCGAACAGCTGGGGCCTTAGAAGTCAACGCCAGAAGCATAAAATACAATATAAATACAACAGTTTTTCCATCGTATAAAACGAATAATTGCAACCAGTATGAAACTTATGGTCATTTCTACATTCCGAGCAACCTAGGCTTTCACCCTAGGGCGTCGCTCCAACAGATTGAATAGTTAGGGTCTTAGAAGTCAACGCCCGAACCATAAAATGCAAAAAAAATACAACAGTGCTTCCATCATATAACAGGAATAATTGCAACTAGCTTGATAGTGATGGCCAATACTACGTTCCGGGCAGCCTAGGCTTCACTCTAGGGCGTTGCTCCACCAGATCGAATAGCTAGTGCCTTAGAAGTTAACGCCAGAAGCATAAAAAACACTATAAATGCAACAGCTTTTCCATCGTATAAAACGAATAATTGCAACCAGTATGAAACTTATGGTCATTTCTACTTTCCGAGCAACCTAGGCTTCACCCTAGGGCGTTGCTCCAACGGATTGAATAGTTAGGGCCTTAGAAGTCAACGCCCGAACTATAAAATTCAAAAAAAATACAGCAGTGTTTCCATCATATAACAGGTATAATTGCAGCCAGTTTGAAATTGATGGCCAATTCTACGTTCCGGCCAACCTAGGCATCACTCTCTTGCGTTGCTGCACCAGATCGAATAGTTAGTGCCTAAGAGGTCAACGCCAGAAGCATAAAATACGATATAAATACAACAGTTTTTCCATCGTATAAAACGAATAATTGCTACCAGTATGAAACTTATGGTCATTTCTACGTTCCGGGCAACCTAGGCTTCACTCTAGGGCGTTGCTCCACCAGATCGAATAGCTAGTGCCTTAGAAGTTAACGCCAGAAGCATAAAAAACACTATAAATGCAACGGCTTTTCCATCGTATAAAACGAATAATTGCAACCAGTATGAAACTTATGGTCATTTCTACGTTCCGAGCAACCTAGGCTTCGCCCTAGGGCGTTGCTCCAACGGATTGAATAGTTAGGGCCTTAGAAGTCAACGCCCGAACTATAAAATTCAAAAAAAATACAGCAGTGTTTCCATCATATAACAGGTATAATTGCAGCCAGTTTGAAATTGATGGCCAATTCTACGTTCCGGGCAACCTAGGCATCACTGTCTTGCGTTGCTGCACCAGATCGAATAGTTAGTGCCTAAGAGGTCAACGCCAGAAGCATAAAATACGATATAAATACAACAGTTTTTCCATCGTATAAAACGAATAATTGCAACCAGTATGAAACTTATGGTCATTTCTACTTTCCGAGCAACCTAGGCTTCACCCTAGGGCGTTGCTCCAGCAGATTGAATAGTTAGGGCCTTAGAAGTCAACGCCCGAACCATAAAAAGCAATAAAAATACAACAGTGTGTCCATCATATATCAGGATTAATTGCAACCAGTTTGAAAGTGATGGTCATTTCTCCTTTCCGGGCAACCTCGGCTTCACTCTAGGGCGTTGCTCCACCAGATCGAATAGTTAGTGCCTTAGAAGTCAACGCCAGATGTATAAAATACAATATAAGTACAACAGTTTTTCCATCGTATAAAACGAATAATTGTAACCAGTTTGAAGGTGATGGCCAATTCTACCTTCCGGGCAACCTAGGCTTCACTCTAGGGCGTTGCTCCACCAGATCGAATAGATAGTGCCTTAGAAGTCAACGCCAGAAGCATAAAATACAATATAAATACAACAGTTTTTCCATCGTATAAAACGAATAAATGCAACCAGTATGAAACTTATGGTCATTTCTACTTTCGGAGCAACCTAGGCTTCACCCTAGGGCGTTGCTCCAACAGATTGGATAGTTAGGGCCTTAGAAGTCAACGCCCGAAGCATAAAATGCAATTAAAATACAACAGTGTTTCCATCATATAACAGGAATAATTGCAACCAGTTTGAAAGTGATGGCCAATTCTACGTTCCGGGCAACCTAGGCTTCACTCTAGGGCGTTGCTCCACCAGATCGAATAGTTAGTGCCTTAGAAGTCAACGCCAGAAGCATAAAATACGATATGAATACAACAGCTTTTCCATCGTATAAAAGGATTAATTGCAACCAGTTTGAAAGTGATGGTCATTTCTCCTTTCCGGGCAACCTCGGCTTCACTCTAGGGCGTTGCTCCGCTAGATCGAACAGCTAGGGCCTTAGAAGTCAACGCCAGAAGCATAAAATACAATATAAATACAACAGTTTTTCCATCGTATAAAACGAATAATTGCAACCAGTATGAAACTTATGGTCATTTCTACATTCCGAGCAACCTAGGCTTTCACCCTAGGGCGTTGCTCCAACAGATTGAATAGTTAGGGTCTTAGAAGTCAACGCCCGAACCATAAAATGCAAAAAAAATACAACAGTGCTTCCATCATATAACAGGAATAATTGCAACTAGTTTGAAAGTGATGGCCAATACTACGTTCCGGGCAACCTAGGCTTCACTCTAGGGCGTTGCTCCACCAGATCAAATAGCTAGTGCCTTAGAAGTTAACGCCAGAAGCATAAAAAACACTATAAATGCAACAGCTTTTCCATCGTATAAAACGAATAATTGCAACCAGTATGAAACTTATGGTCATTTCTACTTTCCGAGCAACCTAGGCTTCACCCTAGGGCGTTGCTCCAACGGATTGAATAGTTAGGGCCTTAGAAGTCAACGCCCGAACTATAAAATTCAAAAAATATACAGCAGTGTTTCCATCATATAACAGGTATAATTGCAGCCAGTTTGAAATTGATGGCCAATTCTACGTTCCGGGCAACCTAGGCATCACTGTCTTGCGTTGCTGCACCAGATCGAATAGTTAGTGCCTAAGAGGTCAACGCCAGAAGCATAAAATACGATATAAATACAACAGTTTTTCCATCGTATAAAACGAATAATTGCAACCAGTATGAAACTTATGGTCATTTCTACTTTCCGAGCAACCTAGGCTTCACCCTAGGGCGTTGCTCCAGCAGATTGAATAGTTAGGGCCTTAGAAGTCAACGCCCGAACCATAAAAAGCAATAAAAATACAACAGTGTATCCATCATATAACAGGAATAATTGCAACCAGTTTGAAAGTGATGGCCAATTCTACGTTCCGGGCAACCTAGGTTTCACTCTAGGGCGTTGCTCCACCAGATCGAATAGTTACGGCCTAAGAAGTCAACGCCAGAAGCATAAAAAACGATATAAATACAACAGCGTTTCCATCGTATAAAACGAATAATTGCAACCAGTGTGAAATTTATGGTCATTTCTACATTCCGAGCAACCTAGGATTCACTCTAGGGCGTTGCTCCACCAGATCGAATAGTCAGGTCCTTAGAAGTAAACGCCAGAAGCATAAAATACGATTTAATACAACAGCTTTTCCATCGTATAAAAGGATTAATTGCAACCAGTTTGAAAGTGATGGTCATTTCTCCTTTCCGGGCAACCTCGGCTTCACTCTGTGGCGTTGCTCCACTAGATCGAACTGTTAGGGCCTTAGAAGTCAACGCTAGAAGCATAAAATACAATATAAATACAACAGCTTTTTCCATCGTATAAAACGAGTAATTGCAACCAGTTTGAAACTTATGGTCATTTCTACTTTCCGAGCAACCTAGGCTTCACCCTAGGACGTTGCTCCAACAGATTGAATAGTCAGGGCCTTAGAAGTCAACGCCCGAAGCATAAAATGCAATAAAAATACAACAGTGTATCCATCATATAACAGGAATAATTGCAACCAGTTTGAAAGTGATGGCCAATTCTACGTTCCGGGCAACCTAGGCTTCACTCTAGGGCGTTGCTCCACCAGATCGAATAGTTACGGCCTAAGAAGTCAACGCCAGAAGCATAAAAAACGATATAAATACAACAGCTTTTCCATCGTATAAAACGGATAATTGCAACCAGTGTGAAAGTAATGGTTATTTCTACGTTCCGAGCACCATAGGCATCACTCTAGGGCGTTGCTCCACCACATCTAATAGCTACGGCCTTAGAAGTCAACGCCAGAGGCATAAAATACAATATAAATACAACAGCGTTTCCATCGTATAAAACGAATAATTGCAAGCAGTGTGATAGTTATGGTCATTTCTACATTCCGAGCAACCTAGGCTTCACTCTAGGGCGTTGCTCCACCAGATCGAATAGTTAGGTCCTTAGAAGTAAACGCCAGAAGCATAAAATACGATATAAATACAACAGCTTTTCCATCGTATAAAAGGATTAATTGCAACCAGTTTGAAAGTGAAGGTCATTTCTCCTTTCTGGGCAACCTCGGCTTCACACTAGGGCGTTGCTCCAACAGATTGAATAGTTAGGGTCTTAGAAGTCAACGCCCGCACCATAAAATGCAAAAAAAATACAACAGTGTTTCCATCATATAACAGGAATAATTGCAACCAGTTTGAAGGTGATGGCCAATTCTACGTTCCGGGCAACCTAGGCTTCACTCTAGGGCGTTGCTCCACCAGATCGCATAGTTACGGCCTAAGAAGTCAACGCCAGAAGCATAAAAAACGATATAAATACAACAGCTTTTCCATCGTATAAAACGGATAATTGCAACCAGTGTGGAAGTAATGGTTATTTCTACGTTCCGAGCACCATAGGCATCACTCTAAGGCGTTGCTCCACCACATCTAATAGCTACGGCCTTAGAAGTCAACGCCAGAGGCATAAAATACAATATAAATACAACAGCGTTTCCATCGTATAAAACGAATAATTGCAAGCAGTGTGATAGTTATGGTCATTTCTACATTCCGAGCAACCTAGGCTTCACTCTAGGGCGTTGCTCCACCAGATCGAATAGTTAGGTCCTTAGAAGTAAACGCCAGAAGCATAAAATACGATATAAATACAACAGCTTTTCCATCGTATAAAAGGATTAATTGCAACCAGTTTGAAAGTGATGTTCATCTCTCCTTTCTGGGCAACCTCGGCTTCACACTAGGGCGTTGCTCCAACAGATTGAATAGTTAGGGTCTTAGAAGTCAACGCCCGCACCATAAAATGCAAAAAAAATACATCAGTGTTTCCATCATATAACAGGAATAATTGCAACCAGTTTGAAAGTGATGGCCAATTCTACGTTCCGGGCAACCTAGGCTTCACTCTAGGGCGTTGCTCCACCAGATCGAATAGTTAGTGCCTTAGAAGTCAACGCCAGAAGCATAAAATACAATACAAATACAACAGCTATTTCCATCGTATGAAACGAGTAATTGCAACCAGTATGAAACTTATGGTCATTTCTACTTTCCGAGCAACCTAGGCTTCGCCCTAGGGCGTTGCTCCAACAGATTGAATAGTCAGGGCCTTAGAAGTCAACGCCAGAAGCATAAAATACGACATAAATACAACAGCTTTTCCATCGTATAAAACGAATAATTGCAACCAGTATGAAACTTATGGTCATTTCTACTTCCCGAGCAAGCTAGGCTTCACCCTAGGGCGTTGGTCCAACAGATTGAATAGTTAGGGCCTTAGAAGTCAACGCCCGAATCATAAAATGCAATAAAAATACAACAGTGTATCCATCATATAACAGGAATAATTGCAACCAGTTTGAAAGTGATGGCCAATTCTACGTTCCGGGCAACCTAGGCTTCACTCTAGGGCGTTGCTCCACCAGATCGAATAGTTAGTGCCTTAGAAGTCAACGCCAGAAGCATAAAATACAATATAAATACAACAGTTTTTCCATCGTATAAAACGAATAATTGCAACCAGTATGAAACTTATGGTCATTTCTATATTCAGAGCAACCTAGGCTTCACCCTAGGGCGTTGCTCCAACAGATTGAATAGTTAGGACCTTAGAAGTCAACGCCCGAACCGTAAAATGCAAAAAAAATACAACAGTTTTTCCATCATATAACAGGAATAATTGCAACCAGTTTGAAAGTGATGGCCAATTCTACCTTCCGGGCAAACTAGGCTTCACTCTAGGGCGTTTCTCCACCAGATCGAATAGTGACGGCCTAAGCAGTCAACGCCAGAAGCATAAAATACAATATGAATACAACAGTTTTTCCATCGTATAAAACGAATAATTGCAACCAGTATGAAACTTATGGTCATTTCTACTTTCCGAGCAACCTAGGCTTCACCCTAGGGCGTTGCTCCAACAGATTGAATAGTTAGGGCCTTAGAAGTCAACGCCCGGACCCTAAAATATTAAAAAAATACAACAGTGTTTCCATCATATAACAGGAATAATTGTAACCAGTTTGAAAGTGATGGCCAATTCTACGTTCCGGGCAACCTAGGTTTCACTCCAGGGCGTTCCTCCACGAGACCGAATAGTGACGGCCTAAGCAGTCAACGCCAGAAGCATAAAAAACGATATAAATACAACAGCTTTTCCATCGTATAAAACGAATAATTGCAACCTGTGTGAAGGTAATGGTCATTTCTACGTTCCGAGCACCCTAGGCGTCACCTTAGGGCGTTGCTCCACCACATCTAATAGCTACGGCCTTAGAAGTCAACGCCAGAGGCATAAAATACAATATAAATACAACTGCGTTTCCATCGTATAAAACGAATAATTGCAAGCAGTGTGATAGTTATGGTCATTTCTACATTCCGAGCAACCTACGCTTCACTCTAGGGCGTTGCTCCACCAGATCGAATAGTTAGGTCCTTAGAAGTAAACGCCAGAAGCATAAAATACGATATAAATACAACAGCTTTTCCATCGTATAAAAGGATTAATTGCAACCAGTTTGAAAGTGAAGGTCATTTCTCCTTTCTGGGCAACCTCGGCTTCACACTAGGGCGTTGCTCCAACAGATTGAATAGTTAGGGTCTTAGAAGTCAACGCCCGCACCATAAAATGCAAAAAAAATACAACAGTGTTTCCATCATATAACAGGAATAATTGCAACCAGTTTGAAGGTGATGGCCAATTCTACGTTCCGGGCAACCTAGGCTTCACTCTAGGGCGTTGCTCCACCAGATCGCATAGTTACGGCCTAAGAAGTCAACGCCAGAAGCATAAAAAACGATATAAATACAACAGCTTTTCCATCGTATAAAACGGATAATTGCAACCAGTGTGGAAGTAATGGTTATTTCTACGTTCCGAGCACCATAGGCATCACTCTAAGGCGTTGCTCCACCACATCTAATAGCTACGGCCTTAGAAGTCAACGCCAGAGGCATAAAATACAATATAAATACAACAGCGTTTCCATCGTATAAAACGAATAATTGCAAGCAGTGTGATAGTTATGGTCATTCCTACATTCCGAGCAACCTAGGCTTCACTCTAGGGCGTTGCTCCACCAGATCGAATAGTTAGGTCCTTAGAAGTAAACCCCAGAAGCATAAAATACGATATAAATACAACAGCTTTTCCATCGTATAAAAGTATTAATTGCAACCAGTTTGAAAGTGATGTTCATTTCTCCTTTCTGGGCAACCTCGGCTTCACACTAGGGCGTTGCTCCAACAGATTGAATAGTTAGGGTCTTAGAAGTCAACGCCCGCACCATAAAATGCAAAAAAAATACATCAGTGTTTCCATCATATAACAGGAATAATTGCAACCAGTTTGAAAGTGATGGCCAATTCTACGTTCCGGGCAACCTAGGCTTCACTCTAGGGCGTTGCTCCACCAGATCGAATAGTTAGTGCCTTAGAAGTCAACGCCAGAAGCATAAAATACAATACAAATACAACAGCTATTTCCATCGTATGAAACGAGTAATTGCAACCAGTATGAAACTTATGGTCATTTCTACTTTCCGAGCAACCTAGGCTTCGCCCTAGGGCGTTGCTCCAACAGATTGAATAGTCAGGGCCTTAGAAGTCAACGCCAGAAGCATAAAATACGACATAAATACAACAGCTTTTCCATCGTATAAAACGAATAATTGCAACCAGTATGAAACTTATGGTCATTTCTACTTTCCGAGCAAGCTAGGCTTCACCCTAGGGCGTTGGTCCAACAGATTGAATAGTTAGGGCCTTAGAAGTCAACGCCCGAATCATAAAATGCAATAAAAATACAACAGTGTATCCATCATATAACAGGAATAATTGCAACCAGTTTGAAAGTGATGGCCAATTCTACGTTCCGGGCAACCTAGGCTTCACTCTAGGGCGTTGCTCCACCAGATCGAATAGTTAGTGCCTTAGAAGTCAACGCCAGAAGCATAAAATACAATATAAATACAACAGTTTTTCCATCGTATAAAACGAATAATTGCAACCAGTATGAAACTTATGGTCATTTCTACATTCAGAGCAACCTAGGCTTCACCCTAGGGCGTTGCTCCAACAGATTGAATAGTTAGGACCTTAGAAGTCAACGCCCGAACCGTAAAATGCAAAAAAAATACAACAGTGTTTCCATCATATAACAGGAATAATTGCAACCAGTTTGAAAGTGATGGCCAATTCTACCTTCCGGGCAACCTAGGCTTCACTCTAGGGCGTTTCTCCACCAGATCGAATAGTTACTGCCTTAGAAGTCAACGCCAGAAGCATAAAATACAATATGAATACAACAGTTTTTCCATCGTATAAAACGAATAATTGCAACCAGTATGAAACTTATGGTCATTTCTACTTTCCGAGCAACCTAGGCTTCACCCTAGGGCGTTGCTCCAACAGATTGAATAGTTAGGGCCTTAGAAGTCAACGCCCGAACCCTAAAATATAAAAAAAATACAACAGTGTTTCCATCATATAACAGGAATAATTGTAACCAGTTTGAAAGTGATGGCCAATTCTACGTTCCGGGCAACCTAGGTTTCACTCCAGGGCGTTCCTCCACCAGACCGAATAGTGACGGCCTAAGCAGTCAACGCCAGAAGCATAAAAAACGATATAAATACAACAGCTTTTCCATCGTATAAAACGAATAATTGCAACCAGTATGAAACTTATGGTCATTTCTACTTTCCGAGCAACCTAGTACTCACCCTAGGGCGTTGCTCCAACAGATTGAATAGTTAGGGCCTTAGAAGTCAACGCCCGAACCCTAAAATATAAAAAAAATACAACAGTGTTTCCATCATATAACAGGAATAATTGTAACCAGTTTGAAAGTGATGGCCAATTCTACGTTCCGGGCAACCTAGGTTTCACTCCAGGGCGTTCCTCCACCAGACCGAATAGTGACGGCCTAAGCAGTCAACGCCAGAAGCATAAAAAACGATATAAATACAACAGCTTTTCCATCGTATAAAACGAATAATTGCAACCAGTGTGAAAGTAATTGTCATTTCTACGTTCCGAGCACCCTAGGCGTCACTCTAGGGCGTTGCTCCGCCACATCTAATAGCTACGGCCTTAGAAGTCAACGCCAGAGGCATAAAATACAATATAAATACAACTGCGTTTCCATCGTATAAAACGAATAATTGCAACCAGTTTGAAGGTGATGGCCAATTCTACCTTCCGGGCAACCTAGGCTTCACTCTAGGGCGTTGCTCCACCAGATCGAATAGATAGTGCCTTAGAAGTCAACGCCAGAAGCATAAAATACAATATAAATACAACAGTTTTTCCATCGTATAAAACGAATAATTGCAACCAGTATGAAACTTATGGTCATTTCTACTTTCCGAGCAACCTAGGCTTCACCCTAGGGCGCTGCTCCAACAGATTGAATAGTTAGGGCCTTAGAAGTCAACGAACGAAGCATAAAATGCAATAAAAATGCAACAGTGTTTCCATCATATAACAGGAATAATTGCGACCAGTTTGAAAGTGATGGCCAATTCTACGTTCCGGGCAACCTAGGCTTCACTCTAGGGAGTTGCTCCACCAGATCGAATAGTTAGTGCCTTAGAAGTCAACGCCAGAAGCATAAAATACAATATAAATACAACAGTTTTTCCATCGTATGAAACAAATAATTGCAACCAGTATGAAACTTATGGTCATTTCTACTTTCCGAGCAACCTAGGCTTCACCCTAGCGCGTAGCTCCAACGGATTGAATAGTTAGGGCCTTAGAAGTCAACGCCCGAGCCATAAAATGCAAAAAAAATACAACAGTGTTTCCATCATATAACAGGAATAATTGCAACCAGTTTGAAAGTGATGGCCAATTCTACGTTCCTGGCAACCTAGGTTTCACTCCAGGGCGTTGCTCCATCAGACCGAATAGTTACGGCCTAAGAAGTGAACGCCAGAAGCATAAAATACGATACAAATACTACAGCTTTTCCATCGTATAAAACGAATAATTGCAACCAGTGTGAAAGTAATGGTCATTTCTACGTTCCGAGCACCCTAGGCGTCACTATAGGGCGTTGCTGCACCACATCTAATAGCTACGGCCTTAGAAGTCAACGCCAGAGGCATAAAGTACAATACATATACAACAGCGTTTCCATCGTATAAAACGAATAATTGCAACCAGTGTGAAGGGTATGGTCATTTCTACATTCCGAGCAACCTAGGCTTCACTCTAGGGCGTTGCTCCACCAGATCGAATAGTTAGGTCCTTAGAAGTAAACGCCAGAAGCATAAAATACGATATAAATACAACAGCTTTTCCATCGTATAAAAGGATTAATTGCAACCAGTTTGAAAGTGATGGTCATTTCTACTTTCCGAGCAACCTAGGCTTCACCCTAGGGCGTTGCTCCAACAGATTGAATAGTTAGGGTCTTAGAAGTCAACGCCCGCACCATAAAATGCAAAAAAAATACATCAGTGTTTCCATCATATAACAGGAATAATTGCAACCAGTTTGAAAGTGATGGCCAATTCTACCTTCCGGGCAAACTAGGCTTCACTCTAGGGCGTTTCTCCACCAGATCGAATAGTGACGGCCTAAGCAGTCAACGCCAGAAGCATAAAATACAATATGAATACAACAGTTTTTCCATCGTATAAAACGAATAATTGCAACCAGTATGAAACTTATGGTCATTTCTACTTTCCGAGCAACCTAGGCTTCACCCTAGGGCGTTGCTCCAACAGATTGAATAGTTAGGGCCTTAGAAGTCAACGCCCGGACCCTAAAATATTAAAAAAATACAACAGTGTTTCCATCATATAACAGGAATAATTGTAACCAGTTTGAAAGTGATGGCCAATTCTACGTTCCGGGCAACCTAGGTTTCACTCCAGGGCGTTCCTCCACGAGACCGAATAGTGACGGCCTAAGCAGTCAACGCCAGAAGCATAAAAAACGATATAAATACAACAGCTTTTCCATCGTATAAAACGAATAATTGCAACCTGTGTGAAGGTAATGGTCATTTCTACGTTCCGAGCACCCTAGGCGTCACCTTAGGGCGTTGCTCCACCACATCTAATAGCTACGGCCTTAGAAGTCAACGCCAGAGGCATAAAATACAATATAAATACAACTGCGTTTCCATCGTATAAAACGAATAATTGCAAGCAGTGTGATAGTTATGGTCATTTCTACATTCCGAGCAACCTACGCTTCACTCTAGGGCGTTGCTCCACCAGATCGAATAGTTAGGTCCTTAGAAGTAAACGCCAGAAGCATAAAATACGATATAAATACAACAGCTTTTCCATCGTATAAAAGGATTAATTGCAACCAGTTTGAAAGTGAAGGTCATTTCTCCTTTCTGGGCAACCTCGGCTTCACACTAGGGCGTTGCTCCAACAGATTGAATAGTTAGGGTCTTAGAAGTCAACGCCCGCACCATAAAATGCAAAAAAAATACAACAGTGTTTCCATCATATAACAGGAATAATTGCAACCAGTTTGAAGGTGATGGCCAATTCTACGTTCCGGGCAACCTAGGCTTCACTCTAGGGCGTTGCTCCACCAGATCGCATAGTTACGGCCTAAGAAGTCAACGCCAGAAGCATAAAAAACGATATAAATACAACAGCTTTTCCATCGTATAAAACGGATAATTGCAACCAGTGTGGAAGTAATGGTTATTTCTACGTTCCGAGCACCATAGGCATCACTCTAAGGCGTTGCTCCACCACATCTAATAGCTACGGCCTTAGAAGTCAACGCCAGAGGCATAAAATACAATATAAATACAACAGCGTTTCCATCGTATAAAACGAATAATTGCAAGCAGTGTGATAGTTATGGTCATTCCTACATTCCGAGCAACCTAGGATTCACTCTAGGGCGTTGCTCCACCAGATCGAATAGTTAGGTCCTTAGAAGTAAACCCCAGAAGCATAAAATACGATATAAATACAACAGCTTTTCCATCGTATAAAAGGATTAATTGCAACCAGTTTGAAAGTGATGTTCATTTCTCCTTTCTGGGCAACCTCGGCTTCACACTAGGGCGTTGCTCCAACAGATTGAATAGTTAGGGTCTTAGAAGTCAACGCCCGCACCATAAAATGCAAAAAAAATACATCAGTGTTTCCATCATATAACAGGAATAATTGCAACCAGTTTGAAAGTGATGGCCAATTCTACGTTCCGGGCAACCTAGGCTTCACTCTAGGGCGTTGCTCCACCAGATCGAATAGTTAGTGCCTTAGAAGTCAACGCCAGAAGCATAAAATACAATACAAATACAACAGCTATTTCCATCGTATGAAACGAGTAATTGCAACCAGTATGAAACTTATGGTCATTTCTACTTTCCGAGCAACCTAGGCTTCGCCCTAGGGCGTTGCTCCAACAGATTGAATAGTCAGGGCCTTAGAAGTCAACGCCAGAAGCATAAAATACGACATAAATACAACAGCTTTTCCATCGTATAAAACGAATAATTGCAACCAGTATGAAACTTATGGTCATTTCTACTTTCCGAGCAAGCTAGGCTTCACCCTAGGGCGTTGGTCCAACAGATTGAATAGTTAGGGCCTTAGAAGTCAACGCCCGAATCATAAAATGCAATAAAAATACAACAGTGTATCCATCATATAACAGGAATAATTGCAACCAGTTTGAAAGTGATGGCCAATTCTACGTTCCGGGCAACCTAGGCTTCACTCTAGGGCGTTGCTCCACCAGATCGAATAGTTAGTGCCTTAGAAGTCAACGCCAGAAGCATAAAATACAATATAAATACAACAGTTTTTCCATCGTATAAAACGAATAATTGCAACCAGTATGAAACTTATGGTCATTTCTACATTCAGAGCAACCTAGGCTTCACCCTAGGGCGTTGCTCCAACAGATTGAATAGTTAGGACCTTAGAAGTCAACGCCCGAACCGTAAAATGCAAAAAAAATACAACAGGGTTTCCATCATATAACAGGAATAATTGCAACCAGTTTGAAAGTGATGGCCAATTCTACCTTCCGGGCAACCTAGGCTTCACTCTAGGGCGTTTCTCCACCAGATCGAATAGTTACTGCCTTAGAAGTCAACGGCGGAAGCATAAAATACAATATGAATACAACAGTTTTTCCATCGTATAAAACGAATAATTGCAACCAGTATGAAACTTATGGTCATTTCTACTTTCCGAGCAACCTAGGCTTCACCCTAGGGCGTTGCTCCAACAGATTGAATAGTTAGGGCCTTAGAAGTCAACGCCCGAACCCTAAAATATAAAAAAAATACAACAGTGTTTCCATCATATAACAGGAATAATTGTAACCAGTTTGAAAGTGATGGCCAATTCTACGTTCCGGGCAACCTAGGTTTCACTCCAGGGCGTTCCTCCACCAGACCGAATAGTGACGGCCTAAGCAGTCAACGCCAGAAGCATAAAAAACGATATAAATACAACAGCTTTTCCATCGTATAAAACGAATAATTGCAACCAGTATGAAACTTATGGTCATTTCTACTTTCCGAGCAACCTAGTACTCACCCTAGGGCGTTGCTCCAACAGATTGAATAGTTAGGGCCTTAGAAGTCAACGCCCGAACCCTAAAATATAAAAAAAATACAACAGTGTTTCCATCATATAACAGGAATAATTGTAACCAGTTTGAAAGTGATGGCCAATTCTACGTTCCGGGCAACCTAGGTTTCACTCCAGGGCGTTCCTCCACCAGACCGAATAGTGACGGCCTAAGCAGTCAACGCCAGAAGCATAAAAAACGATATAAATACAACAGCTTTTCCATCGTATAAAACGAATAATTGCAACCAGTGTGAAAGTAATTGTCATTTCTACGTTCCGAGCACCCTAGGCGTCACTCTAGGGCGTTGCTCCGCCACATCTAATAGCTACGGCCTTAGAAGTCAACGCCAGAGGCATAAAATACAATATAAATACAACTGCGTTTCCATCGTATAAAACGAATAATTGCAACCAGTTTGAAGGTGATGGCCAATTCTACCTTCCGGGCAACCTAGGCTTCACTCTAGGGCGTTGCTCCACCAGATCGAATAGATAGTGCCTTAGAAGTCAACGCCAGAAGCATAAAATACAATATAAATACAACAGTTTTTCCATCGTATAAAACGAATAATTGCAACCAGTATGAAACTTATGGTCATTTCTACTTTCCGAGCAACCTAGGCTTCACCCTAGGGCGCTGCTCCAACAGATTGAATAGTTAGGGCCTTAGAAGTCAACGAACGAAGCATAAAATGCAATAAAAATGCAACAGTGTTTCCATCATATAACAGGAATAATTGCGACCAGTTTGAAAGTGATGGCCAATTCTACGTTCCGGGCAACCTAGGCTTCACTCTAGGGAGTTGCTCCACCAGATCGAATAGTTAGTGCCTTAGAAGTCAACGCCAGAAGCATAAAATACAATATAAATACAACAGTTTTTCCATCGTATGAAACAAATAATTGCAACCAGTATGAAACTTATGGTCATTTCTACTTTCCGAGCAACCTAGGCTTCACCCTAGCGCGTAGCTCCAACGGATTGAATAGTTAGGGCCTTAGAAGTCAACGCCCGAGCCATAAAATGCAAAAAAAATACAACAGTGTTTCCATCATATAACAGGAATAATTGCAACCAGTTTGAAAGTGATGGCCAATTCTACGTTCCTGGCAACCTAGGTTTCACTCCAGGGCGTTGCTCCATCAGACCGAATAGTTACGGCCTAAGAAGTGAACGCCAGAAGCATAAAATACGATACAAATACAACAGCTTTTCCATCGTATAAAACGAATAATTGCAACCAGTGTGAAAGTAATGGTCATTTCTACGTTCCGAGCACCCTAGGCGTCACTATAGGGCGTTGCTGCACCACATCTAATAGCTACGGCCTTAGAAGTCAACGCCAGAGGCATAAAGTACAATACATATACAACAGCGTTTCCATCGTATAAAACGAATAATTGCAACCAGTGTGAAGGGTATGGTCATTTCTACATTCCGAGCAACCTAGGCTTCACTCTAGGGCGTTGCTCCACCAGATCGAATAGTTAGGTCCTTAGAAGTAAACGCCAGAAGCATAAAATACGATATAAATACAACAGCTTTTCCATCGTATAAAAGGATTAATTGCAACCAGTTTGAAAGTGATGGTCATTTCTACTTTCCGAGCAACCTAGGCTTCACCCTAGGGCGTTGCTCCAACAGATTGAATAGTTAGGGTCTTAGAGGTCAACGCCCGAAGCATAAAATGCAATAAAAATACAACAGTGTTTCCATCATATAACAGGAATAATTGCAACCAGTTTGAAAGTGATGGCCAATTCTACGTTCCGGGCAAGCTAGGCTTCACTCTAGGGCGTTGCTCCACCAGATCGAATAGTTAGTGCCTTAGAAGTCAACGCCAGAAGCATAAAATACAATATAAATACAACAGATTTTCCATCGTATGAAACGAGTAATTGCAACCAGTATGAAACTTATGGTCATTTCTACTTTCCGAGCAACCTAGGCTTCGCCCTAGGGCGTTGCTCCAACAGATTGAATAGTCAGGGCCTTAGAAGTCAACGCCAGAAGCATAAAATACGATATAAATACAACAGCTTTTCCATCGTATAAAACGAATAATTGCAACCAGTATGAAACTTATGGTCATTTCTACTTTCCGAGCAAGCTAGGCTTCACCCTAGGGCGTTGGTCCAACAGATTGAATAGTTAGGGCCTTAGAAGTCAACGCCCGAAGCATAAAATGCAATAAAAATACAACAGTGTATCCATCATATAACAGGAATAATTGCAACCAGTTTGAAAGTGATGGCCAATTCTACGTTCCGGGCAACCTAGGCTTCACGCTAGGGCGTTGCTCCACCAGATCGAATAGTTAGTGCCTTAGAAGTCAACATCAGAAGAATAAAATACAATATAAATACAACAGTTTTTCCATCGTATAAAACGAATAATTGCAACCAGTATGAAACTTATGGTCATTTCTACTTTCAGAGCAACCTAGGCTTCACCCTAGGGCGTTGCTCCAACAAATTGAATAGTTAGGACCTTAGAAGTCAACGCCCGAACCGTAAAATGCAAAAAAAAATACAACAGTGTTTCCATCATATAACAGGAATAATTGCAACCAGTTTGAAAGTGATGGCCAATTCTACGTTCCGGGCAACCTAGGCTTCACTCTAGGGCGTTGCTCCACCAGATCGAATAGTTAGTGCCTTAGAAGTCAACGCCAGAAGCATAAAATACAATATAAATACAACAGCTTTTCCATCGTATAAAACGAATAATTGCAACCAGTATGAAACTTATGGTGATTTCTACTTTCCGAGCAACCTAGGCTTCACCCCAGGGCGTTGCTCCACCAGACCGAATAGTTACGGCCTAAGAAGTCAACGCCAGAAGCATAAAAAACGATATAAATACAACAGCTTTTCCATCGTATAAAACGAATAATTGCAACCAGTGTGAAAGTAATTGTCATATCTACGTTCCGAGCACCCTAGGCGTCACTCTAGGGCGTTGCTCCACCACATCTAATAGCTACGGCCTTAGAAGTCAACGCCAGAGGCATAAAATACAATATAAATACAACTGCGTTTCCATCGTATAAAACGAATAATTGCAACCAGTGTGAAAGTTATGGTCATTTCTACATTCCGAGCAACCTAGGCTTCACTCTAGGGCGATGCTCCACCAGATCGAATTGTTAGGTCCTTAGAAGTAAACGCCAGAAGCATAAAATACGATATAAATACAACAGCTTTTTCCATCGTATGAAACGAGTAATTGCAACCAGTATGAAACTTATGGTCATTTCTACTTTCCGAGCAAGCTAGGCTTCACCCTAGGGCGCTGGTCCAACAGATTGAATAGTTAGGGCCTTAGAAGTCAACGCCCGAAGCATAAAATGCAATAAAAATACAACAGTGTATCCATCATATAACAGGAATAATTGCAACCAGTTTGAAAGTGATGGCCAATTCTACTTTCCGAGCAACCTAGGCTTCGCCCTAGTGCGTTGCTCCAACAGATTGAATAGTCAGGGCCTTAGAAGTCAACGCCAGAAGCATAAAATACGATATAAATACAACAGCTTTTTCCATCGTATGAAACGAGTAATTGCAACCAGTATGAAACTTATGGTCATTTCTACTTTCCGAGCAAGCTAGCCTTCACCCTAGGGCGTTGGTCCAACAGATTGAATAGTTAGGGCCTTAGAAGTCAACGCCCGAAGCATAAAATGCAATAAAAATACAACAGTGTATCCATCATATAACAGGAATAATTGCAACCAGTTTGAAAGTGATGGCCAATTCTACGTTCCGGGCAACCTAGGCTTCATTCTATGGCGTTCTTCCACCACATCGAATAGCTACAGCCTCAGAAGTCGACGCCTGAAGTATAAAATACAATAAAAATACAACCGTCTTTCCATCCTATAACAGGAATAATGGCAACCCTTGTGAAAGTGATGGTCATTTCTACATTCCGGACAACCTAGGCTTCACCCTAGGGCGTTGCTCCACTAGATCGAACAGTTAGGGCCTTAGAAGTCAACGCCAGAAGCATAAAATACAATAAAAATGCAACAGTTTTTCCATCGTTTTACAGGAATAACTGCAACCAGTGTGAATGTACTGGTCATTTCTACGTTCCGGGCAACCTAGGCTTCATTCTAGGGCGTTGGTCCACCAGATCAAACAGTTAGGGCCTTAGAAGTCAACGCCCGAATCATAAAATGCAATATAAATACAACAGCTTTTCCATCGTATATAATGTATATTTGCAAACTGTCTGAAAGTAATGGTCATTTCCATGTTCCGGGCAACCTAGTCTTCACTCTAGGGCGTTGTTCCACCAGATCGAATATTTAGGGCCTAAGAAGTCAACGCCAGAAGAATAAAATACAATATAAGTACAAAAGTTTTTCCATCGTATAAAATGAATAATTGCAAACATTGTGAAAATAATGGTCATTTCTACGTTCAGGGCAACCTAGTCGTCACTCTAGGGCGTTGCTCCACCACATCTAATAGCTACGGCCTTAGAAGTCAGCCCCAGATGAATAAAATACAATAAAGATGCCACAGCTTTTCCATCGTATAAAACGAATAATTGCAACCAGTGTGAAAGTTATGGTCATTTCTACTTTCCCGGCAACCTGCGCTTCATCCTAGGGCGTTGTTCCACCAGATCGAATAGTTAGGGCCTAAGAAGTCAACGCCAGAAGCATAAAATACGATATAATTACAACAGCTTCTCAATCGTATAAAACGAAAGATAGCAACCAGTGTGAAAGTTATGGTCATTTCTACGTTCCGGGCTACCTAGGCATCACTCTAGGGCGTCGCTCCATCAGATCGAATAGTTAGAGCCTTAGAAGTCGACGCCAGAAACATAAAATACAATAAAGATGCAACTGTTTTTCCATCGTATAACAGGAATAATTGCAAAAAGCGTGAAGATAATGGTCATTTCTGCGTTCCGGGCAACCTAGGTTTTACTCCAGGGCGTTGCTCCACCAGATCGAATAGTTAGGTCATAAGAAGTCAACGCCAGAAGCATAAAATACGATATAATTACAACAGCTTTTCCATCGTATAAAACGAATAATTGCAACCAGTGTGAAAGTAATGGTCATTTCTACGTTCCGAGCAACCTAGGCGTCACTCTAGGGCGTTGCTCCACCAGATCGAATAGCTAGGGACTTAGAATTCATCGCTAAAAGCATAAAATAGAATTAAAATACAACAGTTTTTCCATCGTATAGCGGGAATAATTGCAACCCGTGTGAAAGTGATGGTCATTTCTACGTTCCAGGCAACCTAGGCTTCACTCTAGGGCGTTGCTCCACCAGATCAAACAGTTGGGGCCTTAGAAGTCAACGCCCGAAGCATTAAATACAAAATAAATAGAACAGTTTTTCCATTGTATAAAACGAATAATTGTTACCAGTGTAAAAGTTATGGTCATTTCTACGTCCTGGGCAACCTAGGCTTCACTCTAGGCCGTTGTTCCACCAGATCGAATAGTTAGGGCCTAAGAAGTGAACGCCAGAAGCATAAAATACAATATAAATACAACAGTTTTTCCATCATATAAAACGAATGATAGTAACCAGTGTGAAAGTTATGATCCTTTCTACATTTCGAGCTACCTAGGCTTCACTCTAGGGCGTTGCTCCACCTGATCGAATAGTTAGGGCCTTAGAAGTCAACGCCCGAATCATTAAATACAAAATAAATAGAACAGTTTTTCCATTGTATCAAACGAATAATTGCTACCAGTGTGAAAGTTATGGTCACTTCTACGTTCCGCGCAACCTGAGCTTTACTCTAGGGCGTTGTTCCACCAGATGGAATAGTTAGTGCCTAAGAAGTCAACGTCAGAATCATTAAATACAAAATAAATACAACAGCTTTTCCATCGTATAAAACGAATAATTGCAACCAGTGTGAAAGTGAAGGCCAATTCTACGTTCCGGGCAACCTAGGCTTCACTCTAGGGCGTTGCTCCACCAGATCGAATAGATAGTGCCTTAGAAGTCAACGCTAGAAGCATAAAATACAATATAAATACAACAGTTTTTCCATCGTATAAAACGAATAATTGCAACCAGTATGAAACTTATGGTCATTTCTACTTTCCGAGCAACCTAGGCTTCACCCTAGGGCCTTGCTCCAACAGATTGAACAGTTAGGGTCTTAGAAGTCAACGCTCGAACCATAAAATGCAAAAAAAATACAACAGTGTTTCCACCATATATCAGGAATAATTGCAACCAGTTTGAAAGTGATGGCCAATTCTAAGTTGCGGGCAACCTAGGTTTCACACCAGGGCGTTGCTCCACCAGACGGAATAGTTACGGCCTAAGAAGTCAACGCCAGAAGCATAAAATACGATATAAATACAACAGCTTTTCCATCGTATAAAACAAATAATTGCAACCAGTGTGAAAGTTATGGTCATTTCTACGATCCCGGCAACCTTGGCTTCAGTGTATGGCGTTCTTCCACCACATCGGATAGCTACGGCCTCAGAAGTCAAAGCCTGAAGTATAAAATACAATAAAAATACAAAAGTCTTTCCATCCTATATCAGGAATAATTGCAACCCGTGTGAAAGGGATGGTCATTTCTACGTTCCAGGCAACCTAGGCTTCACTCTAGGGCGTTGCTCCACCAGATCAAACAGTTAGGGTCTTAGAAGTCAACGCCAGAAGCATAAAATACGATATAAATACAACAGTTTTTCCATCATATAAAACGAATAATTGCAACCAGTATGAAACTTATGGTCATTTCTACTCTCCGAGCAACCTAGGCTTCACCCTAGGGCCTCGCTCCAACAGATTGAACAGTTAGGGCCTTAGAAGTCAACGCCCGAACCATAAAATGCAAAAAAAATACAACAGTGTTTCCACCATATATCAGGAATAATTGCAACCAGTTTGAAAGTGATGGCCAATTCTAAGTTCCGGGCAACCTAGGTTTCACACCAGGGCGTTGCTCCAACAGATTGAATAGTGAGGGCCTTAGAAGTCAATGCCCGAAGCATAAAATGCAATAAAAATACAACAGCTTTTCCATCGTATAGCAGGAATAATTTGCAACCAGTGTGATAGTAGTGGTCATTTCTACGTTCCGGCCAACCTAGGTTTCACTCCAGGGCGGTGCTCCACCAGATCGAATAGTTACGGCCTAAGAAGTCAACGCCAGAAGCACAAAATGCGATAAAGATGCAACAGTTTTTCCATCGTATAAAACGAATAATTGCAACCAGTGTGAAAGTTATGGTCATTTCTACAGTCCGAGCAACCTAGGCTTCACTCTATGGCGTTGCTCCACCAGACCGAATGGTTAGGTCCTTAGAAGTCAACGCCAGAAGCATAAAATACGATATAAATACAACAGCTTTTCCATCGTATAAAAGGAATAATTGCAAACAGTGTGAAAGTAATGGTCATTTCTACGTTCCGGGCAACCTAGGCTTCACTGTATGGCGTTCTTCCACCACATCGAACAGCTACGGCCTCAGAAGTCAACGCCTGAAGTATAAAATACAATAAAAATATAACAGTCTTTCCATCCTATAACAGGAATAATTGCAACCCGTGAGAAAGTGATGGTCATTTCTACGTTCCAGGCAACCTAGGCTTCACTCTAGGGCGTTGCTCCACCAGATCAAACAGTTGGGGCCTTAGAAGTCAACGCCCGAAGCATAAAATACAATATAAATACAACAGTTTTTCCATCGTATAAAACGAATAATTGCAACCAGTATGAAACTTATGGACATTTCTACTTTCCGAGCAACCTAGGCTTCACCCTAGGGCGTTGCTCCAACGGATTGAATAGTTAGGGCCTTAGAAGTCAACGTCCGAACCATAAAATGCAAAAAAAATACAACAGTGTTTCCATCATATAACCGGAATAATTGCAACCCTTGTGAAAGTGATGGTCATTTGTACGTTCCAGGCAACCTAGGCTTCACTCTAGGGCGTTGCTCCACTGATCGAATAGTTAGGTCCTTAGAAGTAAACGCCAGAAGCATAAAATACAAAATAAATAGAACAGCTTTTCCATCGTATAAAACGAATAATTGCAACCAGTATGAAACTGATGGTCATTTCTACTTTCCAAGCAACCTAGGCTTCACCCTAGGGCGTTGCTCCAACAGATTGAATAGTTATGGCCTTAGAAGTCAACGCCCGAAGCATAAAATGCAATAAAAATACAACAGTGTTTCCATCGTATAAAACGAATAATTGCAACCAGTATGAAACTTATGGTCATTTCTACTTTCCGAGCAAGCTAGGCTTCACCCTAGGGCGTTGCTCCAACAGATTCAATAGTTAGGACCTTAGAAGTGAACGCCCGAACCATAAAATGCAAAAAAAATACAACAGTGTTTCCATCATATAACCGGAATAATTCCAACCCTTGTGAAAGTGATGGTCATTTGTACGTTCCAGGCAACCTAGGCTTCAGTCTAGGGCGTTGTTCCACCAGATGGAACAGTTAGGGCCTAAGAAGTCAACGCCAGAAGCATAAAATACAATATAAATATAACAGTTTTTCCATCGTATAAAACGAATGATAGCAACCAGTGTGAGAGTTCTGGTCATTTCCGCGTTCCGGGCAACCTAGGCTGCACCCTAGGGCGTTGCTCCACCAGATCGAATTGTTAGGGCCTAAGAAGTCAGCGCCAGAAGCATAAAATACAATATAAGTACAACAGTTTTTCCATCGTATAAAATGAATAATTGCAAACATTGCGAAAGTAATGGTCATTCCACGTTCCGGGCAACCTAGGCGTCACTCTAGTGCGTTGCTCCACCACATCTAACAGCTACGGCCTTAGACGACAACGACAGAAGCATAAAATACAATAAAGATGCAACAGCTTTTCCATCGTATAAAACGAATAATTGCACGCAGTGTGAAAGTTATTGTCATTTCTACTTTCCGCGCAACCTAGGGTTCACCCTAGGGCGTTGCTCAAACAGATTGAATAGTTAGGACCTTAGAAGTCAATGCCCGAAGCATAAAATGCAATAAAAATACAACAGTTTTGCCATCCTATAACAGGAATAATTGCAACCAGTTTGAAAGTGATGGTCATTTCTACGTTCCGGGCAACCTAGGCTTCACTCTAGGGCGATGCTCCACCAGATCGAATAGTTAGAGCCTTAGAAGTCAACGCCAGAAGCATAAAATACAATATAAACAAAACAGTTTTTCCATCGTATAAAACGAATAATTGCTACCAGTATGGAAGTGATGGTCATTTCTACGTTCCGGGCTACCTAGGCCTCACTCTAGGTCGTTGTTCCACCAGATCGAATTGTTAGGGCCTAACAAGTCAACGCCAGAAGCATAAGATACACTATAAATATAACAGTTTTTCCATCGTATAGAACGAATAGTAGCAACCAGTGTGAAAGTTATGGTCATTTCTACGTTCCGGGCAACCTAGACTTCACCCTCGGGCGTTGCTCCACCAGATCGAATAGTGAGTGCCTTAGAAGTCAACGCCAGAAGCATAAAATACAATAACAATACAACAGTTTTTCCATCGTATAAAACGAATAATTGCAACCAGTATGAAACTTATGGTCATTTCTACTTTCCGAGAAACCTAGGTTTCAACCCTAGGGCGTTGCTCCAACAGATGGAATAGTTAGGGCCTTAGAAGTCAACGCCCGAAGCATAAAATGCAATAAAAACACAACAGTGTTTCCATCATATAAAAGGAATAATTGCAACCAGTTTGAAAGTGATGGCCAATTCTACGTTCCGGGCAACCTAGGCTTCACTCTATTGCGTTGCTCCACCAGATCGAGTAGTTAGTGCCCTAGAAGTGAACGCCAGAAGATTAAAATACAATATAAATACAACAGTTTTTCCATCGTATAGAACAAATAATAGCAACCAGTGTGAAAGTTATGGTCATTTCTACTTTCCGGGCAACCTAGGCTTCACTGTCGGGCGTTGCTCCACCAGATCAAACGGTTAGGGCCTTAGAAGTCAACGCCCGAAGCATAAAATGCAAAATAAACACAACAGTCTTTCCATTGTATAAGACGAATAATTGCTACCAGTGTGAAAGTTATGGTCATTTCTACGTTCCGGGCAACCTAGGCCTCACTCTAGGGTGTTGTTCCACCAGATTCAATAGTTAGAGCCTAAGAAATCAACGCCAGAAGCATACTATACAATATAAATATAACAGTTTTCCCATCGTATAAAACGAATAATTACAACCAGTGTAAATGTTATGGTCATTTTTACATTCCGAGCAACCTAGGCTTCACTCTAGGGCGTTGCTCCACCAGATCGAATAGCTAGTGCCTTAGAAGTCACCGCCAGAAGCATAAAATACAATATAAATACAAAAGTTTTTCCATCATATAAAACGAGTAATTGGAACCAGTATGAAAGATGTGGTCATTTCTACTTTCCGGTCAAACTAGGCTACACCCTAGGGCGTTGCTCCAACAGATTGAATAGTTCGGGCCTTAGAAGTCAATGACCGAAGCATAAAATGCAATAAAAATACAACAGTTTTTCCATCATATGCTCGGAATAATTGCAACCAGTTTGAAAGTGATGGTCATTTCTACGTTCCGGGCAACCTAGGCTACACCCTAGTGCGTTGCTCGAACAGATCGAATAGTTAGGGCCTTAGAAGTCAATGCCCGAAGCATAAAATGCAATAAAAATACAACAGCTTTTCCGTCATATAACAGGAATAATTGCAACCAGTTTGAAAGTGATGGTCATTTCTACGTTCCGGGCAACCTAGGCTTCACCCTAGGGCGTTGCTCCACCAGATGGAATTGTTAGGGCCTAAGAAGTCAACGACAGAAGCATAAAATACAATAAAGATGCAACAGCTCTTCCATCGTATAAAACGAATAATTGCTACCAGTGTAAAAGTTATGGTCATTTCTACGTTCCGGGCAACCTAGGCTTCACTCTATGGCGTTCTTCCACCACATCGAATAGCTACAGCCTCAGAAGTCGACGCCTGAAGTATAAAATACAATAAAAATACAACCGTCTTTCCATCCTATAACAGGAATAATGGCAACCCTTGTGAAAGTGATGGTCATTTCTACGTTCCAGGCAACCTAGGCTTCACTCTAGGGCGTTGTTCCACCAGATCGAATAGTCAGGGCCTAAGAAGTCAACGCCAGAAGCATAAAATACAATATAAGTACAACAGTTTTTCCATCGTATAAAATGAATAATTGCAAACATTGCGAAAGTAATGGTCATTCCACGTTCCGGGCAACCTAGGCGTCACTCTAGTGCGTTGCTCCACCACATCTAACAGCTACGGCCTTAGACGACAACGACAGAAGCATAAAATACAATAAAGATGCAACAGCTTTTCCATCGTATAAAACGAATAATTGCACGCAGTGTGAAAGTTATTGTCATTTCTACTTTCCGCGCAACCTAGGCTTCACCCTAGGGCGTTGCTCAAACAGATTGAATAGTTAGGACCTTAGAAGTCAATGCCCGAAGCATAAAATGCAATAAAAATACAACAGTTTTTCCATCATATAACAGGAATAATTGCAACCAGTTTGAAAGTGATGGTCATTTCTACGTTCCGGGCAACCTAGGCTTCACTCTAGGGCGATGCTCCACCAGATCGAATAGTTAGAGCCTTAGAAGTCAACGCCAGAAGCATAAAATACAATATAAACAAAACAGTTTTTCCATCGTATAAAACGAATAATTGCTACCAGTATGGAAGTGATGGTCATTTCTACGTTCCGGGCTACCTAGGCCTCACTCTAGGTCGTTGTTCCACCAGATCGAATTGTTAGGGCCTAACAAGTCAACGCCAGAAGCATAAGATACACTATAAATATAACAGTTTTTCCATCGTATAGAACGAATAGTAGCAACCAGTGTGAAAGTTATGGTCATTTCTACGTTCCGGGCAACCTAGACTTCACCCTCGGGCGTTGCTCCACCAGATCGAATAGTGAGTGCCTTAGAAGTGAACGCCAGAAGCATAAAATACAATAACAATACAACAGTTTTTCCATCGTATAAAACGAATAATTGCAACCAGTATGAAACTTATGGTCATTTCTACTTTCCGAGAAACCTAGGTTTCAACCCTAGGGCGTTGCTCCAACAGATGGAATAGTTAGGGCCTTAGAAGTCAACGCCCGAAGCATAGAATGCAATAAAAACACAACAGTGTTTCCATCATATAACAGGAATAATTGCAACCAGTTTGAAAGTGATGGCCAATTCTACGTTCCGGGCAACCTAGGCTTCACTCTATTGCGTTGCTCCACCAGATCGAGTAGTTAGTGCCCTAGAAGTGAACGCCAGAAGATTAAAATACAATATAAATACAACAGTTTTTCCATCGTATAGAACAAATAATAGCAACCAGTGTGAAAGTTATGGTCATTTCTACTTTCCGGGCAACCTAGGCTTCACTGTCGGGCGTTGCTCCACCAGATCAAACGGTTAGGGCCTTAGAAGTCAACGCCCGAAGCATAAAATGCAAAATAAACACAACAGTCTTTCCATTGTATAAGACGAATAATTGCTACCAGTGTGAAAGTTATGGTCATTTCTACGTTCCGGGCAACCTAGGCCGCACTCTAGGGTGTTGTTCCACCAGATTCAATAGTTAGAGCCTAAGAAATCAACGCCAGAAGCATACTATACAATATAAATATAACAGTTTTCCCATCGTATAAAACGAATAATTACAACCAGTGTAAATGTTATGGTCATTTTTACATTCCGAGCAACCTAGGCTTCACTCTAGGGCGTTGCTCCACCAGATCGAATAGCTAGTGCCTTAGAAGTCACCGCCAGAAGCATAAAATACAATATAAATACAAAAGTTTTTCCATCATATAAAACGAGTAATTGGAACCAGTATGAAAGATGTGGTCATTTCTACTTTCCGGTCAAACTAGGCTACACCCTAGGGCGTTGCTCCAACAGATTGAATAGTTCGGGCCTTAGAAGTCAATGACCGAAGCATAAAATGCAATAAAAATACAACAGTTTTTCCATCATATGCTCGGAATAATTGCAACCAGTTTGAAAGTGATGGTCATTTCTACGTTCCGGGCAACCTAGGCTACACCCTAGTGCGTTGCTCGAACAGATCGAATAGTTAGGGCCTTAGAAGTCAATGCCCGAAGCATAAAATGCAATAAAAATACAACAGTTTTTCCGTCATATAACAGGAATAATTGCAACCAGTTTGAAAGTGATGGTCATTCCACGTTCCGGGCACCCTAGGCGTCACTCTAGTGTGTTGCTCCACCACATCTAATAGCTACGGCCTTAGACGTCAACGACAGAAGCATAAAATACAATAAAGATGCAACAGCTTTTCCATCGTGTAAAACGAATAATTGCAACCAGTGTGAAAGTTATTGTCATTTCTACTTTCCGCGCAACCTAGGCCTCACTCTAGGTCGTTGTTCCACCAGATCGAATTGTTAGGGCCTAACAAGTCAACGCTAGAAGCATAAGATACAATATAAATATAACAGTTTTTCCATCGCATAAAACGAATAATAGCAGCCAGTGAGAAAGTTATGGTCATTCGTACGTTCCGGGCAACCTAGGCTTCACTCTAGGGCGTTGTTCCACCAGATCGAATTGTTAGGTCCTAAGAAGTCAACGCCAGAAGCATAAGATACAATATAAGTATAACAGTTTTTCCATCGTATAGAACGAATAATAGCAACCAGTGTGAAAGTAGTGGTCATTCCACGTTCCGGGCAACCTAGGCGTCACTCTAGTTCGTTGCTCCACCAATTCTAATAGCTACGGCCTTAGACGCCAACGACAGAAGCATAAAATACAATAAAGATGCAACAGCTTTTCCATCGTATAAAAAGAATAATTGCAACCAGTGTGAAAGTTATTGTCATTTCTACTTCCCGCGCAACCTAGGCTTCACCCTAGGGCGTTGCTCCAACAGATTGAATAGTTAGGGCCTTAGAAGTCAGTGCCCGAAGCATAAAATGCAATAAAAATACAACAGTTATCCATCATATAACAGGAATAATTGCAACCAGTTTGAAAGCGATGGTCATTTCTACGTTCCGGGCAACCTAGGCTTCACTCTAGGGCGTTGCTCCACCAGATCGAATTGTTAGGGCCTAAGAAGTCAACGCCAGAAGCATAAGATACAATATAAATATAACAGTTTTTCCATAGTATAGAACGAATAATAGCATCCAGTGTGAAAGTTATGGTCATTTCTTCGTTCCGGGCAACCTAGGCTTCTCTCTAGGGCGTTGCACCACCAGATCAAACAGTTAGGGCCTTAGAAGTCAACGCCCGAAGCATAAAATACAAAATTAATAGAACAGTTTTTCCATCGTATAAAACGAATAATTGCAACCAGTATGAGTGTTATGGTCATTTCTACTTTCCGGCAACCTAGGCTACACCCTAGGGCGTTGCTCCAACAGATCGAATAGTTAGGGCCTTAGAAGTCAACGGCCGAAGCATAAAATACAATATAAATAGAACTGTTTTTCCATCGTATAAAAGGAATAATTGCTACCGGTGTGAAAGTTATTTCCATTTCTACGTTCCGGGCAACCTAGGCTTCACCCTAGGGCGTTGTTCCACCAGATGGAATATTTATGGCATAAGAGGTCAACGCCTGAAGCATAAAATACAATATAAGTACAACAGTTTTTCCAACGTATAAAATGAATAATTGCAAACATTGCGAAAGTAATGGTCATTTCTACGTTCCGGGCAACCTAGGCGTCACTCTAGTGCGTTGCTCCACCACATCTAATAGCTACGGCCTTAGACGTCAACGACAGAAGCATAAAATACAATAAAGATGCAACAGCTTTTCCATCGTATAAAACGAATAATTGCAACCAGTGTGAAAGTTATTGTCATTTCTACTTTCCGGGCAACCTAGGCTTCACCCTACGGCGTTGTTCCAACAGATTGAATAGTTAGGACCTTAGAAGTCAATGCCCGAAGCATAAAATGCAATAAAAATGCAACAGTTTTTCCATCATATAACAGGAGTAATTGCAACCAGTTTGAAAGTGATGGTCATTTCTACCTTCCGGGAAACATAGGCTTCACTCTAGGTCATTGCTCGACCAGATCGAATAGTTTGTGCCTTAGAGGTCAACGCCAGAAGCATAAAATACAATATAAATACAACAGTTTTTCCATCGTATAAAACGAATGATTGCTACCAGTATGGAAGTGATGGTCATTTCTACGTTCCGGGCAGCCTAGGCCTCACTCTAGGGTGTTGTTCCACCAGATTGAATAGTTAGGGCCTAACAAATCAACGCCAGAAGCATAAAATACAATTCAAATATAACAGTTTTCCCATCGTATAAAACGAATAATTTCAACCAGTGTGAATGTTATGGTCATTTTTACATTCCGAGCAACCTAGGCTTCACGCTAGGGCGTTGATACACCAGATAGCATAGTTAGGGCCTTAGAAGTCAACGACATAAGCATAAAATTCAGTAAAGATGCAACAGTTTTTCCATCGTATAACAGGAGTCACTGCAAACAGTGTGAAAATACTGGTCATTTCTACGTTCCGGGTAACCTAGGCTTCACTCTAGGGCGTTGTTCTACGAGATCGGACAGCTAGGGCCTAAGAGGGCAACGCCAGAAGCATAAAACACAATATAAATATAACAGTTTCACCATCGTATAAAACGAATAATAGCGACCAGTGTGAAAGTTATGGTCATTTCTACGTTCCCGGCAACCTAGGCTTCACACCAGGGCGTTGTTCCACCAGATCGAATAGTTGGGGCCTAAGAAGTGAACGCCAGCAGCATAAAATACAATATAAATACAACAGTTTTTCCATCATATAAACCGAATAATTGCAACCAGTATGAAAGTTATGGTCATTTCTACGTTCCGGGCAACCTAGGCTACACCCTAGGGCGTTGCTCCAACAGATTGAATAATTAGGGCCTTAGAAGTCAATGCCCGAAGCACAAAATGCAATACAAATACAACAGTTTTTCCATCATATAACAGGAGTAATTGCAACCAGTTTGAAAGTGATGGTCATTTCTACGTTCCGGGCAACCTCGGCTTCACTCTAGTGCGTTGCTCCACCAGATCGAATAGTTAGTGCCTTAGAAGTCAACGCCAGAAGCATAAAATACAATAAAGATGCAACAGCTTTTCCATCGTATAAAACGAATAATTGCAACCAGTGTGAAAGTTATTGTCATTTCTACTTTCCGGGCAACCTAGGCTTCACCCTAGGGCGTTGTTCCAACAGATTGAATAGTTAGGACCTTAGAAGTCAATGCCCGAAGCATAAAATGCAATAAAAATGCAACAGTCTTTCCATCCTGTAACAGGAATAATTGCAACCCGTGTGACGGTGATGGTCATTTGTGCGTTCCAGGCAACCTAGGCTTCACTCTAGGGCGTTGTTCCACCAGATCGAATTGTTAGGGCCTAAGAAGTCAACCCCAGAGGCATAAGATACAATATAAGTACAACAGCTTTTCCATCGTATAAAATGTACAATTGCAAACATTGCGAAAGTAATTGTCATTCCACGTTCCGGGCAACCTAGGCGTCACTCTAGTGCGTTGCTCCACCACATCTACTAGCTACGGCCTTAGACGTCAACGACAGAATCATAAAATACAATAAAGATGCAACAGCTTTTCCATCGTATAAAACGAATAATTGCAACCAGTGTGAAAGTTATTGTCATTTCTACTTTCCGCGCAACCTAGGCTTCCCCCTAGCGCGTTGCTCCAACGGATTGAATAGTTAGGACCTTGGAAGTCAATGCCCGAAACATAAAATGCATTAAAAATACAACAGTGTTTCCATCATATAACAGGAATAATTGCAACCAGTTTGAAAGTGATGGTCATTTCTACGTTCCGGGCAACCTAGACTTCACTCTAGGTCGTTGCTCCACCAGATAGAATAGTTAGTGCCTTAGCAGTCAACGCCAGAAGCATAAAATACAATATAAATACAACAGTTTTTCCATTGTATAAAACGAATAATTGCTGCCAGTATGGAAGTGATGGTCATTTCTTCGTTCCGGGCTACCTAGGCCTCACTCTAGGTCGTTGTTCCACCAGATCGAATTGTTAGGGCCTAAGAAGTCAACGCCAGATGCATAAGATACAATATAAATATAACAGTTTTTCTTTCGTATGGAACGAATAATTGCAACCAGTGTGAAAGTTATGGTCATTTCTACGTTCCGGGCAACCTAGGCCTCACTCTAGGACGTTGCTCCACCAGATCGAATAGTTAGTGCCTTAGAAGTCAACGCCAGAAGCAGAAAATACAATATAAATACAACAGTTTTTCCATTGTATAAAACGAATAATTGCTACCAGTGTAAAAGTTATGGTCAGTTCTACGTTCCGGGCAACCTAGGCCTCACTCTAGGTCGTTGTTCCACCAGATCGAATTGTTAGGGCCTAAGAAGTCAACGCCAGAAGCATAAGATACAATATAAATATAACAGTTTTTCCATCGTGTAAAACGAATAATTGCTACCGGTGTGAAAGTTATGGTCATTTCTATTTTCCGGGCAACCTAGAATCCACCCTAGGGCGTTGCTGCAACCGATTGAATAGTTAGGGCCTTAGAAGTCAACGCCCGAAGCATAAAATACAAAACAAATAGAACAGTTTTTCCATCGTGTAAAACGAATAATTGCTACCGGTGTGAAAGTTATGGTCATTTCTACGTTCCGGTGAACCAAGGCTTCACCATAGGGCGTTGTTCCAACAGATCGAATAGTTAGGGCCTAAGAAGTGAACGCCAGAAGCATAAAATACAATATAAATACAACAGTTTTTCCATCATATAAAACGAATAATTGCAACCAGTATGAAAGCTATGGTCATTTCTACTTTACGGGCAACCTAGGCTACACCCTAGGGCGTTGCTCCTACAGATTGAATAGTTAGGGCCTTAGAAGTCATTGCCCGAAGCATAAAATGCAATAAAAATACAACAGTTTTTCCATCATATAACAGGAATATTTGCAACCAGTTTGAAAGTGATGGTAATTTCTACGTTCCGGGCATCTTAGGCTTCACTCTAGGGCGTTGCTCCACTAGATCGAATAGTTAGTGCCTTAGAAGTCAATGCCAGAAGCATAAAATACAATATAAATACAACAGCTTTCCATCGTATAAAACGAATAATTGCAACCAGTATGGAAGTTAACGTCATTTCCACTTTCCGGGCAACCTAGGCTTCACCCTACGGCGTTGCTCCAACAGATTGAATAGTTAGGGCCTTAGAAGTCAACGCCGGAAGCATAAAATGCAATAAAAATACAACAGTTTTTCCATCGTATAAAACGAATAATTGCAACCAGTATGAAGGTTAACGTCATTTCTACTTTCCGGGCAACCTAGGCTTCACCCTAGGGCGTTGCTGCAACAGATTGAATAGTTAGGGCCTTAGAAGTCAACGCCGGAAGCATAAAATGCAATAAAAATACAACAGTTTTTCCATCGTATAAAAGGATTAATTGCAACCAGTTTGAAAGTGATGGTCATTTCTACGTTCCGGGCAACCTAGGCTTCACCCTAGGGCGCTGCTCCACCAGATCGAATAGTTAGTGCCCTAGAAGTCAGCGCCAGAAGCATAAAATACAATGTAAATACAACAGTTTTTCCATCGTATAAAACAAATAATTGCAACCAGTATTAAAGTTATGGTCATTTCTACGTTCCGGGCAACCTAGGCTTCACTCTATGGCGTTCTTCCACAACATCGAATAGCTACGGCCTCAGAAGTCAACGCCTGAAGCATAAGATACAATATAAATATAACAGTTTTCCATCGTATAGAACGAATAATAGCATCCAGTGTGAAAGTTATGGTCATTTCTACGTTCCGGGCAACCTAGGCTTCAGTCTATGGCGTTCTTCCACTACATCGAATAGCTACGGCCTCAGAAGTCAACGCCTGAAGCATAAAATACAATAAAAATACAACAGTCTTTCCGTCCTATAACAGGAATAATTGCAACCCGTGTGAAAGTGATGGTCATTTGTACGTTCCAGGCAACCTAGGCTTCACTCTAGGGCGTTGCTCCACCAGATCGAATATTTAGGGCCTTAGAAGTCAACGCCAGAAGCATAAAATACAATATAAGTACAACAGCTTTTCCATCGTATAAAATGTACAATTGCAAACATTGCGAAAGTAATTGTCATTCCACGTTCCGGGCAACCTAGGCGTCACTCTAGTGCGTTGCTCCACCACATCTACTAGCTACGGCCTTAGACGTCAACGACAGAATCATAAAATACAATAAAGATGCAACAGCTTTTCCATCGTATAAAACGAATAATTGCAACCAGTGTGAAAGTTATTGTCATTTCTACTTTCCGCGCAACCTAGGCTTCCCCCTAGCGCGTTGCTCCAACGGATTGAATAGCTAGGACCTTAGAAGTCAATGCCCGAAACATAAAATGCATTAAAAATACAACAGTGTTTCCATCATATAACAGGAATAATTGCAACCAGTTTGAAAGTGATGGTCATTTCTACGTTCCGGGCAACCTAGGCTTCACTGTAGGTCGTTGCTCCACCAGATCGAATAGTTAGTGCCTTAGCAGTCAACGCCAGAAGCATAAAATACAATATAAATACAACAGTTTTTCCATCGTATAAAACGAATAATTGCTGCCAGTATGGAAGTGATGGTCATTTCTACGTTCCGGGCTACCTAGGCCTCACTCTAGGTCGTTGTTCCACCAGATCGAATTGTTAGGGCCTAAGAAGTCAACGCCAGATGCATAAGATACAATATAAATGTAACAGTTTTTCTTTCGTATGGAACGAATAATAGCAACCAGTGTGAAAGTTATGGTCATTTCTACGTTCCGGGCAACCTAGGCCTCACTCTAGAAAGTTGCTCCACCAGATCGAATAGTTAGTGCCTTAGAAGTCAACGCCAGAAGCAGAAAATACAATATAAATACAACAGTTTTTCCGTTGTATAAAACGAATAATTGCTACCAGTGTAAAAGTTATGGTCAGTTCTACGTTCCGGGCAACCTAGGCCTCACTCTAGGTTGTTGTTCCACCAGATCGAAATGTTAGGGCCTAAGAAGTCAACGCCAGAAGCATAAGATACAATATAAATATAACAGTTTTTCCATTGTATAAAACGAACAATTGCTACCAGTGTAAAAGTTATGGTCAGTTCTACGTTCCGGGCAACCTAGGCCTCACTCTAGGTCGTTGTTCCACCAGATCGAATTGTTAGGGCCTAAGAAGTCAATGCCAGAAGCATAAAATACAATATAAATACAACAGTTTTTCCATCGTATAAAACGAATAATTGCAACCAGTATGGAAGTTAACGTCATTTCCACTTTCCGGGCAACCTAGGCTTCACCCTACGGCGTTGCTCCAACAGATTGAATAGTTAGGGCCTTAGAAGTCAACGCCGGAAGCATAAAATGCAATAAAAATACAACAGTTTTTCCATCGTATAAAACGAATAATTGCAACCAGTATGAAGGTTAACGTCATTTCTACTTTCCGGGCAACCTAGGCTTCACCCTAGGGCGTTGCTGCAACAGATTGAATAGTTAGGGCCTTAGAAGTCAACGCCGGAAGCATAAAATGCAATAAAAATACAACAGTTTTTCCATCGTATAAAAGGATTAATTGCAACCAGTTTGAAAGTGATGGTCATTTCTACGTTCCGGGCAACCTAGGCTTCACCCTAGGGCGCTGCTCCACCAGATCGAATAGTTAGTGCCCTAGAAGTCAGCGCCAGAAGCATAAAATACAATGTAAATACAACAGCTTTTCCATCGTATAAAATGAATAATTGCAAACAGTGTGAAAGTACAGGTCATTTCTACGTTCCGGGTAACCTAGGCTTCACTCTAGGGCGTTGTTGCACCAGATCGAACAGTTAGGGCCTAAGAAGGCAACGCCAGAAGCATAAAATACAATATAAATATAACAGTTTTTCCATCGTATAGAACGAATAATAGCAACCAGTGTGAAAGTTATGGTCATTTCTACGTTCCGGGCAACCTAGGCTTCACCCCAGGGCGTTGTTCCACCAGATCGACTAGTTAGGGCCTAAGAAGAGTACGCCAGCAGCATAAAATGCGATATAAATACAACAGTTCTTCCATCATATAAAACGAATAATTGCAACCAGTATTAAAGTTATGGTCATTTCTACGTTCCGGGCAACCTAGGCTTCACTCAATGGCGTTCTTCCACAACATCGAATAGCTACGGCCTCAGAAGTCAACGCCTGAAGCATAAGATACAATATAAATATAACAGTTTTCCATCGTATAGAACGAATAATAGCATCCAGTGTGAAAGTTATGGTCATTTCTACGTTCCGGGCAACCTAGGCTTCACTCTAGGGCGTTGCTCCACCAGATCGAATAGTTAGTGCCGTAGAAGTCAACGCCAGCAGCATAAAATACAATATCAATACAACAGCTTTTCCATCGTATAAAACAAATAATTTCAACCAGTGTGAATGTTATGGTCATTTCTACAATCCGAGCAACCTTGGCTTCACTCTAGGGCGTTGATCCAACAGATTGAATAGTTAGGGCCTTAGAAGTTAACGCGCGAAGTATAAAATACAATATAAATCTAACAGTTTTTCCATCGTATAAAACGAATAATTGCAAGCAGTATGAAAGTTATGGTCATTTCTACTTTCAGGGCAACCTAGGCTACACCCTAGGGCGTTGCTCCAACAGACTGAATGGTTAGGACCTTAGAAGTCAGTGCCCGAAGCATAAAATGCAATAAAAATGCAACAGTTATCCATCATATAACAGGAATAATTGCAACCAGTTTGAAAGCGATGGTCATTTCTACGTTCCGGGCAACCTAGGCTTCACTCTAGGGCGTTGCTCCAGCAGATCGAATAGTTAGTGCCTTAGAAGTCAACGCCCGAAGCATAAAATACGATATAAATACAACAGCTTTTCCATCGTATAAAACGACTAATAGCAACCAGTGTGAAAGTTATGGTCATTTCTCCGTTCCCGGCAACCTAGGCTTCAGCCCAGGGCGTTGTTCCACCAGATCGAATAGTTAGGGCCTAAGAAGTGAACGCCAGCAGCATAAAATACAATATAAATACAACAGTTTTTCCATCATATAAAACGAATAATTGCAACCAGTATGAAAGTTATGGTCATTTCTACGTTCCGGGCAACCTAGGCTTCAGTCTATGGCGTTCTTCCACTACATCGAATAGCTACGGCCTCAGAAGTCAACGCCTGAAGCATAAAATACAATAAAAATACAACAGTCTTTCCGTCCTATAACAGGAATAATTGCAACCCGTGTGAAAGTGATGGTCATTTGTACGTTCCAGGCAACCTAGGCTTCACTCTAGGGCGTTGCTCCACCAGATCGAATATTTAGGGCCTTAGAAGTCAACGCCAGAAGCATAAAATACAATATAAGTACAACAGCTTTTCCATCGTATAAAATGTACAATTGCAAACATTGCGAAAGTAATTGTCATTCCACGTTCCGGGCAACCTAGGCGTCACTCTAGTGCGTTGCTCCACCACATCTACTAGCTACGGCCTTAGACGTCAACGACAGAATCATAAAATACAATAAAGATGCAACAGCTTTTCCATCGTATAAAACGAATAATTGCAACCAGTGTGAAAGTTATTGTCATTTCTACTTTCCGCGCAACCTAGGCTTCCCCCTAGCGCGTTGCTCCAACGGATTGAATAGTTAGGACCTTAGAAGTCAATGCCCGAAACATAAAATGCATTAAAAATACAACAGTGTTTCCATCATATAACAGGAATAATTGCAACCAGTTTGAAAGTGATGGTCATTTCTACGTTCCGGGCAACCTAGGCTTCACTCTAGGTCGTTGCTCCAGCAGATCGAATAGTTAGTGCCTTAGAAGTCAACGCCAGAAGCATAAAATACAATATAAATACAACAGTTTTTCCATCGTATAAAACGAATAATTGCTGCCAGTATGGAAGTGATGGTCATTTCTACGTTCCGGGCTACCTAGGCCTCACTCTAGGTCGTTGTTCCACCAGATCGAATTGTTAGGGCCTAAGAAGTCAACGCCAGATGCATAAGATACAATATAAATATAACAGTTTTTCTTTCGTATGGATCGAATAATAGCAACCAGTGTGAAAGTTATGGTCATTTCTACGTTCCGGGCAACCTAGGCTTCACTCTAGGGCGTTGCTCCAGCAGATCGAATAGTTAGTGCCTTAGAAGTCAACGCCCGAAGCATAAAATACGATATAAATACAACAGCTTTTCCATCGTATAAAACGACTAATAGCAACCAGTGTGAAAGTTATGGTCATTTCTCCGTTCCCGGCAACCTAGGCTTCACCCCAGGGCGTTGTTCCACCAGATCGAATAGTTAGGGCCTAAGAAGTGAACGCCAGCAGCATAAAATACAATATAAATACAACAGTTTTTCCATCATATAAAACGAATAATTGCAACCAGTATGAAAGTTATGGTCATTTCTACGTTCCGGGCAACCTAGGCTTCAGTCTATGGCGTTCTTCCACTACATCGAATAGCTACGGCCTCAGAAGTCAACGCCTGAAGCATAAAATACAATAAAAATACAACAGTCTTTCCGTCCTATAACAGGAATAATTGCAACCCGTGTGAAAGTGATGGTCATTTGTACGTTCCAGGCAACCTAGGCTTCACTCTAGGGCGTTGCTCCACCAGATCGAATATTTAGGGCCTTAGAAGTCAACGCCAGAAGCATAAAATACAATATAAGTACAACAGCTTTTCCATCGTATAAAATGTACAATTGCAAACATTGCGAAAGTAATTGTCATTCCACGTTCCGGGCAACCTAGGCGTCACTCTAGTGCGTTGCTCCACCACATCTACTAGCTACGGCCTTAGACGTCAACGACAGAATCATAAAATACAATAAAGATGCAACAGCTTTTCCATCGTATAAAACGAATAATTGCAACCAGTGTGAAAGTTATTGTCATTTCTACTTTCCGCGCAACCTAGGCTTCCCCCTAGCGCGTTGCTCCAACGGATTGAATAGTTAGGACCTTAGAAGTCAATGCCCGAAACATAAAATGCATTAAAAATACAACAGTGTTTCCATCATATAACAGGAATAATTGCAACCAGTATGGAAGTGATGGTCATTTCTACATTCCGGGCTACCTAGGCCTCACTCTAGGTCGTTGTTCCACCAGATCGAATTGTTAGGGCCTAAGAAGTCAACGCCAGATGCATAAGATACAATATAAATATAACAGTTTTTCTTTCGTATGGAACGAATAATAGCAACCAGTGTGAAAGTTATGGTCATTTCTACGTTCCGGGCAACCTAGGCTTCACTCTAGGGCGTTGCTCCACCAGATCGAATAATTAGGGCCTTAGAAGTCAACGCCAGAAGCATAAAATACAATATAAGTATAACAGCTTTTCCATCGTATAAAATGTACAATTTCAAACATTGCGAAAGTAATTGTCATTCCACGTTCCGGGCAACCTAGGCGTCACTCTAGTGCGTTGCTCCACCACATCTACTAGCTACGGCCTTAGACGTCAACGACAGAATCATAAAATACAATAAAGATGCAACAGCTTTTCCATCGTATAAAACGAATAATTGCAACCAGTATGAAGGTTATGGTCATTTCTACGTTCCGGGCAACCTAGGCTTCACTCTATGGCGTTCTTCCACAACATCGAATAGCTACGGCCTCAGAAGTCAGCGCCTGAAGCATAAGATACAATATAAATATAACAGTTTTCCATCGTATAGAACGAATAATTGCAACCAGTATGAAAGCTATGGTCATTTCTACTTTACGGGCAACCTAGGCTACACCCTAGGGCGTTGCTCCTACAGATTGAATAGTTAGGGCCTTAGAAGTCATTGTCCGATGCATAAAATGCAATAAAAATACAACAGTTTTTCCATCATATAAAACGAGTAATTGCAACCAGTATGAAGGTTGTGGTCATTTCTACTTTCGGGGCAACCTAGGCTTCACCCTGGGGCGTTGCTCCAACTGATTGAATAGTTAGGGCCTTAGAAGTCAGCGCCAGAAGCATAAAATACAATGTAAATACAACAGCTTTTCCATCGTATAAAATGAATAATTGCAAACAGTGTGAAAGTACTGGTCATTTCTACGTTCCGGGTAACCTAGGCTTCACTCTAGGGCGTTGTTGCACCAGATCGAACAGTTAGGGCCTAAGAAGGCAACGCCAGAAGCATAAAATACAATATAAATATAACAGTTTTTCCATCGTATAGAACGAATAATAGCAACCAGTGTGAAAGTTATGGTCATTTCTACGTTCCGGGCAACCTAGGCTTCACTCTAGGGCGTTGCTCCACCAGATCGAATAGTTAGTGCCTTAGAAGTCAACGCCAGAAGCATAAAATACAATATAAATACAACAGTTTTTCCATCGTATAAAACGAATAATTGCTGCCAGTATGGAAGTGATGGTCATTTCTACGTTCCGGGCTACCTAGGCCTCACTCTAGGTCGTTGTTCCACCAGATCGAATTGTTAGGGCCTAAGAAGTCAACGCCAGATGCATAAGATACAATATAAATATAACAGTTTTTCTTTCGTATGGAACGAATAATAGCAACCAGTGTGAAAGTTATGGTCATTTCTACGTTCCGGGCAACCTAGGCCTCACTCTAGGACGTTGCCCCACCAGATCGAATAGTTAGTGCCTTAAAAGTCAACGCCAGAAGCAGAAAATACAATATAAATACAACAGTTTTTCCATTGTATAAAAGGGATAATTGCTACCAGTGTAAAAGTTATGGTCAGTTCTACGTTCCGGGCAACCTAGGCCTCACTCTAGGTCGTTGTTCCACCAGATCGAATTGTTAGGGCCTAAGAAGTCAACGCCAGAAGCATAAGATACAATATAAATATAACAGTTTTTCCATCGTGTAAAACGAATAATTGCTACCGGTGTGAAAGTTATGGTCATTTCTACTCTCCGGGCAACCTAGGATCCACCCTAGGGCGTTGCTGCAACCGATTGAATAGTTAGGGCCTTAGAAGTCAGCGCCCGAAGCATAAAATACAAAACAAATAGAACAGTTTTTCCATCGTGTAAAACGAATAATTGCTACCGGTGTGAAAGTTATTGTCATTTCTACGTTCCGGTCAACCTAGGCTCCACCATAGGGCGTTGCTCCACTAGATCGAATAGTTAGTGCCTTAGAAGTCAATGCCAGAAGCATAAAATACAATATAAATACAACAGTTTTTCCATCGTATAAAACGAATAATTGCAACCAGTATGGAAGTTAACGTCATTTCCACTTTACGGGCAACCTAGGCTTCACCCTACGGCGTTGCTCCAACAGATTGAATAGTTAGGGCCTTAGAAGTCAACGCCGGAAGCATAAAATGCAATAAAAATACAACAGTTTTTCCATCGTATAAAACGAATAATTGCAACCAGTATGAAGGTTAACGTCATTTCTACTTTCCGGGCAACCTAGGCTTCACCCTAGGGCGTTGCTGCAACAGATTGAATAGTTAGGGCCTTAGAAGTCAACGCCGGAAGCATAAAATGCAATAAAAATACAACAGTTTTTCCATCGTATAGAACGAGTAAAAGCAACCAGTGTGAAAGTTATGGTCATTTCTACGTTCCGGGCAACCTAGGCTTCACCCCAGGGCGTTGTTCCACCAGATCGACTATTTAGGGCCTAAGAAGAGTACGCCAGCAGCATAAAATGCGATATAAATACAACAGTTCTTCCATCATATAAAACGAATAATTGCAACCAGTATGAAGGTTATGGTCATTTCTACGTTCCGGGCAACCTAGGCTTCACTCTATGGCGTTCTTCCACAACATCGAATAGCTACGGCCTCAGAAGTCAGCGCCTGAAGCATAAGATACAATATAAATATAACAGTTTTCCATCGTATAGAACGAATAATTGCAACCAGTATGAAAGCTATGGTCATTTCTACTTTACGGGCAACCTAGGCTACACCCTAGGGCGTTGCTCCTACAGATTGAATAGTTAGGGCCTTAGAAGTCATTGTCCGATGCATGAAATGCAATAAAAATACAACAGTTTTTCCATCATATAAGAGGAATATTTGCAACCAGTTTGAAAGTGATGGTAATTTCTACGTTCCGGGCATCTTAGGCTTCACTCTAGGGCTTTGCTCCACTAGATCGAATAGCTAGTGCCTTAGAAGTCAACGCCAGAAGCATAAAATACAATATAAATACAACAGTTTTTCCATGGTATAAAACGAATAATTGCAACCAGTATGGAAGTTAACGTCATTTCTACTTTCCGGGCAACCTAGGCTTCACCCTAGGGCGCTGCTCCAACAGATTGAATAGTTAGGGCCTTAGAAGTCAACGCCGGAAGCTTAAAATGCAATAAAAATACAACAGTTTTTCCATCATATAAAACGAGTAATTGCAACCAGTATGAAGGTTGTGGTCATTTCTACTTTCGGGGCAACCTAGGCTTCACCCTGGGGCGTTGCTCCAACTGATTGAATAGTTAGGGCCTTAGAAGTCAGCACCAGAAGCATAAAATACAATGTAAATACAACAGCTTTTCCATCGTATAAAATGAATAATTGCAAACAGTGTGAAAGTACTGGTCATTTCTACGTTCCGGGTAACCTAGGCTTCACTCTAGGGCGTTGTTGCACCAGATCGAACAGTTAGGGCCTAAGAAGGCAACGCCAGAAGCATAAAATACAATATAAATATAACAGTTTTTCCATCGTATAGAACGAATAATAGCAACCAGTGTGAAAGTTATGGTCATTTCTACGTTCCGGGCAACCTAGGCTTCACCCCAGGGCGTTGTTCCACCAGATCGACTAGTTAGGGCCTAAGAAGTGAACGCCAGCAGCATAAAATACAATATAAATACAACAGCTTTTCCATCGTATAAAACGAATAATTTCAACCAGTGTGAATGTTATGGTCATTTCTACAATCCGAGCAACCTTGGCTTCACTCTAGGGCGTTGATCCAACAGATTGAATAGTTAGGGCCTTAGAAGTCAACGCCCGAAGTATAAAATACAATATAAATCTAACAGTTTTTCCATCGTATAAAACGAATAATTGCAAGCAGTATGAAAGTTATGGTCATTTCTATCTTCAGGACAACCTAGGCTACACCCTAGGGCGTTGCTCCAACAGATTGAATAGTTAGGACCTTAGAAGTCAGTGCCCGAAGCAGAAAATGCAATAAAAATGCAACAGTTATCCATCATATAACAGGAATAATTGCAACCAGTTTGGAAGCGATGGTCATTTCTACGTTCCGGGCAACCTAGGCTTCCCTCTAGGGCGTTGCTCCAGCAGATCGAATAGTTAGTGCCTTAGAAGTCAGCGCCAGAAGCATAAAATACAATGTAAATACAACAGCTTTTCCATCGTATAAAATGAATAATTGCAAACAGTGTGAAAGTACTGGTCATTTCTACGTTCCGGGTAACCTGGGCTTCATTCTAGGTCGTTGTTGCACCAGATCGAACAGTTAGGGCCTAAGAAGGCAACGCCAGAAGCATAAAATACAATATAAATATAACAGTTTTTCCATCGTATAGAACGAATAATAGCAACCAGTGTGAAAGTTATGGTCATTTCTACGTTCCGGGCAACCTAGGCTTCACCCCAGGGCGTTGTTCCACCAGATCGACTAGTTAGGGCCTAAGAAGTGAACGCCAGCAGCATAAAATGCGATATAAATACAACAGTTCTTCCATCATATAAAACGAATAATTGCAACCAGTATGAAGGTTATGGTCATTTCTACGTTCCGGGCAACCTAGGCTTCACTCTATAGCGTTCTTCCACAACATCGAATAGCTACGGCCTCAGAAGTCAGCGCCTGAAGCATAAGATACAATATAAATATAACAGTTTTCCATCGTATAGAACGAATAATAGCATCCAGTGTGAAAGTTATGGTCATTTCTACGTTCCGGGCAACCTAGGCTTCACTCTAGGGCGTTGCTCCACCAGATCGAATAGTTAGTGCCTTAGAAGTCAACGCCAGAAGCATAAAATACAATATAAATACAACAGTTTTTCCATCGTATAAAACGAATAATTGCTGCCAGTATGGAAGTGATGGTCATTTCTACGTTCCGGGCTACCTAGGCCTCACTCTAGGTCGTTGTTCCACCAGATCGAATTGTTAGGGCCTAAGAAGTCAACGCCAGATGCATAAGATACAATATAAATATAACAGTTTTTCTTTCGTATGGAACGAATAATAGCAACCAGTGTGAAGGTTATGGTCATTTCTACGTTCCGGGCGACCTAGACTTCACTCTAGGACGTTGCTCCACCAGATCAAACAGTTAGGGCCTTACAAGTCAACGCCCGATGCATAAAATACAAAACAAATAGAACAGTTTTTCCATCGTGTAAAACGAATAATTGCTACCGGTGTGAAAGTTATGGTCATTTCTACGTTCCGGTCAACCTAGGCTTCACCATAGGGCGTTGTTCCAACAGATCGAATAGTTAGGGCCTAAGAAGTGAACGCCAGAAGCATAAAATACAATATAAATACAACAGTTTTTCCATCATATAAAACGAATAATTGCAACCAGTATGAAAGCTATGGTCATTTCTACTTTACGGGCAACCTAGGCTACACCCTAGGGCGTTGCTCCTACAGATTGAATAGTTAGGGCCTTAGAAGTCATTGCCCGAAGCATAAAATGCAATAAAAATACAACAGTTTTTCCATCATATAACAGGAATATTTGCAACCAGTTTGAAAGTGATGGTAATTTCTACGTTCCGGGCATCTTAGGCTTCACTCTAGGGCTTTGCTCCACTAGATCGAATAGCTAGTGCCTTAGAAGTCAACGCCAGAAGCATAAAATACAATATAAATACAACAGTTTTTCCATGGTATAAAACGAATAATTGCAACCAGTATGGAAGTTAACGTCATTTCTACTTTCCGGGCAACCTAGGCTTCACTCTAGGGCGTTGTTGCACCAGATCGAACAGTTAGGGCCTAAGAAGGCAACGCCAGAAGCATAAAATACAATATAAATACAACAGTTTTTCCATCATATAAAACGAGTAATTGCAACCAGTATGAAAGTTGTGGTCATTTCTACTTTCCGGGCAACCTAGGCTTCACCCTGGGGCGTTGCTCCAACTGATTGAATAGTTAGGGCCTTAGAAGTCAGCGCCAGAAGCATAAAATACAATGTAAATACAACAGCTTTTCCATCGTATAAAATGAATAATTGCAAACAGTGTGAAAGTACTGGTCATTTCTACGTTCCGGGTAACCTAGGCTTCACTCTAGGGCGTTGTTGCACCAGATCGAACAGTTAGGGCCTAAGAAGGCAACGCCAGAAGCATAAAATACAATATAAATATAACAGTTTTTCCATCGTATAGAACGAATAATAGCAACCAGTGTGAAAGTTATGGTCATTTCTACGTTCCGGGCAACCTAGGCTTCACCCCAGGGCGTTGTTCCACCAGATCGACTAGTTAGGGCCTAAGAAGTGAACGCCAGCAGCATAAAATACAATATAAATACAACAGCTTTTCCATCGTATAAAACGAATAATTTCAACCAGTGTGAATGTTATGGTCATTTCTAAAATCCGAGCAACCTTGGCTTCACTCTAGGGCGTTGATCCAACAGATTGAATAGTTAGGGCCTTAGAAGTCAACGCCCGAAGTATAAAATACAATATAAATCTAACAGTTTTTCCATCGTATAAAACGAATAATTGCAAGCAGTATGAAAGTTATGGTCATTTCTACTTTCAGGGCAACCTAGGCTACACCCTAGGGCGTTGCTCCAACAGATTGAATAGTTAGGACCTTAGAAGTCAGTGCCCGAAGCATAAAATGCAATAAAAATGCAACAGTTATCCATCATATAACAGGAATAATTGCAACCAGTTTGGAAGCGATGGTCATTTCTACGTTCCGGGCAACCTAGGCTTCACTCTAGGGCGTTGCTCCACCAGATCGAATAGTTAGTGCCTTTGAAGTCCACGCCAGAAGCATAATATACAATATAAATACAACAGTTTTTCCATCGTATAAAACGACTAATAGCAACCAGTGTGAAAGTTATGGTCATTTCTCCGTTCCCGGCAACCTAGGCTTCATACCAGGGCGTAGTTCCACCAGATCGAATAGTTAGGGCCTAAGAAGTGAACGCCACCAGCATAAAATACAATATAAATACAACAGTTTTTCCATCATATAAAACGAATAATTGCAACCAGTATGAAAGTTATGGTCATTTCTACGTTCCGGCCAACCTAGGCTTCACTCTATGGCGTTCTTCCACTACATCGAATAGCTACGGCCTCAGAAGTCAACGCCTGAAGCATAAAATACAATAAAAATACAACAGCCTTTCCGTCCTATAACAGGAATAATTGCAACCCGTGTGAAAGTGATGGTCATTTGTACGTTCCAGGCAACCTAGGCTTCACTCTAGGGCGTTGCTCCACCAGATCGAATAGTTAGGGCCTTAGAAGTCAACGCCAGAAGCATAAAATACAATATAAGTACAACAGCTTTTCCGTCATATAAAATGTACAATTGCAAACATTGCGAAAGTAATTGTCATTCCACGTTCCGGGCAACCTAGGCGTCACTCTAGTGCGTTGCTGCACCACATCTACTAGCTACGGCCTTAGACGTCAACGACAGAATCATAAAATACAATAAAGATGCAACAGCTTTTCCATCGTATAAAACGAATAATTGCAACCAGTGTGAAAGTTATTGTCATTTCTACTTTCCGCGCAACCTAGGCTTCCCCCTAGCGCGTTGCTCCAACGGATTGAATAGTTAGGACCTTAGAAGTCAATGCCCGAAACATAAAATGCATTAAAAATACAACAGTGTTTCCATCATATAACAGGAATAATTGCAACCAGTTTGAAAGTGATGGTCATTTCTACGTTCCGGGCAACCTAGGCTTCACTCTAGGGCGTTGCTCCACCAGATCGAATAGTTAGTGCCTTAGAAGTCAACGCCAGAAGCATAAAATACAATATAAATACAACAGTTTTTCCATCGTATAAAACGAATAATTGCTGCCAGTATGGAAGTGATGGTCATTTCTACGTTCCGGGCTACCTAGGCCTCACTCTAGGTCGTTGTTCCACCAGATCGAATTGTTAGGGCTTAAGAAGTCAACGCCAGATGCATAAGATACAATATAAATATAACAGTTTTTCTTTCGTATGGAACGAATAATAGCAACCAGTGTGAAAGTTATGGTCATTTCTACGTTCCGGGCAACCTAGGCTTCACTCTAGGACGTTGCTCCACCAGATCGAATAGTTAGTGCCTTAGAAGTCAACGCCAGAAGTATAAAATACAATATAAATCTAACAGTTTTTCCATCGTATAAAACGAATAATTGCAAGCAGTATGAAAGTTATGGTCATTTCTACTTTCAGGGCAACCTAGGCCACACTCTAGGTCGTTGTTCCACCAGATCGAATTGTTAGGGCCTAAGAAGTCAACGCCAGAAGCATAAGATACAATATAAATATAACAGTTTTTCCATCGTGTAAAACGAATAATTGCTACCGGTGTGAAAGTTATGGTCATTTCTACTTTCCGGGCAACCTAGGATCCACCCTAGGGCGTTGCTGCAACCGATTGAATAGTTAGGGCCTTAGAAGTCAACGCCCGAAGCATAAAATACAAAACAAATAGAACAGTTTTTCCATCGTGTAAAACGAATAATTGCTACCGGTGTGAAAGTTATGGTCAGTTCTACGTTCCGGTCAACCTAGGCTTCACCATAGGGCGTTGTTCCAACAGATCGAATAGTTAGGGCCTAAGAAGTGAACGCCAGAAGCATAAAATACAATATAAATACAACAGGTTTCCATCATATAAAACGAATAATTGCAACCAGTATGAAAGCTATGGTCATTTCTACTTTACGGGCAACCTAGGCTACACCCTAGGGCGTTGCTCCTACAGATTGAATAGTTAGGGCCTTAGAAGTCATTGCCCGAAGCATAAACTTCAATAAAAATACAACAGTTTTTCCATCGTATAACAGGAATATTTGCAACCAGTTTGAAAGTGATGGTAATTTCTACGTTCCGGGCATCTTAGGCTTCACTCTAGGGCGTTGCTCCACTAGATCGAATAGTTAGTGCCCTAGAAGTCAGCGCCAGAAGCATAAAATACAATGTAAATACAACAGCTTTTCCATCGTATAAAATGAATAATTGCAAACAGTGTGAAAGTACTGGTCATTTCTACGTTCCGGGTAACCTAGGCTTCACTCTAGGGCGTTGTTGCACCAGATCGAACAGTTAGGGCCTAAGAAGGCAACGCCAGAAGCATAAAATACAATATAAATATAACAGTTTTTCCATCGTATAGAACGAATAATTGCAACCAGTGTGAAAGTTATGGTCATTTCTACGTTCCGGGCAACCTAGGCTTCACCCCAGGGCGTTGTTCCACCAGATCGACTAGTTAGGGCCTAAGAAGAGTACGCCAGCAGCATAAAATGCGATATAAATACAACAGTTCTTCCATCATATAAAACGAATAATTGCAACCAGTATGAAAGTTATGGTCATTTCTACGTTCCGGGCAACCTAGGCTTCACTCTAGGACGTTGTTCCACCAGATCGAATAGTTAGGGCCTAAGAAGTGAACGCCAGCAGCATAAAATACAATATAAATACAACAGTTTTTCCATCATATAAAACGATTAATTGCAACCAGTATGAAAGTTGTGGTCATTTCTACTTTCCGGGCAACCTAGACTTCACCCTGGGGCGTTGCTCCAACAGATTGAATAGTTAGGGCCTTAGAAGTCAACGCCCGAAGCATAAAATACAAAACAAATACAACAGTTTTTCCATCATATAAAACGAATAATTGCAACCAGTATGAAAGCTATGGTCATTTCTACGTTCCGGGCAACCTAGGCTTCACTCTAGGGCGTTGTTGCACCAGATCGAACAGTTAGGGCCTAAGAAGGCAACGCCAGAAGCATAAAATACAATATAAATATAACAGTTTTTCCATCGTATAGAACGAATAATTGCAACCAGTGTGAAAGTTATGGTCATTTCTACGTTCCGGGCAACCTAGGCTTCACTCTAGGACGTTGCTCCACCAGATCGAATAGTTAGTGCCTTAGAAGTCAACGCCAGAAGCAGAAAATACAATATAAATACAACAGTTTTTCCATTGTATAAAACGAATAATTGCTACCAGTGTAAAAGTTATGGTCAGTTCTACGTTCCGGGCAACCTAGGCCTCACTCTAGGTCGTTCTTCCACCAGATCGAATTGTTAGGGCCTAAGAAGTCAACGCCAGAAGCATAAGATACAATATAAATATAACAGTTTTTCCATCGTATAGAACGAATAATAGCAACCAGTGTGAAAGTTATGGTCATTTCTGCGTTCCGGGCAACCTAGGCTTCACTCTAGGGCGTTGCTCCACCAGATCAAACAGTTAGGGCCTTAGAAGTCAACGCCCGAAGCATAAAATACAAAATAAATACAACAGTTTTTCCATTGTATAAAACGAATAATTGCTACCAGTATGAGAGTTGTGGTCATTTCTACTTTCCGGGCAACCTAGGCTACACCCTAGGGCGTTGCTCCAACAGATTGAATAGTTAGGACCTTAGAAGTCAATGCCCGAAGCATAAAATGCAATAAAAATACAACAGTTTTTCAATCATATAACAGGAATAATTGCAACCAGTATGAAAGTGATGGTCATTTCTACTTTCCGGGCAACCTAGGCTTCACTCTAGGGCATTGCTCCACCAGATCGAATAGTTTGTGCCTTAGAAGTCAACGACAGAAGCATAAAATACAATATAAATGCAACAGTTTTTCCATCGTATAAAACGAATGATTGCTACCAGTGTGGAAGTTATGGTCATTTCTACGTTCCGGTCAACCTAGGCTTCACTCTATGGCGTTCTTCCACCACATCGAATAGCTGCGGACTCAGAAGTCAACGCCTGAAGCATAAAATACAATAAAAATACAACAGTTTTTCCATCGTATAAAAGGATTAATTGCAACCAGTTTGAAAGTGATGGTCATTTCTACGTTCCGGGCAACCTAGGCTTCACCCTAGGGAGCTGCTCCACCAGATCGAATAGTTAGTGCCCTAGAAGTCAGCGCCAGAAGCATAAAATACGATATAAATACAACAGCTTTTCCATCGTATAAAACGAATAATTGCAACCAGTGTCAAAGTTATGGTCATTTCTATGTTCCAGGCGACCTAGGCTTCACCCTAGGGCGTTGCCCCAACAGATTGAATAGTTAGGGCCTTAGAAGTCAATGCCCGAAGCATAAAATGCAATAAAAATACAACAGTTTTTCCATCGTATAGCAGGAATAATTTATAACCAGTGTGATAGTAGTGGTCATTTCTACGTTCCGGGCAACCTAGGTTTCACTCCAGGGCGTTGCTCGACCAGATCGAATAGGTACGGCATAAGAAGTCAACGCCAGAAGCATAAAATACGATAAAGATGCAACAGTTTTTCCATCGTATAAAACGAATAATTGCAACCAGTGTGGAAGTTATGGTCATTTCTACATTCCGAGCAACCAAGGCTTCACTCTAGGGCGTTGCTCCACCAGATCGAATAGTTCGGTCCATAGAAGTCGACGCCAGAAGCATAAAATACGATATAAATACAACAGCTTTTCCATCGTATAAAAGGAATAATTGCAAACAGTGTGAAAGTAATGGTCATTTCTACGTTCCGGGCTTCACTCTACGGCGTTGTCCCACCAGATCGAATAGATAGGGCCTAAGAAGTCAACACCAGAAGAATAAAATACAAAATAAACACAACAGCCTTTACACCGTATAAAACGAATAATTGCAACCTGTGTGAAGGTTATGGTCATATCTACGTTCCGGGCAACCTAGGCTTCACTGTACGGCGTTGCTCCACCAGATCGAAATGTTAGGGCCTAAGAAGTCAACGCCCGAAGCATAAAATACGATATAAATACAAGAGCTTTTCCATCATATTAAATGAATAATTGCAAACAGTGTGAAAGTAGTGGTCATTTCTACGTTCCGGGCAACCTAGGCTTCACTCTAGGGAGTTGCTCCACCAGATCGAATAGTTAGTGCCTTAGAAGTCAACACCAGAAAAATAAAATACATAATAAACACAACAGCCTTTACACCGTATAAAACGAATAATTGCAACCTGTGTGAAGGTTATGGTCATATCTACGTTCCGGGCAACCTAGGCTTCTCTGTAGGGCGTTGCTCCACCAGATCGAAATGTTAGGGCTTAAGAAGTCAACGCCCGAAGCATAAAGTACGATATAAATACAACAGCTTTTCCATCATATTAAATGAATAATTGCAACCAGTGTGGAAGTTATGGTCACTTCTACGTTCCGGGCAACCTAGGCTTCACATTAGGGAGTAGCTCCACCAGATCAAATAGTTAGGGCCTAAGAAGTCAACGCCAGAAGCATAAAATACAACATAAATACAACAGATTTTCCATCGTATATAATGTATATTTGCAAACAGTGTGAAAGTAATGGTCATTTCTACGTACCGGGCAATCTAGGCTTCACTCTACGGCGTTGCACCTCCAGATCAATCAGTTAGGGCCTTAGAAGTCAACGCCCGGAGCATAAAATGCAAAATAAATAGAACAGTTTTTCCATTGTATAAAACGAATAATTGCAACCAGTATGAAAGTTAACGTCATTTCTACTTTCCGGGCAACCTAGGCCTCACCCTAGGGCGTTGCTCCAACAGATTGAATAGTTAGAGCCTTAGAAGTCAACGCCGGAAACATAAAATGCAATAAAAATACAACAGATTTTCCATCGTATAAAAGGATTAATTGCAACCAGTTTGAAAGTGGTGGTCATTTCTACGTTCCGGGCAACCTAGGCTTCACTCTAGGGCGTTGCTCCACCAGATCGAAATGTTAGGGCCTAAGAAGTCAACGACCGAAGCATAAAATACGATATAAATACAACAGCTTTTCCATCATATTAAATGAATAATTTGCAAACAGTGTGAAAGAAGTGGTCATTTCTACGTTCCGAGCAACCTAGGCTTCACTCTAGGGCGGTGCTCCACCATATCGAATAGCTACGGCCTTAGAAGCCTACGCCTGAGGCACAAAATACAATAAAAATACAACAGTCTTTTCATGGTATAACAGGAATAATTGCAACAAGCGTGAAAGTAATGATCATTTCGGCGTTTCGGGCGCCCTAGACTTAACTCTGAGGCATTGCTCCACCAGATCGAATAGCTAGGGCCTGAGAAGTCAACGCCAGAAGCATAAAATACAATATAAATATAACAGTTTTTCCATCGTATAAAACGAATAATAGCAACCAGTGTGAAAGTTATGGTCATTTCTACGTTCCGGGCAACCTAGGCTTCACTCTAGGGCGTTGCTCCACCAGATCAAACAGTTAGGGCCTTAGATGTCAACGTCAGAAGCATAAAATGCAACATAAATACAACAGATTTTCCATCGTATATAATGTATATTTGCAAACAGTGTGAATATAATGGACATTTCTACGTGCCGGGCAATCTAGGCTTCACTCTAGGGCGTTGCTCCACTAGATCGAATAGTTAGTGCCTTAGGAGTCAACGCCAGACGCATAAAATACAATATAAATACAACAGTTTTTCCATAGTATAAAACGAATAATTGCAACCAGTATGGAAGTTAACGTCATTTCTACTTTCCGGGCAACCTAGGCTTCACCCGAGGGCGTTGCTCCAACAGATTGAGTAGTTAGGGCCTTAGAAGTCAACGCCGCAAGCATAAAATGCAATAAAAATACAACAGTTTTTCCATCGTATAAAAGGATTAATTGCAACCAGTTTGAAAGTGATGGTCATTTCTACGTTCCGGGCATCCTAGGCTTCTCCCTAGGGCGTTGTTCCACCAGATCGAATAGTTAGGGCCTAAGAAGTGAACGCCAGAAGCATAAAATACAATATAAATACAACAATTTTTCCATTGCATAAAACGAATAATTGCTACCAGCGTGAAAGTTATGGTCAGTTCTACGTTCCGGACAACCTAGGCCTCACTCTAGGTCGTTGTACCACCAGATCGAATAGTTAGGGCCTAAGAAGTCAACACCAGAAAAATAAAATACAAAATAAACACAACAGCCTTTACGCCGTATAAAACGAATAATTGCAACCTGTGTGAAGGTTATGGTCATATCTACGTTCCGGGCAACCTGGGCTTCAATCCAGGGCGTTGCTCCACCATATCAAACAGTTAGGGCCTTAAAAGTCAACGCCCGAAGCATAAAATACAATATAAATACAACAGTTTTTCCATGGTATAAAACGAATAATTGCAACCAGTATGGAAGTTAACGTCATTTCTACTTTCCGGGCAACCTAGGCTTCACTCTAGGGCGTTGTTGCACCAGATCGAACAGTTAGGGCCTAAGAAGGCAACGCCAGAAGCATAAAATACAATATAAATACAACAGTTTTTCCATCATATAAAACGAGTAATTGCAACCAGTATGAAAGTTGTGGTCATTTCTACTTTCCGGGCAACCTAGGCTTCACCCTGGGGCGTTGCTCCAACTGATTGAATAGTTAGGGCCTTAGAAGTCAGCGCCAGAAGCATAAAATACAATGTAAATACAACAGCTTTTCCATCGTATAAAATGAATAATTGCAAACAGTGTGAAAGTACTGGTCATTTCTACGTTCCGGGTAACCTAGGCTTCACTCTAGGGCGTTGTTGCACCAGATCGAACAGTTAGGGCCTAAGAAGGCAACGCCAGAAGGATAAAATACGATACAAATACAACAGCTTTTCCATCATAGAAGACGGATAATGGCAACCACTGTGAAAGATATGGTCATTTCTACGTTCCGAGCAACCTAGGCTTCACTTTAGGGTGTTGCTCCACCAGATGGAATTGCTAGGGACTTAGAATTCAATGCCAGAAGCATAAAATACAATATAAATACAACAGCTTTTCCATCGTATAAAACGAATAATTTCAACCAGTGTGAATGTTATGGTCATTTCTAAAATCCGAGCAACCTTGGCTTCACTCTAGGGCGTTGATCCAACAGATTGAATAGTTAGGGCCTTAGAAGTCAACGCCCGAAGTATAAAATACAATATAAATCTAACAGTTTTTCCATCGTATAAAACGAATAATTGCAAGCAGTATGAAAGTTATGGTCATTTCTACTTTCAGGGCAACCTAGGCTACACCCTAGGGCGTTGCTCCAACAGATTGAATAGTTAGGACCTTAGAAGTCAGTGCCCGAAGCATAAAATGCAATAAAAATGCAACAGTTATCCATCATATAACAGGAATAATTGCAACCAGTTTGGAAGCGATGGTCATTTCTACGTTCCGGGCAACCTAGGCTTCACTCTAGGGCGTTGCTCCACCAGATCGAATAGTTAGTGCCTTAGAAGTCCACGCCAGAAGCATAATATACAATATAAATACAACAGTTTTTCCATCGTATAAAACGACTAATAGCAACCAGTGTGAAAGTTATGGTCATTTCTCCGTTCCCGGCAACCTAGGCTTCACTCTAGGACGTTGCTCCACCAGATCGAATAGTTAGTGCCTTAGAAGTCAACGCCCGAAGCATAAGATACAATATAAATATAACAGTTTTTCTTTCGTATGGAACGAATAATAGCAACCAGTGTGAAAGTTATGGTCATTTCTACGTTCCGGGCAACCTAGGCTTCACTCTAGGACGTTGCTCCACCAGATCGAATAGTTAGTGCCTTAGAAGTCAACGCCAGAAGTATAAAATACAATATAAATCTAACAGTTTTTCCATCGTATAAAACGAATAATTGCAAGCAGTATGAAAGTTATGGTCATTTCTACTTTCAGGGCAACCTAGGCCACACTCTAGGTCGTTGTTCCACCAGATCGAATTGTTAGGGCCTAAGAAGTCAACGCCAGAAGCATAAGATACAATATAAATATAACAGTTTTTCCATCGTGTAAAACGAATAATTGCTACCGGTGTGAAAGTTATGGTCATTTCTACTTTCCGGGCAACCTAGGATCCACCCTAGGGCGTTGCTGCAACCGATTGAATAGTTAGGGCCTTAGAAGTCAACGCCCGAAGCATAAAATACAAAACAAATAGAACAGTTTTTCCATCGTGTAAAACGAATAATTGCTACCGGTGTGAAAGTTATGGTCAGTTCTACGTTCCGGTCAACCTAGGCTTCACCATAGGGCGTTGTTCCAACAGATCGAATAGTTAGGGCCTAAGAAGTGAACGCCAGAAGCATAAAATACAATATAAATACAACAGGTTTCCATCATATAAAACGAATAATTGCAACCAGTATGAAAGCTATGGTCATTTCTACTTTACGGGCAACCTAGGCTACACCCTAGGGCGTTGCTCCTACAGATTGAATAGTTAGGGCCTTAGAAGTCATTGCCCGAAGCATAAACTTCAATAAAAATACAACAGTTTTTCCATCGTATAACAGGAATATTTGCAACCAGTTTGAAAGTGATGGTAATTTCTACGTTCCGGGCATCTTAGGCTTCACTCTAGGGCGTTGCTCCACTAGATCGAATAGTTAGTGCCCTAGAAGTCAGCGCCAGAAGCATAAAATACAATGTAAATACAACAGCTTTTCCATCGTATAAAATGAATAATTGCAAACAGTGTGAAAGTACTGGTCATTTCTACGTTCCGGGTAACCTAGGCTTCACTCTAGGGCGTTGTTGCACCAGATCGAACAGTTAGGGCCTAAGAAGGCAACGCCAGAAGCATAAAATACAATATAAATATAACAGTTTTTCCATCGTATAGAACGAATAATTGCAACCAGTGTGAAAGTTATGGTCATTTCTACGTTCCGGGCAACCTAGGCTTCACCCCAGGGCGTTGTTCCACCAGATCGACTAGTTAGGGCCTAAGAAGAGTACGCCAGCAGCATAAAATGCGATATAAATACAACAGTTCTTCCATCATATAAAACGAATAATTGCAACCAGTATGAAAGTTATGGTCATTTCTACGTTCCGGGCAACCTAGGCTTCACTCTAGGACGTTGTTCCACCAGATCGAATAGTTAGGGCCTAAGAAGTGAACGCCAGCAGCATAAAATACAATATAAATACAACAGTTTTTCCATCATATAAAACGAGTAATTGCAACCAGTATGAAAGTTGTGGTCATTTCTACTTTCCGGGCAACCTAGACTTCACCCTGGGGCGTTGCTCCAACAGATTGAATAGTTAGGGCCTTAGAAGTCAACGCCCGAAGCATAAAATACAAAACAAATACAACAGTTTTTCCATCATATAAAACGAATAATTGCAACCAGTATGAAAGCTATGGTCATTTCTACGTTCCGGGCAACCTAGGCTTCACTCTAGGGCGTTGTTGCACCAGATCGAACAGTTAGGGCCTAAGAAGGCAACGCCAGAAGCATAAAATACAATATAAATATAACAGTTTTTCCATCGTATAGAACGAATAATTGCAACCAGTGTGAAAGTTATGGTCATTTCTACGTTCCGGGCAACCTAGGCTTCACTCTAGGACGTTGCTCCACCAGATCGAATAGTTAGTGCCTTAGAAGTCAACGCCAGAAGCAGAAAATACAATATAAATACAACAGTTTTTCCATTGTATAAAACGAATAATTGCTACCAGTGTAAAAGTTATGGTCAGTTCTACGTTCCGGGCAACCTAGGCCTCACTCTAGGTCGTTCTTCCACCAGATCGAATTGTTAGGGCCTAAGAAGTCAACGCCAGAAGCATAAGATACAATATAAATATAACAGTTTTTCCATCGTATAGAACGAATAATAGCAACCAGTGTGAAAGTTATGGTCATTTCTGCGTTCCGGGCAACCTAGGCTTCACTCTAGGGCGTTGCTCCACCAGATCAAACAGTTAGGGCCTTAGAAGTCAACGCCCGAAGCATAAAATACAAAATAAATACAACAGTTTTTCCATTGTATAAAACGAATAATTGCTACCAGTATGAGAGTTGTGGTCATTTCTACTTTCCGGGCAACCTAGGCTACACCCTAGGGCGTTGCTCCAACAGATTGAATAGTTAGGACCTTAGAAGTCAATGCCCGAAGCATAAAATGCAATAAAAATACAACAGTTTTTCAATCATATAACAGGAATAATTGCAACCAGTATGAAAGTGATGGTCATTTCTACTTTCCGGGCAACCTAGGCTTCACTCTAGGGCATTGCTCCACCAGATCGAATAGTTTGTGCCTTAGAAGTCAACGACAGAAGCATAAAATACAATATAAATGCAACAGTTTTTCCATCGTATAAAACGAATGATTGCTACCAGTGTGGAAGTTATGGTCATTTCTACGTTCCGGTCAACCTAGGCTTCACTCTATGGCGTTCTTCCACCACATCGAATAGCTGCGGACTCAGAAGTCAACGCCTGAAGCATAAAATACAATAAAAATACAACAGTTTTTCCATCGTATAAAAGGATTAATTGCAACCAGTTTGAAAGTGATGGTCATTTCTACGTTCCGGGCAACCTAGGCTTCACCCTAGGGAGCTGCTCCACCAGATCGAATAGTTAGTGCCCTAGAAGTCAGCGCCAGAAGCATAAAATACGATATAAATACAACAGCTTTTCCATCGTATAAAACGAATAATTGCAACCAGTGTCAAAGTTATGGTCATTTCTATGTTCCAGGCGACCTAGGCTTCACCCTAGGGCGTTGCCCCAACAGATTGAATAGTTAGGGCCTTAGAAGTCAATGCCCGAAGCATAAAATGCAATAAAAATACAACAGTTTTTCCATCGTATAGCAGGAATAATTTATAACCAGTGTGATAGTAGTGGTCATTTCTACGTTCCGGGCAACCTAGGTTTCACTCCAGGGCGTTGCTCGACCAGATCGAATAGGTACGGCATAAGAAGTCAACGCCAGAAGCATAAAATACGATAAAGATGCAACAGTTTTTCCATCGTATAAAACGAATAATTGCAACCAGTGTGGAAGTTATGGTCATTTCTACATTCCGAGCAACCAAGGCTTCACTCTAGGGCGTTGCTCCACCAGATCGAATAGTTCGGTCCATAGAAGTCGACGCCAGAAGCATAAAATACGATATAAATACAACAGCTTTTCCATCGTATAAAAGGAATAATTGCAAACAGTGTGAAAGTAATGGTCATTTCTACGTTCCGGGCTTCACTCTACGGCGTTGTCCCACCAGATCGAATAGATAGGGCCTAAGAAGTCAACACCAGAAGAATAAAATACAAAATAAACACAACAGCCTTTACACCGTATAAAACGAATAATTGCAACCTGTGTGAAGGTTATGGTCATATCTACGTTCCGGGCAACCTAGGCTTCACTGTACGGCGTTGCTCCACCAGATCGAAATGTTAGGGCCTAAGAAGTCAACGCCCGAAGCATAAAATACGATATAAATACAAGAGCTTTTCCATCATATTAAATGAATAATTGCAAACAGTGTGAAAGTAGTGGTCATTTCTACGTTCCGGGCAACCTAGGCTTCACTCTAGGGAGTTGCTCCACCAGATCGAATAGTTAGTGCCTTAGAAGTCAACACCAGAAAAATAAAATACATAATAAACACAACAGCCTTTACACCGTATAAAACGAATAATTGCAACCTGTGTGAAGGTTATGGTCATATCTACGTTCCGGGCAACCTAGGCTTCTCTGTAGGGCGTTGCTCCACCAGATCGAAATGTTAGGGCTTAAGAAGTCAACGCCCGAAGCATAAAGTACGATATAAATACAACAGCTTTTCCATCATATTAAATGAATAATTGCAACCAGTGTGGAAGTTATGGTCACTTCTACGTTCCGGGCAACCTAGGCTTCACATTAGGGAGTAGCTCCACCAGATCAAATAGTTAGGGCCTAAGAAGTCAACGCCAGAAGCATAAAATACAACATAAATACAACAGATTTTCCATCGTATATAATGTATATTTGCAAACAGTGTGAAAGTAATGGTCATTTCTACGTACCGGGCAATCTAGGCTTCACTCTACGGCGTTGCACCTCCAGATCAATCAGTTAGGGCCTTAGAAGTCAACGCCCGGAGCATAAAATGCAAAATAAATAGAACAGTTTTTCCATTGTATAAAACGAATAATTGCAACCAGTATGAAAGTTAACGTCATTTCTACTTTCCGGGCAACCTAGGCCTCACCCTAGGGCGTTGCTCCAACAGATTGAATAGTTAGAGCCTTAGAAGTCAACGCCGGAAACATAAAATGCAATAAAAATACAACAGATTTTCCATCGTATAAAAGGATTAATTGCAACCAGTTTGAAAGTGGTGGTCATTTCTACGTTCCGGGCAACCTAGGCTTCACTCTAGGGCGTTGCTCCACCAGATCGAAATGTTAGGGCCTAAGAAGTCAACGACCGAAGCATAAAATACGATATAAATACAACAGCTTTTCCATCATATTAAATGAATAATTTGCAAACAGTGTGAAAGAAGTGGTCATTTCTACGTTCCGAGCAACCTAGGCTTCACTCTAGGGCGGTGCTCCACCATATCGAATAGCTACGGCCTTAGAAGCCTACGCCTGAGGCACAAAATACAATAAAAATACAACAGTCTTTTCATGGTATAACAGGAATAATTGCAACAAGCGTGAAAGTAATGATCATTTCGGCGTTTCGGGCGCCCTAGACTTAACTCTGAGGCATTGCTCCACCAGATCGAATAGCTAGGGCCTGAGAAGTCAACGCCAGAAGCATAAAATACAATATAAATATAACAGTTTTTCCATCGTATAAAACGAATAATAGCAACCAGTGTGAAAGTTATGGTCATTTCTACGTTCCGGGCAACCTAGGCTTCACTCTAGGGCGTTGCTCCACCAGATCAAACAGTTAGGGCCTTAGATGTCAACGTCAGAAGCATAAAATGCAACATAAATACAACAGATTTTCCATCGTATATAATGTATATTTGCAAACAGTGTGAATATAATGGACATTTCTACGTGCCGGGCAATCTAGGCTTCACTCTAGGGCGTTGCTCCACTAGATCGAATAGTTAGTGCCTTAGGAGTCAACGCCAGACGCATAAAATACAATATAAATACAACAGTTTTTCCATAGTATAAAACGAATAATTGCAACCAGTATGGAAGTTAACGTCATTTCTACTTTCCGGGCAACCTAGGCTTCACCCGAGGGCGTTGCTCCAACAGATTGAGTAGTTAGGGCCTTAGAAGTCAACGCCGCAAGCATAAAATGCAATAAAAATACAACAGTTTTTCCATCGTATAAAAGGATTAATTGCAACCAGTTTGAAAGTGATGGTCATTTCTACGTTCCGGGCATCCTAGGCTTCTCCCTAGGGCGTTGTTCCACCAGATCGAATAGTTAGGGCCTAAGAAGTGAACGCCAGAAGCATAAAATACAATATAAATACAACAATTTTTCCATTGCATAAAACGAATAATTGCTACCAGCGTGAAAGTTATGGTCAGTTCTACGTTCCGGACAACCTAGGCCTCACTCTAGGTCGTTGTACCACCAGATCGAATAGTTAGGGCCTAAGAAGTCAACACCAGAAAAATAAAATACAAAATAAACACAACAGCCTTTACGCCGTATAAAACGAATAATTGCAACCTGTGTGAAGGTTATGGTCATATCTACGTTCCGGGCAACCTAGGCTTCACTGTAGGGCGTTGCTCCACCAGATCGAAATGTTAGGGCCTAAGAAGTCAACGCCCGAAGCATAAAGTACGATATAAATACAACAGCTTTTCCATCATATTAAATGAATAATTGCAACCAGTGTGCAAGTTATGGTCATTTCTACGTTCCGGGCAACCTAGGCTTCACTTTAGGGAGTTGCTCCACCAGATCAAATAGTTAGGACCTAAGAAGTCAACGCCAGAAGCATAAAATACAACATAAATACAACAGATTTTCCATCGTATATAATGTATATTTGCAAACAGTGTGAAAGTAATGGTCATTTCTACGTGCCGGGCAATCTAGGCTTCACTCTAGGGCGTTGCACCTCCAGATCAATCAGTTAGGGCCTTAGAAGTCAACGCCCGGAGCATAAAATGCAAGATAAATAGAACAGTTTTTCCATTGTATAAAACGAATAAATGCAAGCAGTGTAAAAGTTATGGTCATTTCTACTTTCCGGGCAACCTGGTCTTCACACTAGGGCGTTGTTGCACCAGATGGAATAGTTAGGGCCTAAGAAGTCAACGCCAGAAGCATAAAATACGATATAAATACAACAGCTTTTGAATCGTATAAAATGAATAATTGCAAACAGTGTGAAAGTAATGGTCATTTCTACGTTCCCGGTAACCTAGGTTTCACTCTAGGGAGTTGCTCCACGAGATCGAAAAGCTAGGTACTTAGAATTCAACGCCAGAAGAATAAGATACAATATAAGTACAACAGTTTCTCCATCGAATAAATTGAATATTTGCAAACATTGTGAAAGTAATGGTCATTTCTACGTTCCGGGCAACCTATGCGACACTCTAGGGCGTTGCTGCACCACATCTAATAGCTACAGCCTTAAAAGTCAACGCCAGAAGAATAAAATGCAATATAAATACAACAGCTTTTCCATCGTATAAAATGAATAATTGCAAACAGTGTGAAAGTAATGGTCATTTCTACGTTCAGGGCAACCTATGCTTCGCTCTAGGGCGTTGCTCCACCAGATCGAATAGTTGAGGGCCTTAGAATTCAACGCCAGAAGCATAAAATACGATATAAATACAACAGCTTTTGAATCGTATAAAACGAATAATAGCAACCAGTGTGAAAGTTATGGTCATTTCTACGTTCCGGGCAACCTAGGCTTCAATCCAGGGCGTTGCTCCACCATATCAAACAGTTAGGGCCTTAAAAGTCAACGCCCGAAGCATAAAATACAAAATAAATAGAACGGTTTTTCCATTGTATAAAACGAATAATTGCTACCAGTGTCAAAGTTATGGTCATTTCAACGTTCCGGGCAACCTAGGCTTCACACTAGGGCGTTCCTCCACCAGATCGAATAGCTAGGGCCTTAGAAGTCATCGCCCGAAGCATAAAATACAAAATAAATAAAACAGTTTTTCCATCGTATAAAACGAATAATTGCTACCAGTGTGAAAGTTATGGCCATTTCTACGTTCCGCGCTACCTAGGCTTCACTCTAGGGCGTTCCTCCACCAGATCGAATAGTTAGGGCCTTAGAAGTCAACGCCCGAAGCATAAAATACAAAATAAATAAAACAGTTTTTCCATCGTATAAAAGGAATAATTGCTACCAGTGTGAAATGAATTGTCATTTCTACGTTCCGGGCAACCTAGGCTTCACTCTAGGACGTTGCTCCACCAGATCGGATAGTTAGGGACTATGAAGTCAACGCCAGAAGGATAAAATACGATACAAATACAACAGCTTTTCCATCATAGAAGACGGATAATGGCAACCACTGTGAAAGATATGGTCATTTCTACGTTCCGAGCAACCTAGGCTTCACTTTAGGGTGTTGCTCCACCAGATGGAATTGCTAGGGACTTAGAATTCAATGCCAGAAGCATAAAATGCAATATAAATATAACAGCCTTTCCATCGTATAAAGCGAATAATAGCAACCAGTGTGAAATTTATGGTCATTTCTACTTCCCGGGCAACCTAGGCTTCACTCTAGGGCGTTGCTCCACCAGATCGAATAGTTAGGGCCTTAGAAGTCAGCGCCAGAAGCATAAAATGCAAAATAAATAGAATAGTTTTTCCATTGTGTAAAACGATTAACTGCAACAAGCGTGGAAATAATGATCGGCGTTTCGGGCATCCTAGACTTAACTCTGAGGCATTGCTCCACCAGATCGAATAGTTAGGGCCTAAGAAGTCAACGCCAGAGGCATAAAATACAATATAAATACAACAGCTTTGCCATCGTATAAAATGAATAATAGCAAACAGTGTGAAAGATGTGAACATTTCTACGTTCCGGGCAACCTAGGCTTCACTCTATGGCGTTCTTCCACCACATCGAATAGCTACGGCCTCAGAAGTCAACGCATGAAGCATAAAATACAATAAAAATGCAACAGTCTTTCCATCCTATAACAGGAATAATTGCAACCCGCCTGAAAGTGATGGTCATTTCTACGTTCCAGGCAACCTAGGCTTCACTCTAGGGTGTTGTTCCACCAGATCGAATAGTTAGGGCCTAAGAAGTGAACGCCAGAAGCATAAAATACGATATAAATACAACAGCTTTTCCATCGTATAAAACGAATAATTGCAACCTGTGTGAAAGTTATGGTCATTTCTACGTTCCGGGCAACCTAGGCTTCACCCTAGGGCGTTGCTCCAAAAGATTGAATAGTTAGGGCCTTAGAAGTCAACGCCCGAAGCATAAAATGCAATAAAAATACAACAGCGTTTCCATCATATAACAGGAATAATTGCAACCACTTTGAAAGTGATGGCCAATTCTACGTTCCGGGCAACCTAGGCTTCACTCTAGGGCGTTGCTCCACCAGACCGAATAGGTAGTGCCTTAGAAGTCAACGCCAGAAGCATAATATACAATATAAATACAACAGCGTTTCCATCGTATAAAACGAATAATTGCAACCAGTATGAAACTTATGGTCATTTCTACTTTCCGAGGAACGTAGGCTTCACCCTAGCGCGTCGCCGCAACAGATTGAATAGTTAGGGCCTTAGAAGTCAACGCCCGAAGCATAAAATGCAATAAAGCTACAACAGTGTTTCCATCATATAACAGGAATAATTGCAACCAGTTTGAAAGTCATGGCCAATTCTACGTTCCGGGCAACCTAGGCTTCACTCTAGGGCGTTGCTCCACCAGATCGAATAGTTAGTGCCTTAGAAGTCAGCGCCAGAAGCATAAAATACAATATAAATACAACAGCTTTTCCATCGTATAAAACGAATAATTGTAGCCAGTGTGAAACTTATGGTCATTTCTACATTCCGACCAACCTAGGCTTCACCCTAGGGCGTTGCTCCAACAGATTGAATAGTTAGGGCCTTAGAAATCAACGCCCGAAGCATAAAATGCAATAAAAATACAACAGCGGTTCCATCATATAACAGGAATAATTGCAACCACTTTGAAAGTGATGGCCAATTCTACGTTCCGGGCAACCTAGGCTTCACTCTAGGGGGTTGCTCCACCAGATCGAATAGTTAGTGCCTTAGAAGTCAACGCCAGAAGCATAAAATGCAATATAAATACAACAGCGTTTCCATCGTATAAAACGAATAATTGCAACCAGTATGAAACTTATGGTCATTTCTACTTTCAGAGCAACCTAGGCTTCACCCTAGGGCGTTGCCGCAACAGATTGAATAGTTAGGGCCTTAGAAGTCAACGCCAGAAGCATAAAATGCAATAAAAATACAACAGCTTTTCCATCGTATAAAAGGAATAATTGCAAACAGTGTGAAAGTAATGGTCATTTCTACGTTCCGGGCAACCTAGGCTTCACTCTACGGCGTTGTTCCACCAGATCGAATAGTTAGGGCCTAAGAAGTCAACACCAGAAGAATAAAATACAAAATAAAAACAACAGCTTTTACACCGTATAAAACGAATAATTGCAACCTGTGTGAAGGTTATGGTCATATCTACGTTCCGGGCAACCTAGGTTTCACTGTCGGGCGTTGCTCCACCAGATCGAAATGTTAGGGCCTAAGAAGTCTACGCCCGAAGCATAAAATACGATATAAATACAACAGCATTTCCACCGTATTAAATGAATAATTGCAAACAGTGTGAAAGTAGTGGTCATTTCTACGTTCCGGGCAACCTAGGCTTCACTGTATGGCGTTCTTCCACCACATCGAATAGCTACGGCCTCAGAAGTCCACGCCTGAAGCATAAAATACAATAAAAATACAACAGTCTTTTCATCGTATAACAGGAATAGTTGCAACAAGCGTGAAAGTAATGATCATTTCGGCGTTTCGGGCATCCTAGACTTAACTCTGATGCATTGCTCCACCAGATCGAATATTTAGGGCCATAGAAGTCAACCCCAGAAGCATAAAATACAATAAAAATACAACAGTTTTTCCATCGTATAACAGGAATAATTGCAACCAGTGTGAATGTAATGGTCATTTCTAGGTTCCGGGCAACCTAGGTTTCACTCTAGGGCGTTGCTCCACAAGGTCGAGTAGTTAGGGCCTAAGAAGTCAACGCCAGAAGCATAAAATACGATATAAATACAACAGCTTTTACATCGTATAAAACGAGTAATTGCAACCAGTGTGGAAGTTATGGTCATTTCTACGTTCCGGGCAACCTAGGCTTCACTCCATGGCGTTGCTCGACCAGATCGAATAGCTAGGGCCTTAGAAGTCAACGCCCGAAGCATAAAATACAGAATAAATAGAACAGTTTTTCCATCGTAAAAAACGAATAATTGCTACCAGTGTGAAAGTTATGGTCATTGCTACGTTCCGCGCAACCTACCCTTCACCCTAGGGCGTTGCGCCACCAGTTCGAATAGTTACGGCCTTAGAAGTCAGCGCCAGAAGCATAAAATACAATAAAGATGCAACAGTTTTTCCATCGTTTAACAGGAATAACTGCAACCAGTGTGAATGTACTGGTCATTTCTACGTTCCCGATAACCTAGGCTTCACTCTAGGGCGTTGCTCTACCAGATCGAATAGGTAGGGACTTAGAATTCAACGCCAGAAGGATAAAATACAATATAAGTACAACAGTTATTCCATCGTATAAAACGAATAATTGCAATCAGTGTGAAAGTTATGGTCATTTCTACATTCCGAGCAACCTAGGCTTCACTCTAGGGCGTTGCTCCACCAGATCGAATAGTTAGGGCCTCAGAAGTCAACGCCCGAAGCATAAAATACAAAATAAATAAAACAGTTTTTCCATCGTATAAAACGAATAATTGCTACCAGTGTGAAAGTTATGGTCATTTCTACGTTCCGCGTAACCTGGGCTTTAGCCTAGGCCGTTGTTCCACCAGATGGAATAGTTAGGGCCTAAGAAGTCAACGCCAGAAGCATAAAATACGATATAAATACAACAGCTTTTCCATCGTATAAAACGAATAATTGCAACCAGGGTGGAAGTTATGGTCATTTCTACGTTCCGGGCAACCTAGGCTTCACTCTAGGGCGGTGCTCCACCAGATCAAATAGTTAGGGCCTAAGAAGTCAACGCCAGAAGCATAAAATACAACATAAATACAACAGATTTTCCATCGTATATAATATATATTTGCAAACATTTTGAAAGTAATGGTAACTCCTACGTACCGGGCAACCTAGGCTCCACTCGAGGGCGTTGCTGCACCAGACCGAATAGCTAGGGCCTTAGAAGTCAACGCAAGAAGCATAAAATACAATAAATATGCAAAAGTCTTTCCATTGTATAACAGGAATAACTGCAGACAGTATGAAAGTACTGGTCATTTCTACGTTCCGGGTAGCCTAGGTTTCACTCTAGTGCGTTGCTCCACCAGATCGAATAGTTAGGTCCTTAGAAGTAAACGCCAGAAGCATAAAATAGTATATAAATACAACAGCTTTTCCATCGTATAAAAGGATTAATTGCAACCAGTTTGAAAGTGATGGTCATTTCTCCTTTCCGGGCAACCTCAGGTTCACTCTAGGGCGTTGCTCCACTAGATCGAACAGCTAGGGCCTTAGAAGTCAACGCCAGAAGCATAAAAGACAATATAAATACAACAGTTTTTCCATCGTATAAAACGAATGATTGCAACCAGTATGAAACCTATGGTCATTTCTACTTTCCGAGCAACCTAGGCTTCACCCTAGGGCGTTGCTCCAACAGATTGAATAGTTAGGGCCTTAGAAGTCAACGCCCGAAGCATAAAATGCAATAAAAATACAACAGCGTTTCCATCATATAACAGGAATAATTGCAACCACTTTGAAAGTGATGGCCAATTCTACGTTCCGGGCAACCTAGGCTTCACTCTAGGGCGTCGCTCCACCAGACCGAATAGTTAGTGCCTTAGAAGTCAACGCCAGAAGCATAAAATACAATATAAATACAACAGCGTTTCCATCGTATAAAACGAATAATTGCAACCAGTATGAAACTTATGGTCATTTCTACTTTCCGAGGAACCTAGGCTTCACCCTAGGGCGTCGCCGCAACAGATTGAATAGTTAGGGCCTTAGAAGTCAACGCCCGAAGCATAAAATGCAATAAAGATACAACAGTGTTTCCATCATATAACAGGAATAATTGCAACCAGTTTGAAAGTCATGGCCAATTCTACGTTCCGGGCAAGCTAGGCTTCACTCTAGGGCGTTGCTCCACCAGATCGAATAGTTAGTGCCTTAGAAGTCAGCGCCAGAAGCATAAAATACAATATAAATACAACAGCTTTTCCATCGTATAAAACGAATAATTGCAGCCAGTGTGAAACTTATGGTCATTTCTACTTTCCGAGCAACCTAGGCTTCACCCTAGGGCGTTGCTCCAACAGATTGAATAGTTAGGTCCTTAGAAGTCAACGCCCGAACAATAAAATGCAAAAAAAATACAACAGTGTTTCCATCATATAACAGGAATAATTGCAACCAGTTTGAAAGTGATGCCCAATTCTAAGTTCCGGGCAACCTAGGCTTCACTCTAGGGCGTTGCTCCACCAGATCGAATAGTTAGTGCCTTAGAAGTCAACGCCCGAAGCATAAAATACAAAATAAATAAAACAGTTTTTCCATCGTATAAAACGAATAATTGCTACCAGTGTGAAAGTTATGGTCATTTCTACGTTCCGCGTAACCTGGGCTTTAGCCTAGGCCGTTGTTCCACCAGATGGAATAGTTAGGGCCTAAGAAGTCAACGCCAGAAGCATAAAATACGATATAAATACAACAGCTTTTCCATCGTATAAAACGAATAATTGCAACCAGGGTGGAAGTTATGGTCATTTCTACGTTCCGGGCAACCTAGGCTTCACTCTAGGGCGGTGCTCCACCAGATCAAATAGTTAGGGCCTAAGAAGTCAACGCCAGAAGCATAAAATACAACATAAATACAACAGATTTTCCATCGTATATAATATATATTTGCAAACATTTTGAAAGTAATGGTAACTCCTACGTACCGGGCAACCTAGGCTCCACTCGAGGGCGTTGCTGCACCAGACCGAATAGCTAGGGCCTTAGAAGTCAACGCAAGAAGCATAAAATACAATAAATATGCAAAAGTCTTTCCATTGTATAACAGGAATAACTGCAGACAGTATGAAAGTACTGGTCATTTCTACGTTCCGGGTAGCCTAGGTTTCACTCTAGTGCGTTGCTCCACCAGATCGAATAGTTAGGTCCTTAGAAGTAAACGCCAGAAGCATAAAATAGTATATAAATACAACAGCTTTTCCATCGTATAAAAGGATTAATTGCAACCAGTTTGAAAGTGATGGTCATTTCTCCTTTCCGGGCAACCTCAGGTTCACTCTAGGGCGTTGCTCCACTAGATCGAACAGCTAGGGCCTTAGAAGTCAACGCCAGAAGCATAAAAGACAATATAAATACAACAGTTTTTCCATCGTATAAAACGAATGATTGCAACCAGTATGAAACCTATGGTCATTTCTACTTTCCGAGCAACCTAGGCTTCACCCTAGGGCGTTGCTCCAACAGATTGAATAGTTAGGGCCTTAGAAGTCAACGCCCGAAGCATAAAATGCAATAAAAATACAACAGCGTTTCCATCATATAACAGGAATAATTGCAACCACTTTGAAAGTGATGGCCAATTCTACGTTCCGGGCAACCTAGGCTTCACTCTAGGGCGTCGCTCCACCAGACCGAATAGTTAGTGCCTTAGAAGTCAACGCCAGAAGCATAAAATACAATATAAATACAACAGCGTTTCCATCGTATAAAACGAATAATTGCAACCAGTATGAAACTTATGGTCATTTCTACTTTCCGAGGAACCTAGGCTTCACCCTAGGGCGTCGCCGCAACAGATTGAATAGTTAGGGCCTTAGAAGTCAACGCCCGAAGCATAAAATGCAATAAAGATACAACAGTGTTTCCATCATATAACAGGAATAATTGCAACCAGTTTGAAAGTCATGGCCAATTCTACGTTCCGGGCAAGCTAGGCTTCACTCTAGGGCGTTGCTCCACCAGATCGAATAGTTAGTGCCTTAGAAGTCAGCGCCAGAAGCATAAAATACAATATAAATACAACAGCTTTTCCATCGTATAAAACGAATAATTGCAGCCAGTGTGAAACTTATGGTCATTTCTACTTTCCGAGCAACCTAGGCTTCACCCTAGGGCGTTGCTCCAACAGATTGAATAGTTAGGTCCTTAGAAGTCAACGCCCGAACAATAAAATGCAAAAAAAATACAACAGTGTTTCCATCATATAACAGGAATAATTGCAACCAGTTTGAAAGTGATGCCCAATTCTAAGTTCCGGGCAACCTAGGCTTCACTCTAGGGCGTTGCTCCACCAGATCGAATAGTTAGTGCCTTAGAAGTCAACGCCAGAAGCATAAAATACAATATAAATACATCAGTTTTTCCATCGTATAACAGGAATAATTGCAACCAGTGTGAATGTTATGGTCATTCCTACGTTCCGGGCAACCTAGGCTTCACCCTAGGCCGTTGTTCCACCAGATCGAATAGTTAGGTCCGAAGAAGTGAACGCCAGAAGCATAGAATGCAATAAAAATACAACAGTTTTTCCATCGTAAGGCAGGAATAATTAGCAACCAGGGTGATAGTAGCGGTCATTTCTACGTTCCGGGCAACCCAGGTTTCACTCCAGGGCGTTGCCCCACCAGATCGAATAGTTACGGCCTCAGAAGTCAACGACAGAAGCATAAAATACGATATAAATACAACAGCTTTTCCATCGTATAAAAGGAATAATTGCAGACAGTGTGAAAGTAATGGTCATTTCTACGTCCGGGCAACCTAGGCTTCACTCTACGGCGTTGTTCCACCAGATCGAATAGTTAGGGCCTAAGAAGTCAACACCAGAAGAGTAAAATACAATATAAATACATCAGTTTTTCCATCGTATAACAGGAATAATTGCAACCAGTGTGAATGTTATGGTCATTCCTACGTTCCGGGCAACCTAGGCTTCACCCTAGGCCGTTGTTCCACCAGATCGAATAGTTAGGTCCGAAGAAGTGAACGCCAGAAGCATAGAATGCAATAAAAATACAACAGTTTTTCCATCGTAAGGCAGGAATAATTTGCAACCAGGGTGATAGCAGTGGTCATTTCTACGTTCCGGGCAACCCAGGTTTCACTCCAGGGCGTTGCTGCACCAGATCGAATAGTTACGGCCTCAGAAGTCAACGACAGAAGCATAAAATACGATATAAATACAACAGCTTTTCCATCGTATAAAAGGAATAATTGCAGACAGTGTGAAAGTAATGGTGATTTCTACGTCCGGGCAACCTAGGCTTCACTCTACGGCGTTGATCCACCAGATCGAATAGTTAGGGCCTAAGAAGTCAACAGCAGAAGAGTAAAATACAAAATAAATACAACAGCCTTTACACCGTATAAAACGAATAATTGCAACCTGTGTGAAGGTTATGGTCATGTCTACGTTCCGGGCAACCTAGGCTTCACTGTAAGGTGTTGTTCCATCAGATCGAACAGTTAGGTGCTTAGACGTCAACGCCCGAAGCATAAAATGCAATAAAAATACAACAGTTTTTCCATCGTATAACAGGAATAATTGCAACCAGTGTGAAAGTAATGGTCATTCCTACGTTCCGGGCAACCTAGGTTTCACTCCAGGGCGTTGCTCCACCAGATCGAATAGTTAGGTCATAAGAAGTCAACGCCAGAAGCATAAAATACGATATAAATACAACAGCTTTTCCATCGTATAAAACGAATAATTGCAACCAGTGTGAAAGTAATGGTCAATCCTACGTTCCGAGCAACCTGGGCGTCACTCTAGGGCGTTGCTCCACCAGATCGAATAGCTAGGGCCTAAGAAGTCAACGCCAGAAGCATAAAATGCAATAAAAGTACAACAGTTTTTCCATCGTATAACAGGAATGATTCCAACCAGTTTGAAAGTGATGGTCATTTCTACGTTCCGGGCAACCTGGGTTTCACTCTAGGGCGTCGCTCCAATAGATCGAATAGCTAGTGTCTTAGAAGTCAACGCCAGAAGCATAAAATACAATATAAATACATCAGTTTTTCCATCGTATAACAGGAATAATTGCAACCACTTTGAAAGTGATGGCCAATTCTACGTTCCGGGCAACCTAGGCTTCACTCTAGGGCGTTGCTCCACCAGATCGAATAGTTAGTGCCTTAGAAGTCAACGCCAGAAGCATAAAACACAATATAAATACAACAGCGTTTCCATCGTATAAAACGAATAATTGCAACCAGTATGAAACTTATGGTCATTTCTACTTTCCGAGCAACCTAGGCTACACCCTAGGGCGTTGCCGGAACAGATTGAATAGTTAGAGCCTTAGAAGTCAACGCCCGAAGCATAAAATGCAATAAAAATACAACAGTGTTTCCATCATATAACAGGAATAATTGCAACCAGTTTGAAAGTCATGGCCAATTCTACGTTCCGGGCAACCTAGGCTTCACTCTATTGCGTTGCTCCACCAGATCGAATAGTTAGTGCCTTAGAAGTCGACGCCAGAAGCATAAAATACAATATAAATACAACAGTTTTTCCATCGTATAAAACGAATAATTGCGACCAGTAGGAAACTTATAGACATTTCTACTTTCCGAGCAACCTAGGCTTCGCCCTAGGGCGTTGCTCCAACAGATTGAATAGTTAGGGACTTAGAAGTCAACGCCCGAACCATAAAATGCAAAAAAAATACAACAGTGTTTCCATCATATAACAGGAATAATTGCAACCAGTTTGAAAGTGATGGCCAATTCTACGTCCCGGGCAACCTAGGCTTCACTCTAGGGCGTTGCTCCACCAGATTGAATAGTTAGCGCCTTAGAAGTCAACGCCAGAAGCATAAAATACAATATAAATACATCAGTTTTTCCATCGTATAAAATGAATAATTGCAACCAGTATGAAACTTATAGTCATTTCTACTTTCCGAGCAAGCTAGGCTTCACCCTAGGGCGTTGCTCCACCAGATCGAAGAGTTAGTGCCTTAGAAGTCAACGCCAGAAGCATAAAATACAATATAAATACAACAGTTTTTCCATCGTATAAAACGAATAATTGCAACCAGTATGAAACTTATGTTCATTTCTACTTTTCGAGCAACCTAGGCTTCACCCTAGGGCGTTGCTCCAGCAGATTGAATAGTTAGGGCCTTAGAAGTCAACGCCCGAACCATAAAATGCAAAAAAAATACAACAGTGTTTACATCATATATCAGGTATAATTGCAACCAGTTTGAAAGTGATGGCCAATTCTACGTTCCGGGCAACCTAGGTTTCACTCCAGGGCGTTGCTCCACCAGATCGTATTGTTAGTGCCTTAGAAGTCAACGCCAGAAGCATAAAATACAATATAAATACAACAGTTTTTCCATCGTATAAAACTAATAATTGCAACCAGTATGAAACTTATGGTCATTTCTACTTTCCGAGCAACCTAGGCTTCACCCTAGGGCGTTGCTACAACGGATTGAATAGTTAGGGCCTTAGAAGTCAGCGCCCGAACCATAAAATGCAAAAAAAAATACAGCAGTGTTTCCATCATATGACAGGTATAATTGCAACCAGTTTGAAATTGATGGCCAATTCTACGTTCCGGGCAACCTAGGCATCACTCTATTGCGTTGCTCCACCAGATCGAATGGTTAGTGCCTTAGAAGTCAACGCCAGAAGCATAAAATACAATATAAATACAACAGTTTTTCCATCATATAAAACGAATAATTGAAACCAGTATGAAACTTATGGATATTTCTACTTTCCGAGCAACCTAGGCTTCACCCTAGGGCGTTGCTCCAACAGATTGAATAGTTAGGGCCTTAGAAGTCAACGCCCGAACCATAAAATGCAAAAAAAATACAACAGTGTTTCCATCATATATCAGGAATAATTGCAACCAGTTTGAAAGTTATGGCCAATTCTACGTTCCGGGCAACCTAGGTTTCACTCCAGGGCGTTGCTCCACCAGACCGAATAGTTACGGCCTAAGAAGTCAACGCCAGAAGCATAAAATACGATATAAATACAACAGCTTTTCCATCGTATAAAACGAATAATTGCAACCAGTATGAAACTTATGGTCATTTCTACTTTCCGAGCAACCTAGCCTTCACCCTAGGGCGTTGCTCCAACGGATTGAATAGTTCGGGCCTCAGAAGTCAGCGCCCGAACCATAAAATGCAAAAAAAATACAGCAGTGCTTCCATCATATAACAGGTATAATTGCAACCAGTTTGAAATTGATGGCCAATTCTACGTTCCGGGCAACCTACGCTTCACTCGAGGGCGTTGCTCCACCAGATCGAATAGTTAGTGCCTTAGAAGTCAACGCCAGAAACATAAAATACAATATAAATGCAACAGTTTTTCCATCGTATAAAACGAATAATTGCAACCAGTATGAAACTTATGGTCATTTCTACCTTCCGAGCAACCTAGGCTTCGCCCTGGGGCGTTGCTCCAACAGATTGAATAGTTAGGGCCTTAGAAGTCAACGCCCGAACCATAAAATGCAAAAAAAATACAACAGTGTTTCCATCATATATCAGGAATAATTGCAACCAGTTTGAAAGTGATGGCCAATTCTACGTTCCGGGCAACCTAGGCTTCACTCTGGGGCGTTGCTCCACCAGATCGAATAGTTAGCGCCATAGAAGTCAACGCCAGAAGCATAAAATACAATATAAATACAACAGTTTTTCCATCGTATAATACGAGTAATTGCAACCAGTATGAAACTTATGGTCATTTCTACTTTCCGAGCAAGCTAGGCTTCACCCTAGGGCGTTGGTCCAACAGATTGAATGGTTAGGGCCTCAGAAGTCAACGCCCGAAGCATAAAATGCAATAAAAATACAACAGTGTATCCATCATATAACAGGAATAATTGCAACCAGTTTGAAAGTGATGGCCAATTCTACGTTCCGGGCAACCTAGGCTTCACTCTAGGGCGTGGCTCCACCAGATCGAATAGTGAGTGCCTTAGAAGTCAACGCCAGAAGCATAAAATACAATATAAATACAACAGTTTTTCCATCGTATAAAACGAATAATTGCAACCAGTATGAAACTTATGGTCATTTCTACTTTCCGAGCAACCTAGGCTTCACTCTAGGGCGTTGCTCCACCAGATCGAATAGTTAGTGCCTTAGAAGTCAACGCCAGAAGCATAAAATACAATATAAATACAACAGTTTTTCCATCGTGTAATACGAGTAATTGCAACCAGTATGAAACTTATGGATATTTCTACTTTCCGAGCAACCTAGGCTTCACCCTAGGGCGTTGCTCCAACAGATTGAATAGTTAGGGCCTTAGAAGCCAGCGCCCGAGCCATAAAATGCAAAAAAAATACAGCAGTGTTTCCACCATATAACAGGTATAATTGCAACCAGTTGGAAATTGATGGCCAATTCTACGTTCCGGGGAACCTAGGCTTCACTCTAGGGCGTTGCTCCACCAGATCGAATAGTTAGTGCCATAGAAGTCAACGCCAGAAGCATAAAATACAATATAAATACAACAGTTTTTCCATCGTATAATACGAGTAATTGCAACCAGTATGAAACTTATGGATATTTCTACTTTCCGAGCAACCTAGGCTTCACCCTAGGGCGTTGCTCCAACAGATTGAATAGTTAGGGCCTCAGAAGTCAACACCCGAACCACAAAATGCAAAAAAAATACAACAGTGTTTCCATCATATATCAGGAATAATTGCAACCAGTTTGAAAGTGATGGCCAATTCTACGTTCCGGGCAACCTAGGCTTCACTCTAGGGCGTTGCTCCACCAGATCGAATAGTTAGTGCCTTAGAAGTCAACGCCAGAAGCATAAAATACAATATAAATACAACAGTTTTTCCATCGTATAAAACGAATAATTGCAACCAGTATGAAACTTATGTTCATTTCTACTTTCCGAGCAACCTAGGCTTCGCCCTAGGGCGTTGCTCCAACGGATTGAATAGTTAGGGCCTTAGAAGTCAGCGCCCGATCCATAAAATGCAAAAAAAATACAGCAGTGTTTCCATCATATAACAGGTATAATTGCAACCACTTTGAAATTGATGGCCAATTCTACGTTCCGGGCAACCTAGGCTTCACTCTAGGGCGTTGCTCCACCAGATCGAATAGTTAGTGCCTTAGAAGTCAACGCCAGAAGCATAAAATGCAATATAAATGCAACAGTTTTTCCATCGTATAAAACGAATAATTGCAACCAGTATGAAACTTATGGTCATTTCTACCTTCCGAGCAACCTAGGCTTCGCCCTAGGGCGTTGCTCCAACGGATTGAATAGTTAGGGCCTTAGAAGTCAACGCCCGATCCATAAAATGCAAAAAAATACAGCAGTGTTTCCATCATATAACAGGTATAATTGCAACCAGTTTGAAATTGATGGCCAATTCTACGTTCCGGGCAAGCTAGGCTTCACTCTAGGGCGTTGCTCCACCAGATCGAATAGTTAGCGCCATAGAAGTCAACGCCAGAAGCATAAAATACAATATAAATACAACAGTTTTTCCATCGTATAATACGAGTAATTGCAACCAGTATGAAACTTATGGATATTTCTACTTTCCGAGCAACCTAGGCTTCACCCTAGGGCGTTGCTCCAACAGATTGAATAGTTAGGGCCTTAGAAGTCAACGCCCGAACCATAAAATGCAAAAAAAATACAACAGTGTTTCCATCATATATCAGGAATAATTGCAACCAGTTTGAAAGTGATGGCCAATTCTACGTTCCGGGCAACCTAGGCTTCACTCTAGGGCGTTGCTCCACCAGATCGAATAGTTAGCGCCATAGAAGTCAACGCCAGAAGCATAAAATACAATATAAATACAACAGTTTTTCCATCGTATAATACGAGTAATTGCAACCAGTATGAAACTTATGGTCATTTCTACTTTCCGAGCAAGCTAGGCTTCACCCAAGGGCGTTGGTCCAACAGATTGAATGGTTAGGGCCTTAGAAGTCAACGCCCGAAGCATAAAATGCAATAAAAATACAACAGTGTATCCATCATACAACAGGAATAATTGCAACCAGTTTGAAAGTGATGGCCAATTCTACGTTCCGGGCAACCTAGGCTTCACTCTAGGGCGTGACTCCACCAGATCGAATAGTTAGTGCCTTAGAAGTCAACGCCAGAAGCATAAAATACAATATAAATACAACAGTTTTTCCATCGTATAAAACGAATAATTGCAACCAGTATGAAACTTATGGTCATTTCTACTTTCCGAGCAACCTAGGCTTCACTCTAGGGCGTTGCTCCAACAGATCGAATAGTTAGTGCCTTAGAAGTCAACGCCAGAAGCATAAAATACAATATAAATACAACAGTTTTTCCATCGTATAATACGAGTAATTGCAACCAGTATGAAACTTATGGATATTTCTACTTTCCGAGCAACCTAGGCTTCACCCTAGGGCGTTGCTCCAACAGATTGAATAGTTAGGGCCTTAGAAGTCAACGCCCGAACCATAAAATGCAAAAAAAATACAACAGTGTTTCCATCATATATCAGGAATAATTGCAACCAGTTTGAAAGTTATGGCCAATTCTACGTTCCGGGCAACCTAGGTTTCACTCCAGGGCGTTGCTCCACCAGACCGAATAGTTACGGCCTAAGAAGTCAACGCCAGAAGCATAAAATACGATATAAATACAACAGCTTTTCCATCCTATAAAACGAATAATTGCTACCAGTATGAAACTTATGGTCATTTCTACTTTCCGAGCAAACTAGCCTTCACCCTAGGGCGTTGGTCCAACAGATTGAACGGTTAGGGCCTTAGAAGTCAACGCCCGAAGCATAAAATGCAATAAAAATACAACAGTGTATCCATCATAGAACAGGAATAATTGTAACCAGTTTGAAAGTGATGGCCAATTCTACGTTCCGGGCAACCTAGGCATCACTCTATTGCGTCGCTCCACCAGATCGAGTAGTTAGTGCCTTAGAAGTCAACGCCAGAAGCATAAAATACAATATAAATACAACAGTTTTTCCATCGTAAAAAACGAATAATTGCAACCAGTATGAAACTTATGGTCATTTCTACTTTCCGAGCAAGCTAGGCTTCACCCTAGGGCGTTGGTCCAACAGATTGAATAGTTAGGGCCTTATAAGTCAACGCCCGAAGCATAAAATGCAATAAAAATACAACAGTGTATCCATCATATAACAGGAATAATTGCAACCAGTTTGAAAGTGATGGCCAATTCTACGTTCCGGGCAACCTAGGTTTCAGTCCAGGGCGTTGCTGCACCAGGCCGAATAGTTACGGCCTAAGAAGTCAACGCCAGAAGCTTAAAATACGATATAAATACAACAGCTTTTCCATCGTATAAAACGAATAATTGCAACCAGTATGAAACTTATGTTCATTTCTACTTTCCGAGCAACCTAGGCTTCGCCCTAGGGCGTTGCTCCAACGGATTGAATAGTTAGGGCCTTAGAAGTCAGCGCCCGATCCATAAAATGCAAAAAAAATACAGCAGTGTTTCCATCATATAACAGGTATAATTGCAACCAGTTTGAAATTGATGGCCAATTCTACGTTCCGGGCAACCTAGGCTTCACTCTAGGGCGTTGCTCCACCAGATCGAATAGTTAGTGCCTTAGAAGTCAACGCCAGAAGCATAAAATGCAATATAAATGCAACAGTTTTTCCATCGTATAAAACGAATAATTGCAACCAGTATGAAACTTATGGTCATTTCTACCTTCCGAGCAACCTAGGCTTCGCCCTAGGGCGTTGCTCCAACGGATTGAATAGTTAGGGCCTTAGAAGTCAACGCCCGATCCATAAAATGCAAAAAAATACAGCAGTGTTTCCATCATATATCAGGAATAATTGCAACCAGTTTGAAAGTGATGGCCAATTCTACGTTCCGGGCAACCTAGGCTTCACTCTAGGGCGTTGCTCCACCAGATCGAATAGTTAGCGCCATAGAAGTCAACGCCAGAAGCATAAAATACAATATAAATACAACAGTTTTTCCATCGTATAATACGAGTAATTGGAACCAGTATGAAACTTATGGTCATTTCTACTTTCCGAGCAAGCTAGGCTTCACCCTAGGGCGTTGGTCCAACAGATTGAATGGTTAGGGCCTTAGAAGTCAACGCCCGAAGCATAAAATGCAATAAAAATACAACAGTGTATCCATCATACAACAGGAATAATTGCAACCAGTTTGAAAGTGATGGCCAATTCTACGTTCCGGGCAACCTAGGCTTCACTCTAGGGCGTGGCTCCACCAGGTCGAATAGTTAGTGCCTTAGAAGTCAACGCCAGAAGCATAAAATACAATATAAATACAACAGTTTTTCCATCGTATAAAACGAATAATTGCAACCAGTATGAAACTTATGGTCATTTCTACTTTCCGAGCAACCTAGGCTTCACTCTAGGGCGTTGCTCCAACAGATCGAATAGTTAGTGCCTTAGAAGTCAACGCCAGAAGCATAAAATACAATATAAATACAACAGTTTTTCCATCGTATAATACGAGTAATTGCAACCAGTATGAAACTTATGGATATTTCTACTTTCCGAGCAACCTAGGCTTCACCCTAGGGCGTTGCTCCAACAGATTGAATAGTTAGGGCCTTAGAAGTCAACGCCCGAACCATAAAATGCAAAAACAATACAACAGTGTTTCCATCATATATCAGGAATAATTGCAACCAGTATGAAAGTTATGGCCCATTCTACGTTCCGGGCAACCTAGGTTTCACTCCAGGGCGTTGCTCCACCAGACCGAATAGTTACGGCCTAAGAAGTCAACGCCAGAAGCATAAAATACGATATAAATACAACAGCTTTTCCATCCTATAAAACGAATAATTGCTACCAGTATGAAACTTATGGTCATTTCTACTTTCCGAGCAAACTAGCCTTCACCCTAGGGCGTTGGTCCAACAGATTGAACGGTTAGGGCCTTAGAAGTCAACGCCCGAAGCATAAAATGCAATAAAAATACAACAGTGTATCCATCATATAACAGGAATAATTGTAACCAGTTTGAAACTGATGGCCAATTCTACGTTCCGGGCAACCTAGGTTTCACTCCAGGGCGTTGCTGCACCAGGCCGAATAGTTACGGCCTAAGAAGTCAACGCCAGAAGCATAAAATACGATATAAATACAACAGCTTTTCCATCGTATAAAACGAATAATTGCAACCAATATGAAACTTATGGTCATTTCTACTTTCCGAACAAGCTAGGACTCACCCTAGGGCGTTGGTCCAACAGATTGAATAGTTAGGGCATTAGAAGTCAACGCCCGAAGCATAAAATGCAATAAAAATACAACAGTGTATCCATCATATAACAGGAATAATTGCAACCAGTTTGAAAGTGATGGCCAATTCTACGTTCCGGGCAACCTAGGCATCACTCTATTGCGTCGCTCCACCAGATCGAGTAGTTAGTGCCTTAGAAGTCAACGCCAGAAGCACAAAATACAATATAAATACAACAGTTTTTCCATCGTAAAAAACGAATAATTGCAACCAGTATGAAACTTATGGTCATTTCTACTTTCCGAGCAAGCTAGGCTTCACCCTAGGGCGTTGCTCCAACGGATTGAATAGTTAGGGCCTTAGAAGCCAGCGCCCGAACCATAAAATGCAAAAAAAATACAGCAGTGTTTCCATCATATAACAGGTATAATTGCAACCAGTGTGAAATTGATGGCCATTTGTACGATCCGGGCAACCTAGGCATCACTCTATTGCGTTGCTCCACCAGATCGAATAGTTAGTGCCTTAGAAGTCAACGCCAGAAGCATAAAATACAATATAAATAGAACAGTTTTTCCATCGTATAAAAGGAATAATTGCAACCAGTATGAAACTTATGGTCATTTCTACTTTCCGAGGAACCTAGGCTTCACTCTAGGGCGTTGCTTCAACAGATTGAATAGTTAGGGCCTTAGAAGTCAACGCCCGAAACATAAAATGCAAAAAAAATACAACAGTGTTTCCGTCATATATCAGGAATAATTGCAACCAGTTTGAAAGCGATGGCCAATTCTACGTTCCGGGCAACCTAGGTTTCACTCCAGGGCGTTGCTCCACCAGACCGAATAGTTACGGCCTAAGAAGTCAACGCCAGAAGCATAAAATACGATATAAATACAACCGCTTTTCCATCGTATAAAACGAATAATTGCAACCAGTATGAAACTTATGGTCATTTCTACTTTCCGAGCAAGCTAGGCTTCACCCTAGGGCGTTGGTCCAACAGATTGAATAGTTAGGCCTTAGAAGTCAACGCCCGAAGCATAAAATGCAATAAAAATACAACAGTGTATCCATCATATAACAGGAATAATTGCAACCAGTTTGAAAGTGATGGCCAATTCTACGTTCCGGGCAACCTAGGCTTCACTCTAGGGCGTTGCTCCACCAGATCGAATAGTTAGCGCCTTAGAAGTCAACGCCAGAAGCATAAAATACAATATAAATGCAACAGTTTTTCCATCGTATAAAACGAATAATTGCAACCAGTATGAAACTTATGGTCATTTCTACCTTCCGAGCAACCTAGGCTTCGCCCTAGGGCGTTGCTCCAACGGATTGAATAGTTAGGTCCTTAGAAGTCAACGCCCGATCCATAAAATGCAAAAAAATACAGCAGTGTTTCCATCATATAACAGGTATAATTGCAACCAGTTTGAAATTGATGGCCAATTCTACGTTCCGGGCAACCTAGGCATCACTCTATTGCGTTGCTCCACCAGATCGAATAGTTAGCGCCATAGAAGTCAACGCCAGAAGCATAAAATACAATATAAATACAACCGTTTTTCCATCGTATAATACGAGTAATTGCAACCAGTATGAAACTTATGGATATTTCTACTTTCCGAGCAACCTAGGCTTCACCCTAGGGCGTTGGTCCAACAGATTGAATAGTTAGGGCCTTCGAAGTCAACGCCCGAAACATAAAATGCAAAAAAAATACAACAGTGTTTCCATCATATATCAGGAATAATTGCAACCAGTTTGAAAGCGATGGCCAATTCTACGTTCCGGGCAACCTAGGTTTCACTCCAGGGCGTTGCTCCACCAGACCGAATAGTTACGGCCTAAGAAGTCAACGCCAGAAGCATAAAATACGATATAAATACAACCGCTTTTCCATCGTATAAAACGAATAATTGCAACCAGTATGAAACTTATGGTCATTTCTACTTTCCGAGCAAGCTAGGCTTCACCCTAGGGCGTTGGTCCAACAGATTGAATAGTTAGGGCCTTAGAAGTCAACGCCCGAAGCATAAAATGCAATAAAAATACAACAGTGTATCCATCATATAACAGGAATAATTGCAACCAGTTTGAAAGTGATGGCCAATTCTACGTTCCGGGCAACCTAGGCTTCACTCTAGGGCGTTGCTCCACCAGATCGAATAGTTAGCGCCTTAGAAGTCAACGCCAGAAGCATAAAATACAATATAAATGCAACAGTTTTTCCATCGTATAAAACGAATAATTGCAACCAGTATGAAACTTATGGTCATTTCTACCTTCCGAGCAACCTAGGCTTCGCCCTAGGGCGTTGCTCCAACGGATTGAATAGTTAGGTCCTTAGAAGTCAACGCCCGATCCATAAAATGCAAAAAAATACAGCAGTGTTTCCATCATATAACAGGTATAATTGCAACCAGTTTGAAATTGATGGCCAATTCTACGTTCCGGGCAACCTAGGCATCACTCTATTGCGTTGCTCCACCAGATCGAATAGTTAGCGCCATAGAAGTCAACGCCAGAAGCATAAAATACAATATAAATACAACCGTTTTTCCATCGTATAATACGAGTAATTGCAACCAGTATGAAACTTATGGATATTTCTACTTTCCGAGCAACCTAGGCTTCACCCTAGGGCGTTGCTCCAACAGTTTGAATAGTTAGGGCCTTAGAAGTCAACGCCCGAACCATAAAATGCAAAAAAAATACAACAGTGTTTCCATCATATATCAGGAATAATTGCAGCCAGTTTGAAAGTGATGGCCAATTCTACGTTCCGGGCAACCTAGGCTTCACTCTCGGGCGTTGCTCCACCAGATCGAATAGTTAGCGCCATAGAAGTCAACGCCAGAAGCATAAAATACAATATAAATACAACAGTTTTTCCATCGTATAATACGAGTAAATGCAACCAGTATGAAACTTATGGTCATTTCTACTTTCCGAGCAAGCTAGGCTTCACCCTAGGGCGTTGCTCCAACGGATTGAATAGTTAGGGCCTTAGAAGTCAACGCCCGATCCATAAAATGCAAAAAAATACAGCAGTGTTTCCATCATATAACAGGTATAATTGCAACCAGTTTGAAATTGATGGCCAATTCTACGTTCCGGGCAACCTAGGCATCACTCTATTGCGTTGCTCCAACAGATCGAATAGTTAGCGCCATAGAAGTCAACGCCAGAAGCATAAAATACAATATAAATACAACAGTTTTTCCATCGTATAAAACGAATAATTACAACCAGTATGAAACTTATGGACATTTCTACTTTCCGAGCAACCTAGGCTTCATCCTAGGTCGTTGCTCGAACAGATTGAATAGTTAGGGCCTTAGAAGTCAACGCCCGAACCATAAAATGCAAAAAAAATACAACAGTGTTTCTTTCATATATCAGGAATAATTGCAACCAGTTTGAAAGTGTTTGCCAATTCTACGTTCCGGGCAACCTAGGTTTCACTCCAGGGCGTTGCTGCACCAGACCGAATAGCTACGGCCTAAGAAGTCAACGCCAGAAGCATAAAATACGATATAAATACAACAGCTTTTCCATCGTGTAAAACGAATAATTGCAACCAGTATGAAACTTATGGTCATTTCTACTTTCCGAGCAAGCTAGGCTTCACCCTAGGGCGTTGGTCCAACAGATTGAATGGTTAGGGCCTTAGAAGTCAACGCCCGAAGCATAAAATGCAATAAAAATACAGCAGTGTTTTCATCATATAACAGGTATAATTGCAACCAGTTTGAAATTGATGGCCAATTCTACGTTCCGGGCAACCTAGGCATCACTCTATTGCGTTGCTCCACCAGATCGAATAGTTACGGCCTAAGAAGTCAACGCCAGAAGCATAAAATACGATACAAATACAACAGCTTTTCCATCGTATAAAACGAATAATTGCAACCAGTATGAAACTTATGGTCATTTCTACTTTCCGAGCAACCTAGGCTTCACCCTAGGTCGTTGCTCCAACGGATTGAATAGTTAGGGCCTTAGAAGTCAGCGCCCGAACCATAAAATGCAAAAAAAATACAGCAGTGTTTCCATCATATAACAGGTATAATTGCAACCAGTTTGAAATTGATGGCCAATTCTACGTTCCGGGCAACCTAGGCTTCACTCTAGGGCGTTGCTCCACCAGATCGAATAGTTAGTGCCTTAGAAGTCAACGCCAGAAGCATAAAATACAATATAAATGCAACAGTTTTTCCATCGTATAAAACGAATAATTGCAACCAGTATGAAACTTATGGTCATTTCTACCTTCCGAGCAGCCTAGGCTTCGCCCTAGGGCGTTGCTCCAACGGATTGAATAGTTAGGGCCTTAGAAGTCAACGCCCGATCCATAAAATGCAAAAAAATACAGCAGTGTTTCCATCATATAACAGGTATAATTGCAACCAGTTTGAAATTGATGGCCAATTCTACGTTCCGGGCAACCTAGGCATCACTCTATTGCGTTGCTCCAACAGATCGAATAGTTAGCGCCATAGAAGTCAACGCCAGAAGCATAAAATACAATATAAATACAACAGTTTTTCCATCGTATAAAACGAATAATTACAACCAGTATGAAACTTATGGACATTTCTACTTTCCGAGCAACCTAGGCTTCACCCTAGGTCGTTGCTCGAACAGATTGAATAGTTAGGGCCTTAGAAGTCAACGCCCGAACCATAAAATGCAAAAAAAATACAACAGTGTTTCTTTCATATATCAGGAATAATTGCAACCAGTTTGAAAGTGTTTGCCAATTCTACGTTCCGGGCAACCTAGGTTTCACTCCAGGGCGTTGCTGCACCAGACCGAATAGCTACGGCCTAAGAAGTCAACGCCAGAAGCATAAAATACGATATAAATACAACAGCTTTTCCATCGTGTAAAACGAATAATTGCAACCAGTATGAAACTTATGGTCATTTCTACTTTCCGAGCAAGCTAGGCTTCACCCTAGGGCGTTGGTCCAACAGATTGAATAGTTAGGGCCTTAGAAGTCAACGCCCGAAGCATAAAATGCAATAAAAATACAACAGTGTATCCATCATATAACAGGAATAATTGCAACCAGTTTGAAAGTGATGGCCAATTCTACGTTCCGGGCAACCTAGGCTTCACTCTAGGGCGTTGCTCCACCAGACCGAATAGTTACGGCCTAAGAAGTCAACGCCAGAAGCATAAAATACGATATACATACAACAGCTTTTCCATCGTATAAAACGAATAATTGCAACCAGTATGAAACTTATGGTCATTTCTACTTTCCGAGCAAGCTAGGCTTCACCCAAGGGCGTTGCTCCACCAGATCGAATAGTTAGTGCCTTAGAAGTCAACGCCAGAAGCATAAAATACAATATAAATACAACAGTTTTTCCATCGTATAAAACGAATAATTGCAACCAGTATGAAACTTATGGTCATTTCTACTTTCCGAGCAACCTAGGCTTCACCCTAGGGCGTTGCTACAACAGATTGAATAGTTAGGGCCTTAGAAGTCAACGCCCGAACCATAAAATGCAAAAAAAATACAACAGTGTTTCCATCATATATCAGGAATAATTGCAACCAGTTTGAAAGTGATGGCCAATTCTACGTTCCGGGCAACCTAGGCTTCACTCTAGGGCGTTGCTCCACCAGATCGAATAGTTAGCGCCATAGAAGTCAACGCCAGAAGCATAAAATACAATATAAATACAACAGTTTTTCCATCGTATAATACGAGTAAATGCAACCAGTATGAAACTTATGGCCATTTCTACTTTCCGAGCAAGCTAGGCTTCACCCTAGGGCGTTGCTCCAACGGATTGAATAGTTAGGGCCTTAGAAGTCAACGCCCGATCCATAAAATGCAAAAAAATACAGCAGTGTTTCCATCATATAACAGGTATAATTGCAACCAGTTTGAAATTGATGGCCAATTCTACGTTCCGGGCAACCTAGGCATCACTCTATTGCGTTGCTCCAACAGATCGAATAGTTAGCGCCATAGAAGTCAACGCCAGAAGCATAAAATACAATATAAATACAACAGTTTTTCCATCGTATAAAACGAATAATTACAACCAGTATGAAACTTATGGACATTTCTACTTTCCGAGCAACCTAGGCTTCATCCTAGGTCGTTGCTCGAACAGATTGAATAGTTAGGGCCTTAGAAGTCAACGCCCGAACCATAAAATGCAAAAAAAATACAACAGTGTTTCTTTCATATATCAGGAATAATTGCAACCAGTTTGAAAGTGTTTGCCAATTCTACGTTCCGGGCAACCTAGGTTTCACTCCAGGGCGTTGCTGCACCAGACCGAATAGCTACGGCCTAAGAAGTCAACGCCAGAAGCATAAAATACGATATAAATACAACAGCTTTTCCATCGTGTAAAACGAATAATTGCAACCAGTATGAAACTTATGGTCATTTCTACTTTCCGAGCAAGCTAGGCTTCACCCTAGGGCGTTGGTCCAACAGATTGAATGGTTAGGGCCTTAGAAGTCAACGCCCGAAGCATAAAATGCAATAAAAATACAGCAGTGTTTTCATCATATAACAGGTATAATTGCAACCAGTTTGAAATTGATGGCCAATTCTACGTTCCGGGCAACCTAGGCATCACTCTATTGCGTTGCTCCACCAGATCGAATAGTTACGGCCTAAGAAGTCAACGCCAGAAGCATAAAATACGATACAAATACAACAGCTTTTCCATCGTATAAAACGAATAATTGCAACCAGTATGAAACTTATGGTCATTTCTACTTTCCGAGCAACCTAGGCTTCACCCTAGGTCGTTGCTCCAACGGATTGAATAGTTAGGGCCTTAGAAGTCAGCGCCCGAACCATAAAATGCAAAAAAAATACAGCAGTGTTTCCATCATATAACAGGTATAATTGCAACCAGTTTGAAATTGATGGCCAATTCTACGTTCCGGGCAACCTAGGCTTCACTCTAGGGCGTTGCTCCACCAGATCGAATAGTTAGTGCCTTAGAAGTCAACGCCAGAAGCATAAAATACAATATAAATGCAACAGTTTTTCCATCGTATAAAACGAATAATTGCAACCAGTATGAAACTTATGGTCATTTCTACCTTCCGAGCAGCCTAGGCTTCGCCCTAGGGCGTTGCTCCAACGGATTGAATAGTTAGGGCCTTAGAAGTCAACGCCCGATCCATAAAATGCAAAAAAATACAGCAGTGTTTCCATCATATAACAGGTATAATTGCAACCAGTTTGAAATTGATGGCCAATTCTACGTTCCGGGCAACCTAGGCATCACTCTATTGCGTTGCTCCAACAGATCGAATAGTTAGCGCCATAGAAGTCAACGCCAGAAGCATAAAATACAATATAAATACAACAGTTTTTCCATCGTATAAAACGAATAATTACAACCAGTATGAAACTTATGGACATTTCTACTTTCCGAGCAACCTAGGCTTCATCCTAGGTCGTTCCTCGAACAGATTGAATAGTTAGGGCCTTAGAAGTCAACGCCCGAACCATAAAATGCAAAAAAAATACAACAGTGTTTCTTTCATATATCAGGAATAATTGCAACCAGTTTGAAAGTGTTTGCCAATTCTACGTTCCGGGCAACCTAGGTTTCACTCCAGGGCGTTGCTGCACCAGACCGAATAGCTACGGCCTAAGAAGTCAACGCCAGAAGCATAAAATACGATATAAATACAACAGCTTTTCCATCGTGTAAAACGAATAATTGCAACCAGTATGAAACTTATGGTCATTTCTACTTTCCGAGCAAGCTAGGCTTCACCCTAGGGCGTTGGTCCAACAGATTGAATGGTTAGGGCCTTAGAAGTCAACGCCCGAAGCATAAAATGCAATAAAAATACAGCAGTGTTTTCATCATATAACAGGTATAATTGCAACCAGTTTGAAATTGATGGCCAATTCTACGTTCCGGGCAACCTAGGCATCACTCTATTGCGTTGCTCCACCAGATCGAATAGTTACGGCCTAAGAAGTCAACGCCAGAAGCATAAAATACGATACAAATACAACAGCTTTTCCATCGTATAAAACGAATAATTGCAACCAGTATGAAACTTATGGTCATTTCTACTTTCCGAGCAACCTAGGCTTCACCCTAGGTCGTTGCTCCAACGGATTGAATAGTTAGGGCCTTAGAAGTCAGCGCCCGAACCATAAAATGCAAAAAAAATACAGCAGTGTTTCCATCATATAACAGGTATAATTGCAACCAGTTTGAAATTGATGGCCAATTCTACGTTCCGGGCAACCTAGGCTTCACTCTAGGGCGTTGCTCCACCAGATCGAATAGTTAGTGCCTTAGAAGTCAACGCCAGAAGCATAAAATACAATATAAATGCAACAGTTTTTCCATCGTATAAAACGAATAATTGCAACCAGTATGAAACTTATGGTCATTTCTACCTTCCGAGCAGCCTAGGCTTCGCCCTAGGGCGTTGCTCCAACGGATTGAATAGTTAGGGCCTTAGAAGTCAACGCCCGATCCATAAAATGCAAAAAAATACAGCAGTGTTTCCATCATATAACAGGTATAATTGCAACCAGTTTGAAATTGATGGCCAATTCTACGTTCCGGGCAACCTAGGCATCACTCTATTGCGTTGCTCCAACAGATCGAATAGTTAGCGCCATAGAAGTCAACGCCAGAAGCATAAAATACAATATAAATACAACAGTTTTTCCATCGTATAAAACGAATAATTACAACCAGTATGAAACTTATGGACATTTCTACTTTCCGAGCAACCTAGGCTTCACCCTAGGTCGTTGCTCGAACAGATTGAATAGTTAGGGCCTTAGAAGTCAACGCCCGAACCATAAAATGCAAAAAAAATACAACAGTGTTTCTTTCATATATCAGGAATAATTGCAACCAGTTTGAAAGTGTTTGCCAATTCTACGTTCCGGGCAACCTAGGTTTCACTCCAGGGCGTTGCTGCACCAGACCGAATAGCTACGGCCTAAGAAGTCAACGCCAGAAGCATAAAATACGATATAAATACAACAGCTTTTCCATCGTGTAAAACGAATAATTGCAACCAGTATGAAACTTATGGTCATTTCTACTTTCCGAGCAAGCTAGGCTTCACCCTAGGGCGTTGGTCCAACAGATTGAATAGTTAGGGCCTTAGAAGTCAACGCCCGAAGCATAAAATGCAATAAAAATACAACAGTGTATCCATCATATAACAGGAATAATTGCAACCAGTTTGAAAGTGATGGCCAATTCTACGTTCCGGGCAACCTAGGCTTCACTCTAGGGCGTTGCTCCACCAGACCGAATAGTTACGGCCTAAGAAGTCAACGCCAGAAGCATAAAATACGATATACATACAACAGCTTTTCCATCGTATAAAACGAATAATTGCAACCAGTATGAAACTTATGGTCATTTCTACTTTCCGAGCAAGCTAAGCTTCACCCAAGGGCGTTGCTCCACCAGATCGAATAGTTAGTGCCTTAGAAGTCAACGCCAGAAGCATAAAATACAATATAAATACAACAGTTTTTCCATCGTATAAAACGAATAATTGCAACCAGTATGAAACTTATGGTCATTTCTACTTTCCGAGCAACCTAGGCTTCACCCTAGGGCGTTGCTACAACAGATTGAATAGTTAGGGCCTTAGAAGTCAACGCCCGAACCATAAAATGCAAAAAAAATACAACAGTGTTTCCATCATATATCAGGAATAATTACAACCAGTTTGAAAGTGATGGCCAATTCTACGTTCCGGGCAACCTAGGCTTCACTCTAGGGCGTTGCTCCACCAGATCGAATAGTTAGTACCTTAGAAGTCAACGCCAGAAGCATAAAATACAATATAAATACAACAGCTTTTCCATCGCATAAAACGAATAATTGCAACCAGTATAAAACTTATGGCCATTTCTACTTTCCGAGTAACCTAGGCTTCACCCTACGGCGTTGCTCCAACAGATTGAATACTTAGGGCCTTAGAAGTCAACGCCCGAACCATAAAATGCAAAAAAAATACAACAGTGTTTCCATCATATATCAGGAATAATTGCAACCAGTATGAAACCTATGGTCATTTCTACTTTCCGAGCAACCTAGACTTCACCCTAGGGCGTTGCTCCAACGGATTGAATAGTTAGGGCCTTAGAAGCCAGCGCCCGAGCCATAAAATGCAAAAAAAATACAGCAGTGTTTCCATCATATAACAGGTATAATTGCAGCCAGTTTGAAATTGATGGCCAATTCTACGTTCCGGGCAAGCTAGGCTTCACTCTAGGGCGTTGCTCCACCAGATCGAATAGTTAGTGCCTTAGAAGTCAACGCCAGAAGCATAAAATACAATATAAATACAACAGTTTTTCCATCGTATAAAACGAATAGTTGCAACCAGTATGAAACCTATGGTCATTTCTACTTTCCGAGCAACCTAGGCATCACTCTATTGCGTCGCTCCACCAGATGGAATAGTTAGTGCCTTAGAAGTCAACGCCAGAAGCATAAAATACAATATAAATACAACAGTTCTTCCGTCGTATAAAACGAATAATTGCAACCAGTGTGAAACTTATGGACATTTCTACTTTCCGTGCAACCTAGGCTTCACCCTAGGGCGTTGCTCCTACAGATTGAATAGTTAGGGCCTTAGAAGTCAACGCCCGAACCATAAAATGCAAAAAAAATACAACAGTGTTTCCATCATATATCAGGAATAATTGCAACCAGTTTGAAAGTGTTTGCCAATTCTACGTTACGGGCAACCTAGGTTTCACTCCAGGGCGTTGCTGCACCAGACCGAATAGTTACGGCCTAAGAAGTCAACGCCAGAAGCATAAAATACGATATAAATACAACAGCTTTTCCATCGTGTAAAACGAATAATTGCAACCAGTATGAAACTTATGGTCATTTCTACTTTCCGAGCAAGCTAGGCTTCACCCTAGGGCGTTGGTCCAACAGATTGAATAGTTAGGGCCTTAGAAGTCAACGCCCGAAGCATAAAATGCAATAAAAATACAACAGTGTATCCATCATATAACAGGAATAATTGCAACCAGTTTGAAAGCGATGGCCAATTCTACGTTCCGGGCAACCTAGGCTTCACTCTAGGGCGTTGCTCCACCAGACCGAATAGTTACGGCCTAAGAAGTCAACGCCAGAAGCATAAAATACGATATAAATACAACAGCTTTTCCATCGTATAAAACGAATAATTGCAACCAGTATTAAACTTATGGTCATTTCTACTTTCCGAGCAAGCTAGGCTTCACCCTAGGGCGTTGCTCCACCAGATCGAATAGTTAGTGCCTTAGAAGTCAACGCCAGAAGCATAAAATACAATATAAATACAACAGTTTTTCCATCGTATAAAACGAATAATTGCAACCAGTATGAAACTTATGGTCATTTCTACTTTCCGAGCAACCTAGGCTTCACCCTAGGGCGTTGCTACAACAGATTGAATAGTTAGGGCCTTAGAAGTCAACGCCCGAACCATAAAATGCAAAAAAAATACAACAGTGTTTCCATCATATATCAGGAATAATTACAACCAGTTTGAAAGTGATGGCCAATTCTACGTTCCGGGCAACCTAGGCTTCACTCTAGGGCGTTGCTCCACCAGATCGAATAGTTAGTACCTTAGAAGTCAACGCCAGAAGCATAAAATACAATATAAATACAACAGCTTTACCATCGCATAAAACGAATAATTGCAACCAGTATAAAACTTATGGTCATTTCTACTTTCCGAGCAACCTAGGCTTCACCCTACGGCGTTGCTCCAACAGATTGAATACTTAGGGCCTTAGAAGTCAACGCCCGAACCATAAAATGCAAAAAAAATACAACAGTGTTTGCATCATATATCAGGAATAATTGCAACCAGTATGAAACCTATGGTCATTTGTACTTTCCGAGCAACCTAGGCTTCACCCTAGGGCGTTGCTCCAACGGATTGAATAGTTAGGGCCTTAGAAGCCAGCGCCCGAGCCATAAAATGCAAAAAAAATACAGCAGTGTTTCCATCATATAACAGGTATAATTGCAACCAGTTTGAAATTGATGGCCAATTCTACGTTCCGGGCAACCTAGGCATCACTCTATTGCGTTGCTCCACCAGATCGAATAGTTAGTGCCTTAGAAGTCAACGCCAGAAGCATAAAATACAATATAAATATAACAGTTTTTCCATCGTATAAAACGAATAGTTGCAACCAGTATGAAACCTATGGTCATTTCTACTTTCCGAGCAACCTAGGCATCACTCTATTGCGTCGCTCCACCAGATGGAATAGTTAGTGCCTTAGAAGTCAACGCCAGAAGCATAAAATACAATATAAATACAACAGTTTTTCCATCGTATAAAACGAATAATTGCAACCAGTGTGAAACATATGGACATTTCTACTTTCCGAGCAACCTAGGCTTCACCCTAGGGCGTTGCTCCTACAGATTGAATAGTTAGGGCCTTAGCAGTCAACGCCCGAACCATAAAATGCAAAAAAAATACAACAGTGTTTCCATCATATATCAGGAATAATTGCAACCAGTTTGAAAGTGATGGTCAATTCTACGTTCCGGGCAACCTAGGTTTCACTCCAGGGCGTTGCTGCACCAGACCGAATAGTTACGGCCTAAGAAGTCAACGCCAGAAGCATAAAATACGATATAAATACAGCAGCTTTTCCATCGTATAAAACGAATAATTGCAACCAGTATGAAACTTATGGTCATTTCTACTATCCGAGCAAGCTAGGCTTCACCCTAGGGCGTTGGTCCAACAGATTGAATGGTTAGCGCCTTAGAAGTCAACGCCCGAAGCATAAAATGCAATAAAAATACAACAGTGTATCCATCATATAACAGGAATAATTGCAACCAGTTTGAAAGTGATGGCCAATTCTACGTTCCGGGTAACCTAGGCTTCACTCTAGGGCGGTGCTCCACCAGATCGAATAGTTAGCGCCATAGAAGTCAACGCCAGAAGCATAAAATACAATATAAATACAACAGTTTTTCCATCGTATAATACGAGTAATTGCAACCAGTATGAAACTTATGGTCATTTCTACTTTCCGAGCAACCTAGGCTTCACCCTAGGGCGTTGCTCCAACAGATTGAATAGTTAGGGCCTTAGAAGTCAACGCCCGAACCATAAAATGCAAAAAAAATACAACAGTGTTTCCATCATGTATCAGGAATAATTGCAACCAGTTTGAAAGTGATGGCCAATTCTACGTTCCGGGCAACCTAGGCTTCACTCTAGGGCGTGGCTCCACCAGATCGAATAGTTAGTGCCTTAGAAGTCAACGCCAGAAGCATAAAATACAATATAAATACAACAGTTTTTCCATCGTATAAAACGAATAATTACAACCAGTATGAAACTTATGGACATTTCTACTTTCCGAGCAACCTAGGCTTCACCCTAGGTCGTTGCTCGAACAGATTGAATAGTTAGGGCCTTAGAAGTCAACGCCCGAACCATAAAATGCAAAAAAAATACAACAGTGTTTCCATCATATATCAGGAATAATTGCAACCAGTTTGAAAGTGTTTGCCAATTCTACGTTCCGGGCAACCTAAGTATCACTCCAGGGCGTTGCTGCACCAGGCCGAATAGTTACGGCCTAAGAAGTCAACGCCAGAAGCATAAAATACGATATAAATACAACAGCTTTTCCATCGTGTAAAACGAATAATTGCAACCAGTATGAAACTTATGGTCATTTCTACTTTCCGAGCAAGCTAGGCTGCACCCTCGGGCGTTGGTCCAACAGATTGCATAGTTAGGGCCTTAGAAGTCAACGCCCGAAGCATAAAATGCAATAAAAATACAACAGTGTATCCATCATATAACAGGAATAATTGCAACCAGTTTGAAAGTGATGGCCAATTCTACGTTCCGGGCAACCTAGGCTTCACTCTAGGGCGTTGCTCCACCAGACCGAATAGTTACGGCCTAAGAAGTCAACGCCAGAAGCATAAAATACGATATAAATACAACAGCTTTTCCATCGTATAAAACGAATAATTGCAACCAGTATGAAACTTATGGTCATTTCTACTTTCCGAGCAAGCTAGGCTTCACCCTAGGGCGTTGCTCCACCAGATCGAATAGTTAGTGCCTTAGAAGTCAACGCCAGAAGCATAAAATACAATATAAATACAACAGTTTTTCCATCGTATAAAACGAATAATTACAACCAGTATGAAACTTATGGTCATTTCTACTTTCCGAGCAACCTAGGCTTCACCCTAGGGCGTTGCTACAACAGATTGAATAGTTAGGGCCTTAGAAGTCAACGCCCGAACCATAAAATGCAAAAAAAATACAACAGTGTTTCCATCATATATCAGGAATAATTACAACCAGTTTGAAAGTGATGGCCAATTCTACGTTCCCGGCAACCTAGGCTTCACTCTAGGGCGTTGCTCCACCAGATCGAATAGTTAGTACCTTAGAAGTCAACGCCAGAAGCATAAAATACAATATAAATACAACAGCTTTACCATCGCATAAAACGAATAATTGCAACCAGTATAAAACTTATGGTGATTTCTACTTTCCGAGCAACCTAGGCTTCACCCTACGGCGTTGCTCCAACAGATTGAATACTTAGGGCCTTAGAAGTCAACGCCCGAACCATAAAATGCAAAAAAAATAAAACAGTGTTTCCATCATATATCAGGAATAATTGCAACCAGTATGAAACCTATGGTCATTTCTACTTTCCGAGCAACCTAGGCTTCACCCTAGGGCGTTGCTCCAACGGATTGAATAGTTAGGGCCTTAGAAGCCAGCGCCCGAGCCATAAAATGCAAAAAAAATACAACAGCTTTTCCATCGTATAAAACGAATAATTGCAACCAGTATGAAACTTATGGTCATTTCTACTTTCCGAGCAAGCTAGGCTTCACCCTAGGGCGTTGCTCCACCAGATCGAATAGTTAGTGCCTTAGAAGTCAACGCCAGAAGCATAAAATACAATATAAATACAACAGTTTTTCCATCGTATAAAACGAATAATTGCAACCAGTATGTAACTTATGGTCATTTCTACTTTCCGAGCAACCTAGGCTTCACCCTAGGGCGTTGCTGCAACAGATTGAATAGTTAGGGCCTTAGAAGTCAACGCCCGAACCATAAAATGCAAAAAAAATACAACAGTGTTTCCATCATATATCAGGAATAATTACAACCAGTTTGAAAGTGATGGCCAATTCTACGTTCCGGGCAACCTAGGCTTCACTCTAGGGCGTTGCTCCACCAGATCGAATAGTTAGTACCTTAGAAGTCAACGCCAGAAGCATAAAATACAATATAAATACAACAGCTTTACCATCGCATAAAACGAATAATTGCAACCAGTATGAAACTTATGGTCATTTCTACTTTCCGAGCAAGCTAGGCTTCACCCTAGGGCGTTGCTCCAACAGATTGAATACTTAGGGCCTTAGAAGTCAACGCCCGAACCATAAAATGCAAAAAAAATACAACAGTGTTTCCATCATATATCAGGAATAATTGCAACCAGTATGAAACCTATGGTCATTTCTCCTTTCCGAGCAACCTAGGCTTCACCCTAGGGCGTTGCTCCAACGGATTGGATAGTTAGGGCCTTAGAAGCCAGCGCCCGAGCCATAAAATGCAAAAAAAATACAGCAGTGTTTCCATCATATTACAGGTATAATTGCAACCAGTTTGAAATTGATGGCCAATTCTACGTTCCGGGCAACCTAGGCATCACTCTATTGCGTCGCTCCACCAGATCTAATAGTTAGTGCCTTAGAAGTCAACGCCAGAAGCATAAAATACAATATAAATACAACAGTTTTTCCATCGTATAAAACGAATAATTGCAACCAGTATGAAACTTATGGACATTTCTACTTTCCGAGCAACCTAGGCTTCACCATAGGGCGTTGCTCAAACAGATTGAATAGTTAGGGCCTTAGAAGTCACCGCACGAACCATAAAATGCAAAAAAAATACAACAGTGTTTCCATCATATATCGGTAATAATTGCAACCAGTTTGAAAGTGATGGCCAATACTACGTCCCGGGCAACCTATGCTTCACTCTAGGGCGTTGCTCCACCAGATCGAATAGTTAGTGCCTTAGAAGTCAACGCCAGAAGCATAAAATACAATATAAATACATCAGTTTTTCCATCGTATAAAATGAATAATTGCAACCAGTATTACACTTATGGTCATTTCTACTTTCCGAGCAACCTAGGCTTCACGCTAGGGCGCTGTTCCAACGGATTGAATAGTTAGGGCCTTAGATGTCAACGCCTGAGCCATAAAATGCAAAAAAAATACAGCAGTGTTTCCATCATATTACAGGTATAATTGCAACCAGTTTGAAATTGATGGCCAATTCTATGTTCCGGGCAACCTAGGCATCACTCTATTGCGTCGCTCCACCAGATCGAATAGTTAGTGCCTTAGAAGTCAACGCCAGAAGCATAAAGTACAATATAAATACAACAGTTTTTCCATCGTATAAAACGAATAATTGCAACCAGTATGAAACTTATGGACATTTCTACTTTCCGAGCAACCTAGGCTTCACCCTAGGGCGCTGCTCAAACAGATTGAATAGTTAGCGCCTTAGAAGTCAACGCCCGAACCATAAAATGCAAAAAAAATACAACAGTGTTTCCATCATATATCGGTAATAATTGCAACCAGATTGAAAGTGATGGTCAATTCTACGTTCCGGGCAACCTAGGTTTCACTCCAGGGCGTTGCTGCACCAGACCGAATAGTTACGGCCTAAGAAGTCAACGCCAGAAGCATAAAATACGATATAAATACAGCAGCTTTTCCATCGTATAAAACGAATAATTGCAACCAGTATGAAACTTATGGTCATTTCTACTTTCCGAGCAAGCTAGGCTTCACCCTAGGGCGTTGGTCCAACAGATTGAATAGTTAGGGCCTTAGAAGTCAACGCCCGAAGCATAAAATACAATAAAAATACAACAGTGTATCCATCATATAACAGGAATAATTGCAACCAGTTTGAAAGTGATGGCCAATTCTACTTTCCGAGCAAGCTAGCCTTCACCCTAGGGCGCTGCTCCACCAGATCGAATAGTTAGTGCCTTAGAAGTCAACGCCAGAAGCATAAAATACAATATAAATGCAACAGTTTTTCCATCGTAGAAAACGAATAATTGCAACCAGTATGAAACTTATGGTCATTTCTTCTTTCCGAGCAGCCTAGGCTTCACGCTAGGGCGTTGCTCCAACGGATTGAATAGTTAGGGCCTTAGAAGTCAACGCCTGAGCCATAAAATGCAAAAAAAATACAGCAGTGTTTCCATCATATTACAGGTATAATTGCAACCAGTTTGAAATTGATGGCCAATTCTACGTTCCGGGCAACCTAGGCATCACTCTATTGCGTCGCTCCACCAGATCTAATAGTTAGTGCCTTAGAAGTCAACGCCAGAAGCATAAAATACAATATAAATACAACAGTTTTTCCATCGTATAAAACGAATAATTGCAACCAGTATGAAACTTATGGACATTTCTACTTTCCGAGCAACCTAGGCTTCACCATAGGGCGTTGCTCAAACAGATTGAATAGTTAGGGCCTTAGAAGTCACCGCACGAACCATAAAATGCAAAAAAAATACAACAGTGTTTCCATCATATATCGGTAATAATTGCAACCAGTTTGAAAGTGATGGCCAATACTACGTTCCGGGCAACCTAGGCTTCACTCTAGGGCGTTGCTCCACCAGATCGAATAGTTAGTGCCTTAGAAGTCAACGCCAGAAGCATAAAATACAATATAAATACATCAGTTTTTCCATCGTATAAAATGAATAATTGCAACCAGTATTACACTTATGGTCATTTCTACTTTCCGAGCAACCTAGGCTTCACGCTAGGGCGTTGTTCCAACGGATTGAATAGTTAGGGCCTTAGAAGTCAACGCCTGAGCCATAAAATGCAAAAAAAATACAGCAGTGTTTCCATCATATTATAGGTATAATTGCAACCAGTTTGAAATTGATGGCCAATTCTACGTTCCGGGCAACCTAGGCTTCACTCTAGGGCGTTGCTCCGCCAGATCGAATAGTTAGTGCCTTAGAAGTCAACGCCAGAAGCATAAAATACAATATAAATACATCAGTTTGTCCATCGTATAAAATGAATAATTGCAACCAGTATTACACTTATGGTCATTTCTACTTTCCGAGCAACCTAGGCTTCACGCTAGGGCGTTGCTCCAACGGATTGAATAGTTAGGGCCTTAGAAGTCAACGCCTGAGCCATAAAATGCAAAAAAAATACAGCAGTGTTTCCATCATATTACAGGTATAATTGCAACCAGTTTGAAATTGATGGCCAATTCTACGTTCCGGGCAACCTAGGCATCACTCTATTGCGTCGCTCCACCAGATCTAATAGTTAGTGCCTTAGAAGTCAACGCCAGAAGCATAAAATACAATATAAATACAACAGTTTTTCCATCGTATAAAACGAATAATTGCAACCAGTATGAAACTTATGGACATTTCTACTTTCCGAGCAATCTAGGCTTCACCCTAGGGCGTTGCTCAAACAGATTGAATAGTTAGGGCCTTAGAAGTCACCGCCCGAACCATAAAATGCAAAAAAAATACAACAGTGTTTCCATCATATATCGGTAATAATTGCAACCAGTTTGAAAGTGATGGCCAATACTACGTTCCGGGCAACCTAGGCTTCACTCTAGGGCGTTGCTCCACCAGATCGAATAGTTAGTGCCTTAGAAGTCAACGCCAGAAGCATAAAATACAATATAAATACATCAGTTTTTCCATCGTATAAAATGAATAATTGCAACCAGTATTACACTTATGGTCATTTCTACTTTCCGAGCAACCTAGGCTTCACGCTAGGGCGTTGTTCCAACGGATTGAATAGTTAGGGCCTTAGAAGTCAACGCCTGAGCCATAAAATGCAAAAAAAATACAGCAGTGTTTCCATCATATTACAGGTATAATTGCAACCAGTTTGAAATTGATGGCCAATTCTACGTTCCGGGCAACCTAGGCATCACTCTATTGCGTCGCTCCACCAGATCGAATAGTTAGTGCCTTAGAAGTCAACGCCAGAAGCATAAAGTACAATATAAATACAACAGTTTTTCCATCGTATAAAACGAATAATTGCAACCAGTATGAAACTTATGGACATTTCTACTTTCCGAGCAACCTAGGTTTCACCCTAGGGCGCTGCTCAAACAGATTGAATAGTTAGCGCCTTAGAAGTCAACGCCCGAACCATAAAATGCAAAAAAAATACAACAGTGTTTCCATCATATATCGGTAATAATTGCAACCAGTTTGAAAGTGATGGTCAATTCTACGTTCCGGGCAACCTAGGTTTCACTCCAGGGCGTTGCTGCACCAGACCGAATAGTTACGGCCTAAGAAGTCAACGCCAGAAGCATAAAATACGATATAAATACAGCAGCTTTTCCATCGTATAAAACGAATAATTGCAACCAGTATTACACTTATGGTCATTTCTACTTTCCGAGCAAGCTAGGCTTCACCCTAGGGCGTTGGTCCAACAGGTTGAATAGTTAGGGCCTTAGAAGTCAACGCCCGAAGCATAAAATACAATAAAAATACAACAGTGTATCCATCATATAACAGGAATAATTGCAACCAGTTTGAAAGTGATGGCCAATTCTACTTTCCGAGCAAGCTAGCCTTCACCCTAGGGCGCTGCTCCACCAGATCGAATAGTTAGTGCCTTAGAAGTCAACGCCAGAAGCATAAAATACAATATAAATACAACAGCTTTTCCATCGTATAAAACGAATAATTGCAACCAGTATGAAACTTATGGTCATTTCTACTTTCCGAGCAACCTAGGCTTCACCATAGGGCGTTGCTCCAACAGATTGAATAGTTAGGGCCTTAGAAGTCAACGCCCGAACCATAAAATGCAAAAAAAATACAACAGTGTTTCCATCATATATCAGGAATAATTGCAACCAGTTTGAAAGTGATGGCTCATTCTACGTTCCGGGCAACCTAGGTTTCACTCCAGGGCGTTGCTCCACCAGGCCGAATAGTTACGGCCGAAGAAGTCAACGCTAGAAGCAAACATACGATATAAATACAACAGCTTTTCCATCGTATGAGACGAATAATTGCAACCAGTATGAAACTTATTGTCATTTCTACTTTCCGAGCAAGCTAGCCTTCACCCTAGGGCGTTGGTCCAACAGATTGAATAGTTAGGGCCTTAGAAGTCAACGCCCGAAGCATAAAATGCAATAAAAATACAACAGTGTTTCCATCATATATCAGGAATAATTGCAACCAGTTTGAAAGTGATGGCCAATTCTACGTTCCGGGCAACCTAGGCTTCACTCTAGGGCGTTGCTCCGCCAGATCGAATAGTTAGTGCCTTAGAAGTCAACGCCAGAAGCATAAAATACAATATAAATACATCAGTTTGTCCATCGTATAAAATGAATAATTGCAACCAGTATTACACTTATGGTCATTTCTACTTTCCGAGCAACCTAGGCTTCACGCTAGGGCGTTGCTCCAACGGATTGAATAGTTAGGGCCTTAGAAGTCAACGCCTGAGCCATAAAATGCAAAAAAAATACAGCAGTGTTTCCATCATATTACAGGTATAATTGCAACCAGTTTGAAATTGATGGCCAATTCTACGTTCCGGGCAACCTAGGCATCACTCTATTGCGTCGCTCCACCAGATCTAATAGTTAGTGCCTTAGAAGTCAACGCCAGAAGCATAAAATACAATATAAATACAACAGTTTTTCCATCGTATAAAACGAATAATTGCAACCAGTATGAAACTTATGGACATTTCTACTTTCCGAGCAACCTAGGCTTCACCATAGGGCGTTGCTCAAACAGATTGAATAGTTAGGGCCTTAGAAGTCACCGCACGAACCATAAAATGCAAAAAAAATACAACAGTGTTTCCATCATATATCGGTAATAATTGCAACCAGTTTGAAAGTGATGGCCAATACTACGTTCCGGGCAACCTAGGCTTCACTCTAGGGCGTTGCTCCACCAGATCGAATAGTTAGTGCCTTAGAAGTCAACGCCAGAAGCATAAAATACAATATAAATACATCAGTTTTTCCATCGTATAAAATGAATAATTGCAACCAGTATTACACTTATGGTCATTTCTACTTTCCGAGCAACCTAGGCTTCACGCTAGGGCGTTGCTCCAACGGATTGAATAGTTAGGGCCTTAGAAGTCAACGCCTGAGCCATAAAATGCAAAAAAAATACAGCAGTGTTTCCATCATATTACAGGTATAATTGCAACCAGTTTGAAATTGATGGCCAATTCTACGTTCCGGGCAACCTAGGCATCACTCTATTGCGTCGCTCCACCAGATCGAATAGTTAGTGCCTTAGAAGTCAACGCCAGAAGCATAAAGTACAATATAAATACAACAGTTTTTCCATCGTATAAAACGAATAATTGCAACCAGTATGAAACTTATGGACATTTCTACTTTCCGAGCAACCTAGGCTTCACCCTAGGGCGCTGCTCAAACAGATTGAATAGTTAGCGCCTTAGAAGTCAACGCCCGAACCATAAAATGCAAAAAAAATACAACAGTGTTTCCATCATATATCGGTAATAATTGCAACCAGTTTGAAAGTGATGGTCAATTCTACGTTCCGGGCAACCTGGGTTTCACTCCAGGGCGTTGCTGCACCAGACCGAATAGTTACGGCCTAAGAAGTCAACGCCAGAAGCATAAAATACGATATAAATACAGCAGCTTTTCCATCGTATAAAACGAATAATTGCAACCAGTATTACACTTATGGTCATTTCTACTTTCCGAGCAAGCTAGGCTTCACCCTAGGGCGTTGGTCCAACAGATTGAATAGTTAGGGCCTTAGAAGTCAACGCCCGAAGCATAAAATACAATAAAAATACAACAGTGTATCCATCATATAACAGGAATAATTGCAACCAGTTTGAAAGTGATGGCCAATTCTACTTTCCGAGCAAGCTAGCCTTCACCCTAGGGCGCTGCTCCACCAGATCGAATAGTTAGTGCCTTAGAAGTCAACGCCAGAAGCATAAAATACAATATAAATACAACAGCTTTTCCATCGTATAAAACGAATAATTGCAACCAGTATGAAACTTATGGTCATTTCTACTTTCCGAGCAACCTAGGCTTCACCATAGGGCGTTGCTCCAACAGATTGAATAGTTAGGGCCTTAGAAGTCAACGCCTGAACCATAAAATGCAAAAAAAATACAACAGTGTTTCCATCATATATCAGGAATAATTGCAACCAGTTTGAAAGTGATGGCTCATTCTACGTTCCGGGCAACCTAGGTTTCACTCCAGGGCGTTGCTCCACCAGGCCGAATAGTTACGGCCGAAGAAGTCAACGCTAGAAGCAAACATACGATATAAATACAACAGCTTTTCCATCGTATGAAACGAATAATTGCAACCAGTATGAAACTTATTGTCATTTCTACTTTCCGAGCAAGCTAGCCTTCACCCTAGGGCGTTGCTCCAACAGATTGAATAGTTAGGGCCTTAGAAGTCAACGCCCGAAGCATAAAATGCAATAAAAATACAACACTGTATCCATCATATAACAGGAATAATTGCTACCAGTTTGAAAGTGATGGCCAATTCTACGTTCCGGGCAACCTAGGCTTCACTCTAGGGCGTTGCTCAACCAGACCGAAAAGTTACGGCCTAAGAAGTCAACGCCAGAAGTATAAAAGATGATATAAATACAACAGCTTTTCCATCGTATAAAACGAATAATTGCAACCAGTATGAAACTTATAATCATTTCTACTTTCCGAACAAGCTAGGCTTCACCCTAGGGCGTTCCTCCAACAGATTGAATAGTTAGGGCCTTTGAAGTCAACGCCCGAACCATAAAATGCACAAAAAAATACAACAGTGTATCCATTATATAACAGGAATAATTGCAACCAGTTTGAAAGTGATGGCCAATTCTACGTTCCGGGCAACCTAGGCTTCGCTCTAGGGCGCCGCTCCACCAGATCGAATAGCTAGTGCCTTAGAAGTCAACGCCAGAAGCATAAAATACAATATAAATACAACAGCTTTTCCATCGTATAAAACGAATATTTGCAACCAGTATGAAACTTATGGTCATTTCTACTTTCCGAGCAACCTAGGCTTCACCCTACGGCGTTGCTCCAACAGATTGAATAGTTAGGGCCTTAGAAGTCAACGCCCGAACCATAAAATGCAAAAAAAAATACAACAGTGTTTCCACCATATAACAGGAATAATTGCGACCAGTTTGAGAGTGATGGCCAATTCTACGTTCCGGGCAACCTAGGCTTCTCTCTATTGCGTTGCTCCACCAGATCGAATAGTTAGTGCCTTAGAAGTCAACGCCAGAAGCATAAAATACAATATAAATGCAACAGTTTTTCCATCGTATAAAACGAATAATTGCAACCAGTATGAAACTTATGGACATTTCTGCTTTCCGAGCAACCTAGGCTTCACCCCTAGGGCGTTGCTCCAACAGATTGAATAGTTAGGGCCTTAGAAGTCAACGCCCGGACCATAAAATGCAAAAAAAAAGACAACAGTGTTTCCATCATATATCAGGAATAATTGCAACCAGTTTGAAAGTGCTTGCCAATTCTACGTTCCGGGCAACCTAGGTTTCACTCCAGGGCGTTGCTGCACCAGACCGAATAGTTACGGCCTAAGAAGTCAACGCCAGAAGCATAAAATACGATATAAATACAACAGCTTTTCCATCGTGTAAAACGAATAATTGCAACCAGTATGAAACTTATAGTCATTTCTACTTTCCAAGCAAGCTAGGCTTCACCCTAGGGCGTTGCTCCACCAGATCGAATAGTTAGTGCCTTAGAAGTCAACGCCAGAAGCATAAAATTCAATAAAAATACAACAGTGTATCCATCATATAACAAGGAATAATTGCAACCAGTTTGAAAGTGATGGCCAATTCTACTTTCCGAGCAAGCTAGGCTTCACCCTAGGGCGCTGCTCCACCAGATCGAATAGTTAGTGCCTTAGAAGTCAACGCCAGAAGCATAAAATACAATATAAATACAACAGCTTTTCCATCGTATAAAACGAATAATTGCAACCAGTATGAAACTTATGGTCATTTCTACTTTCCGAGCAACCTAGGCTTCACCATAGGGCGTTGCTCAAACAGATTGAATAGTTAGGGCCTTAGAAGTCAACGCCCGAACCATAAAATGCAAAAAAAATACAACAGTGTTTCCATCACATATCAGGAATAATTGCAACCAGTTTGAAAGTGATGGCTAATTCTACGTTCCGGGCAACCTAGGTTTCACTCCAGGGCGTTGCTCCACCAGACCGAATAGTTACGGCCTAAGAAGTCAACGCTAGAAGCAAACATACGATATAAATACAACAGCTTTTCCATCGTATGAAACGAATAATTGTAACCAGTATGAAACTTATGGTCATTTCTACTTTCCGACCAAGCTAGCCTTCACCCTAGGGCGTTGGTCCAACAGATTGAATAGTTAGGGCCTTAGAAGTCAACGCCCGAAGCATAAAATGCAAAAAAAATACAACAGTGTTTCCATCATATATCAGGAATAATTGCAACCAGTTTGAAAGTGATGGCCAATTCTACGTTCCGGGCAACCTAGGCTTCACTCTAGGGCGTTGCTCCGCCAGATCGAATAGTTAGTGCCTTAGAAGTCAACGCCAGAAGCATAAAATACAATATAAATACATCAGTTTTTCCATCGTATAAAATGAATAATTGCAACCAGTATTACACTTATGGTCATTTCTACTTTCCGAGCAACCTAGGCTTCACGCTAGGGCGTTGTTCCAACGGATTGAATAGTTAGGGCCTTAGAAGTCAACGCCTGAGCCATAAAATGCAAAAAAAATACAGCAGTGTTTCCATCATATTACAGGTATAATTGCAACCAGTTTGAAATTGATGGCCAATTCTACGTTCCGGGCAACCTAGGCATCGCTCTATTGCGTTGCTCCACAAGATCGAATAGTTAGTGCCTTAGAAGTCAACGCCAGAAGCTTAAAATACAATGTAAATACAACAGTTTTTCCATCGTATAAAACGAATAATTGCAACCAGTGTGAAACTTATGGTCATTCCTACCTTCCGAGCAACCTAGGCTTCACTCTAGGGCGTTGCTCCACCAGACCGAATAGTTACGGCCTAAGAAGTCAACGCCAGAAGCATAAAATACGATATATATACAACAGTTTTTCCATCGTATAAAACGGATAATTGCAACCAGTATGAAAGTTATGGTCATTTCTACGTTCCGGGCAACCTAGGTTTCACTCTAGGGCGTTGCTCCACCAGATCAAACAGTTAGGGACTTAGAAGCCAAGGCCCGAAGCATTAAATACAAAATAAATAGAACAGTTTTTCCATAGTATAAAACGAATAATTGCTACCAGTGTAAAAGTTATGGTTATTTCTACGTTCCGGGCAACCTAGGCTTCACCCTAGGCCGTTATTCCACCAGATCGAATAGTTTGGGTCTAAGAAGGGAACGCCAGAAGCATAAAATACAATATAAATACAACAGTTTTTCCATCATATAAAACGAATAATTGCAACCAGTATGAAAGCTATGGTCATTTCTACTTTTCGGGCAACCTAGGCTTCACCTTAGGGCGCTGCTCCAACGGATTGAATAGTTAGGGCCTTAGAAGTCAACACCCGAACCATAAAATGCAAAAAAAATACAGCAGTGTTTCCATCATATAACAGGTATAATTGCAACCAGTTTGAAATTGATGGCCAATTCTACGTTCCGGAAAACCTAGGCATCACTCTATTGCGTTGCTCCACCAGATCGAATAGTTAGTGCCTTAGAAGTCAACGCCAGAAGCATAAAGTACAATATAAATACAACAGTTTTTCCATCGTATAAAACGAATAATTGCAACCAGTATGAAACTTATGGACATTTCTACTTTCCGAACAACCTAGGCTTCACCCTAGGGCGTTGCTCAAACAGATTGAATAGTTAGGGCCTTAGAAGTCAACGCCCGGACCATAAAATGCAAAAAAAAGACAACAGTGTTTCCATCATATATCAGGAATAATTGCAACCAGTTTGAAAGTGTTTGCCAATTCTACGTTCCGGGCAACCTAGGTTTCACTCCAGGGCGTTGCTGCACCAGACCGAATAGTTACGGCCTAAGAAGTCAACGCCAGAAGCATAAAATACGATATAAATACAACAGCTTTTCCATCGTGTAAAACGAATAATTGCAACCAGTATGAAACTTATAGTCATTTCTACTTTCCGAGCAAGCTAGGCTTCACCCTAGGGCGTTGCTCCACCAGATCGAATAGTTAGAGCCTTAGAAGTCAACGCCAGAAGCATAAAATACAATATAAAGACAACAGTTTTTCCATCGTATAAAACGAATAATTGCAACCAGTATGAAACTTATGGTCATTTCTACTTTCCGAGCAACCTAGGCTTCACCCTAGGGCGTTGCTCCAACAGATTGAATAGTTAGGGCCTTAGAAGTCAACGCCCGAACCATAAAATGCAAAAAAAATACAACAGTGTTTCCTTCATATATCAGGAATAATTACAACCAGTTTGAAAGTGATGGCCAATTCTACGTTCCGGGCAACCTAGGCTTCACTCTTGGGCGTTGCTCCACCAGATCGAATAGTTAGTGCCTTAGAAGTCAACGCCAGAAGCATAAAATACAATATAAATACAACAGTTTTTCCATCGTATAAAACGAATAATTGCAACCAGTATGAAACCTATGGTCATTTCTACTTTCCGAGCAACCTAGGCTTCACCCTAGGGCGTTGCTCCAACGGATTGAATAGTTAGGGCCTTAGAAGCCAGCGCCCGAGCCATAAAATGCAAAAAAAATACAGCAGTGTTTCCATCATATAACAGGTATAATTGCAACCAGTTTGAAATTGAAGGCCAATTCTACGTTCCGGGCAACCTAGGCATCACTCTATTGCGTTGCTCCACCAGATCGAACAGTTAGTGCCTTAGAAGACAACGCCAGAAGCATAAAATACAATATAAATACAACAGTATTTCCATCGTATAAAACGAATAGTTGCAACCAGTATGAAACCTATGGTCATTTCTACTTCCCGAGCAACCTCGGCATCACTCTATTGCGTCGCTCCACCAGATGGAATAGTTAGTGCCTTAGAAGTCAACGCCAGAAGCATAAAGTACAATATAAATACAACAGCTTTTCCATCGTATAAAACGAATAATTGCAACCAGTATGAAACTTATGGTCATTTCTACTTTCCGAGCAAGCTAGGCTTCACCCTAGGGCGTTGGTCCAACAGATTGAATAGTTAGGGCCTTAGAAGTCAACGCCCGAAACATAAAATGCAATAAAAATACAACAGTGTATCCATCATATAACAGGAATAATTGCAACCAGTTTGAAAGTGATGGCCAATTCTACGTTCCGGGCAACCTAGGCTTCACTCTAGGGCGTTGCTCCACCAGATCGAATAGCTAGTGCCTTAGAAGTCAACGCCAGAAGCATAAAATACAATATAAATACAACAGCTTTTCCATCGTATAAAACGAATAATTGCAACCAGTATGAAACTTATGGTCATTTCTACTTTCCGAGCAACCTAGGCTTCACCCTACGGCGTTGCTCCAACAGTTTGAATAGTTAGGGCCTTAGAAGTCAACGCCCGAACCATAAAATGCAAAAAAAATACAACAGTGTTTCCATCATATATCAGGAATAATTGCAACCAGTTTGAAAGTGATGGCCAATTCTACGTTCCGGGCAACCTAGGCTTCACTCCAGGGCGTTGCTCTGCCAGATCGAATAGTTAGTGCCTTAGAAGTCAACGCCAGAAGCATAAAATACAATATAAATACAACAGTTTTTCCATCGTATAAAACGAATAATTGCAACCAGTATGAAACCTATGGTCATTTCTACTTTCCGAGCAACCTAGGCTTCACCCTAAGGCGTTGCTCCAACGGATTGAATAGTTAGGGCCTTAGAAGCCAGCGCCCGAACCATAAAGTGCAAAAAAAATACAGCAGTGTTTCCATCATATAATAGGTATAATTGCAACCAGTTTGAAATTGATGGCCAATTCTACGTTCCGGGCAACCTAGGCATCGCTCTATTGCGTTGCTCCACAAGATCGAATAGTTAGTGCCTTAGAAGTCAACGCCAGAAGCTTAAAATACAATGTAAATACAACAGTTTTTCCATCGTATAAAACGAATAATTGCAACCAGTGTGAAACTTATGGTCATTCCTACCGTCCGAGCAACCTAGGCTTCACTCTAGGGCGTTGCTCCACCAGACCGAATAGTTACGGCCTAAGAAGTCAACGCCAGAAGCATAAAATACGATATATATACAACAGTTTTTCCATCGTATAAAACGAATAATTGCAACCAGTATGAAACTTATGGTCATTTCTACTTTCCGAGCAACCTAGGCTTCACCCTAGGGCGTTGCTCCAGCAGATTGAATAGTTAGGGCCTTAGAAGTCAACGCCCGAACCATAAAATGCAAAAAAAATACAACAGTGTTTCCACCATATATCAGGAATAATTGCAACCAGTTTGAAAGTGATGGCCAATTCTACGTTCCAGGCAACCTAGGCTTCAGTCTAGGGCGTTGTTCCACCAGATCGAATAGTTAGGGCCGAAGAAGTCAACGCCAGAATCATAAAATACAATATAAATATAACAGTTTTTCCATTGTATAAAACGAATAATAGCAACCAGTGTGAAAGTTATGGTCATTTCTACGTTCCGGGCAACCTAGGTTTCACTCTAGGGCGTTGCTCCACCAGATCAAACAGTTAGGGACTTAGAAGCCAAGGCCCGAAGCATTAAATACAAAATAAATAGAACAGTTTTTCCATAGTATAAAACGAATAATTGCTACCAGTGTAAAAGTTATGGTTATTTCTACGTTCCGGGCAACCTAGGCTTCACCCTAGGCCGTTATTCCACCAGATCGAATAGTTTGGGTCTAAGAAGGGAACGCCAGAAGCATAAAATACAATATAAATACAACAGTTTTTCCATCATATAAAACGAATAATTGCAACCAGTATGAAAGCTATGGTCATTTCTACTTTTCGGGCAACCTAGGCTTCACCTTAGGGCGCTGCTCCAACGGATTGAATAGTTAGGGCCTTAGAAGTCAACACCCGAACCATAAAATGCAAAAAAAATACAGCAGTGTTTCCATCATATAACAGGTATAATTGCAACCAGTTTGAAATTGATGGCCAATTCTACGTTCCGGAAAACCTAGGCATCACTCTATTGCGTTGCTCCACCAGATCGAATAGTTAGTGCCTTAGAAGTCAACGCCAGAAGCATAAAATACAATATAAATACAACAGTTTTTCCATCGTATAAAACGAATAATTGCAACCAGTATGAAACTTATGGACATTTCTACTTTTCGAGCAACCTAGGCTTCACCCTAGGGCGTTGCTCTAACAGATTGAATAGATAGGGCCTTAGAAGTCAACGCCCGAACCATAAAATGCAAAAAAAATACAACAGTGTTTCCATCATATATCAGGAATAATTGCAACCAGTTTGAAAGTGATGGCCAATTCTACGTTTCTGGCAACCTAGGCTTCACGCTAGGGCGTTGCTCCACCAGATCGAATAGTTAGTGCCTTAGAAGTCAACGCCAGAAGCATAAAATAGAATATAAATGCAACAGTTTTTCCATCGTATAAAACGAATAATTGCAACCAGTATGAAACATATGGATATTTCTACTTTCCGAGCAACCTAGGCTTCACCCTAGGGCGTTGGCCCAACAGATTGAATAGCTAGGGGCTTAGAAGTCAACGCCCGAAGCGTAAAATGCAATAAAAATACAACAGTGTATCAATCATATAACAGGAATAATTGCAACAAGTTTGAAAGTGATGGCCAATTCCACGTTCCGGGCAAGCTCGGCTTCACTCTAGGGCGTTGCTCCACCAGATCGAATAGTTAGAGCCTAAGAAGTCAACGCCAGAAGCATAAAATACAATATAAATACAACAGCTATTCCATCGTATAAAACGAATAATTGCAACCAGTATGAAACTTATGGTCATTTCTACTTTCCGAGCAACCTAGGCTTCACCCTAGGGCGTTGCTCCAACAGATTGAATAGTTAGGGCCTTAGAAATCAAGGCCCGAACCATAAAATGCAAAAAAAAATACAACAGTGTTTCCATCATATATCAGGAATAATTGCAACCAGTTTGAAAGTGATGGCCAATTCTACGTTCCGGGCAACCTAGGCTTCACTCGAGGGCGTTGCTCCGCCAGATCGAATAGTTAGTGCCTTAGAAGTCAACGCCAGAAGCATAAAATACAATATAAATACAACAGTTTTTCCATCGTATAAAACGAATAATTGCAACCAGTATGAAACTTATGGATATTTCTACTTTCCGAGCAATCTAGGCTTCACCATAGGGCGTTGCTCCAACGGATTGAATAGTTAGGGCCTTAGAAGTCAACGCCCGAACCATAAAATGCAAAAAAAATACAGCAGTGTTTCCATCATATAACAGGTATAATTGCAACCAGTTTGGAATTGATGGCCAATTCTACGTTCCGGAAAACCTAGGCATCACTCTATTGCGTTGCTCCACCAGATCGAATAGTTAGTGCCTTAGAAGTCAACGCCAGAAGCATAAAATAGAATATAAATACAACAGTTTTTCCATCGTATAAAACGAATAATTGCAACCAGTATGAAACTTATTGTCATTTCTACTTTCCGAGCAACCTAGTCTTCACCCTAGGGCGTTGCTCCAACAGATTGAATAGTTAGGGCCTTAAAAGTCAAGGCCCGAACCATAAAATTCCAAAAAAAATACAACAGTGTTTCCATCATATAACAGGAATAATTGCGACCAGTTCGAAAGTGATGGCCAATTCAACGTTCCGGGCAACCTAGGCTTCGCTCTATTGCGTTGCTCCACCAGATCGAATAGTTAGTGCCTTAGAAGTCAACGCCAGAAGCATAAAATACGATATAAATACAACAGTTTTTCCATCGTATAAAACGAATAATTGCAACCAGTATGAACCTTATGGACATTTCTACTTTTCGAGCATCCTAGGCTTCACCCTAGGCCGTTGCTCCAACAGATTGAATAGTTAGGGCCTTAGAAGTCAACGCCCGAACCATAAAATGCAAAAAAAATACAACAGTGTTTCCATCATGTAGCAGGAATAATTGCAACCAGTTTGAAAGTGATGGCCAATTCTACGTTCCTGGCAACCTAGGTTTCACTCCAGGGCGTTGCTGCACCAGACCGAATAGTTACGGCCTAAGAAGTCAGCGCCAGAGGCATAAAATACGATATAAATGCAACAGATTTCCATCGTATAAAACGAATAATCGCAACCAGTATGAAACTTATGGTCATTTCTACTTTCCGAGCAAGCTAGGCTTCACCCTAGGGCGTTGCTCCAACAGATTGAATAGTTAGGGCCTTAGAAGTCAACGCCCGAAGCATAAAATGCAATAAAAATACAACAGTGTATCCATCATATAACAGGAATAATTGCAACCAGTTTGAAAGTGATGGCCATTTCTACGTTCCGGGCAACCTAGGCTACGCTCTAGGGCCTTGCTTCACCAGATCGAATAGATAGTGCCTTAGAAGTCAACGCCAGAAGCATAAAGTACAATATAAATACAACAGCTTTTCCATCGTATAAAACGAATAATTGCAACCAGTATGAAACTTATGGTCATTTCTACTTTCCGAGCAACCTAGGCTTCACCCTAGGGCGTTGCTCCAGCAGATTGAATGGTTAGGGCCTTAGTAGTCATCGTCCGAACCATAAAATGCAAAAAAAATACAACAGCGTTTCCATCATATATTAGGAATAATTGCAACCAGTTTGAAAGTGGTGGCCAATTCTACGTTCCAGGCAACCTAGGCTTCACTCCAGGGCGTTGTTCCACCAGATCGAATAGTTAGGGCCTACGAAGTCAACGCCAGAAGCATAAAATACAATACAAATATAACAGTTTTTCCATCGTATAAAACGAATAATAGTAACCAGTGTGAAAGTTATGGTCATTTCTACGTTCCGGGCAACCTAGGTTTCACTCTAGGGCGTTGCTCCACCAGACCAGACAGTTAGGGCCTTAGAAGCCAGCGCCCGAAGCAGTAAATACAAAATAAATAGAACAGTTTTTCCATAATATAAAACGAATAATTGCTACCAGTGTAAAACTTATGGTTATTTCTACGTTCCAGGCAACCTAGGCTTCACTCTAGGGCGTTGTTCCACCAGATCGAATAGTTAGGGCCTAACAAGTCAACGCCAGAAGCATAATATACAATATAAATACAACAGATTCTCCGTCATATAAAACGAATAATTGCAACCAGTATGAAACTTATGCTCATTTCTACTTCCCCAGCAACCTAGGCTTCACCCTAGGTCGTTGGTCTAACAGATTGAATGGTTAGGGCCTTAGAAGTCATCGTCCGAACCATAAAATGCAAAAAAAATACAACAGCGTTTCCATCATATATTAGGAATAATTGCAACCAGTTTGAAAGTGATGGCCAATTCTACGTTCCAGGCAACCTAGGCTTCACTCTAGGGCGTTGTTCCACCAGATCGAATAGTTAGGGCCTACGAAGTCAACGCCAGAAGCATAAAATACAATACAAATATAACAGTTTTTCCATCGTATAAAACGAATAATAGTAACCAGTGTGAAAGTTATGGTCATTTCTACGTTCCGGGCAACCTAGGTTTCACTCTAGGGCGTTGCTCCGCCAGACCAGACAGTTAGGGCCTTAGAAGCCAACGCCCGAAGCAGTAAATACAAAATAAATAGAACAGTTTTTCCATAATATAAAACGAATAATTGCTACCAGTGTAAAAGTTATGGTTATTTCTACGTTCCGGGCAACCTAGGCTTCACCCTAGGCCGTTGTTCCACCAGATCGAATAGTTAGGGCCTAAGAAGGGAACGCCAGAAGCATAAAATACAATATAAATACAACAGTTTTTCCATCCTATAAAACGAATAATTGCAACCTGTATGAAAGTTATGGTCATTTCTACTTTCCGGGCAACCTAGGCTTCACCCTAGGGCGTTGCTCCAACAGATTGAATAGTTAGGGCCTTAGAAGTCAATGCCCGAAGCATAAAATGCAACAAAAATACAACAGTTTTTCCATCATGTAACAGGAATAATTGCAACCAGTTTGAAAGTGATGGTCATTTCTACGTTCCGGGCAACATAGGCTTCACTCTAGGGCGTTGCTCCACTAGATCGCATAGTTAGTACCTTAGAAGTCAACGCCAGATGTATAAAATACAATATAAATACAACAGTTTTTCCATCGTATAAAACGAATAATTGCAACCAGTATGAAGGTTAACGTCATTTCTACTTTCCGGGCAACATAGGCTTCACCCTAGGGCGTTGCTCCAACAGATAGAGTAGTTAGGGCCTTAGAAGTCAACGCCAGAAGCATAAAATACAATATAAATTCAACAGTTTTTCCATCGTATAAAACGAATAATTGCAACCAGTATGAAACCTATGGTCATTTCTACTTTCCGAGCAACCTAGGCTTCACCCTAGGGCGTTGCTCCAACGGATTGAATGGTTAGGGCCTTAGAAGTCATCGTCCGAACCATAAAATGCAAAAAAAATACAACAGCGTTTCCATCATATATTAGGAATAATTGCAACCAGTTTGAAAGTGATGGCCAATTCTACGTTCCAGGCAACCTAGGCTTCACTCTAGGGCGTTGTTCCACCAGATCGAATAGTTAGTGCCTTAGAAGTAAACGCCAGATGTATAAAATACAATATAAATACAACAGTTTTTCCATCGTATAAAACGAATAATTGCAACCAGTATGAAACTTATGGTCATTTCTACTTTCCGAGCAACCTAGTCTTCACCCTAGGGCGTTGCTCCAACAGATTGAATAGTTAGGGCCTTAGAAGTCAAGGCCCGAACCATAAAATGCAAAAAAAAATACAACAGTGTTTCCATCATATAACAGGAATAATTGCGACCAGTTCGAAAGTGATGGCCAATTCAACGTTCCGGGCAACCTAGGCTTCGCTCTATTGCGTTGCTCCACCAGATCGAATAGTTAGTGCCTTAGAAGTCAACGCCAGAAGCATAAAATACGATATAAATACAACAGTTTTTCCATCGTATAAAACGAATAATTGCAACCAGTGTGAACCTTATGGACATTTCTACTTTTCGAGCATCCTAGGCTTCACCCTAGGGCGTTGCTCCAACAGATTGAATAGTTAGGGCCTTAGAAGTCAACGCCCGAACCATAAAATGCAAAAAAAATACAACAGTGTTTCCATCATGTAGCAGGAATAATTGCAACCCGTTTGAAAGTGATGGCCAATTCTACGTTCCTGGCAACCTAGGTTTCACTCCAGGGCGTTGCTGCACCAGACCGAATAGTTACGGCCTAAGAAGTCAGCGCCAGAAGCATAAAATACGATATAAATGCAATAGATTTCCATCGTATAAAACGAATAATCGCAACCAGTATGAAACTTATGGTCATTTCTACTTTCCGAGCAAGCTAGGCTTCACCCTAGGGCGTTGCTCCAACAGATTGAATAGTTAGGGCCTTAGAAGTCAACGCCCGAAGCATAAAATGCAATAAAAATACAACAGTGTATCCATCATATAACAGGAATAATTGCAACCAGTTTGAAAGTGATGGCCATTTCTACGTTCCGGGCAACCTAGGCTACGCTCTAGGGCCTTGCTTCACCAGATCGAATAGATAGTGCCTTAGAAGTCAACGCCAGAAGCATAAAGTACAATATAAATACAACAGCTTTTCCATCGTATAAAACGAATAATGGCAACCAGTGTGAAAGTTATGGTCATTTCTACGTTCCGAGCAACCTAGGTTTCACTCTAGGGCGTTGCTCCCACCAGATCAAGCAATTAGGGCCTTAGAAGCCAACGCCCGAAGCATTAAATACAAAATAAATAGAAGAGTTTTCCCATAGTATAAAACGAATAATTGCTACCAGTGTAAAAGTTATGGTTATTTCAACGTTCCGGGCAACCTAGGCTTCACCCTAGGCCGTTGTTCCACCAAATCGAATAGTTAGGGCCTAAGAAGGGAACGCCAGAAGCATAATATACAATATAAATACAACAGATTCTCCGTCATATAAAACGAATAATTGCAACCAGTATGAAACTTATGCTCATTTCTACTTCCCCAGCAACCTAGGCTTCACCCTAGGTCGTTGCTCTAACAGATTGAATGGTTAGGGCCTTAGAAGTCATCGTCCGAACCATAAAATGCAAAAAAAATACAACAGCGTTTCCATCATATATTAGGAATAATTGCAACCAGTTTGAAAGTGATGGCCAATTCTACGTTCCAGGCAACCTAGGCTTCACTCTAGGGCGTTGTTCCACCAGATCGAATAGTTAGGGCCTACGAAGTCAACGCCAGAAGCATAAAATACAATACAAATATAACAGTTTTTCCATCGTATGAAACGAATAATAGCAACCAGTGTGAAAGTTATGGGCATTTCTACGTTCCGGGCAACCTAGGTTTCACTCTAGGGCGTTGCTCCACCAGACCAGACAGTTAGGGCCTTAGAAGCCAACGCCCGAAGCATTAAATACAAAATAAATAGAACAGTTTTTCCATAGTATAAAACGATTAATTGCTACCAGTGTAAAAGTTATGGTTATTTCTACGTTCCGGGCAACCTCGGCTTCACCCTAGGCCGTTGTTACACCAGATCGAATAGTTAGGGCCTAAGAAGGGAACGCCAGAAGCATAAAATACAATATAGATACAACAGTTTCTCCATCATATAAAACGAATAATTGCAACCAGTATGAAAGCAATGGTCATTTCTACTTTCCGGGCAACCCAGGTTTCACCCTAGGGCGTTGCTCCAACAGATTGAATAGTTAGGGCCTTAGAAGTCAATGCCCGAAGCATAAAATGCAATAAAAATACAACAGTTTTTCCATCATATAACAGGAATAATTGCAACCAGTTTGAAAGTGATGGTCATTTCTACGTTCCGGGCAACATAGGCTTCACTCTAGGGCGTTGCTCCACTAGATCGAATAGTTAGTACCTTAGAAGTCAACGCCAGATGTATAAAATACAATATAAATACAACAGTTTTTCCATCGTATAAAACGAATAATTGAAACCAGTATGAAACTTATGGTCATTTCTACTTTCCGAGCAACCTAGTCTTCACCCTAGGGCGTTGCTCCAACAGATTGAATAGTTAGGGCCTTAAAAGTCAAGGGCCGAACCATAAAATGCAAAAAAAAATACAACAGTGTTTCCATCATATAACAGGAATAATTGCGACCAGTTCGAAAGTGATGGCCAATTCAACGTTCCGGGCAACCTCGGCTTCGCTCTATTGCGTTGCTCCACCAGATCGAATAGTTAGTGCCTTAGAAGTCAACGCCAGAAGCATAAAATACGATATAAATACAACAGTTTTTCCATCGTATAAAACGAATAATTGCAACCAGTATGAACCTTATGGACATTTATACTTTTCGAGCATCCTAGGCTTCACCCTAGGGCGTTGCTCCAACAGATTGAATAGTTAGGGCCTTAGAAGTCAACGCCCGAACCATAAAATGCAAAAAAAATACAACAGTGTTTCCATCATGTAGCAGGAATAATTGCAACCAGTTTGAAAGTGATGGCCAATTCTACGTTCCTGGCAACCTAGGTTTCACTCCAGGGCGTTGCTGCACCAGACCGAATAGTTACGGCCTAAGAAGTCAGCGCCAGAAGCATAAAATACGATATAAATGCAACAGATTTCCATCGTATAAAACGAATAATCGCAACCAGTATGAAACTTATGGTCATTTCTACTTTCCGAGCAAGCTAGGCTTCACCCTAGGGCGTTGCTCCAACAGATTGAATAGTTAGGGCCTTAGAAGTCAACGCCCGAAGCATAAAATGCAATAAAAATACAACAGTGTATCCATCATATAGCAGGAATAATTGCAACCAGTTTGAAAGTGATGGCCATTTCTACGTTCCGGGCAACCTAGGCTACGCTCTAGGGCCTTGCTTCACCAGATCGAATAGATAGTGCCTTAGAAGTCAACGCCAGAAGCATAAAGTACAATATAAATACAACAGCTTTTCCATCGTATAAAACGAATAATTGCAACCAGTATGAAACTTATGGTCATTTCTACTTTCCGAGCAACCTAGGCTTCACCCTAGGGCGTTGCTCCAGCAGATTGAATAGTTAGGGCCTTAGAAGTCAACGCCCGAACCATAAAATGCAAAAAAAATACAACAGTGTTTCCATCATATATCAGGAATAATTGCAACCTGTTTGAAAGTGATGGCCAATTCTACGTTCCAGGCAACCTAGGCTTCACTCTAGGGCGTTGTTCCACCAGATCGAATAGTTAGGGCCTACGAAGTCAACGCCAGAAGCATAAAATACAATACAAATATAACAGTTTTTCCATCGTATGAAACGAATAATAGCAACCAGTGTGAAAGTTATGGGCATTTCTACGTTCCGGGCAACCTAGGTTTCACTCTAGGGCGTTGCTCCACCAGACCAGACAGTTAGGGCCTTAGAAGCCAACGCCCGAAGCATTAAATACAAAATAAATAGAACAGTTTTTCCATAGTATAAAACGATTAATTGCTACCAGTGTAAAAGTTATGGTTATTTCTACGTTCCGGGCAACCTCGGCTTCACCCTAGGCCGTTGTTACACCAGATCGAATAGTTAGGGTCTAAGAAGGGAACGCCAGAAGCATAAAATACAATATAGATACAACAGTTTCTCCATCATATAAAACGAATAATTGCAACCAGTATGAAAGCAATGGTCATTTCTACTTTCCGGGCAACCCAGGTTTCACCCTAGGGCGTTGCTCCAACAGATTGAATAGTTAGGGCCTTAGAAGTCAATGCCCGAAGCATAAAATGCAATAAAAATACAACAGTTTTTCCATCATATAACAGGAATAATTGCAACCAGTTTGAAAGTGATGGTCATTTCTACGTTCCGGGCAACATAGGCTTCACTCTAGGGCGTTGCTCCACTAGATCGAATAGTTAGTACCTTAGAAGTCAACGCCAGATGTATAAAATACAATATAAATACAACAGTTTTTCCATCGTATAAAACGAATAATTGAAACCAGTATGAAACTTATGGTCATTTCTACTTTCCGAGCAACCTAGTCTTCACCCTAGGGCGTTGCTCCAACAGATTGAATAGTTAGGGCCTTAAAAGTCAAGGCCCGAACCATAAAATGCAAAAAAAAATACAACAGTGTTTCCATCATATAACAGGAATAATTGCGACCAGTTCGAAAGTGATGGCCAATTCAACGTTCCGGGCAACCTCGGCTTCGCTCTATTGCGTTGCTCCACCAGATCGAATAGTTAGTGCCTTAGAAGTCAACGCCAGAAGCATAAAATACGATATAAATACAACAGTTTTTCCATCGTATAAAACGAATAATTGCAACCAGTATGAACCTTATGGACATTTCTACTTTTCGAGCATCCTAGGCTTCACCCTAGGGCGTTGCTCCAACAGATTGAATAGTTAGGGCCTTAGAAGTCAACGCCCGAACCATAAAATGCAAAAAAAATACAACAGTGTTTCCATCATGTAGCAGGAATAATTGCAACCAGTTTGAAAGTGATGGCCAATTCTACGTTCCTGGCAACCTAGGTTTCACTCCAGGGCGTTGCTGCACCAGACCGAATAGTTACGGCCTAAGAAGTCAGCGCCAGAAGCATAAAATACGATATAAATGCAACAGATTTCCATCGTATAAAACGAATAATCGCAACCAGTATGAAACTTATGGTCATTTCTACTTTCCGAGCAAGCTAGGCTTCACCCTAGGGCGTTGCTCCAACAGATTGAATAGTTAGGGCCTTAGAAGTCAACGCCCGAAGCATAAAATGCAATAAAAATACAACAGTGTATCCATCATATAGCAGGAATAATTGCAACCAGTTTGAAAGTGATGGCCATTTCTACGTTCCGGGCAACCTAGGCTACGCTCTAGGGCCTTGCTTCACCAGATCGAATAGATAGTGCCTTAGAAGTCAACGCCAGAAGCATAAAGTACAATATAAATACAACAGCTTTTCCATCGTATAAAACGAATAATTGCAACCAGTATGAAACTTATGGTCATTTCTACTTTCCGAGCAACCTAGGCTTCACCCTAGGGCGTTGCTCCAGCAGATTGAATAGTTAGGGCCTTAGAAGTCAACGCCCGAACCATAAAATGCAAAAAAAATACAACAGTGTTTCCATCATATATCAGGAATAATTGCAACCTGTTTGAAAGTGATGGCCAATTCTACGTTCCAGGCAACCTAGGCTTCACTCTAGGGCGTTGTTCCACCAGATCGAATAGTTAGGGCCTAACAAGTCAACGCCAGAAGCATAATATACAATATAAATACAACAGATTCTCCGTCATATAAAACGAATAATTGCAACCAGTATGAAACTTATGCTCATTTCTACTTCCCCAGCAACCTCGGCTTCACCCTAGGCCGTTGTTACACCAGATCGAATAGTTAGGGCCTAAGAAGGGAACGCCAGAAGCATAAAATACAATATAGATACAACAGTTTCTCCATCATATAAAACGAATAATTGCAACCAGTATGAAAGCAATGGTCATTTCTACTTTCCGGGCAACCCAGGTTTCACCCTAGGGCGTTGCTCCAACAGATTGAATAGTTAGGGCCTTAGAAGTCAATGCCCGAAGCATAAAATGCAATAAAAATACAACAGTTTTTCCATCATATAACAGGAATAATTGCAACCAGTTTGAAAGTGATGGTCATTTCTACGTTCCGGGCAACATAGGCTTCACTCTAGGGCGTTGCTCCACTAGATCGAATAGTTAGTACCTTAGAAGTCAACGCCAGAAGCATAAAATACAATATAAATACAACAGTTTTTCCATCGTATAAAACGAATAATTGAAACCAGTATGAAACTTATGGTCATTTCTACTTTCCGAGCAACCTAGTCTTCACCCTAGGGCGTTGCTCCAACAGATTGAATAGTTAGGGCCTTAAAAGTCAAGGCCCGAACCATAAAATGCAAAAAAAAATACAACAGTGTTTCCATCATATAACAGGAATAATTGCGACCAGTTCGAAAGTGATGGCCAATTCAACGTTCCGGGCAACCTCGGCTTCGCTCTATTGCGTTGCTCCACCAGATCGAATAGTTAGTGCCTTAGAAGTCAACGCCAGAAGCATAAAATACGATATAAATACAACAGTTTTTCCATCGTATAAAACGAATAATTGCAACCAGTATGAACCTTATGGACATTTCTACTTTTCGAGCATCCTAGGCTTCACCCTAGGGCGTTGCTCCAACAGATTGAATAGTTAGGCCCTTAGAAGTCAACGCCCGAACCATAAAATGCAAAAAAAATACAACAGTGCTTCCATCATGTAGCAGGAATAATTGCAACCAGTTTGAAAGTGATGGCCAATTCTACGTTCCAGGCAACCTAGGCTTCACTCCAGGGCGTTGTTCCACCAGATCGAATTGTTAGGGCCTACGAAGTCAACGCCAGAAGCATAAAATACAATACAAATATAACAGTTTTTCCATCGTATAAAACGAATAATAGTAACCAGTGTGAAAGTTATGGTCATTTCTACGTTCCGGGCAACCTAGGTTTCACTCTAGGGCGTTGCTCCACCAGACCAGACAGTTAGGGCCTTAGAAGCCAACGCCCGAAGCAGTAAATACAAAATAAATAGAACAGTTTTTCCATAATATAAAACGAATAATTGCTACCAGTGTAATAGTTATGGTTATTTCTACGTTCCAGGCAACCTAGGCTTCACTCTAGGGCGTTGTTCCACCAGATCGAATAGTTAGGGCCTAACAAGTCAACGCCAGAAGCATAATATACAATATAAATACAACAGATTCTCCGTCATATAAAACGAATAATTGCAACCAGTATGAAACTTATGCTCATTTCTACTTCCCCAGCAACCTAGGCTTCACCGTAGGTCGTTGCTCTTACAGATTGAATGGTTAGGGCCTTAGAAGTCATCGTCCGAACCATAAAATGCAAAAAAAATACAACAGCGTTTCCATCATATATTAGGAATAATTGCAACCAGTTTGAAAGTGATGGCCAATTCTACGTTCCAGGCAACCTAGGCTTCACTCTAGGGCGTTGTTCCACCAGATCGAAGAGTTAGGGCCTACGAAGTCAACGCCAGAAGCATAAAATACAATACAAATATAACAGTTTTTCCATCGTATAAAACGAATAATAGTAACCAGTGTGAAAGTTATGGTCATTTCTACGTTCCGGGCAACCTAGGTTTCACTCTAGGGCGTTGCTCCGCCAGACCAGACAGTTAGGGCCTTAGAAGCCAACGCCCGAAGCAGTAAATACAAAATAAATAGAACAGTTTTTCCATAATATAAAACGAATTATTGCTACCAGTGTAAAAGTTATGGTTATTTCTACGTTCCGGGCAACCTAGGCTTCACCCTAGGCCGTTGTTCCACCAGCTCGAATAGTTAGGGCCTTAGAAGTCAACGCCAGAAGCATAAAATACAATATAAATTCAACAGTTTTTCCATCGTATAAAACGAATAATTGCAACCAGTATGAAACCTATGGTCATTTCTACTTTCCGAGCAACCTAGGCTTCACCCTAGGGCGTTGCTCCAACGGATTGAATGGTTAGGGCCTTAGAAGTCATCGTCCGAACCATAAAATGCAAAAAAAATACAACAGCGTTTCCATCATATATTAGGAATAATTGCAACCAGTTTGAAAGTGATGGCCAATTCTACGTTCCAGGCAACCTAGGCTTCACTCTAGGGCGTTGTTCCACCAGATCGAATAGTTAGGGCCTACGAAGTCAACGCCAGAAGCATAAATTGCAATATAAATACAACAGTTTTTCCATCGTATAAAACGAATAATTGCAACCAGTATGAAACTTATGGACATTTCTACTTTCCGAGCAAGCTAGGCATCACCCTAGGGCGTTGCTCCAACAGACTGAATAGTCAGGGCCTTAGAAGCCAACGCCCGAAGCATAAAATGCAATAAAAATACAACAGTGTTTCCATCATATAACAGGAATAATTGCAACCAGTTTGAAAGTGATAGCCAATCCTACGTTCCGGGCAACCTAGGCTTCACTCTAGGGCGTCGCTCCACCAGATCGAATAGTTAGTGGCTTAGAAGTCAACGTCAGAAGCATAAAATACAATATAAATACAACAGTTTTTCCATCGTATAAAACGAATAATTGCAACCAGTTTGGAAGTGATGGCCAATTCTACCTTCCGGGCAACCTAGGCTTCACTCTAGGGCGTTGCTCCAGCAGATCGAATAGTTAGTGCCTTAGAAGTCAACGCCAGAAGCATAAAATGCCATAAAGATACAACAGTTTTTCCATCGTATAAAACGAATAATTGCAACCAGAATGAAACTTATGGTCATTTCTACTTTCCGAGCAAGCTAGGCTTCACCCTAGGGCGTTGCTCCAACAGATTGAATAGTTAGGGCCTCAGAAGTCAACGCCCGAAGCATAAAATGCAATAACAATACAACAGTGTATCCATCATATAACAGGAATAATTGCAACCAGTTTGAAAGTGATGGCCAATTCTACGTTCCGGGCAACCTAGCCTTCACTCTAGGGCGTTGCTCCACCAGATCGAATAGTTAGTGCCTTAGAAGTAAACGCCAGATGTATAAAATACAATATAAATACAACAGTTTTTCCATCGTATAAAACGAATAATTGCAACCAGTATGAAACTTATGGTCATTTCTACTTTCCGAGAAACCTAGTCTTCACCCTAGGGCGTTGCTCCAACAGATTGAATAGTTAGGGCCTTAGAAGTCAAGGCCCGAACCATAAAATGCAAAAAAAAATACAACAGTGTTTCCATCATATAACAGGAATAATTGCGACCAGTTCGAAAGTGATGGCCAATTCAACGTTCCGGGCAACCTAGGCTTCGCTCTATTGCGTTGCTCCACCAGATCGAATAGTTAGTGCCTTAGAAGTCAACGCCCGAAGCAGTAAATACAAAATAAATAGAACAGTTTTTCCATAATATAAAACGAATAATTGCTACCAGTGTAAAAGTTATGGTTATTTCTACGTTCCAGGCAACCTAGGCTTCACTCTAGGGCGTTGTTCCACCAGATCGAATAGTTAGGGCCTAACAAGTCAACGCCAGAAGCATAATATACAATATAAATACAACAGATTCTCCGTCATATAAAACGAATAATTGCAACCAGTATGAAACTTATGCTCATTTCTACTTCCCCAGCAACCTAGGCTTCACCGTAGGTCGTTGCTCTAACAGATTGAATGGTTAGGGCCTTAGAAGTCATCGTCCGAACCATAAAATGCAAAAAAAATACAACAGCGTTTCCATCATATATTAGGAATAATTGCAACCAGTTTGAAAGTGATGGCCAATTCTACGTTCCAGGCAACCTAGGCTTCACTCTAGGGCGTTGTTCCACCAGATCGAATAGTTAGGGCCTACGAAGTCAACGCCAGAAGCATAAAATACAATACAAATATAACAGTTTTTCCATCGTATAAAACGAATAATAGTAACCAGTGTGAAAGTTATGGTCATTTCTACGTTCCGGGCAACCTAGGTTTCACTCTAGGGCGTTGCTCCGCCAGACCAGACAGTTAGGGCCTTAGAAGCCAACGCCCGAAGCAGTAAATACAAAATAAATAGAACAGTTTTTCCATAATATAAAACGAATTATTGCTACCAGTGTAAAAGTTATGGTTATTTCTACGTTCCGGGCAACCTAGGCTTCACCCTAGGCCGTTGTTCCACCAGATCGAATAGTTAGGGCCTAAGAAGGGAACGCCAGAAGGATAAAATACAATATAAATACAACAGTTTTTCCATCCTATAAAACGAATAATTGCAACCTGTATGAAAGTTATGGTCATTTCTACTTTCCGGGCAACCTAGGCTCCACCCTAGGGCGTTGCTCCAACAGATTGAATAGTTAGGGCCTTAGAAGTCAATGCCCGAAGCATAAAATGCAACAAAAATACAACAGTTTTACCATCATGTAACAGGAATAATTGCAACCAGTTTGAAAGTGATGGTCATTTCTACGTTCCGGGCAACATAGGCTTCACTCTAGGGCGTTGCTCCACTAGATCGCATAGTTAGTACCTTAGAAGTCAACGCCAGATGTATAAAATACAATATAAATACAACAGTTTTTCCATCGTATAAAACGAATAATTGCAACCAGTATGAAGGTTAACGTCATTTCTACTTTCCGGGCAACATAGGCTTCACCCTAGGGCGTTGCTCCAACAGATAGAGTAGTTAGGGCCTTAGAAGTCAACGCCAGAAGCATAAAATACAATATAAATTCAACAGTTTTTCCATCGTATAAAACGAATAATTGCAACCAGTATGAAACCTATGGTCATTTCTACTTTCCGAGCAACCTAGGCTTCACCCTAGGGCGTTGCTCCAACGGATTGAATGGTTAGGGCCTTAGAAGTCATCGTCCGAACCATAAAATGCAAAAAAAATACAACAGCGTTTCCATCATATATTAGGAATAATTGCAACCAGTTTGAAAGTGATGGCCAATTCTACGTTCCAGGCAACCTAGGCTTCACTCTAGGGCGTTGTTCCACCAGATCGAATAGTTAGGGCCTACGAAGTCAACGCCAGAAGCATAAATTGCAATATAAATACAACAGTTTTTCCATCGTATAAAACGAATAATTGCAACCAGTATGAAACTTATGGACATTTCTACTTTCCGAGCAAGCTAGGCATCACCCTAGGGCGTTGCTCCAACAGACTGAATAGTCAGGGCCTTAGAAGCCAACGCCCGAAGCATAAAATGCAATAAAAATACAACAGTGTTTCCATCATATAACAGGAATAATTGCAACCAGTTTGAAAGTGATAGCCAATCCTACGTTCCGGGCAACCTAGGCTTCACTCTAGGGCGTCGCTCCACCAGATCGAATAGTTAGTGGCTTAGAAGTCAACGTCAGAAGCATAAAATACAATATAAATACAACAGTTTTTCCATCGTATAAAACGAATAATTGCAACCAGTTTGGAAGTGATGGCCAATTCTACCTTCCGGGCAACCTAGGCTTCACTCTAGGGCGTTGCTCCAGCAGATCGAATAGTTAGTGCCTTAGAAGTCAACGCCAGAAGCATAAAATGCCATAAAGATACAACAGTTTTTCCATCGTATAAAACGAATAATTGCAACCAGAATGAAACTTATGGTCATTTCTACTTTCCGAGCAAGCTAGGCTTCACCCTAGGGCGTTGCTCCAACAGATTGAATAGTTAGGGCCTCAGAAGTCAACGCCCGAAGCATAAAATGCAATAACAATACAACAGTGTATCCATCATATAACAGGAATAATTGCAACCAGTTTGAAAGTGATGGCCAATTCTACGTTCCGGGCAACCTAGCCTTCACTCTAGGGCGTTGCTCCACCAGATCGAATAGTTAGTGCCTTAGAAGTAAACGCCAGATGTATAAAATACAATATAAATACAACAGTTTTTCCATCGTATAAAACGAATAATTGCAACCAGTATGAAACTTATGGTCATTTCTACTTTCCGAGCAACCTAGTCTTCACCCTAGGGCGTTGCTCCAACAGATTGAATAGTTAGGGCCTTAGAAGTCAAGGCCCGAACCATAAAATGCAAAAAAAAATACAACAGTGTTTCCATCATATAACAGGAATAATTGCGACCAGTTCGAAAGTGATGGCCAATTCAACGTTCCGGGCAACCTAGGCTTCGCTCTATTGCGTTGCTCCACCAGATCGAATAGTTAGTGCCTTAGAAGTCAACGCCAGAAGCATAAAATACGATATAAATACAACAGTTTTTCCATCGTATAAAACGAATAATTGCAACCAGTATGAACCTTATGGACATTTCTACTTTTCGAGCATCCTAGGCTTCACCCTAGGGCGTTGCTCCAACAGATTGAATAGTTAGGGCCTTAGAAGTCAACGCCCGAACCATAAAATGCAAAAAAAATACAACAGTGTTTCCATCATGTAGCAGGAATAATTGCAACCAGTTTGAAAGTGATGGCCAATTCTACGTTCCTGGCAACCTAGGTTTCACTCCAGGGCGTTGCTGCACCAGACCGAATAGTTACGGCCTAAGAAGTCAGCGCCAGAAGCATAAAATACGATATAAATGCAATAGATTTCCATCGTATAAAACGAATAATCGCAACCAGTATGAAACTTATGGTCATTTCTACTTTCCGAGCAAGCTAGGCTTCACCCTAGGGCGTTGCTCCAACAGATTGAATAGTTAGGGCCTTAGAAGTCAACGCCCGAAGCATAAAATGCAATAAAAATACAACAGTGTATCCATCATATAACAGGAATAATTGCAACCAGTTTGAAAGTGATGGCCATTTCTACGTTCCGGGCAACCTAGGCTACGCTCTAGGGCCTTGCTTCACCAGATCGAATAGATAGTGCCTTAGAAGTCAACGCCAGAAGCATAAAGTACAATATAAATACAACAGCTTTTCCATCGTATAAAACGAATAATGGCAACCAGTGTGAAAGTTATGGTCATTTCTACGTTCCGGGCAACCTAGGTTTCACTCTAGGGCGTTGCTCCCACCAGATCAAGCAATTAGGGCCTTAGAAGCCAACGCCCGAAGCATTAAATACAAAATAAATAGAAGAGTTTTCCCATAGTATAAAACGAATAATTGCTACCAGTGTAAAAGTTATGGTTATTTCAACGTTCCGGGCAACCTAGGCTTCACCCTAGGCCGTTGTTCCACCAAATCGAATAGTTAGGGCCTAAGAAGGGAACGCCAGAAGCATAATATACAATATAAATACAACAGATTCTCCGTCATATAAAACGAATAATTGCAACCAGTATGAAACTTATGCTCATTTCTACTTCCCCAGCAACCTAGGCTTCACCCTAGGTCGTTGCTCTAACAGATTGAATGGTTAGGGCCTTAGAAGTCATCGTCCGAACCATAAAATGCAAAAAAAATACAACAGCGTTTCCATTATATATTAGGAATAATTGCAACCAGTTTGAAAGTGATGGCCAATTCTACGTTCCAGGCAACCTAGGCTTCACTCTAGGGCGTTGTTCCACCAGATCGAATAGTTAGGGCCTACGAAGTCAACGCCAGAAGCATAAAATACAATACAAATATAACAGTTTTTCCATCGTATGAAACGAATAATAGCAACCAGTGTGAAAGTTATGGGCATTTCTACGTTCCGGGCAACCTAGGTTTCACTCTAGGGCGTTGCTCCACCAGACCAGACAGTTAGGGCCTTAGAAGCCAACGCCCGAAGCATTAAATACAAAATAAATAGAACAGTTTTTCCATAGTATAAAACGATTAATTGCTACCAGTGTAAAAGTTATGGTTATTTCTACGTTCCGGGCAACCTCGGCTTCACCCTAGGCCGTTGTTACACCAGATCGAATAGTTAGGGCCTAAGAAGGGAACGCCAGAAGCATAAAATGCAATATAGATACAACAGTTTCTCCATCATATAAAACGAATAATTGCAACCAGTATGAAAGCAATGGTCATTTCTACTTTCCGGGCAACCCAGGTTTCACCCTAGGGCGTTGCTCCAACAGATTGAATAGTTAGGGCCTTAGAAGTCAATGCCCGAAGCATAAAATGCATTAAAAATACAACAGTTTTTCCATCATATAACAGGAATAATTGCAACCAGTTTGAAAGTGATGGTCATTTCTACGTTCCGGGCAACATAGGCTTCACTCTAGGGCGTTGCTCCACTAGATCGAATAGTTAGTACCTTAGAAGTCAACGCCAGATGTATAAAATACAATATAAATACAACAGTTTTTCCATCGTATAAAACGAATAATTGAAACCAGTATGAAACTTATGGTCATTTCTACTTTCCGAGCAACCTAGTCTTCACCCTAGGGCGTTGCTCCAACAGATTGAATAGTTAGGGCCTTAAAAGTCAAGGCCCGAACCATAAAATGCAAAAAAAAATACAACAGTGTTTCCATCATATAACAGGAATAATTGCGACCAGTTCGAAAGTGATGGCCAATTCAACGTTCCGGGCAACCTCGGCTTCGCTCTATTGCGTTGCTCCACCAGATCGAATAGTTAGTGCCTTAGAAGTCAACGCCAGAAGCATAAAATACGATATAAATACAACAGTTTTTCCATCGTATAAAACGAATAATTGCAACCAGTATGAACCTTATGGACATTTCTACTTTTCGAGCATCCTAGGCTTCACCCTAGGGCGTTGCTCCAACAGATTGAATAGTTAGGGCCTTAGAAGTCAACGCCCGAACCATAAAATGCAAAAAAAATACAACAGTGTTTCCATCATGTAGCAGGAATAATTGCAACCAGTTTGAAAGTGATGGCCAATTCTACGTTCCTGACAACCTAGGTTTCACTCCAGGGCGTTGCTGCACCAGACCGAATAGTTACGGCCTAAGAAGTCAGCGCCAGAAGCATAAAATACGATATAAATGCAACAGATTTCCATCGTATAAAACGAATAATCGCAACCAGTATGAAACTTATGGTCATTTCTACTTTCCGAGCAAGCTAGGCTTCACCCTAGGGCGTTGCTCCAACAGATTGAATAGTTAGGGCCTTAGAAGTCAACGCCCGAACCATAAAATGCAAAAAAAAATACAACAGTGTTTCCATCATATAACAGGAATAATTGCGACCAGTTCGAAAGTGATGGCCAATTCAACGTTCCGGGCAACCTAGGCTTCGCTCTATTGCGTTGCTCCACCAGATCGAATAGTTAGTGCCTTAGAAGTCAACGCCAGAAGCATAAAATACGATATAAATACAACAGTTTTTCCATCGTATAAAACGAATAATTGCAACCAGTATGAACCTTATGGACATTTCTACTTTTCGAGCATCCTAGGCTTCACCCTAGGGCGTTGCTCCAACAGATTGAATAGTTAGGGCCTTAGAAGTCAACGCCCGAACCATAAAATGCAAAAAAAATACAACAGTGTTTCCATCATGTAGCAGGAATAATTGCAACCAGTTTGAAAGTGATGGCCAATTCTACGTTCCTGGCAACCTAGGTTTCACTCCAGGGCGTTGCTGCACCAGACCGAATAGTTACGGCCTAAGAAGTCAGCGCCAGAAGCATAAAATACGATATAAATGCAACAGATTTCCATCGTATAAAACGAATAATCGCAACCAGTATGAAACTTATGGTCATTTCTACTTTCCGAGCAAGCTAGGCTTCACCCTAGGGCGTTGCTCCAACAGATTGAATAGTTAGGGCCTTAGAAGTCAACGCCCGAAGCATAAAATGCAATAAAAATACAACAGTGTATCCATCATATAGCAGGAATAATTGCAACCAGTTTGAAAGTGATGGCCATTTCTACGTTCCGGGCAACCTAGGCTACGCTCTAGGGCCTTGCTTCACCAGATCGAATAGATAGTGCCTTAGAAGTCAACGCCAGAAGCATAAAGTACAATATAAATACAACAGCTTTTCCATCGTATAAAACGAATAATTGCAACCAGTATGAAACTTATGGTCATTTCTACTTTCCGAGAAACCTAGGCTTCACCCGAGGGCGTTGCTCCAGCAGATTGAATAGTTAGGGCCTTAGAAGTCAACGCCCGAACCATAAAATGCAAAAAAAATACAACAGTGTTTCCATCATATATCAGGAATAATTGCAACCTGTTTGAAAGTGATGGCCAATTCTACGTTCCAGGCAACCTAGGCTTCACTCTAGGGCGTTGTTCCACCAGATCGAATAGTTAGGGCCTAACAAGTCAACGCCAGAAGCATAATATACAATATAAATACAACAGATTCTCCGTCATATAAAACGAATAATTGCAACCAGTATGAAACTTATGCTCATTTCTACTTCCCCAGCAACCTCGGCTTCACCCTAGGCCGTTGTTACACCAGATCGAATAATTAGGGCCTAAGAAGGGAACGCCAGAAGCATAAAATACAATATAGATACAACAGTTTCTCCATCATATAAAACGAATAATTGCAACCAGTATGAAAGCAATGGTCATTTCTACTTTCCGGGCAACCCAGGTTTCACCCTAGGGCGTTGCTCCAACAGATTGAATAGTTAGGGCCTTAGAAGTCAATGCCCGAAGCATAAAATGCAATAAAAATACAACAGTTTTTCCATCATATAACAGGAATAATTGCAACCAGTTTGAAAGTGATGGTCATTTCTACGTTCCGGGCAACATAGGCTTCACTCTAGGGCGTTGCTCCACTAGATCGAATAGTTAGTACCTTAGAAGTCAACGCCAGATGTATAAAATACAATATAAATACAACAGTTTTTCCATCGTATAAAACGAATAATTGAAACCAGTATGAAACTTATGGTCATTTCTACTTTCCGAGCAACCTAGTCTTCACCCTAGGGCGTTGCTCCAACAGATTGAATAGTTAGGGCCTTAAAAGTCAAGGCCCGAACCATAAAATGCAAAAAAAAATACAACAGTGTTTCCATCATATAACAGGAATAATTGCGACCAGTTCGAAAGTGATGGCCAATTCAACGTTCCGGGCAACCTCGGCTTCGCTCTATTGCGTTGCTCCACCAGATCGAATAGTTAGTGCCTTAGAAGTCAACGCCAGAAGCATAAAATACGATATAAATACAACAGTTTTTCCATCGTATAAACGAATAATTGCAACCAGTATGAACCTTATGGACATTTCTACTTTTCGAGCATCCTAGGCTTCACCCTAGGGCGTTGCTCCAACAGATTGAATAGTTAGGGCCTTAGAAGTCAACGCCCGAACCATAAAATGCAAAAAAAATACAACAGTGTTTCCATCATGTAGCAGGAATAATTGCAACCAGTTTGAAAGTGATGGCCAATTCTACGTTCCTGGCAACCTAGGTTTCACTCCAGGGCGTTGCTGCACCAGACCGAATAGTTACGGCCTAAGAAGTCAGCGCCAGAAGCATAAAATACGATATAAATGCAACAGATTTCCATCGTATAAAACGAATAATCGCAACCAGTATGAAACTTATGGTCATTTCTACTTTCCGAGCAAGCTAGGCTTCACCCTAGGGCGTTGCTCCAACAGATTGAATAGTTAGGGCCTTAGAAGTCAACGCCCGAAGCATAAAATGCAATAAAAATACAACAGTGTATCCATCATATAGCAGGAATAATTGCAACCAGTTTGAAAGTGATGGCCATTTCTACGTTCCGGGCAACCTAGGCTACGCTCTAGGGCCTTGCTTCACCAGATCGAATAGATAGTGCCTTAGAAGTCAACGCCAGAAGCATAAAGTACAATATAAATACAACAGCTTTTCCATCGTATAAAACGAATAATTGCAACCAGTATGAAACTTATGGTCATTTCTACTTTCCGAGCAACCTAGGCTTCACCCTAGGGCGTTGCTCCAGCAGATTGAATAGTTAGGGCCTTAGAAGTCAACGCCCGAACCATAAAATGCAAAAAAAATACAACAGTGTTTCCATCATATATCAGGAATAATTGCAACCTGTTTGAAAGTGATGGCCAATTCTACGTTCCAGGCAACCTAGGCTTCACTCTAGGGCGTTGTTCCACCAGATCGAATAGTTAGGGCCTAACAAGTCAACGCCAGAAGCATAATATACAATATAAATACAACAGATTCTCCGTCATATAAAACGAATAATTGCAACCAGTATGAAACTTATGCTCATTTCTACTTCCCCAGCAACCTAGGCTTCACCCTAGGTCGTTGCTCTAACAGATTGAATGGTTAGGGCCTTAGAAGTCATCGTCCGAACCATAAAATGCAAAAAAAATACAACAGCGTTTCCATCATATATTAGGAATAATTGCAACCAGTTTGAAAGTGATGGCCAATTCTACGTTCCAGGCAACCTAGGCTTCACTCCAGGGCGTTGTTCCACCAGATCGAATAGTTAGGGCCTACGAAGTCAACGCCAGAAGCATAAAATACAATACAAATATAACAGTTTTTCCATCGTATAAAACGAATAATAGTAACCAGTGTGAAAGTTATGGTCATTTCTACGTTCCGGGCAACCTAGGTTTCACTCTAGGGCGTTGCTCCACCAGACCAGACAGTTAGGGCCTTAGAAGCCAACGCCCGAAGCAGTAAATACAAAATAAATAGAACAGTTTTTCCATAATATAAAACGAATAATTGCTACCAGTGTAAAAGTTATGGTTATTTCTACGTTCCAGGCAACCTAGGCTTCACTCTAGGGCGTTGTTCCACCAGATCGAATAGTTAGGGCCTAACAAGTCAACGCCAGAAGCATAATATACAATATAAATACAACAGATTCTCCGTCATATAAAACGAATAATTGCAACCAGTATGAAACTTATGCTCATTTCTACTTCCCCAGCAACCTAGGCTTCACCCTAGGTCGTTGCTCTAACAGATTGAATGGTTAGGGCCTTAGAAGTCATCGTCCGAACCATAAAATGCAAAAAAAATACAACAGCGTTTCCATCATATATTAGGAATAATTGCAACCAGTTTGAAAGTGATGGCCAATTCTACGTTCCAGGCAACCTAGGCTTCACTCTAGGGCGTTGTTCCACCAGATCGAATAGTTAGGGCCTACGAAGTCAACGCCAGAAGCATAAAATACTATACAAATATAACAGTTTTTCCATCGTATAAAACGAATAATAGTAACCAGTGTGAAAGTTATGGTCATTTCTACGTTCCGGGCAACCTAGGTTTCACTCTAGGGCGTTGCTCCGCCAGACCAGACAGTTAGGGCCTTAGAAGCCAACGCCCGAAGCAGTAAATACAAAATAAATAGAACAGTTTTTCCATAATATAAAACGAATAATTGCTACCAGTGTAAAAGTTATGGTTATTTCTACGTTCCGGGCAACCTAGGCTTCACCCTAGGCCGTTGTTCCACCAGATCGAATAGTTAGGGCCTAAGAAGGGAACGCCAGAAGCATAAAATACAATATAAATACAACAGTTTTTCCATCCTATAAAACGAATAATTGCAACCTGTATGAAAGTTATGGTCATTTCTACTTTCCGGGCAACCTAGGCTCCACCCTAGGGCGTTGCTCCAACAGATTGAATAGTTAGGGCCTTAGAAGTCAATGCCCGAAACATAAAATGCAACAAAAATACAACAGTTTTTCCATCATGTAACAGGAATAATTGCAACCAGTTTGAAAGTGATGGTCATTTCTACGTTCCGGGCAACATAGGCTTCACTCTAGGGCGTTGCTCCACTAGATCGCATAGTTAGTACCTTAGAAGTCAACGCCAGATGTATAAAATACAATATAAATACAACAGTTTTTCCATCGTATAAAACGAATAATTGCAACCAGTATGAAGGTTAACGTCATTTCTACTTTCCGGGCAACATAGGCTTCACCCTAGGGCGTTGCTCCAACAGATAGAGTAGTTAGGGCCTTAGAAGTCAACGCCAGAAGCATAAAATACAATATAAATTCAACAGTTTTTCCATCGTATAAAACGAATAATTGCAACCAGTATGAAACCTATGGTCATTTCTACTTTCCGAGCAACCTAGGCTTCACCCTAGGGCGTTGCTCCAACGGATTGAATGGTTAGGGCCTTAGAAGTCATCGTCCGAACCATAAAATGCAAAAAAAATACAACAGCGTTTCCATCATATATTAGGAATAATTGCAACAAGTTTGAAAGTGATGGCCAATTCTACGTTCCAGGCAACCTAGGCTTCACTCTAGGGCGTTGTTCCACCAGATCGAATAGTTAGGGCCTACGAAGTCAACGCCAGAAGCATAAAATGCAATATAAATACAACAGTTTTTCCATCGTATAAAACGAATAATTGCAACCAGTATGAAACTTATGGACATTTCTACTTTCCGAGCAACCTAGTCTTCACCCTAGGGCGTTGCTCCAACAGATTGAATAGTTAGGGCCTTAGAAGTCAAGGCCCGAACCATAAAATGCAAAAAAAATACAACAGTGTTTCCATCATATAACAGGAATAATTGCGACCAGTTCGAAAGTGATGGCCAATTCAACGTTCCGGGCAACCTAGGCTTCGCTCTATTGCGTTGCTCCACCAGATCGAATAGTTAGTGCCTTAGAAGTCAACGCCAGAAGCATAAAATGCCATAAAGATACAACAGTTTTTCCATCGTATAAAACGAATAATTGCAACCAGAATGAAACTTATGGTCATTTCTACTTTCCGAGCAAGCTAGGCTTCACCCTAGGGCGTTGCTCCAACAGATTGAATAGTTAGGGCCTCAGAAGTCAACGCCCGAAGCATAAAATGCAATAACAATACAACCGTGTATCCATCATATAACAGGAATAATTGCAACCAGTTTGAAAGTGATGGCCAATTCTACGTTCCGGGCAACCTAGCCTTCACTCTAGGGCGTTGCTCCACCAGATCGAATAGTTAGTGCCTTAGAAGTAAACGCCAGATGTATAAAATACGATATAAATACAACAGTTTTTCCATCGTATAAAACGAATAATTGCAACCAGTATGAAACTTATGGTCATTTCTACTTTCCGAGCAACCTAGTCTTCACCCTAGGGCGTTGCTCCAACAGATTGAATAGTTAGGGCCTTAGAAGTCAAGGCCCGAACCATAAAATGCAAAAAAAATACAACAGTGTTTCCATCATATAACAGGAATAATTGCGACCAGTTCGAAAGTGATGGCCAATTCAACGTTCCGGGCAACCTAGGCTTCGCTCTATTGCGTTGCTCCACCAGATCGAATAGTTAGTGCCTTAGAAGTCAACGCCAGAAGCATAAAATACGATATAAATACAACAGTTTTTCCATCGTATAAAACGAATAATTGCAACCAGTATGAACCTTATGGACATTTCTACTTTTCGAGCATCCTAGGCTTCACCCTAGGGCGTTGCTCCAACAGATTGAATAGTTAGGGCCTTAGAAGTCAACGCCCGAAGCATAAAATGCAATAAAGATACAACAGTGTATCCATCATATAACAGGAATAATTGCAACCAGTTTGAAAGTGATGGCCATTTCTACGTTCCGGGCAACCTAGGCTACGCTCTAGGGCCTTGCTTCACCAGATCGAATAGATAGTGCCTTAGAAGTCAACGCCAGAAGCATAAAGTACAATATAAATACAACAGCTTTTCCATCGTATAAAACGAATAATTGCAACCAGTATGAAACTTATGGTCATTTCTACTTTCCGAGCAACCTAGGCTTCACCCTAGGGCGTTGCTCCACCAGATCGAATAGTTAGGGCCTACGAAGTCAACGCCAGAAGCATAAAATACAATACAAATATAACAGTTTTTCCATCGTATAAAACGAATAATAGTAACCAGTGTGAAAGTTATGGTCATTTCTACGTTCCGGGCAACCTAGGTTTCACTCTAGGGCGTTGCTCCACCAGACCAGACAGTTAGGGCCTTAGAAGCCAACGCCCGAAGCAGTAAATACAAAATAAATAGAACAGTTTTTCCATAATATAAAACGAATAATTGCTACCAGTGTAAAAGTTATGGTTATTTCTACGTTCCGGGCAACCTAGGCTTCACCCTAGGCCGTTGTTCCACCAGATCGAATAGTTAGGGCCTAAGAAGGGAACGCCAGAAGCATAAAATACAATATAAATACAACAGTTTTTCCATCCTATAAAACGAATAATTGCAACCTGTATGAAAGTTATGGTCATTTCTACTTTCCGGGCAACCTAGGCTTCACCCTAGGGCGTTGCTCCAACAGATTGAATAGTTAGGGCCTTAGAAGTCAATGCCCGAAGCATAAAATGCAACAAAAATACAACAGTTTTTCCATCATGTAACAGGAATAATTGCAACCAGTTTGAAAGTGATGGTCATTTCTACGTTCCGGGCAACATAGGCTTCACTCTAGGGCGTTGCTCCACTAGATCGCATAGTTAGTACCTTAGAAGTCAACGCCAGATGTATAAAATACAATATAAATACAACAGTTTTTCCATCGTATAAAACGAATAATTGCAACCAGTATGAAGGTTAACGTCATTTCTACTTTCCGGGCAACATAGGCTTCACCCTAGGGCGTTGCTCCAACAGATAGAGTAGTTAGGGCCTTAGAAGTCAACGCCAGAAGCATAAAATACAATATAAATTCAACAGTTTTTCCATCGTATAAAACGAATAATTGCAACCAGTATGAAACCTATGGTCATTTCTACTTTCCGAGCAACCTAGGCTTCACCCTAGGGCGTTGCTCCAACGGATTGAATGGTTAGGGCCTTAGAAGTCATCGTCCGAACCATAAAATGCAAAAAAAATACAACAGCGTTTCCATCATATATTAGGAATAATTGCAACCAGTTTGAAAGTGATGGCCAATTCTACGTTCCAGGCAACCTAGGCTTCACTCTAGGGCGTTGTTCCACCAGATCGAATAGTTAGGGCCTACGAAGTCAACGCCAGAAGCATAAAATGCAATATAAATACAACAGTTTTTCCATCGTATAAAACGAATAATTGCAACCAGTATGAAACTTATGGACATTTCTACTTTCCGAGCAAGCTAGGCATCACCCTAGGGCGTTGCTCCAACAGACTGAATAGTCAGGGCCTTAGAAGCCAACGCCCGAAGCATAAAATGCAATAAAAATACAACAGTGTTTCCATCATATAACAGGAATAATTGCAACCAGTTTGAAAGTGATAGCCAATCCTACGTTCCGGGCAACCTAGGCTTCACTCTAGGGCGTCGCTCCACCAGATCGAATAGTTAGTGGCTTAGAAGTCAACGTCAGAAGCATAAAATACAATATAAATACAACAGTTTTTCCATCGTATAAAACGAATAATTGCAACCAGTTTGGAAGTGATGGCGAATTCTACCTTCCGGGCAACCTAGGCTTCACTCTAGGGCGTTGCTCCAGCAGATCGAATAGTTAGTGCCTTAGAAGTCAACGCCAGAAGCATAAAATGCCATAAAGATACAACAGTTTTTCCATCGTATAAAACGAATAATTGGAACCAGAATGAAACTTATGGTCATTTCTACTTTCCGAGCAAGCTAGGCTTCACCCTAGGGCGTTGCTCCAACAGATTGAATAGTTAGGGCCTCAGAAGTCAACGCCCGAAGCATAAAATGCAATAACAATACAACAGTGTATCCATCATATAACAGGAATAATTGCAACCAGTTTGAAAGTGATGGCCAATTCTACGTTCCGGGCAACCTAGCCTTCACTCTAGGGCGTTGCTCCACCAGATCGAATAGTTAGTGCCTTAGAAGTAAACGCCAGAAGCATAAAATACAATATAAATGCAACAGTTTTTCCATCGTATAAAACGAATAATTGCAACCAGAATGAAACTTATGGCCATTTCTACTTTCCGAGCAACCTAGGCTTCACCCTAGGGCGTTGCTCCAACAGATTGAATAGTTAGGACGTTAGAAGTCAACGCCCGAACCATAAAATGCAAAAAAAATACAACAGTGTTACCATCATATAACAGGAATAATTGCAACCAGTTTGAAAGTGATGGCCAATCCTACGTTCCGGGCAACCTAGGCTTCACTCTAGCGCGTCGCTCCACCAGATCGAATAGTTAGTGCCTCAGAAGTCAGCGTCAGAAGCATAAAATACAATATAAATACAACAGTTTTTCCATCGTATATAACGAATAATTGCAACCAGTTTGAAAGTGATGGCCAATTCTACCTTCAGGGCAACCTAGGCTTCACTCTACGGCGTTGCTCCACCAGATCGAATAGTTAGTGCCTTAGAAGTCAACGCCAGAAGCATAAAATGCCATATAAATACAGCAGTTTTTCCATCGTATAAAACGAATAATTGCAACCAGAATGAAACTTATGGTCATTTCTACTTTCCGAGCAAGCTAGGCTTCACCCTAGGGCGTTGGTCCAACAGATTGAATAGTTAGGGCCTTAGAAGTCAACGCCCGAAGCATAAAATGCAATAACAATACAACAGTGTATCCATCATATAACAGGAATAATTGCAACCAGTTTGAAAGTGATGGCCAATTCTACGTTCCAGGCAGCCTAGGCTTCACTCTAGGGCGTTGTTCCACCAGATCGAATAGTTAGGGCCTAAGAAGTCAACGCCAGAAGCATAAAATACAATATAAATACAACAGATTTTCCATCATATAAAACGAATAATTGCAACCAGTATGAAACTTATGCTCATTTCTACTTCCCCAGCAACCTGGGCTTCACCCTAGGTCGTTGCTCCAATAGATTGAATAGTTAGGGCCTTAGAAGTCAACGCCCGGACCATAAAATGCAAAAAAAATACAACAGTGTTTCCATCATGTATCAGGAATAATTGCAACCAGTTTGAAAGTGATGGCCAATTCTACGTTCCGGGCAACCTAGGCTTCACTCTAGGGCGTTGCTCCACCAGATCGAATAGTTAGGGCCTAAGAAGTCAACGCCAGAAGCATAAAATACGATATAAATACAACAGATTTCCATCGTATAAAACGAATAATAGCAACCAGTGTGAAAGTTATGGTCATTTCTACGTTCCGGGCAACCTAGGTTTCACTCTAGGGCGTTGCTCCCACCAGATCAAGCAATTAGGGTCTTAGAAGCCAACGCCCGAAGCATTAAATACAAAATAAATAGAAGAGTTTTTCCATAGTATAAAACGAATAATTGCTACCAGTGTAAAAGTTATGGTTATTTCTACGTTCCGGGCAACCTAGGCTTCACCCTAGGCCGTTGTTCCACCAAATCGAATAGTTAGGGCCTAAGAAGGGAACCCCAGAAGCATAAAATACAATATAAATATAACAGTTTTTCTTTCGTATGGAACGAATAATAGCAACCAGTGTGAAAGTTATGGTCATTTCTACGTTCCGGGCAACCTAGGCTTCACCCTAGGGCGTTGCTCCAACAGATTGAATAGTTAGGGCCTTAGAACTCAATGCCCGAAGCATAAAATTCAACAAAAATACAACAGTTTTTCCATCATGTAACAGGAATAATTGCAACCAGTTTGAAAGTGATCGTCATTTCTACGTTCCGGGCAACATAGGCTTCACTCTAGGGCGTTGCTCCTCTAGATCGAATAGTTAGTACCTTAGAAGTCAACGCCAGATGTATAAAATACAATATAATTACAACAGTTTTTCCATCGTATAAAACGAATAATTGCAACCAGTATGAAGGTTAACGTCATTTCTACTTTCCGGGCAACATAGGCTTCACCCTAGGGCGTTGCTCCAACAGATTCAATAGTTAGGGCCTTAGAAGTCAAGGCCCGAACCATAAAATGCAAAAAAAAATAGAACAGTGTTTCCATCATATAACAGGAATAATTGCGACCAGTTTGAAAGTGATGGCCAATTCAACGTTCCGGGCAACCTAGGCTTCGCTCTATTGCGTTGCTCCACCAGATCGAATAGTTAGTGCCTTAGAAGTCAACGCCAGAAGCATAAAATACAATATAAATACAACAGTTTTTCCATCGTATAAAACGAATAATTGCAACCAGTTTGGAAGTGATGGCCAATTCTACCTTCCGGGCAACCTAGGCTTCACTCTAGGGCGTTGCTCCAGCAGATCGAATAGTTAGTGCCTTAGAAGTCAACGCCAGAAGCATAAAATGCCATAAAGATACAACAGTTTTTCCATCGTATAAAACGAATAATTGCAACCAGAATGAAACTTATGGTCATTTCTACTTTCCGAGCAAGCTAGGCTTCACCCTAGGGCGTTGCTCCAACAGATTGAATAGTTAGGGCCTCAGAAGTCAACGCCCGAAGCATAAAATGCAATAACAATACAACAGTGTATCCATCATATAACAGGAATAATTGCAACCAGTTTGAAAGTGATGGCCAATTCTACGTTCCGGGCAACATAGCCTTCACTCTAGGGCGTTGCTCCACCAGATCGAATAGTTAGTGCCTTAGAAGTAAACGCCAGAAGCATAAAATACAATATAAATGCAACAGTTTTTCCATCGTATAAAACGAATAATTGCAACCAGAATGAAACTTATGGCCATTTCTACTTTCCGAGCAACCTAGGCTTCACCCTAGGGCGTTGCTCCAACAGATTGAATAGTTAGGACGTTAGAAGTCAACGCCCGAACCATAAAATGCAAAAAAAATACAACAGTGTTACCATCATATAACAGGAATAATTGCAACCAGTTTGAAAGTGATGGCCAATCCTACGTTCCGGGCAACCTAGGCTTCACTCTAGGGCGTCGCTCCACCAGATCGAATAGTTAGTGCCTCAGAAGTCAGCGTCAGAAGCATAAAATACAATTTAAATACAACAGTTTTTCCATCGTATATAACGAATAATTGCAACCAGTTTGAAAGTGATGGCCAATTCTACCTTCAGGGCAACCTAGGCTTCACTCTACGGCGTTGCTCCACCAGATCGAATAGTTAGTGCCTTAGAAGTCAACGCCAGAAGCATAAAATGCCATATAAATACAGCAGTTTTTCCATCGTATAAAACGAATAATTGCAACCAGAATGAAACTTATGGTCATTTCTACTTTCCGAGCAAGCTAGGCTTCACCCTAGGGCGTTGGTCCAACAGATTGAATAGTTAGGGCCTTAGAAGTCAACGCCCGAAGCATAAAATGCAATAACAATACAACAGTGTATCCATCATATAACAGGAATAATTGCAACCAGTTTGAAAGTGATGGCCAATTCTACGTTCCAGGCAGCCTAGGCTTCACTCTAGGGCGTTGTTCCACCAGATCGAATAGTTAGGGCCTAAGAAGTCAACGCCAGAAGCATAAAATACAATATAAATACAACAGATTTTCCATCATATAAAACGAATAATTGCAACCAGTATGAAACTTATGCTCATTTCTACTTCCCCAGCAACCTGGGCTTCACCCTAGGTCGTTGCTCCAATAGATTGAATAGTTAGGGCCTTAGAAGTCAACGCCCGAACCATAAAATGCAAAAAAAATACAACAGTGTTTCCATCATGTATCAGGAATAATTGCAACCAGTTTGAAAGTGATGGCCAATTCTACGTTCCGGGCAACCTAGGCTTCACTCTAGGGCGTTGCTCCACCAGATCGAATAGTTAGGGCCTTAGAACTCAATGCCCGAAGCATAAAATGCAACAAAAATACAACAGTTTTTCCATCATGTAACAGGAATAATTGCAACCAGTTTGAAAGTGATCGTCATTTCTACGTTCCGGGCAACATAGGCTTCACTCTAGGGCGTTGCTCCACTAGATCGAATAGTTAGTACCTTAGAAGTCAACGCCAGATGTATAAAATACAATATAATTACAACAGTTTTTCCATCGTATAAAACGAATAATTGCAACCAGTATGAAGGTTAACGTCATTTCTACTTTCCGGGCAACATAGGCTTCACCCTAGGGCGTTGCTCCAACAGATTCAATAGTTAGGGCCTTAGAAGTCAAGGCCCGAACCATAAAATGCAAAAAAAAATAGAACAGTGTTTCCATCATATAACAGGAATAATTGCGACCAGTTTGAAAGTGATGGCCAATTCAACGTTCCGGGCAACCTAGGCTTCGCTCTATTGCGTTGCTCCACCAGATCGAATAGTTAGTGCCTTAGAAGTCAACGCCAGAAGCATAAAATACAATATAAATACAACAGTTTTTCCATCGTATAAAACGAATAATTGCAACCAGTATGAAACTTATGGACATTTCTACTTTCCGAGCAAGCTAGGCATCACCCTAGGGCGTTGCTCCAACAGACTGAATCGTTAGGGCCTTAGAAGCCAACGCCCGAAGCATAAAACGCAATAAAAATACAACAGTGTTTCCATCATATAACAGGAATAATTGCGACCAGTTCGAAAGTGATGGCCAATTCAACGTTCCGGGCAACCTAGGCTTCGCTCTAGTGCGTCGCTCCACCAGATCGAATAGTTAGTGGCTTAGAAGTCAACGTCAGAAGCATAAAATACAATATAAATACAACAGTTTTTCCATCGTATAAAACGAATAATTGCAACCAGTTTGGAAGTGATGGCCAATTCTACCTTCCGGGCAACCTAGGCTTCACTCTAGGGCGTTGCTCCACCAGATCGACTGGTTAGTGCCTTAGAAGTCAACGCCAGAAGCATAAAATGCCATAAAGATACAACAGTTTTTCCATCGTATAAAACGAATAATTGCAACCAGAATGAAACTTATGGTCATTTCTACTTTCCGAGCAAGCTAGGCTTCACCCTAGGGCGTTGCTCCAACAGATTGAATAGTTAGGGCCTCAGAAGTCAACGCCCGAAGCATAAAATGCAATAACAATAAAACAGTGTATCCATCATATAACAGGAGTAATTGCAACCAGTTTGAAAGTGATGGCCAATCCTACGTTCCGGGCAACCTAGGCTTCACTCTAGGGCGTCGCTCCACCAGATCGAATAGTTAGAGCTTCAGAAGTCAGCGTCAGAAGCATAAAATACAATATAAATACAACAGTTTTTCCATCGTATAAAACGAATAATTGCAACCAGTTTGAAAGTGATAGCCAATTCTACCTTCAGGGCAACCTAGGCTTCACTCTAGGGCGTTGCTCCACCAGATCGAATAGTTAGTGCCTTAGAAGTCAACGCCAGAAGCATAAAATGCCATATAAATACAGCAGCTTTTCCATCGTATAAAACGAATAATTGCAACCAGAATGAAACTTATGGTCATTTCTACTTTCCGAGCAAGCTAGGCTTCACCCTAGGGCGTTGCTCCAACAGATTGAATAGTTAGGGCCTCAGAAGTCAACGCCCGAAGCATAAAATGCAATAACAATACAACAGTGTATCCATCATATAACAGGAATAATTGCAACCAGTTTGAAAGTGATGGCCAATTCTACGTTCCGGGCAACCTAGCCTTCACTCTAGGGCGTTTCTCCACCAGATCGAATAGTTAGTGCCTTAGAAGTCAACGCCAGAAGCATAAAATACAATATAAATACAACAGCTTTTCCATCATATAAAACGAATAATTGCAACCAGTATGAAACTTATGGCCATTTCTACTTTCCGAGCAACCTAGGCTTCACCCTAGGGCGTTGCTCCAACAGATTGAATAGTTAGGACCTTAGAAGTCAACGCCCGAACCATAAAATGCAAAAAAAATACAACATTGTTTCCATCATATAACAGGAATAATTGCAACCAGTTTGAAAGCGATGGCCAATCCTACGTTCCGGGCAACCTGGGCTTCACTCTAGGGCGTCGCTCCACCAGATCAAATAGTTAGTGCCTCAGAAGTCAACGCCAGAAGCATAAAATACAATATAAATACAACAGTTTTTCCATCGTATAAAACGAATAATGCAACCAGTATGAAACTTAAGGACATTTCTACTTTCCGAGCAACCTAGGCTTCACGCTAGGGCGTTGCTCCAACAGATTGAATAGTTAGGACCTTAGTAGTCAGCGCCCGAACCATAAAATGCAAAAAAAATACAACAGTGTTTCCATCATATATCAGGAATAATTGCATCCAGTTTGAAAGTGATGGCCAATTCTACGTTCCAGGCAACCTAGGCTTCACTCTAGGGCGTTGTTCCACCAGATCGAATAGGTAGGGCCTACGAAGTCAACGCCAGAAGCATAAAATACAATACAAATATAACAGTTTTTCCATCGTATAAAACGAATAATTGCAACCAGTTTGAAAGCGATGGCCAATTCTACGTTCCGGGCAACCTAGGCTTCACTCTATGGCGTTGCTCCACCAGATCGAATAGTTAGTGCCTTAGAAGTCAACGCCAGAAGCATAAAATACAATATAAATACAACAGTTTTTCCATCGTATAAAACGAATAATTGCAACCAGTATGAAACCTATGGTCATTTCTACTTTCAGAGCAACCCAGGCTTCACCCTAGGGCGTTGCTCCAACGGATTGAATAGTTAGGGCCTTAGAAGCCAGCGCACGAACCATAAAATGCAAAAAAAATACAGCAGTGTTTCCCTCATATAACAGGTATAATTGCAACCAGTTTGAAATTGATGGCCAATTCTACGTTCCGGGCAACCTAGGCATCACTCTATTGCGTCGCTCCACCAGATCGAATAGTTAGTGCCTTAGAAGTCAACGCCAGAAGCATAAAGTACAATATAAATACAACAGTTTTCCCATCGTATAAAACGAATAATTGCAACCAGTATGAAACTTAAGGACATTTCTACTTTCCGAGCAACCTAGGCTTCACCCTAGGGCGTTGCTCCAACAGATTGATTAGTTAGGACCTTAGTAGTCAGCGCCCGAACCATAAAATGCAAAAAAAATACAACAGTGTTTCCATCATATATCAGGAATAATTGCATCCAGTTTGAAAGTGATGGCCAATTCTACGTTCCAGGCAACCTAGGCTTCACTCTAGGGCGTTGTTCCACCAGATCGAATAGTTAGGGCCTACGAAGTCAACGCCAGAAGCATAAAATACAATACAAATATAACAGTTTTTCCATCGTATAAAACGAATAATTGCAACCAGTTTGAAAGCGATGGCCAATTCTACGTTCCGGGCAACCTAGGCTTCACTCTATGGCGTTGCTCCACCAGATCGAATAGTTAGTGCCTTAGAAGTCAACGCCAGAAGCATAAAATACAATATAAATATAACAGTTTTTCCATCTTATAAAACGAATAATAGCAACCAGTGTGAAAGTTATGGTCATTTCTACGTTCCGGGCAACCTAGGTTTCACTCTAGGGCGTTGCTCCCACCAGATCAAGCAATTAGGGCCTTAGAAGCCAACGCCCGGAGCATTAAATACAAAATAAATAGAAGAGTTTTTCCTTACTATAAAACGAATAATTGCTACCAGTGTAAAAGTTATGGTTATTTCTACGTTCCGGGCAACCTAGGCTTCACCCTAGGCCGTTGTTCCACCAAATCGAATAGTTAGGGCCTAAGAAGGGAACGCCAGAAGCATAAAATACAATATAAATACAACAGCTTTTCCATCGTATAAAACGAATAATTGCAACAAGTATGAAACTTATGGTCATTTCTACTTTCCGAGCAAGCTAGGCATCACCCTTTGGCGTTGCTCCAACAGATTGAATAGTTAGGGCCTCAGAAGTCAACGCCCGAAGCATAAAATGCAATAAAAATACAACAGTGTTTCCATCATATAACAGGAATAATTGCAACCAGTTTGAAAGTGATGGCCAAATCTACGTTCCGGGCAACCTAGGCTTCACTCTAGGGCGTTGCTCCACCAGATCGAATCGTTAGTGCCTTAGAAGTCAACGCCAGAAGTATAAAATACAATATAAATACAACAGTTTTTCCATCGTATAAAACGAATAATTGCAACCAGTTTGAAAGTGATGGCCAATTCTACCTTCCGGGCAACCTAGGCTTCACTCTAGGGCGTTGCTCCACCAGATCGAATAGTTAGTGCCTTAGAAGTCAACGCCAGAAGCATAAAATACAATATAAATACATTAGTTTTTCCATCGTATAAAACGAATAATTGCAACCAGTATGAAACTTATGGTCATTTCTACTTTCCGAGCAACCTAGGCCTCACCCTAGGACGTTGCTCCAACAGATTGAATAGTTAGGGCCTTAGAAGTCAACGCCCGAACCATAAAATGCAAAAAAAATACAACTGTGTTTCCATCATATAACAGGAATAATTGCAACCAGTTTGAAAGTGATGGCCAATTCTACGTTCCGGGCAACCTAGGTTTCACTCCAGGGCGTTGCTCCACCAGACCGAATAGTTACGGCCTAAGAAGTCAACGCCAAAAGCATAAAATACGATATAAATACAACAGCTTTTCCATCGTATAAAACGAGTAATTGCAACCAGTTTGAAAGTGTTGGCCAATTCTACCTTCCGGGCAACCTAGGCTTCACTCTACGGCGTTGCTCCACTAGATCGAACAGCTAGGACCTTAGAAGTCAACGCCAGAAGCATAAAATACAATATAAATACAACAGTTTTTCCATCGTATAAAACGAATGATTGCAACCAGTATGAAACTTATGGTCATTTCTGCTTTCCGAGCAACCTAGGCTTCACCCTAGGGCGTTGCTCCAACAGATTGAGGTGTTAGGGCCTTAGATGTCAACGCCCGAAGCATAAAATGCAATAAAAATACAACAGTTCTTCCATCGTATAAAACGAATAATTGCAACCAGTATGAAACTTATGGTCATTTCTACTTTCCGAGCAACCTAGGCTTCACTCTAGGGCGTTGCTCCACCAGATCGAATAGTTAGTGCCTAAGAAGTCAACGCCAGAAGCATAAAATACAATATAAATACAACAGTTTTTCCATCGTATAAAACGAATAATTGCAACCAGTATGAAACTTATGCTCATTTCTACTTCCCCAGCAACCTAGGCTTCACCCTAGGGCGTTGCTCCAACAGATTGGATAGTTAGGGCCTTAGAAGTCAACGTCCAAACCATAAAATGCAAGAAAAATACAACAGTGTTTCCATCATATATCAGGAATAATTGCAACCAGTTTGAAAGTGATGGCCAATTCTACGTTCCGGGCAACATAGGCTTCACGCTAGGGCGTTGCTCCACTAGATCGAATAGCAAGGGCCTTAGAAGTCAACGCCAGAAGCATAAAATACAATATAAATACAACAGTTTTTCCATCGTATAAAACGAATAATTGCAACCAGTATGAAACTTATGCTCATTTCTACTTCCCCAGCAACCTAGGCTTCACCCTAGGTCGTTGCTCCAACAGATTGAATGGTTAGCGCCTTAGAAGTCAACGCCCGAACCATAAAATGCAAAAAAAGTACAACATCGTTTCCATCATATATCAGGAATAATTGCAACCAGTTTGAAAGTGATGGCCAATTCTACGTTCCAGGCAACCTAGGCTTCACTCTAGGGCGTTGTTCCACCAGATAGAATAGTTAGGGCCTACGAAGTCAACGCCAGAAGCATAAAATACAATACAAATATAACAGTTTTTCCATCGTATAAAACGAATAATAGCAACCAGTGTGAAAGTTATGGTCATTTCTACGTTTCGGGCAACCTAGGTTTCACTCTAGGGCGTTGCTCCACCAGACCAGACAGTTAGGGCCTTAGAAGCCAACGCCCGAAGCATTAAATACAAAATAAATAGAACAGCTTTTCCATAATATAAAACGAATAATTGCTACCAGTGTAAAAGTTATGGTTATTTCTACGTTCCGGGCAACCTAGGCTTCACCCTAGGCCGTTGTTCCACCAGATCGAATAGTTAGTGCCTTAGAAGTCAACGCCAGAAGCATAAAATACAATATAAATACAACAGTTTTTCCATCGTATAAAACGAATAATTGCAACCAGTATGAAACTTATGGACATTTCTACTTTTCGAGCAACCTAGGCTTCACCCTAGGGCGTTGCTCCAACAGATTGAATGGCTAGGGCCTTAGAAGTCAACGCCCGAACCATAAAATGCAAAAAAAATACAACAGTGTTTCCATCATGTATCAGGAATAATTGCAACCAGTTTGAAAGTGATGGCCAATTCTACGTTCCGGGCAACCTAGGCTTTACTCTAGGGCGTTGCTCCACCAGATCGAATAGTTAGTGCCTTAGAAGTCAACGCCAGAATCATAAAATACAATATAAATACAACAGTTTTTCCATCGTATAAAACGAATAATTGCAACCAGTATGAAACCTATGGTCATTACTACTTTCCGAGCAACCTAGGCTTCACCCTAGGGCGTTGCTGCAACGGATTGAATAGTTAGGGCCTTAGAAGCCAGCGCCCGAACCATAAAATGCAAAAAAATACAGCAGCGTTTCCATCATATAACAGGTATAATTCCAACCAGTTTGAAATTGATGACCAATTCTACGTTCCGGGCAACCTAGGCATCACTCTATTGCGTCGCTCCACCAGATCGAATAGTTAGTGCCTTAGAAGTCAACGCCTGAGGCATAAAGTACAATATAAATACAACAGTTTTTCCATCGTATAAAACGAATAATTGCAACCAGTATGAAACTTATGGACATTTCTACTTTCCGAGCAAGCTAGGCATCACCCTAGGGCGTTGCTCCAACAGACTGAATAGTTAGGGCCGTAGAAGCCAACGCCCGAAGCATAAAATGCAATAAAAATACAACAGTGTTTCCATCATATAACAGGAATAATTGCAACCAGTTTGAAAGTGATGGCCAATCCTATGTTCCGGGCAACCTAGGCTTCACTCTAGGGTGTCGCTCTACCAGATCGAATAGTTAGTGCCTTAGAAGTCAACGTCAGAAGCATAAAATACAATATAAATACAACAGTTTTTCCATCGCATAAAACGAATAATTGCAACCAGTTTGGAAGTGATGGCCAATTCTACCTTCCGGGCAACCTAGGCTTCACTCTAGGGCGTTGCTCCACCAGATCGAATAGTTAGTGCCTTAGAAGTCAACGCCAGAAGCATAAAATGCCATAAAGATACAACAGTTTTTCCATCGTATAAAACGAGTAACTGCAACCAGAATGAAACTTATGGTCATTTCTACTTTCCGTGCAAGCTAGGCTTCACCCTAGGGCGTAGCTCCAACGGATTGAATAGTTAGGGCCTCAGAAGTCAACGCCCGAAGCATAAAATGCAATAACAATACAACATTGTATCCATCATATAACAGGAATAATTGCAACCAGTTTGAAAGTGATGGCCAATTCTACGTTCCGGGCAACCTAGCCTTCACTCTAGGGCTTTGCTCCACCAGATCGAATAGTTAGTGCCTTAGAAGTCAACGCCAGAAGCATAAAATACAATATAAATACAACAGTTTTTCCATCGTATAAAACGAATTATTACAACCAGTATGAAACTTATGGACATTTCTACTTCCCGAGCAACCTAGGCTTCACCCTAGGGCGTTGGTCCAACAGATTGAATAGTTAGGGCCTTAGAAGTCAACGCCCGAACCATAAAATGCAAAAAAAATACAACAGTGTTTCCATCATATATCAGGAGTAATTGCAACCAGTTTGAAAGTGATGGCCAATTCTACGTTCCGGGCAACCTAGGTTTCACTCGAGGGCGTTGCTCTACCAGACCGAATAGTTACGGCGTAAGAAGTCAACGCCAGAAGCATAAAATACAATATAAATACAACCGTTTTTCCATCGTATAAAACGAATAATTGCAACCAGTATGAAGCTTATGGACATTCTACTTTCCGAGCAACCTAGGCTTCACCCTAGGGCGTTGCTCCAACAGATTGAATAGTTAGGGCCTTAGAAGTCAGCGCCCGAACCATAAAATGCAAAAAAAAATCCAACAGTGTTTCAATCATATAACAGGAATAATTGCAACCAGTATGAAAGTGATGGCCAATTCTACGTTCCGGGTAACCTAGCCTTCACTCTAGGGCGTTGCTCCACCAGATCGAATAGTTAGTGCCTTAGAAGTCAACGCCAGAATCATAAAATACAATATAAATACAACAGCTTTTCCATCGTATAAAACGAATAATTGCAACCAGTATGAAACTTATGGTCATTTCTACTTTCCGAGCAAGCTAGGCTTCACCCTTTGGCGTTGCTCCAACAGATTGAATAGTTAGGGCCTCAGAAGTCAACGCCCGAAGCATAAAATGCAATAAAAATACAACAGTGTTTCCATCATATAACAGGAATAATTGCAACCAGTTTGAAAGTGATGGCCAAATCTACGTTCCGGGCAACCTAGGCTTCACTCTAGGGCGTTGCTCCACCAGATCGAATCGTTAGTGCCTTAGAAGTCAACGCCAGAAGTATAAAATACAATATAAATACAACAGTTTTTCCATCGTATAAAACGAATAATTGCAACCAGTTTGAAAGCGATGGCCAATTCTACCTTCCGGGCAACCTAGGCTTCACTCTAGGGCGTTGCTCCACCAGATCGAATAGTTAGTGCCTTAGAAGTCAACGCCAGAAGCATAAAATACAATATAAATACAACAGTTTTTCCATCGTATAAAACGAATAATTGCAACCAGTATGAAACTTATGGTCATTTCTACTTTCCGAGCAACCTAGGCCTCACCCTAGGACGTTGCTCCAACAGATTGAATAGTTAGGGCCTTAGAAGTCAACGCCCGAACCATAAAATGCAAAAAAAATACAACAGTGTTTCCATCATATAACAGGAATAATTGAAACCAGTTTGAAAGTGATGGCCAATTCTACGTTCCTGGCAACCTAGGTTTCACTCCAGGGCGTTGCTCCACCAGACCGAATAGTTACGGCCTAAGAAGTCAACGCCAAAAGCATAAAAAACGATATAAATACAACAGCTTTTCCATCGTATAAAACGAGTAATTGCAACCAGTTTGAAAGTGATGGCCAATTCTACCTTCCGGGCAACCTAGGCTTCACTCTACGGCGTTGCTCCACTAGATCGAACAGCTAGGGCCTTAGAAGTCAACGCCAGAAGCATAAAATACAATATAAATACAACAGTTTTTCCATCGTATAAAACGAATAATTGCAACCAGTATGAAACTTATGGTCATTTCTGCTTTCCGAGCAACCTAGGCTTCACCCTAGGGCATTGCTCCAACAGATTGAGGTGTTAGGGCCTTAGATGTCAACGCCCGAAGCATAAAATGCAATATAAATACAACTGTGTTTCCATCATATAACAGGAATAATTGCAACCAGTTTGAAAGTGATGGCCAATTCTACGTTCCGGGCAATCTAGGCTCCACTCTAGGGCGTTGCTCCACCAGATCGAATAGTTAGTGCCTTAGAAGTCAACGCCAGAAGCATAAAATACAATATAAATACAACAGCTTTTCCATCGTATAAAACGAATAATTGCAACCAGTATGAAACTTATGGTCATTTCTACTTTCCGAGCAACCTGGGCTTCACCCTAGGGCGTTGCTCCAACAGATTGAATAGTTAGGGCCTCAGAAGTCAACGCCCGAAGCATAAAATGCAATAAAAATACAACAGTGTTTCCATCATATAACAGGAATAATTGCAAACAGTTTGAAAGTGATGGCCAATTCTACGTTCCGGGCAACCTAGGCTTCACTCTAGGGCGTTGCTCCACCAGATCGAATAGTTAGTGCCTTAGAAGTCAACGCCAGAAGCATAAAATACAATATAAATACAACAGTTTTTCCATCGTATAAAACGAATAATTGCAACCAGTATGAAGCTTATGTACATTCTACTTTCCGAGCAACCTAGGCTTCACCCTAGGGCGTTGCTCCAACAGATTGAATAGTTAGGGCCTTAGAAGTCAACGCCCGAAGCATAAAATGCAATTAAAATACAACAGTGTTTCCATCATATAACAGGAATAATTGCAACCAGTTTGAAAGTGATGGCCAATTCTACGTTCCGGGCAACCTAGGCTTCACTCTAGGGCGTTGCTCCACCAGATCGAATAGTAAGTGCCTTAGAAGTCAACGCCAGAAGTATAAAATACAATATAAATACAACAGTTTTTCCATCGTATAAAACGAATAATTGCAACCAGTTTGAACGTGATGGCCAATTCTACCTTCCGGGCAACCTAGGCTTCACTCTAGGGCGTTGCTCCACCAGATCGAATAGTTAGTGCCTTTGAAGTCAACGCCAGAAGCATAAAATACAATATAAATACAACAGTTTCTCGATCGTATAAAACGAATAATTGCAACCAGTATGAAACTTATGGTCATTTCTACTTTCCGAGCAACCTAGGCTTCACCCTAGGGCGTTGCTCCAACAGATTGAGGTGTTAGGGCCTTAGATGTCAACGCCCGAAGCATAAAATGCAATAAAAATACAACTGTGTTTCCATCGTATAACAGGAATAATTGCAACCAGTTTGAAAGTGATGGCCAATTCTACGTTCCGGGCAACCTAGACTTCACTCTAGGGCGTTGCTCCACCAGATCGAATAGTTAGTGCCTGAGAAGTCAACGCCAGAAGCATAAAATACAATATAAATACAACAGCTTTTCCATCGTATAAAACGAATAATTGCAACCAGAATGAAACTTATGGTCATTTCTACTTTCCGAGCAACATAGGCCTCACCCTAGGACGTTGCTCCAACAGATTGAATAGTTAGGGCCTTAGAAGTCAACGCCCGAACCATAAAATGCAAAAAAAATACAACTGTGTTTCCATCATATAACAGGAATAATTGCAACCAGTTTGAAAGTGATGGCCAATTCTACGTTCCGGGCAACCTAGGTTTCACTCCAGGGCGTTGCTCCACCAGACCGAATAGTTACGGCCTAAGAAGTCAACGCCAAAAGCATAAAATACGATATATATACAACAGCTTTTCCATCGTATAAAACGAGTAATTGCAACCAGTTTGAAAGTGATGGCCAATTCTACCTTCCGGGCAACCTAGGCTTCACTCTACGGCGTTGCTCCACTAGATCGAACAGCTAGGGCCTTAGAAGTCAATGCCAGAAGCATAAAATACAATATAAATACAACAGTTTTTCCATCGTATAAAACGAATAATTGCAACCAGTATGAAACTTATGGTCATTTCTACTTTCCGAGCAACCTAGGCTTCACCCTAGGGCGTTGCTCCAACAGATTGAGGTGTTAGGGCCTTAGATGTCAACGCCCGAAGCATAAAATGCAATAAAAATACAACTGTGTTTCCATCATATAACAGGAATAATTGCAACCAGTTTGAAAGTGATGGCCAATTCTACGTTCCGGGCAACCTAGGCTTCACTCTTGGGCGTTGCTCCACCAGATCGAATAGTTAGTGCCTTAGAAGTCAATGCCAGAAGCATAAAATACAATATAAATACAACAGCTTTTCCATCGTATAAAACGAATAATTGCAACCAGTATGAAACTTATGGTCATTTCTACTTTCCGAGCAACCTGGGCTTCACCCTAGGGCGTTGCTCCAACAGATTGAATAGTTAGGGCCTTAGAAGTCAACGCCCGAACCATCAAATGCAAAAAAAATACAACAGTGTTTCCATCATATAACAGGGATAATTGCAACCAGTTTGAAAGTGATGGCCAATTCTACGTTCCGGGCAACCTAGGCTTCACTCTAGGGTGTTGCTCCACCAGATCGAATAGTTAGTGCCTTAGAAGTCAACGCCAAAAGCATAAAATACGATATAAATACAACAGCTTTTCCATCGTATAAAACGAGTAATTGCAACCAGTTTGAAAGTGATGGCCAATTCTACCTTCCGGGCAACCTAGGCTTCACTCAACGGCGTTGCTCCACTAGATCGAACAGCTAGGGTCTTAGAAGTCAACGCCAGAAGCATAAAATACAATATAAATACAACAGTTTTTCCATCGTATAAAACGAATAATTGCAACCAGTATGAAACTTATGGTCATTTCTACTTTCCGAGCAACCTAGGCTTCACCCTAGGGCGTTGTTCCAACAGATTGAGTTGTTAGGGCCTTAGATGTCAACGCCCGAAGCATAAAATGCAATAAAAATACAACTGTGTTTCCATCGTATAACAGGAATAATTGCAACCAGTTTGAAAGTGATGGCCAATTCTACGTTCCGGGCAACCTAGGCTTCACTCTAGGGCGTTGCTCCACCAGATCGAATAGTTAGTGCCTTAGAAGTCAACGCCAGAAGCATAAAATACAATATAAATACAACAGCTTTTCCATCGTATAAAACGGATAATTGCAACCAGTTTGAAAGTGATGGCCAATTCTACCTTCCGGGCAACCTAGGCTTCACTCAACGGCGTTGCTCCACTAGATCGAACAGCTAGGGCCTTAGAAGTCAACGCCAGAAGCATAAAATACAATATAAATACAACAGTTTTTCGATCGTATAAAACGAATAATTGCAACCAGTATGAAACTTATGGTCATTTCTACTTTCCGAGCAACCTAGGCTTCACCCTAGGGCGTTGCTCCAACAGATTGAGGTGTTAGGGCCTTAGATGTCAACGCCCGAAGCATAAAATGCAATAAAAATACAACTGTGTTTCCATCGTATAACAGGAATAATTGCAACCAGTTTGAAAGTGATGGCCAATTCTACGTCCCGGGCAACCTAGACTTCACTCTAGGGCGTTGCTCCACCAGATCGAATAGTTAGTGCCTTAGAAGTCAACGCCAGAAGCATAAAATACAATATAAATATAACAGTTTTTCCATCGTATAAAACGAATAATAGCAACCAGTGTGAAAGTTATGGTCATTTCTACGTTCCGGGCAACCTAGGTTTCACTCTAGGGCGTTGCTCCCACCAGATCAAGCAATTAGGGCCTTAGAAGCCAACGCCCGAAGCATTAAATACAAAATAAATAGAATAGTTTTTCCATAGTATAAAACGAATAATTGCTACCAGTGTAGAAGTTATGGTTATTTCTACGTTCCGGGCAACCTAGGCTTCACTCTAGGGCGTTGCTCCACCATATCGAATAGTTAGTGCCTTAGAAGTCAACGCCAGAAGCATAAAATACAATATAAATACAACAGTTTTTCCATCGTATAAAACGAATAATTGCAACCAGTATGAAACCTATGGTCATTTCTACTTTCCGAGCAACCTAGGCTTCACCCTAGGGCGTTGCTCCAACAGATTGAATAGTTAGGGCCTTAGAAGCCAGCGCACGAACCATAAAATGCAAAAAAAATACAGCAGTGTTTCCAACATATAACAGGTATAATTGCAACCAGTTTGAAATTGATGGCCAATTCTACGTTCCGGGCAACCTAGGCATCACTCTATTGCGTCGCTCCACCAGATCGAATAGTTAGTGCCTTAGAAGTCAACGCCAGAAGCATAAAGTACAATATAAATACAACAGTTTTTCCATCGTATAAAACGAATAATTGCAACCAGTATGAAACTTAAGGACATTTCTACTTTCCGAGCGACCTAGGCTTCACCCTAGGGCGTTGCTCCAACAGATTGAATAGTTAGGACCTTAGTAGTCAGCGCCCGAACCATAAAATGCAAAAAAAATACAACAGTGTTTCCATCATATATCAGGAATAATTGCATCCAGTTTGAAAGTGATGGCCAATTCTACGTTCCGGGCAACCTAGGCTTCACTCTAGGGCGTTGTTCCACCAGATCGAATAGGTAGGGCCTACGAAGTCAACGCCAGAAGCATAAAATACAATACAAATATAACAGTTTTTCCATCGTATAAAACGAATAATTGCAACCAGTTTGAAAGCGATGGCCAATTCTACGTTCCGGGCAACCTAGGCTTCACTCTATGGCGTTGCTCCACCAGATCGAATAGTTAGTGCCTTAGAAGTCAACGCCAGAAGCATAAAATACAATATAAATACAACAGTTTTTCCATCGTATAAAACGAATAATTGCAACCAGTATGAAACCTATGGTCATTTCTACTTTCCGAGCAACCTAGGCTTCACCCTAGGGCGTTGCTCCAACGGATTGAATAGTTAGGGCCTTAGAAGCCAGCGCACGAACCATAAAATGCAAAAAAAATACAGCAGTGTTTCCATCATATAACAGGTATAATTGCAACCAGTTTGAAATTGATGGCCAATTCTACGTTCCGGGCAACCTAGGCATCACTCTATTGCGTCGCTCCACCAGATCGAATAGTTAGTGCCTTAGAAGTCAACGCCAGAAGCATAAAGTACAATATAAATACAACAGTTTTTCCATCGTATAAAACGAATAATTGCAACCAGTATGAAACTTAAGGACATTTCTACTTTCCGAGCAACCTAGGCTTCACCCTAGGGCGTTGCTCCAACAGATTCAATAGTTAGGACCTTAGTAGTCAGCGCCCGAACCATAAAATGCAAAAAAAATACAACAGTGTTTCCATCATATATCAGGAATAATTGCATCCAGTTTGAAAGTGATGGCCAATTCTACGTTCCAGGCAACCTAGGCTTCACTCTAGGGCGTTGTTCCACCAGATCGAATGGTTAGGGCCTACGAAGTCAACGCCAGAAGCATAAAATACAATACAAATATAACAGTTTTTCCATCGTATAAAACGAATAATTGCAACCAGTTTGAAAGCGATGGCCAATTCTACGTTCCGGGCAACCTAGGCTTCACTCTATGGCGTTGCTCCACGAGATCGAATAGTTAGTGCCTTAGAAGTCAACGCCAGAAGCATAAAATACAATATAAATATAACAGTTTTTCCATCTTATAAAACGAATAATAGCAACCAGTGTGAAAGTTATGGTCATTTCTACGTTCCGGGCAACCTAGGTTTCACTCTAGGGCGTTGCTCCCACCAGATCAAGCAATTAGGGCCTTAGAAGCCAACGCCCGAAGCATTAAATACAAAATAAATAGAACAGTTTTTCCTTACTATAAAACGAATAATTGCTACCAGTGTAAAAGTTATGGTTATTTCTACGTTCCGGGCAGCCTAGGCTTCACCCTAGGCCGTTGTTCCACCAAATCGAATAGTTAGGGCCTAAGAAGGGAACGCCAGAAGCATAAAATACAATATCAAAACAACAGATTTTCCATCATATAAACGAATAATTGCAACCAGTATGAAACTTATGCTCATTTCTACTTCCCCAGCAACCTAGGCTTCACCCTAGGTCGTTGCTCCAACAGATTGAATGGTTAGGGCCTTAGAAGTCAACGCCCGAACCATAAAATGCAAAAAAAATACAACAGCGTTTCCATCATATATCAGGAATAATTGCAACCAGTTTGAAAGTGATGGCCAATTCTACGTTCCAGGCAACCTAGGCTTCACTCTAGGGCGTTGTTCCACCAGATCGAATAGTTAGGGCCTACGAAGTCAACGCCAGAAGCATAAAATACAATATAAATACAACAGTTTTTCCATCGTATAAAACGAATAATTGCAACCAGTATGAAGGTTAACGTCATTTCTACTTTCCGGGCAACATAGGCTTCACCCTAGGGCGTTGCTCCAACAGATTGGATACTTAGGGCCTTAGAAGTCAAGGCCCGAACCATAAAATGCAAAAAAAAATACAACAGTGTTTCCATCATATAGCAGGAATAATTGCGACCAGTTTGAAAGTGATGGCCAATTCAACGTTCCGGACAACCTAGGCTTCGCTCTATTGCGTTGCTCCACCAGATCGAATAGTTATTGCCTTAGAAGTCAACGCCAGAAGCATAAAATACAATATAAATACAACAGTTTTTCCATCGTATAAAACGAATAATTGCAACCAGTATGAAACTTATGGACATTTCTACTTTTCGAGCAACCTAGGCTTCACCCTAGGGCGTTGCTCCAACAGATTGAATGGTTAGGGCCTTAGAAGTCAACGCCCGAACCATAAAATGCAAAAAAAATACAACAGTGTTTCCATCATGTATCAGGAATAATTGCAACCAGTTTGAAAGTGATGGCCAATTCTACGTACCGGGCAACCTAGGCATCACTCTATTGCGTCGCTCCACCAGATCGAATAGTTAGTGCCTTAGAAGTCAACGCCTGAGGCATAAAGTACAATATAAATACAACAGTTTTTCCATCGTATAAAACGAATAATTGCAACCAGTATGAAACTTATGGACATTTCTACTTTCCGAGCAAGCTAGGCATCACCCTAGGGCGTTGCTCCAACAGACTGAATAGTTAGGGCCTTAGAAGCCAACGCCCGAAGCATAAAATGCAATAAAAATACAACAGTGTTTCCATCATATAACAGGAATAATTGCAACCAGTTTGAAAGTGATGGCCAATCCTACGTTCCGGGCAACCTAGGCTTCACTCTAGGGCGTCGCTCCACCAGATCGAATAGTTAGCGCCTTAGAAGTCAACGTCAGAAGCATAAAATACAATATAAATACAACAGTTTTTCCATCGCATAAAACGAATAATTGCAACCAGTTTGGAAGTGATGGCCAATTCTACCTTCCGGGCAACCTAGGCTTCACTCTAGGGCTTTGCTCCACCAGATCGAATAGTTAGTGCCTTAGAAGTCAACGCCAGAAGCATAAAATACAATATAAATACAACAGTTTTTCCATCGTATAAAACGAATAATTACAACCAGTATGAAACTTATGGTCATTTCTACTTTCCGAGCAACCTAGGCTTCACCCTAGGGCGTTGGTCCAACAGATTGAATAGTTAGGGCCTTAGAAGTCAACGTCCGAACCATAAAATGCAAAAAAAATACAACAGTGTTTCCATCATATATCAGGAATAATTGCAACCAGTTTGAAAGTGATGGCCAATTCTCCGTTCCGGGCAACCTAGGTTTCACTCGAGGGCGTTGCTCTACCAGACCGAATAGTTACGGCGTAAGAAGTCAACGCCAGAAGCATAAAATACAATATAAATACAACCGTTTTTCCATCGTATAAAACGAATAATTGCAACCAGTATGAAGCTTATGGACATTCTACTTTCCGAGCAACCTAGGCTTCACCCTAGGGCGTTGCTCCAACAGATTGAATAGTTAGGGCCTTAGAAGTCAGCGCCCGAACCATAAAATGCAAAAAAAAATACAATAGTGTTTCAATCATATAACAGGAATAATTGCAACCAGTATGAAAGTGATGGCCAATTCTACGTTCCGGGTAACCTAGCCTTCACTCTAGGGCGTTGCTCCACCAGATCGAATAGTTAGTGCCTTAGAAGTCAACGCCAGAAGCATAAAATACAATATAAATACAACAGCTTTTCCATCGTATAAAACGAATAATTGCAACAAGTATGAAACTTATGGTCATTTCTACTTTCCGAGCAAGCTAGGCTTCACCCTTTGGCGTTGCTCCAACAGATTGAATAGTTAGGGCCTCAGAAGTCAACGCCCGAAGCATAAAATGCAATAAAAATACAACAGTGTTTCCATCATATAACAGGAATAATTGCAACCAGTTTGAAAGTGATGGCCAAATCTACGTTCCGGGCAACCTAGGCTTCACTCTAGGGCGTTGCTCCACCAGATCGAATCGTTAGTGCCTTAGAAGTCAACGCCAGAAGTATAAAATACAATATAAATACAACAGTTTTTCCATCGTATAAAACGAATAATTGCAACCAGTTTGAAAGTGATGGCCAATTCTACCTTCCGGGCAACCTAGGCTTCACTCTAGGGCGTTGCTCCACCAGATCGAATAGTTAGTGCCTTAGAAGTCAACGCCAGAAGCATAAAATACAATATAAATACATTAGTTTTTCCATCGTATAAAACGAATAATTGCAACCAGTATGAAACTTATGGTCATTTCTACTTTCCGAGCAACCTAGGCCTCACCCTAGGACGTTGCTCCAACAGATTGAATAGTTAGGGCCTTAGAAGTCAACGCCCGAACCATAAAATGCAAAAAAAATACAACTGTGTTTCCATCATATAACAGGAATAATTGCAACCAGTTTGAAAGTGATGGCCAATTCTACGTTCCGGGCAACCTAGGTTTCACTCCAGGGCGTTGCTCCACCAGACCGAATAGTTACGGCCTAAGAAGTCAACGCCAAAAGCATAAAATACGATATAAATACAACAGCTTTTCCATCGTATAAAACGAGTAATTGCAACCAGTTTGAAAGTGATGGCCAATTCTACCTTCCGGGCAACCTAGGCTTCACTCTACGGCGTTGCTCCACTAGATCGAACAGCTAGGACCTTAGAAGTCAACGCCAGAAGCATAAAATACAATATAAATACAACAGTTTTTCCATCGTATAAAACGAATAATTGCAACCAGTATGAAACTTATGGTCATTTCTGCTTTCCGAGCAACCTAGGCTTCACCCTAGGGCGTTGCTCCAACAGATTGAGGTGTTAGGGCCTTAGATGTCAACGCCCGATGCATAAAATGCAATAAAAATACAACTGTGTTTCCATCGTATAACAGGAATAATTGCAACCAGTTTGAAAGTGATGGCCAATTCTACGTCCCGGGCAACCTAGACTTCACTCTAGGGCGTTGCTCCACCAGATCGAATAGTTAGTGCCTTAGAAGTCAACGCCAGAAGCATAAAATACAATATAAATATAACAGTTTTTCCATCGTATAAAACGAATAATAGCAACCAGTGTGAAAGTTATGGTCATTTCTACGTTCCGGGCAACCTAGGTTTCACTCTAGGGCGTTGCTCCCACCAGATCAAGCAATTAGGGCCTTAGAAGCCAACGCCCGAAGCATTAAATACAAAATAAATAGAATAGTTTTTCCATAGTATAAAACGAATAATTGCTACCAGTGTAAAAGTTATGGTTATTTCTACGTTCCGGGCAACCTAGGCTTCACCCTAGGCCGTTGTTCCACCAAATCGAATAGTTAGGGCCTAAGAAGGGAACGCCAGAATCATAAAATACAGTATAAATACAACAGTTTTTCCATCCTATAAAACGAATAATTGCAACCTGTATGAAAGTTATGGTCATTTCTACTCTCCGGGCAACCTAGGCTTCACCCTAGGGCGTTGCTCGAACAGATTGAATAGTTAGGGCATTAGAAGTCAACGCCCGAACCATAAAATGCAAAAAAAATACAACAGTGTTTCCATCATGTATCAGGAATAATTGCAACCAGTTTGAAAGTGATGGCCAATTCTACGTTCCGGGCAACCTAGGCTTCACTCTAGGGCGTTGCTCCACCATATCGAATAGTTAGTGCCTTAGAAGTCAACGCCAGAAGCATAAAATACAATATAAATACAACAGTTTTTCCATCGTATAAAACGAATAATTGCAACCAGTATGAAACCTATGGTCATTTCTACTTTCCGAGCAACCTAGGCTACACCCTAGGGCGTTGCTCCAACAGATTGAATAGTTAGGGCCTTAGAAGCCAGCGCACGAACCATAAAATGCAAAAAAAATACAGCAGTGTTTCCAACATATAACAGGTATAATTGCAACCAGTTTGAAATTGATGGTCAATTCTACGTTCCGGGCAACCTAGGCATCACTCTATTGCGTCGCTCCACCAGATCGAATAGTTAGTGCCTTAGAAGTCAACGCCAGAAGCATAAAGTACAATATAAATACAACAGTTTTTCCATCGTATAAAACGAATAATTGCAACCAGTATGAAACTTAAGGACATTTCTACTTTCCGAGCAACCTAGGCTTCACCCTAGGGCGTTGCTCCAACAGATTGAATAGTTAGGACCTTAGTAGTCAGCGCCCGAACCATAAAATGCAAAAAAAATACAACAGTGTTTCCATCATATATCAGGAATAATTGCATCCAGTTTGAAAGTGATGGCCAATTCTACGTTCCAGGCAACCTAGGCTTCACTCTAGGGCGTTGTTCCACCAGATCGAATAGGCAGGGCCTACGAAGTCAACGCCAGAAGCATAAAATACAATACAAATATAACAGTTTTTCCATCGAATAAAACGAATAATTGCAACCAGTTTGAAAGCGATGGCCAATTCTACGTTCCGGGCAACCTAGGCTTCACTCTATGGCGTTGCTCCACCAGATCGAATAGTTAGTGCCTTAGAAGTCAACGCCAGAAGCATAAAATACAATATAAATACAACAGTTTTTCCATCGTATAAAACGAATAATTGCAACCAGTATGAAACCTATGGTCATTTCTACTTTCCGAGCAACCTAGGCTTCACCCTAGGGCGTTGCTCCAACGGATTGAATAGTTAGGGCCTTAGAAGCCAGCGCACGAACCATAAAATGCAAAAAAAATACAGCAGTGTTTCCATCATATAACAGGTATAATTGCAACCAGTTTGAAATTGATGGCCAATTCTACGTTCCGGGCAACCTAGGCATCACTCTATTGCGTCGCTCCACCAGATCGAATAGTTAGTGCCTTAGAAGTCAACGCCAGAAGCATAAAGTACAATATAAATACAACAGTTTTTCCATCGTATAAAACGAATAATTGCAACCAGTATGAAACTTAAGGACATTTCTACTTTCCGAGCAACCTAGGCTTCACCCTAGGGCGTTGCTCCAACAGATTGAATAGTTAGGACCTTAGTAGTCAGCGCCCGAACCATAAAATGCAAAAAAAATTCAACAGTGTTTCCATCATATATCAGGAATAATTGCATCCAGTTTGAAAGTGATGGCCAATTCTACGTTCCAGGCAACCTAGGCTTCACTCTAGGGCGTTGTTCCACCAGATCGAATGGTTAGGGCCTACGAAGTCAACGCCAGAAGCATAAAATACAATACAAATATAACAGTTTTTCCATCGTATAAAACGAATAATTGCAACCAGTTTGAAAGCGATGGCCAATTCTACGTTCCGGGCAACCTAGGCTTCACTCTATGGCGTTGCTCCACCAGATCGAATAGTTAGTGCCTTAGAAGTCAACGCCAGAACCATAAAATACAATATAAATATAACAGTTTTTCCATCTTATAAAACGAATAATAGCAACCAGTGTGAAAGTTATGGTCATTTCTACTTTCCGAGCAACCTAGGCTTCACCCTAGGGCGTTGCTCCAACGGATTGAATAGTTAGGGCCTTAGAAGCCAGCGCACGAACCATAAAATGCAAAAAAAATACAGCAGTGTTTCCATCATATAACAGGTATAATTGCAACCAGTTTGAAATTGATGGCCAATTCTACGTTCCGGGCAACCTAGGCATCACTCTATTGCGTCGCTCCACCAGATCGAATAGTTAGTGCCTTAGAAGTCAACGCCAGAAGCATAAAGTACAATATAAATACAACAGTTTTTCCATCGTATAAAACGAATAATTGCAACCAGTATGAAACTTAAGGACATTTCTACTTTCCGAGCAATCTAGGCTTCACCCTAGGGCGTTGCTCCAACAGATTGAATAGTTAGGACCTTAGTAGTCAGCGCCCGAACCATAAAATGCAAAAAAAATACAACAGTGTTTCCATCATATATCAGGAATAATTGCATCCAGTTTGAAAGTGATGGCCAATTCTACGTTCCAGGCAACCTAGGCTTCACTCTATGGCGTTGTTCCACCAGATCGAATGGTTAGGGCCTACAAAGTCAACGCCAGAAGCATAAAATACAATACAAATATAACAGTTTTTCCATCGTATAAAACGAATAATTGCAACCAGTTTGAAAGCGATGGCCAATTCTACGTTCCGGGCAACCTAGGCTTCACTCTATGGCGTTGCTCCACGAGATCGAATAGTTAGTGCCTTAGAAGTCAACGCCAGAAGCATAAAATACAATATAAATATAACAGTTTTTCCATCTTATAAAACGAATAATAGCAACCAGTGTGAAAGTTATGGTCATTTCTACGTTCCGGGCAACCTAGGTTTCACTCTAGGGCGTTGCTCCCACCAGATCAAGCAATTAGGGCCTTAGAAGCCAACGCCCGAAGCATTAAATACAAAATAAATAGAAGAGTTTTTCCTTACTATAAAACGAATAATTGCTACCAGTGTAAAAGTTATGGTTATTTCTACGTTCCGGGCAACCTAGGCTTCACCCTAGGCCGTTGTTCCACCAAATCGAATAGTTAGGGCCTAAGAAGGGAACGCCAGAAGCATAAAATACAATATCAAAACAACAGATTTTCCATCATATAAACGAATAATTGCAACCAGTATGAAACTTATGCTCATTTCTACTTCCCCAGCAACCTAGGCTTCACCCTAGGTCGTTGCTCCAACAGATTGAATGGTTAGGGCCTTAGAAGTCAACGCCCGAACCATAAAATGCAAAAAAAATACAACAGCGTTTCCATCATATATCAGGAATAATTGCAACCAGTTTGAAAGTGATGGCCAATTCTACGTTCCAGGCAACCTAGGCTTCACTCTAGGGCGTTGTTCCACCAGATCGAATAGTTAGGGCCTACGAAGTCAACGCCAGAAGCATAAAATACAATATAAATACAACAGTTTTTCCATCGTATAAAACGAATAATTGCAACCAGTATGAAGGTTAACGTCATTTCTACTTTCCGGGCAACATAGGCTTCACCCTAGGGCGTTGCTCCAACAGATTGGATAGTTAGGACCTTAGTAGTCAGCGCCCGAACCATAAAATGCAAAAAAAATTCAACAGTGTTTCCATCATATATCAGGAATAATTGCATCCAGTTTGAAAGTGATGGCCAATTCTACGTTCCAGGCAACCTAGGCTTCACTCTAGGGCGTTGTTCCACCAGATCGAATGGTTAGGGCCTACGAAGTCAACGCCAGAAGCATAAAATACAATACAAATATAACAGTTTTTCCATCGTATAAAACGAATAATTGCAACCAGTTTGAAAGCGATGGCCAATTCTACGTTCCGGGCAACCTAGGCTTCACTCTATGGCGTTGCTCCACCAGATCGAATAGTTAGTGCCTTAGAAGTCAACGCCAGAACCATAAAATACAATATAAATATAACAGTTTTTCCATCTTATAAAACGAATAATAGCAACCAGTGTGAAAGTTATGGTCATTTCTACTTTCCGAGCAACCTAGGCTTCACCCTAGGGCGTTGCTCCAACGGATTGAATAGTTAGGGCCTTAGAAGCCAGCGCACGAACCATAAAATGCAAAAAAAATACAGCAGTGTTTCCATCATATAACAGGTATAATTGCAACCAGTTTGAAATTGATGGCCAATTCTACGTTCCGGGCAACCTAGGCATCACTCTATTGCGTCGCTCCACCAGATCGAATAGTTAGTGCCTTAGAAGTCAACGCCAGAAGCATAAAGTACAATATAAATACAACAGTTTTTCCATCGTATAAAACGAATAATTGCAACCAGTATGAAACTTAAGGACATTTCTACTTTCCGAGCAACCTAGGCTTCACCCTAGGGCGTTGCTCCAACAGATTGAATAGTTAGGACCTTAGTAGTCAGCGCCCGAACCATAAAATGCAAAAAAAATACAACAGTGTTTCCATCATATATCAGGAATAATTGCATCCAGTTTGAAAGTGATGGCCAATTCTACGTTCCAGGCAACCTAGGCTACGCTCTAGGGCCTTGCTTCACCAGATCGAATAGATAGTGCCTTAGAAGTCAACGCCAGAAGCATAAAATACAATATAAATATAACAGTTTTTCCATCTTATAAAACGAATAATAGCAACCAGTGTGAAAGTTATGGTCATTTCTACGTTCCGGGCAACCTAGGTTTCACTCTAGGGCGTTGCTCCCACCAGATCAAGCAATTAGGGCCTTAGAAGCCAACGCCCGAAGCATTAAATACAAAATAAATAGAAGAGTTTTTCCTTACTATAAAACGAATAATTGCTACCAGTGTAAAAGTTATGGTTATTTCTACGTTCCGGGCAACCTAGGCTTCACCCTAGGCCGTTGTTCCACCAAATCGAATAGTTAGGGCCTAAGAAGGGAACGCCAGAAGCATAAAATACAATATCAAAACAACAGATTTTCCATCATATAAACGAATAATTGCAACCAGTATGAAACTTATGCTCATTTCTACTTCCCCAGCAACCTAGGCTTCACCCTAGGTCGTTGCTCCAACAGATTGAATGGTTAGGGCCTTAGAAGTCAACGCCCGAACCATAAAATGCAAAAAAAATACAACAGCGTTTCCATCATATATCAGGAATAATTGCAACCAGTTTGAAAGTGATGGCCAATTCTACGTTCCAGGCAACCTAGGCTTCACTCTAGGGCGTTGTTCCACCAGATCGAATAGTTAGGGCCTACGAAGTCAACGCCAGAAGCATAAAATACAATATAAATACAACAGTTTTTCCATCGTATAAAACGAATAATTGCAACCAGTATGAAGGTTAACGTCATTTCTACTTTCCGGGCAACATAGGCTTCACCCTAGGGCGTTGCTCCAACAGATTGGATAGTTAGGGCCTTAGAAGTCAAGGCCCGAACCATAAAATGCAAAAAAAAATACAACAGTGTTTCCATCATATAGCAGGAATAATTGCGACCAGTTTGAAAGTGATGGCCAATTCAACGTTCCGGACAACCTAGGCTTCGCTCTATTGCGTTGCTCCACCAGATCGAATAGTTAGTGCCTTAGAAGTCAACGCCAGAAGCATAAAATACAATATAAATACAACAGTTTTTCCATCGTATAAAACGAATAATTGCAGCCAGTATGAAACTTATGGACATTTCTACTTTTCGAGCAACCTAGGCTTCACCCTAGGGCGTTGCTCCAACAGATTGAATGGTTAGGGCCTTAGAAGTCAACGCCCGAACCATAAAATGCAAAAAAAATACAACAGTGTTTCCATCATGTATCAGGAATAATTGCAACCAGTTTGAAAGTGATGGCCAATTCTACGTACCGGGCAACCTAGGCATCACTCTATTGCGTCGCTCCACCAGATCGAATAGTTAGTGCCTTAGAAGTCAACGCCTGAGGCATAAAGTACAATATAAATACAACAGTTTTTCCATCGTATAAAACGAATAATTGCAACCAGTATGAAACTTATGGACATTTCTACTTTCCGAGCAAGCTAGGCATCACCCTAGGGCGTTGCTCCAACAGACTGAATAGTTAGGGCCTTAGAAGCCAACGCCCGAAGCATAAAATGCAATAAAAATACAACAGTGTTTCCATCATATAACAGGAATAATTGCAACCAGTTTGAAAGTGATGGCCAATCCTACGTTCCGGGCAACCTAGGCTTCACTCTAGGGCGTCGCTCCACCAGATCGAATAGTTAGCGCCTTAGAAGTCAACGTCAGAAGCATAAAATACAATATAAATACAACAGTTTTTCCATCGCATAAAACGAATAATTGCAACCAGTTTGGAAGTGATGGCCAATTCTACCTTCCGGGCAACCTAGGCTTCACTCTAGGGCGTTGCTCCACCAGATCGAATAGTTAGTGCCTTAGAAGTCAACGCCAGAAGCATAAAATGCCATAAAGATACAACAGTTTTTCCATCGTATAAAACGAGTAACTGCATCCAGTTTGAAAGTGATGGCCAATTCTACGTTCCAGGCAACCTAGGCTTCACTCTAGGGCGTTGTTCCACCAGATCGAATAGGCAGGGCCTACGAAGTCAACGTCAGAAGCATAAAATACAATACAAATATAACAGTTTTTCCATCGAATAAAACGAATAATTGCAACCAGTTTGAAAGCGATGGCCAATTCTACGTTCCGGGCAACCTAGGCTTCACTCTATGGCGTTGCTCCACCAGATCGAATAGTTAGTGCCTTAGAAGTCAACGCCAGAAGCATAAAATACAATATAAATACAACAGTTTTTCCATCGTATAAAACGAATAATTGCAACCAGTATGAAACCTATGGTCATTTCTACTTTCCGAGCAACCTAGGCTTCACCCTAGGGCGTTGCTCCAACGGATTGAATAGTTAGGGCCTTAGAAGCCAGCGCACGAACCATAAAATGCAAAAAAAATACAGCAGTGTTTCCATCATATAACAGGTATAATTGCAACCAGTTTGAAATTGATGGCCAATTCTACGTTCCGGGCAACCTAGGCATCACTCTATTGCGTCGCTCCACCAGATCGAATAGTTAGTGCCTTAGAAGTCAACGCCAGAAGCATAAAGTACAATATAAATACAACAGTTTTTCCATCGTATAAAACGAATAATTGCAACCAGTATGAAACTTAAGGACATTTCTACTTTCCGAGCAACCTAGGCTTCACCCTAGGGCGTTGCTCCAACAGATTGAATAGTTAGGACCTTAGTAGTCAGCGCCCGAACCATAAAATGCAAAAAAAATTCAACAGTGTTTCCATCATATATCAGGAATAATTGCATCCAGTTTGAAAGTGATGGCCAATTCTACGTTCCAGGCAACCTAGGCTTCACTCTAGGGCGTTGTTCCACCAGATCGAATGGTTAGGGCCTACGAAGTCAACGCCAGAAGCATAAAATACAATACAAATATAACAGTTTTTCCATCGTATAAAACGAATAATTGCAACCAGTTTGAAAGCGATGGCCAATTCTACGTTCCGGGCAACCTAGGCTTCACTCTATGGCGTTGCTCCACCAGATCGAATAGTTAGTGCCTTAGAAGTCAACGCCAGAACCATAAAATACAATATAAATATAACAGTTTTTCCATCTTATAAAACGAATAATAGCAACCAGTGTGAAAGTTATGGTCATTTCTACTTTCCGAGCAACCTAGGCTTCACCCTAGGGCGTTGCTCCTACGGATTGAATAGTTAGGGCCTTAGAAGCCAGCGCACGAACCATAAAATGCAAAAAAAATACAGCAGTTTATCCATCATATAACAGGTATAATTGCAACCAGTTTGAAATTGATGGCCAATTCTACGTTCCGGGCAACCTAGGCATCACTCTATTGCGTCGCTCCACCAGATCGAATAGTTAGTGCCTTAGAAGTCAACGCCAGAAGCATAAAGTACAATATAAATACAACAGTTTTTCCATCGTATAAAACGAATAATTGCAACCAGTATGAAACTTAAGGACATTTCTACTTTCCGAGCAACCTAGGCTTCACCCTAGGGCGTTGCTCCAACAGATTGAATAGTTAGGACCTTAGTAGTCAGCGCCCGAACCATAAAATGCAAAAAAAATACAACAGTGTTTCCATCATATATCAGGAATAATTGCATCCAGTTTGAAAGTGATGGCCAATTCTACGTTCCAGGCAACCTAGGCTTCACTCTAGGGCGTTGTTCCACCAGATCGAATAGTTAGGGCCTACGAAGTCAACGCCAGAAGCATAAAATACAATATAAATACAACAGTTTTTCCATCGTATAAAACGAATAATTGCAACCAGTATGAAGGTTAACGTCATTTCTACTTTCCGGGCAACATAGGCTTCACCCTAGGGCGTTGCTCCAACAGATTGGATAGTTAGGGCCTTAGAAGTCAAGGCCCGAACCATAAAATGCAAAAAAAAATACAACAGTGTTTCCATCATATAGCAGGAATAATTGCGACCAGTTTGAAAGTGATGGCCAATTCAACGTTCCGGACAACCTAGGCTTCGCTCTATTGCGTTGCTCCACCAGATCGAATAGTTAGTGCCTTAGAAGTCAACGCCAGAAGCATAAAATACAATATAAATACAACAGTTTTTCCATCGTATAAAACGAATAATTGCAGCCAGTATGAAACTTATGGACATTTCTACTTTTCGAGCAACCTAGGCTTCACCCTAGGGCGTTGCTCCAACAGATTGAATGGTTAGGGCCTTAGAAGTCAACGCCCGAACCATAAAATGCAAAAAAAATACAACAGTGTTTCCATCATGTATCAGGAATAATTGCAACCAGTTTGAAAGTGATGGCCAATTCTACGTACCGGGCAACCTAGGCATCACTCTATTGCGTCGCTCCACCAGATCGAATAGTTAGTGCCTTAGAAGTCAACGCCTGAGGCATAAAGTACAATATAAATACAACAGTTTTTCCATCGTATAAAACGAATAATTGCAACCAGTATGAAACTTATGGACATTTCTACTTTCCGAGCAAGCTAGGCATCACCCTAGGGCGTTGCTCCAACAGACTGAATAGTTAGGGCCTTAGAAGCCAACGCCCGAAGCATAAAATGCAATAAAAATACAACAGTGTTTCCATCATATAACAGGAATAATTGCAACCAGTTTGAAAGTGATGGCCAATCCTACGTTCCGGGCAACCTAGGCTTCACTCTAGGGCGTCGCTCCACCAGATCGAATAGTTAGCGCCTTAGAAGTCAACGTCAGAAGCATAAAATACAATATAAATACAACAGTTTTTCCATCGCATAAAACGAATAATTGCAACCAGTTTGGAAGTGATGGCCAATTCTACCTTCCGGGCAACCTAGGCTTCACTCTAGGGCGTTGCTCCACCAGATCGAATAGTTAGTGCCTTAGAAGTCAACGCCAGAAGCATAAAATGCCATAAAGATACAACAGTTTTTCCATCGTATAAAACGAGTAACTGCAACCAGAATGAAACTTATGGTCATTTCTACTTTCCGTGCAAGGTAGGCTTCACCCTAGGGCGTTGCTCCAACGGATTGAATAGTTAGGGCCTCAGAAGTCAACGCCCGAAGCATAAAATGCAATAACAATACAACAGTGTATCCATCATATAACAGGAATAATTGCAACCAGTTTGAAAGTGATGGCCAATTCTACGTTCCGGGCAACCTAGCCTTCACTCTAGGGCTTTGCTCCACCAGATCGAATAGTTAGTGCCTTAGAAGTCAACGCCAGAAGCATAAAATACAATATAAATACAACAGTTTTTCCATCGTATAAAACGAATAATTACAACCAGTATGAAACTTATGGTCATTTCTACTTTCCGAGCAACCTAGGCTTCACCCTAGGGCGTTGGTCCAACAGATTGAATAGTTAGGGCCTTAGAAGTCAACGTCCGAACCATAAAATGCAAAAAAAATACAACAGTGTTTCCATCATATATCAGGAATAATTGCAACCAGTTTGAAAGTGATGGCCAATTCTACGTTCCGGGCAACCTAGGTTTCACTCGAGGGCGTTGCTCTACCAGACCGAATAGTTACGGCGTAAGAAGTCAACGCCAGAAGCATAAAATACAATATAAATACAACCGTTTTTCCATCGTATAAAACGAATAATTGCAACCAGTATGAAGCTTATGGACATTCTACTTTCCGAGCAACCTAGGCTTCACCCTAGGGCGTTGCTCCAACAGATTGAATAGTTAGGGCCTTAGAAGTCAGCGCCCGAACCATAAAATGCAAAAAAAAATACAATAGTGTTTCAATCATATAACAGGAATAATTGCAACCAGTATGAAAGTGATGGCCAATTCTACGTTCCGGGTAACCTAGCCTTCACTATAGGGCGTTGCTCCACCAGATCGAATAGTTAGTGCCTTAGAAGTCAACGCCAGAAGCATAAAATACAATATAAATACAACAGCTTTTCCATCGTATAAAACGAATAATTGCAACAAGTATGAAACTTATGGTCATTTCTACTTTCCGAGCAAGCTAGGCTTCACCCTTTGGCGTTGCTCCAACAGATTGAATAGTTAGGGCCTCAGAAGTCAACGCCCGAAGCATAAAATGCAATAAAAATACAACAGTGTTTCCATCATATAACAGGAATAATTGCAACCAGTTTGAAAGTGATGGCCAAATCTACGTTCCGGGCAACCTAGGCTTCACTCTAGGGCGTTGCTCCACCAGATCGAATCGTTAGTGCCTTAGAAGTCAACGCCAGAAGTATAAAATACAATATAAATACAACAGTTTTTCCATCGTATAAAACGAATAATTGCAACCAGTTTGAAAGTGATGGCCAATTCTACCTTCCGGGCAACCTAGGCTTCACTCTAGGGCGTTGCTCCACCAGATCGAATAGTTAGTGCCTTAGAAGTCAACGCCAGAAGCATAAAATACAATATAAATACATTAGTTTTTCCATCGTATAAAACGAATAATTGCAACCAGTATGAAACTTATGGTCATTTCTACTTTCCGAGCAACCTAGGCCTCACCCTAGGACGTTGCTCCAACAGATTGAATAGTTAGGGCCTTAGAAGTCAACGCCCGAACCATAAAATGCAAAAAAAATACAACTGTGTTTCCATCATATAACAGGAATAATTGCAACCAGTTTGAAAGTGATGGCCAATTCTACGTTCCGGGCAACCTAGGTTTCACTCCAGGGCGTTGCTCCACCAGACCGAATAGTTACGGCCTAAGAAGTCAACGCCAAAAGCATAAAATACGATATAAATACAACAGCTTTTCCATCGTATAAAACGAGTAATTGCAACCAGTTTGAAAGTGATGGCCAATTCTACCTTCCGGGCAACCTAGGCTTCACTCTACGGCGTTGCTCCACTAGATCGAACAGCTAGGACCTTAGAAGTCAACGCCAGAAGCATAAAATACAATATAAATACAACAGTTTTACCATCGTATAAAACGAATAATTGCAACCAGTATGAAACTTATGGTCATTTCTGCTTTCCGAGCAACCTAGGCTTCACCCTAGGGCGTTGCTCCAACAGATTGAGGTGTTAGGGCCTTAGATGTCAACGCCCGAAGCATAAAATGCAATAAAAATACAACTGTGTTTCCATCGTATAACAGGAATAATTGCAACCAGTTTGAAAGTGATGGCCAATTCTACGTCCCGGGCAACCTAGACTTCACTCTAGGGCGTTGCTCCACCAGATCGAATAGTTAGTGCCTTAGAAGTCAACGCCAGAAGCATAAAATACAATATAAATATAACAGTTTTTCCATCGTATAAAACGAATAATAGCAACCAGTGTGAAAGTTATGGTCATTTCTACGTTCCGGGCAACCTAGGTTTCACTCTAGGGCGTTGCTCCCACCAGATCAAGCAATTAGGGCCTTAGAAGCCAACGCCCGAAGCATTAAATACAAAATAAATAGAATAGTTTTTCCATAGTATAAAACGAATAATTGCTACCAGTGTAAAAGTTATGGTTATTTCTACGTTCCGGGCAACCTAGGCTTCACCCTAGGCCGTTGTTCCACCAAATCGAATAGTTAGGGCCTAAGAAGGGAACGCCAGAATCATAAAATACAGTATAAATACAACAGTTTTTCCATCCTATAAAACGAATAATTGCAACCTGTATGAAAGTTATGGTCATTTCTACTTTCCGGGCAACCTAGGCTTCACCCTAGGGCGTTGCTCGAACAGATTGAATAGTTAGGGCATTAGAAGTCAACGCCCGAACCATAAAATGCAAAAAAAATACAACAGTGTTTCCATCATGTATCAGGAATAATTGCAACCAGTTTGAAAGTGATGGCCAATTCTACGTTCCGGGCAACCTAGGCTTCACTCTAGGGCGTTGCTCCACCATATCGAATAGTTAGTGCCTTAGAAGTCAACGCCAGAAGCATAAAATACAATATAAATACAACAGTTTTTCCATCGTATAAAACGAATAATTGCAACCAGTATGAAACCTATGGTCATTTCTACTTTCCGAACAACCTAGGCTACACCCTAGGGCGTTGCTCCAACAGATTGAATAGTTAGGGCCTTAGAAGCCAGCGCACGAACCATAAAATGCAAAAAAAATACAGCAGTGTTTCCAACATATAACAGGTATAATTGCAACCAGTTTGAAATTGATGGTCAATTCTACGTTCCGGGCAACCTAGGCATCACTCTATTGCGTCGCTCCACCAGATCGAATAGTTAGTGCCTTAGAAGTCAACGCCAGAAGCATAAAGTACAATATAAATACAACAGTTTTTCCATCGTATAAAACGAATAATTGCAACCAGTATGAAACTTAAGGACATTTCTACTTTCCGAGCAACCTAGGCTTCACCCTAGGGCGTTGCTCCAACAGATTGAATAGTTAGGACCTTAGTAGTCAGCGCCCGAACCATAAAATGCAAAAAAAATACAACAGTGTTTCCATCATATATCAGGAATAATTGCATCCAGTTTGAAAGTGATGGCCAATTCTACGTTCCAGGCAACCTAGGCTTCACTCTAGGGCGTTGTTCCACCAGATCGAATAGGCAGGGCCTACGAAGTCAACGCCAGAAGCATAAAATACAATACAAATATAACAGTTTTTCCATCGAATAAAACGAATAATTGCAACCAGTTTGAAAGGGATGGCCAATTCTACGTTCCGGGCAACCTAGGCTTCACTCTATGGCGTTGCTCCACCAGATCGAATAGTTAGTGCCTTAGAAGTCAACGCCAGAAGCATAAAATACAATATAAATACAACAGTTTTTCCATCGTATAAAACGAATAATTGCAACCAGTATGAAACCTATGGTCATTTCTACTTTCCGAGCAACCTAGGCTTCACCCTAGGGCGTTGCTCCAACGGATTGAATAGTTAGGGCCTTAGAAGCCAGCGCACGAACCATAAAATGCAAAAAAAATACAGCAGTGTTTCCATCATATAACAGGTATAATTGCAACCAGTTTGAAATTGATGGCCAATTCTACGTTCCGGGCAACCTAGGCATCACTCTATTGCGTCGCTCCACCAGATCGAATAGTTAGTGCCTTAGAAGTCAACGCCAGAAGCATAAAGTACAATATAAATACAACAGTTTTTCCATCGTATAAAACGAATAATTGCAACCAGTATGAAACTTAAGGACATTTCTACTTTCCGAGCAACCTAGGCTTCACCCTAGGGCGTTGCTCCAACAGATTGAATAGTTAGGACCTTAGTAGTCAGCGCCCGAACCATAAAATGCAAAAAAAATACAACAGTGTTTCCATCATATATCAGGAATAATTGCATCCAGTTTGAAAGTGATGGCCAATTCTACGTTCCAGGCAACCTAGGCTTCACTCTAGGGCGTTGTTCCACCAGATCGAATGGTTAGGGCCTACGAAGTCAACGCCAGAAGCATAAAATACAATACAAATATAACAGTTTTTCCATCGTATAAAACGAATAATTGCAACCAGTTTGAAAGCGATGGCCAATTCTACGTTCCGGGCAACCTAGGCTTCACTCTATGGCGTTGCTCCACCAGATCGAATAGTTAGTGCCTTAGAAGTCAACGCCAGAACCATAAAATACAATATAAATATAACAGTTTTTCCATCTTATAAAACGAATAATAGCAACCAGTGTGAAAGTTATGGTCATTTCTACGTTCCGGGCAACCTAGGTTTAACTCTAGGGCGTTGCTCCCACCAGATCAAGCAATTAGGGCCTTAGAAGCCAACGCCCGAAGCATTAAATACAAAATAAATAGAAGAGTTTTTCCTTACTATAAAACGAATAATTGCTACCAGTGTAAAAGTTATGGTTATTTCTACGTTCCGGGCAACCTAGGCTTCACCCTAGGCCGTTGTTCCACCAAATCGAATAGTTAGGGCCTAAGAAGGGAACGCCAGAAGCATAAAATACAATATAAAAACAACAGATTTTCCATCATATAAACGAATAATTGCAACCAGTATGAAACTTATGCTCATTTCTACTTCCCCAGCAACCTAGGCTTCACCCTAGGTCGTTGCTCCAACAGATTGAATGGTTAGGGCCTTAGAAGTCAACGCCCGAACCATAAAATGCAAAAAAAATACAACAGCGTTTCCATCATATATCAGGAATAATTGCAACCAGTTTGAAAGTGATGGCCAATTCTACGTTCCAGGCAACCTAGGCTTCACTCTAGGGCGTTGTTCCACCAGATCGAATAGTTAGGGCCTACGAAGTCAACGCCAGAACCATAAAATGCAATATAAATACAACAGTTTTTCCATCGTATAAAACGAATAATTGCAACCAGTATGAAGGTTAACGTCATTTCTACTTTCCGGGCAACATAGGCTTCACCCTAGGGCGTTGCTCCAACAGATTGGATAGTTAGGGCCTTAGAAGTCAAGGCCCGAACCATAAAATGCAAAAAAAAATACAACAGTGTTTCCATCATATAACAGGAATAATTGCGACCAGTTTGAAAGTGATGGCCAATTCAACGTTCCGGACAACCTAGGCTTCGCTCTATTGCGTTGCTCCACCAGATCGAATAGTTAGTGCCTTAGAAGTCAACGCCAGAAGCATAAAATACAATACAAATACAACAGTTTTTCCATCGTATAAAACGAATAATTGCAACCAGTATGAAACTTATGGACATTTCTACTTTTCGAGCAACCTAGGCTTCACCCTAGGGCGTTGCTCCAACAGATTGAATGGTTAGGGCCTTAGAAGTCAACGCCCGAACCATAAAATGCAAAAAAAATACAACAGTGTTTCTATCCTGTATCAGGAATAATTGCAACCAGTTTGAAAGTGATGGCCAATTCTACGTTCCGGGCAACCTAGGCATCACTCTATTGCGTCGCTCCACCAGATCGAATAGTTAGTGCCTTAGAAGTCAACGCCTGAGGCATAAAGTACAATATAAATACAACAGTTTTTCCATCGTATAAAACGAATAATTGCAACCAGTATGAAACTTATGGACATTTCTACTTTCCGAGCAAGCTAGGCATCACCCTAGGGCGTTGCTCCAACAGACTGAATAGTTAGGGCCTTAGAAGCCAACGCCCGAAGCATAAAATGCAATAAAAATACAACAGTTCTTCCATCGTATAAAACGAATAATTGCAACCAGTATGAAACTTATGGTCATTTCTACTTTCCGAGCAACCTGGGCTTCACCATAGGGCGTTGCTCCAACAGATTGAATAGTTAGGGCCTTAGAAGTCAACGCCCGAACAATAAAATGCAAAAAAAATACAATATTGTTTCCATCATATAACAGGAATAATTGCAACCAGTTTGAAAGTGATGGCCAATTCTACGTTCCGGGCAACCTAGGCTTCACTCTATTGCGTTGCTCCACCAGATCGAATAGTTAGTGCCTTAGAAGTCAACGCCAGAAGTATAAAATACAATATAAATACAACAGTTTTTCCATCGTATAAAACGAATAATTGCAACCAGTTTGAAAGTGATGGCCAATTCTACCTTCCGGGCAACCTAGGCTTCACTCTAGGGCGTTGCTCCACCAGATCGAATAGTTAGTGCCTAAGAAGTCAACGCCAGAAGCATAAAATACAATATAAATACAACAGTTTTTCCATCGTATAAAACGAATAATTGCAACCAGTATGAAACTTATGGACATTTCTACTTTCCGAGCAACCTAGGCTTCACCCTAGGGCGTTGCTCCAACAGATTGGATAGTTAGGGCCTTAGAAGTCAACGTCCAAACCATAAAATGCAAGAAAAATACAACAGTGTTTCCATCATATATCAGGAATAATTGCAACCAGTTTGAAAGTGATGGCCAATTCTACGTTCCGGGCAACATAGGCTTCACGCTAGGGCGTTGCTCCACTAGATCGAATAGCTAGAGCCTTAGAAGTCAACGCCAGAAGCATAAAATACAATATAAATACAACAGTTTTTCCATCGTATAAAACGAATAATTGCAACCAGTATGAAACTTATGGCCATTTCTACTTTCCGAGCAAGCTAGGCATCACCCTAGGGCGTTGCTCCAACAGACTGAATAGTTAGGGCCTTAGAAGCCAACGCCCGAAGCATAAAATGCAATAAAAATACAACAGTGTTTCCATCATATAACAGGAATAATTGCAACCAGTTTGAAAGTGATGGCCAATCCTACGTTCCGGGCAACCTAGGCTTCACTCTAGGGCGTCGCTCCACCAGATCGAATAGTTAGTGCCTTAGAAGTCAACGTCAGAAGCATAAAATACAATATAAATACAACAGTTTTTCCATCGTATAAAACGAATAATTGCTACCAGTGTAAAAGTTATGGTTATTTCTAAGTTCCGGGCAACCTAGGCTTCACCCTAGGCCGTTGTTCCACCAAATCGAATAGTTAGGGCCTAAGAAGGGAACGCCAGAAGCATAAAATACAATATAATTACAACAGATTTTCCATCATATAAAACGAATAATTGCAACCAGTATGAAACTTATGCTCATTTCTACTTCCCCAGCAACCTAGGCTTCACCCTAGGTCGTTGCTCCAACAGATTGAATGGTTAGCGCCTTAGAAGTCAACGCCCGAACCATAAAATGCAAAAAAAATACAACATCGTTTCCATCATATATCAGGAATAATTGCAACCAGTTTGAAAGTGATGGCCAATTCTACGTTCCAGGCAACCTAGGCTTCACTCTAGGGCGTTGTTCCACCAGATCGAATAGTTAGGGCCTACGAAGTCAACGCCAGAAGCATAAAATACAATACAAATATTACAGTTTTTCCATCGTATAAAACGAATAATAGCAACCAGTGTGAAAGTTATGGTCATTTCTACGTTTCGGGCAACCTAGGTTTCACTCTAGGGCGTTGCTCCACCAGACCAGACAGTTAGGGCCTTAGAAGCCAACGCCCGAAGCATTAAATACAAAATAAATAGAGCAGCTTTTCCATAATATAAAACGAATAATTGCTACCAGTGTAAAAGTTATGGTTATTTCTACGTTCCGGGCAACCTAGGCTTCACCCTAGGCCGTTGTTCCACCAGATCGAATAGTTAGTGCCTTAGAAGTCAAAGCCAGAAACATAAAATACAATATAAATACAACAGTTTTTCCATCGTATAAAACGAATAATTGCAACCAGTATGAAACTTATGGTCACTTCTACTTTCCGAAAAACCTGGGCTTCACCCTAGGGCGTTGCTCCAACAGATTGAATAGTTAGGGCCTTAGAAGTCAACGCCCGAACCATCAAATGCAAAAAAAATACAACAGTGTTTCCATCATATAACAGGGATAATTGCAACCAGTTTGAAAGTGATGGCCAATTCTACGTTCCGGGCAACCTAGGTTTCACTCCAGGGCGTTGCTCCACCAGACCGAATAGTTACGGCCTAAGAAGTCAACGCCAAAAGCATAAAATACGATATAAATACAACAGCTTTTCCATCGTATAAAACGAGTAATTGCAACCAGTTTGAAAGTGATGGCCAATTCTACCTTCCGGGCAACCTAGGCTTCACTCTACGGCGTTGCTCCACTAGATCGAACAGCCAGGGCCTTAGAAGTCAACGCCAGAAGCATAAAATACAATATAAATACAACAGTTTTTCCATCGTATAAAACGAATAATTGCAACCAGTATGAAACTTATGGTCATTTCTACTTTCCGAGCAACCTAGGCTTCACCCTAGGGCGTTGCTCCAACAGATTGAGGTGTTAGGGCCTTAGATGTCAACGCCCGAAGCATAAAATGCAATAAAAATACAACTGTGTTTCCATCATATAACAGGAATAATTGCAACCAGTTTGAAAGTGATGGCCAATTCTACGTTCCGGGCAACCTAGGCTTCACTCTTGGGCGTTGCTCCACCAGATCGAATAGTTAGTGCCTTAGAAGTCAATGCCAGAAGCATAAAATACAATATAAATACAACAGCTTTTCCATCGTATAAAACGAATAATTGCAACCAGTATGAAACTTATGGTCATTTCTACTTTCCGAGCAACCTGGGCTTCACCCTAGGGCGTTGCTCCAACAGATTGAATGGTTAGGGCCTTAGAAGTCAACGCCCGAACCATCAAATGCAAAAAAAATACAACAGTGTTTCCATCATATAACAGGAATGATTGCAACCAGTTTGAAAGTGATGGCCAATTCTACGTTCCGGGCAACCTAGGCTTCACTCTAGGGCGTTGCTCCACCAGATCGAATAGTTAGTGCCTTAGAAGTCAACGCCAAAAGCATAAAATACGATATAAATACAACAGCTTTTCCATCGTATAAAACGAGTAATTGCAACCAGTTTGAAAGTGATGGCCAATTCTACCTTCCGGGCAACCTAGGCTTCACTCAACGGCGTTGCTCCACTAGATCGAACAGCTAGGGCCTTAGAAGTCAACGCCAGAAGCATAAAATACAATATAAATACAACAGTTTTTCCATCGTATAAAACGAATAATTGCAACCAGTATGAAACTTATGGTCATTTCTACTTTCCGAGCAACCTAGGCTTCACCCTAGGGCGTTGTTCCAACAGATTGAGGTGTTAGGGCCTTAGATGTCATCGCCCGAAGCATAAAATGCAATAAAAATACAACTGTGTTTCCATCGTATAACAGGAATAATTGCAACCAGTTTGAAAGTGATGGCCAATTCTACGTTCCGGGCAACCTAGGCTTCACTCTAGGGCGTTGCTCCACCAGATCGAATAGTTAGTGCCTTAGAAGTCAACGCCAGAAGCATAAAATACAATATAAATACAACAGCTTTTCCATCGTATAAAACGGATAATTGCAACCAGTATGAAACTTATGGTCATTTATACTTTCCGAGCAACCTGGGCTTCACCCTAGGGCGTTGCTCCAACAGATTGAATAGTTAGGGCCATAGAAGTCAACGCCCGAACCATCAAATGCAAAAAAAATACAACAGTGTTTCCATCATATAACAGGAATAATTGCAACCAGTTTGAAAGTGATGGCCAATTCTACGTTCCGGGCAACCTAGGCTTCACTCTAGGGCGTTGCTCCACCAGATCGAATAGTTAGTGCCTTAGAAGTCAACGCCAGAAGTATAAAATACAATATAAATACAACAGTTTTTCCATCGTATAAAACGAATAATTGCAACCAGTTTGAAAGTGATGGACAATTCTACCTTCCGGGCAACCTAGGCTTCACTCTAGGGCGTTGCTCCACCAGATCGAATAGTTAGTGCCTTAGAAGTCAACGCCAGAAGCATAAAATACAATATAAATACAACAGTTTTTCCATCGTATAAAACGAATAATTGCAACCAGTATGAAACTTATGGTCATTTCTACTTTCCGAGCCACCTAGGCCTCACCCTAGGACGTTGCTCCAACAGATTGAATAGTTAGGGCCTTAGAAGTCAACGCCCGAACCATAAAATGCAAAAAAAATACAACTGTGTTTCCATCATATAACAGGAATAATTGCAACCAGTTTGAAAGTGATGGCCAATTCTACGTTCCGGGCAACCTAGGTTTCACTCCAGGGCGTTGCTCCACCAGACCGAATAGTTACGGCCTAAGAAGTCAACGCCAAAAGCATAAAATACGATATAAGTACAACAGCTTTTCCATCGTATAAAACGAATAATTGCAACCAGTATGAAACTTATGGTCATTTCTACTTTCCGAGCAACCTGGGCTTCACCCTAGGGCGTTGCTCCAACAGATTGAATGGTTAGGGCCTTAGAAGTCAACGCCCGAACCATCAAATGCAAAAAAAATACAACAGTGTTTCCATCATATAACAGGAATAATTGCAACCAGTTTGAAAGTGATGGCCAATTCTACGTTCCGGGCAACCTAGGCTTCACTCTAGGGCGTTGCTCCACCAGATCGAATAGTTAGTGCCTTAGAAGTCAACGCCAAAAGCATAAAATACGATATAAATACAACAGCTTTTCCATCGTATAAAACGAGTAATTGCAACCAGTTTGAAAGTGATGGCCAATTCTACCTTCCGGGCAACCTAGGCTTCACTCAACGGCGTTGCTCCACTAGATCGAACAGCTAGGGCCTTAGAAGTCAACGCCAGAAGCATAAAATACAATATAAATACAACAGTTTTTCCATCGTATAAAACGAATAATTGCAACCAGTATGAAACTTATGGTCATTTCTACTTTCCGAGCAACCTAGGCTTCACCCTAGGGCGTTGTTCCAACAGATTGAGGTGCTAGGGCCTTAGATGTCATCGCCCGAAGCATAAAATGCAATAAAAATACAACTGTGTTTCCATCGTATAACAGGAATAATTGCAACCAGTTTGAAAGTGATGGCCAATTCTACGTTCCGGGCAACCTAGGTTTCACTCCAGGGCGTTGCTCCACCAGACCGAATAGTTACGGCCTAAGACGTCAACGCCAAAAGCATAAAATACGATATAAATACAACAGCTTTTCCATCGTATAAAACGAGTAATTGCAACCAGTTTGAAAGTGATGGCCAATTCTACCTTCCGGGCACCCTAGGCTTCACTCTACGGCGTTGCTCCACTAGATCGAACAGCTAGGGCCTTAGAAGTCAACGCGAGAAGCATAAAATACAATATAAATACAACAGTTTTTCCATCGTATAAAACGAATAATTGCAACCAGTTTGAAAGTGATGGCCAATTCTACCTTCCGGGCAACCTAGGCTTCACTCTTGGGACTTGCTCCACCAGATCGAATAGTTAGTGCCTTAGAAGTCAACGCCAGAAGCATAAAATACAATATAAATACAACAGCTTTTCCATCGTATAAAACGAATAATTGCAACCAGTATGAAACTTATGGTCATTTATACTTTCCGAGCAACCTGGGCTTCACCCTAGGGCGTTGCTCCAACAGATTGAATAGTTAGGGCCATAGAAGTCAACGCCCGAACCATCAAATGCAAAAAAAATACAACAGTGTTTCCATCATATAACAGGAATAATTGCAACCAGTTTGAAAGTGATGGCCAATTCTACGTTCCGGGCAACCTAGGCTTCACTCTAGGGCGTTGCTCCACCAGATCGAATAGTTAGTGCCTTAGAAGTCAACGCCAGAAGTATAAAATACAATATAAATACAACAGTTTTTCCATCGTATAAAACGAATAATTGCAACCAGTTTGAAAGTGATGGCCAATTCTACGTTCCGGGCATCCTAGGTTTCACTCCAGGGCGTTGCTCCACCAGACCGAATAGTTACGGCCTAAGAAGTCAAGGCCAGAAGCATAAAATACGATATAAATACAACAGTTTTTCCATCGTATAAAACGATTAATTGCAACCAGTATGAAACTGATGGTCATTTCTACTTTCCGAGCAACCTAGGCTTCTCCCTAGGGCGTTGCTCCAACAGATTGAATAGTTAGGGCCTTAGAAGTCAACGCCAGTGGCTTAAAGTACAATATAAATAAAATAGCGTTTCGATCGTATAAAACGAATAATTGCAACCAGTATGAAACTTATTGTCATTTCTACTTTCCGAGAAAGCTAGGCTTCACTCTAGGGCGTTGCTCCACCAGATCGAATAGTTAGTGCCTTAGAAGTCAACGCCAGAAGCATAAAATACAATATAAGTACATCAGCCTTTCCATCGTATAAACCGAATAATTGCAACCAGTATGAAACATATGGTCATTTCTACTTTCCGAGTAACCTAGGCTTCACCATAGGGCGTTGCTCCAACAGATTGAATGGTTAGGGCCTTAGAAGTCTACGCCCGAACCATAAAATGCAAAACAAATACAACAGTGTTTCAATCATATAACAGGAATAATTGCGACCAGTTTGAAAGTGATGGCCAATTCTACGTTCCGGGCAACCTGGGCTTCACTCTAGGGCGTTGCTCCAACAGATCGAATAGTTAGTGCCTTAGAAGTCAACGCCAGAAGCATAAAATACAATCTAAATACAACAGTTTTTCCATCGTATGAAACAAATAATTGCAGCCAGTATGAAACTTATTGTCATTTCTACTTTCCGAGCAACCTAGGCTTCACCCTAGGGCGTTGGTCCAACAGATTGAATAGTTAGGCCCTTAGAAGTCAACGCCCGAAGCATAAAATGCAATAAAAATACAACAGTGTTTCCATCATATAACAGGAATAATTGCAACCAGTTTGAAAGTGATGGCCAATTCTACGTTCCGGGCATCCTAGGTTTCACTCCAGGGCGTTGCTCCACCAGACCGAATAGTTACGGCCTAAGAAGTCAAGGCCAGAAGCATAAAATACGATACAAATACAACAGTTTTTCCATCGTATAAAACGAATAATTGCAACCAGTATGAAACTGATGGTCATTTCTACTTTCCGAGCAACCTAGGCTTCTCCCTAGGGCGTTTCTCCAACAGATTGAATAGTTAGGGCCTTAGAAGTCAACGCCAGTGGCTTAAAGTACAATATAAATAAAATAGCGTTTCCATCGTATAAAACGAATAATTGCAACCAGTATGAAACTTATTGTCATTTCTACTTTCCGAGAAAGCTAGGCTTCACCCTAGGGCGTTGCTCCAAGAGATTGAATAGTTAGGCCCTTAGAAGTCAACGCCCGAAGCATAAAATGCAATAAAAATACAACAGTGTTTCCATCATATAACAGGAATAATTGCAACCGGTTTGAAAGTGATGGCCAATTCTACGTTCCGGGCAACCTAGGCTTCACTCTAGGGCGTTGCTCCACCAGATCGAATAGTTAGTGCCTTAGAAGTCAACGCCAGAAGCATAAAATACAATATAAATACAACAGCTTTTCCATCGTATAAAACGAATAATTGCAACCAGTATGAAACTTATGGTCATTTATACTTTCCGAGCAACCTGGGCTTCACCCTAGGGCGTTGCTCCAACAGATTGAATAGTTAGGGCCTTAGAAGTCAACGCCCGAACCATCAAATGCAAAAAAAATACAACAGTGTTTCCATCATATAACAGGAATAATTGCAACCAGTTTGAAAGTGATGGCCAATTCTACGTTCCGGGCAACCTAGGCTTCGCTCTAGGGCGTTGCTCCACCAGATCGAATAGTTAGTGCCTTAGAAGTCAACGCCAGAAGCATAAAATACAATATAAATACAACAGCTTTTCCATCGTATAAAACGAATAATTGCAACCAGTATGAAACTTATGGTCATTTATACTTTCCGAGCAACCTGGGCTTCACCCAAGGGCGTTGCTCCAACAGATTGAATAGTTAGGGCCATAGAAGTCAACGCCCGAACCATCAAATGCAAAAAAAATACAACAGTGTTTCCATCATATAACAGGAATAATTGCAACCAGTTTGAAAGTGATGGCCAATTCTACGTTCCGGGCAACCTAGGTTTCACTCCAGGGCGTTGCTCCACCAGACCGAATAGTTACGGCCTAAGAAGTCAACGCCAAAAGCATAAAATACGATATAAATACAACAGCTTTTCCATCGTATAAAACGAGTAATTGCAACCAGTTTGAAAGTGATGGCCAATTCTACCTTCCGGGCAACCTAGGCTTCACTCTTGGGCGTTGCTCCACCAGATCGAATAGTTAGTGCCTTAGAAGTCAACGCCAGAAACATAAAATACAATATAAATACAACAGCTTTTCCATCGTATAAAACGAATAATTGCAACCAGTATGAAACTTATGGTCATTTATACTTTCCGAGCAACCTGGGCTTCACTCTAGGGCGTTGCTCCACCAGATCGAATAGTTAGTGCCTTAGAAGTCAACGCCAGAAGTATAAAATACAATATAAATACAACAGTTTTTCCATCGTATAAAACGAATAATTGCAACCAGTTTGAAAGTGATGGACAATTCTACCTTCCGGGCAACCTAGGCTTCACTCTAGGGCGTTGCTCCACCAGATCGAATAGTTAGTGCCTTAGAAGTCAACGCCAGAAGCATAAAATACAATATAAATACAACAGTTTTTCCATCGTATAAAACGAATAATTGCAACCAGTATGAAACTTATGGTCATTTCTACTTTCCGAGCCACCTAGGCCTCACCCTAGGACGTTGCTCCAACAGATTGAATAGTTAGGGCCTTAGAAGTCAACGCCCGAACCATAAAATGCAAAAAAAATACAACTGTGTTTCCATCATATAACAGGAATAATTGCAACCAGTTTGAAAGTGATGGCCAATTCTACGTTCCGGGCATCCTAGGTTTCACTCCAGGGCGTTGCTCCACCAGACCGAATAGTTACGGCCTAAGAAGTCAAGGCCAGAAGCATAAAATACGATACAAATACAACAGTTTTTCCATCGTATAAAACGAATAATTGCAACCAGTATGAAACTGATGGTCATTTCTACTTTCCGAGCAACCTAGGCTTCTCCCTAGGGCGTTTCTCCAACAGATTGAATAGTTAGGGCCTTAGAAGTCAACGCCAGTGGCTTAAAGTACAATATAAATAAAATAGCGTTTCCATCGTATAAAACGAATAATTGCAACCAGTATGAAACTTATTGTCATTTCTACTTTCCGAGAAAGCTAGGCTTCACCCTAGGGCGTTGCTCCAAGAGATTGAATAGTTAGGCCCTTAGAAGTCAACGCCCGAAGCATAAAATGCAATAAAAATACAACAGTGTTTCCATCATATAACAGGAATAATTGCAACCGGTTTGAAAGTGATGGCCAATTCTACGTTCCGGGCAACCTAGGCTTCACTCTAGGGCGTTGCTCCACCAGATCGAATAGTTAGTGCCTTAGAAGTCAACGCCAGAAGCATAAAATACAATATAAATACAACAGCTTTTCCATCGTATAAAACGAATAATTGCAACCAGTATGAAACTTATGGTCATTTATACTTTCCGAGCAACCTGGGCTTCACCCTAGGGCGTTGCTCCAACAGATTGAATAGTTAGGGCCTTAGAAGTCAACGCCCGAACCATCAAATGCAAAAAAAATACAACAGTGTTTCCATCATATAACAGGAATAATTGCAACCAGTTTGAAAGTGATGGCCAATTCTACGTTCCGGGCAACCTAGGCTTCGCTCTAGGGCGTTGCTCCACCAGATCGAATAGTTAGTGCCTTAGAAGTCAACGCCAGAAGCATAAAATACAATATAAATACAACAGCTTTTCCATCGTATAAAACGAATAATTGCAACCAGTATGAAACTTATGGTCATTTATACTTTCCGAGCAACCTGGGCTTCACCCTAGGGCGTTGCTCCAACAGATTGAATAGTTAGGGCCATAGAAGTCAACGCCCGAACCATCAAATGCAAAAAAAATACAACAGTGTTTCCATCATATAACAGGAATAATTGCAACCAGTTTGAAAGTGATGGCCAATTCTACGTTCCGGGCAACCTAGGTTTCACTCCAGGGCGTTGCTCCACCAGACCGAATAGTTACGGCCTAAGAAGTCAACGCCAAAAGCATAAAATACGATATAAATACAACAGCTTTTCCATCGTATAAAACGAGTAATTGCAACCAGTTTGAAAGTGATGGCCAATTCTACCTTCCGGGCAACCTAGGCTTCACTCTAGGGCGTTGCTCCACTAGATCGAACAGCTAGGGCCTTAGAAGTCAACGCCAGAAGCATAAAATACAATATAAATACAACAGTTTTTCCATCGTATAAAACGAATAATTGCAACCAGTATGAAACTTATGGTCATTTCTACTTTCCGAGCAACCTAGGCTTCACCCTAGGGCGTTGCTCCAACAGATTGAGGTGTTAGGGCCTTAGATGTCAACGCCCGAAGCATAAAATGCAATAAAAATACAACTGTGTTTCCATCATATAACAGGAATAATTGCAACCAGTTTGAAAGTGATGGCCAATTCTACGTTCCGGGCAACCTAGGCTTCACTCTTGGGCGTTGCTCCACCAGATCGAATAGTTAGTGCCTTAGAAGTCAACGCCAGAAGCATAAAATACAATATAAATACAACAGCTTTTCCATCGTATAAAACGAATAATTGCAACCAGTATGAAACTTATGGTCATTTATACTTTCCGAGCAACCTGGGCTTCACCCTAGGGCGTTGCTCCAACAGATTGAATAGTTAGGGCCATAGAAGTCAACGCCCGAACCATCAAATGCAAAAAAAATACAACAGTGTTTCCATCATATAACAGGAATAATTGCAACCAGTTTGAAAGTGATGGCCAATTCTACGTTCCGGGCAACCTAGGCTTCACTCTAGGGCGTTGCTCCACCAGATCGAATAGTTAGTGCCTTAGAAGTCAACGCCAGAAGTATAAAATACAATATAAATACAACAGTTTTTCCATCGTATAAAACGAATAATTGCAACCAGTTTGAAAGTGATGGACAATTCTACCTTCCGGGCAACCTAGGCTTCACTCTAGGGCGTTGCTCCACCAGATCGAATAGTTAGTGCCTTAGAAGTCAACGCCAGAAGCATAAAATACAATATAAATACAACAGTTTTTCCATCGTATAAAACGAATAATTGCAACCAGTATGAAACTTATGGTCATTTCTACTTTCCGAGCCACCTAGGCCTCACCCTAGGACGTTGCTCCAACAGATTGAATAGTTAGGGCCTTAGAAGTCAACGCCCGAACCATAAAATGCAAAAAAAATACAACTGTGTTTCCATCATATAACAGGAATAATTGCAACCAGTTTGAAAGTGATGGCCAATTCTACGTTCCGGGCATCCTAGGTTTCACTCCAGGGCGTTGCTCCACCAGACCGAATAGTTACGGCCTAAGAAGTCAAGGCCAGAAGCATAAAATACGATACAAATACAACAGTTTTTCCATCGTATAAAACGAATAATTGCAACCAGTATGAAACTGATGGTCATTTCTACTTTCCGAGCAACCTAGGCTTCTCCCTAGGGCGTTTCTCCAACAGATTGAATAGTTAGGGCCTTAGAAGTCAACGCCAGTGGCTTAAAGTACAATATAAATAAAATAGCGTTTCCATCGTATAAAACGAATAATTGCAACCAGTATGAAACTTATTGTCATTTCTACTTTCCGAGAAAGCTAGGCTTCACCCTAGGGCGTTGCTCCAAGAGATTGAATAGTTAGGCCCTTAGAAGTCAACGCCCGAAGCATAAAATGCAATAAAAATACAACAGTGTTTCCATCATATAACAGGAATAATTGCAACCGGTTTGAAAGTGATGGCCAATTCTACGTTCCGGGCAACCTAGGCTTCACTCTAGGGCGTTGCTCCATCAGATCGAATAGTTAGTGCCTTAGAAGTCAACGCCAGAAGCATAAAATACAATATAAATACAACAGCTTTTCCATCGTATAAAACGAATAATTGCAACCAGTATGAAACTTATGGTCATTTATACTTTCCGAGCAACCTGGGCTTCACCCTAGGGCGTTGCTCCAACAGATTGAATAGTTAGGGCCTTAGAAGTCAACGCCCGAACCATCAAATGCAAAAAAAATACAACAGTGTTTCCATCATATAACAGGAATAATTGCAACCAGTTTGAAAGTGATGGCCAATTCTACGTTCCGGGCAACCTAGGCTTCGCTCTAGAACGTTGCTCCACCAGATCGAATAGTTAGTGCCTTAGAAGTCAACGCCAGAAGCATAAAATACAATATAAATACAACAGCTTTTCCATCGTATAAAACGAATAATTGCAACCAGTATGAAACTTATGGTCATTTATACTTTCCGAGCAACCTGGGCTTCACCCTAGGGCGTTGCTCCAACAGATTGAATAGTTAGGGCCATAGAAGTCAACGCCCGTACCATCAAATGCAAAAAAAATACAACAGTGTTTCCATCATATAACAGGAATAATTGCAACCAGTTTGAAAGTGATGGCCAATTCTACGTTCCGGGCAACCTAGGTTTCACTCCAGGGCGTTGCTCCACCAGACCGAATAGTTACGGCCTAAGAAGTCAACGCCAAAAGCATAAAATACGATATAAATACAACAGCTTTTCCATCGTATAAAACGAGTAATTGCAACCAGTTTGAAAGTGATGGCCAATTCTACCTTCCGGGCAACCTAGGCTTCACTCTACGGCGTTGCTCCACTAGATCGAACAGCTAGGGCCTTAGAAGTCAACGCCAGAAGCATAAAATACAATATAAATACAACAGTTTTTCCATCGTATAAAACGAATAATTGCAACCAGTATGAAACTTATGGTCATTTCTACTTTCCGAGCAACCTAGGCTTCACCCTAGGGCGTTGCTCCAACAGATTGAGGTGTTAGGGCCTTAGATGTCAACGCCCGAAGCATAAAATGCAATAAAAATACAACTGTGTTTCCATCATATAACAGGAATAATTGCAACCAGTTTGAAAGTGATGGCCAATTCTACGTTCCGGGCAACCTAGGCTTCACTCTTGGGCGTTGCTCCACCAGATCGAATAGTTAGTGCCTTAGAAGTCAACGCCAGAAGCATAAAATACAATATAAATACAACAGCTTTTCCATCGTATAAAACGAATAATTGCAACCAGTATGAAACTTATGGTCATTTATACTTTCCGAGCAACCTGGGCTTCACCCTAGGGCGTTGCTCCAACAGATTGAATAGTTAGGGCCATAGAAGTCAACGCCCGAACCATCAAATGCAAAAAAAATACAACAGTGTTTCCATCATATAACAGGAATAATTGCAACCAGTTTGAAAGTGATGGCCAATTCTACGTTCCGGGCAACCTAGGCTTCACTCTAGGGCGTTGCTCCACCAGATCGAATAGTTAGTGCCTTAGAAGTCAACGCCAGAAGTATAAAATACAATATAAATACAACAGTTTTTCCATCGTATAAAACGAATAATTGCAACCAGTTTGAAAGTGATGGACAATTCTACCTTCCGGGCAACCTAGGCTTCACTCTAGGGCGTTGCTCCACCAGATCGAATAGTTAGTGCCTTAGAAGTCAACGCCAGAAGCATAAAATACAATATAAATACATCAGCTTTTCCATCGTATAAAACGAATAATTGCAACCAGTATGAAACATATGGTCATTTCTACTTTCCGAGTAACCTAGGCTTCACCATAGGGCGTTGCTCCAACAGATTGAATGGTTAGGGCCTTAGAAGTCTACGCCCGAACCATAAAATGCAAAACAAATACAACAGTGTTTCAATCATATAACAGGAATAATTGCGACCAGTTTGAAAGTGATGGCCAATTCTACGTTCCGGGCAACCTGGGCTTCACACTAGGGCGTTGCTCCAACAGATCGAATAGTTAGTGCCTTAGAAGTCAACGCCAGAAGCATAAAATACAATATAAATACAACAGTTTTTCCATCGTATAAAACGAATAATTGCAATCAGTATGAAACTTATGGTCATTTCTACTTTCCGAGCAACCTAGGCTTCACCCTAGGACGTTGCTCCAACAGATTGAATAGTTAGGGCCTTAGAAGTCAACGCCCGAACCATAAAATGCAAAAAAAATACAACAGTGTTTCCATCATATAACAGGAATAATTGCAACCAGTTGGAAAGTGATGGCCAATTCTACGTTCCGGGCAACCTAGGTTTCACTCCAGGGCGTTGCTCCACCAGACCGAATAGTTACGGCCTAAGAAGTCAACGCCAGAAGCATAAAATACGATATAAATACAACAGCTTTTCCATCGTATAAAACGAATAATTGCAACCAGTGTGAAAGTAATGGTCATTTCTACGTTCCGGGCAACCTAGCCTTCACTCTAGGGCGTTGCTCCACCAGATCGAATAGTTAGTGCATTAGAAGTCAACGCCAGAAGCATAAAATACAATATAAATACCACAGCTTTTCCATCGTATAAAACGAATAATTGCAACCAGTATGAAACATATGGTCATTTCTACTTTCCGAGTAACCTAGGCTTCACCATAGGGCGTTGCTCCAACAGATTGAATAGTTAGGGCCTTAGAAGTCAACGCCCGAACCATAAAATGCAAAAAAAATACAACAGTGTTTCCCTCATATAACCGGAATAATTGCAACCAGTTTGAAAGTGATGGCCAATTCTACGTTCCGGGCAACCTAGGCTTCACTGTATGGCGTTCTTCCACCACATCGAATAGCTACGGCCTCAGAAGTCAACGCCTGAAGTATAAAATACAATAAAAATACAACAGTGTTTCCATAATATAACAGGAATAATTGCAACCAGTTTGAAAGTGATGGCCAATTCTACGTTCCGGGCAACCTAGGTTTCACTCCAGGGCGTTGCTCCACCAGACCGAACAGTTACGGCCTAAGAAGTCAACGCCAAAAGCATAAAATACGATATAAATACAACAGATTTTCCATCGTATAAAACGAGTAATTGCAACCAGTATGAAACTTATGGTCATTTCTACCTTCCGAGCGACCTAGGCGTCACCCTAGGGCGTTGCTCCAACAGATTGAATAGTTAGGGCCTTAGAAGTCAACGCCCGAAGCATAAAATGCAATAAAAATACAACAGTGTTCTCATAATATAACAGGAATAATTGCAACCAGTTTGAAAGTGATGGCCAATTCTACGTTCCGGGCAACCTATGCTTCACTCTAGGGCGTTGCCCCACCAGATCGAATAGTTAGTGCCTTAGAAGTCAACGCCAGAAGCATAAAATACAATATAAATACAACAGCTTTTCCATCGTATTAAACGAATAATTGCAACCAGTGTGAAAGTAATGGTCATTTCTACGTTCCGAGCACTCTAGACGTCACTCTAGGGCGTTGCTCCACCACATCTAATAGCTACGGCCTTAGAAGTCACCGCCAGATGCATAAAGTACAATATAAATACAACAGCGTTTCCATCGTATAAAACGAATAATTGCAACCAGTGTGAAAGCTATGGTCATTTCTACATTCCGAGCAACCTAGGCTTCACTCTAGGGCGTAGCTCCACCAGATCGAATAGTTAGTGCCTTAGAAGTCAACGCCAGAAGCATAAAATACAATATAAATACAACAGTTTTCCATCGCATAAAACGAATAATTGCAACCAGTATGAAACTTATGGTCATTTCTACTTTCCGAGCAACCTAGGCTTCACCCTAGGGCGTTGCTCCAACAGATTGAATAGTTAGGGCCTTAGAAGTCTACGCCCGAACCATAAAATGCAAAAAAAATACAACAGTGTTTCCATCATATAACAGGAATAATTTCGACCAGTTTGAAAGTGATGGCCAATTCTACGTTCCGGGCAACCTAGGCTTCACTCTAGGGCGTTGCTCCACCAGATCGAATAGTTAGTGCCTTAGAAGTCAACGCCAGAAGCATAAAATGCAATAAAAATACAACAGTGTTTCCATCGTATAAAACGAATAATTGCAACCAGTATGAAACTTATGGTCATTTCTACTTTCCGAGCAAGCTAGGCATCACCCTAGGGCGTTGCTCCAACACATTGAATAGTTAGGACCTTAGAAGTGAACGCACGAACCATAAAATGCAAAAAAAATAAAACAGTGTTTCCATCATATAACAGGAATAATTGCAACTAGTTTGAAAGTGATGGCCAATTCTACGTTCCGGGCAACCTATGCTTCACTCTAGGGCGTTGCCCCACCAGATCGAATAGTTAGTGCCTTAGAAGTCACCGCCAGAAGCATAAAATACAATATAAATACAACAGTGTTTCCATCGTATAAAACGAATAATTGCAACCAGTGTGAAAGTTATGGTCGTTTCCACATTCCGAGCAACCTAGGCTTCACCCTAGGGCGTTGCTCCAACAGATTGAATAGTTAGGGCCTTAGAAGTCTACGCCCGAACCATAAAATGCAAAAAAAATACAACAGTGTTTCCATCATATAACAGGAATAATTGCTACCAGTGTGAAAGTTATGGTCATTTCTACGTTCCGCGAAACCTGGGCTTTACTCTAGGGCGTTGTTCCACCAGATGGAATAGTTAGGGCCTAAGAAGTCAACGCCAGAAGCATTAAATACGATATAAATACAACAGCTATTCCATCGCATAAAACAAATAATTGCAACCAGTGTGAAAGTTATGGTCATTTCTACGTTCCGGGCAACCTAGGCTTCACCCTAGGCCGTTGTTCCACCAGATCGAATAGTTAGGGCCTAAGAAGTGAACGCCAGAAGCATAAAATGCAATCAAAGTACAACAGTTTTTCCATCGTATAGCAGGAATAATTTGCAACCAGTGTGATAGTAGTGGTCATTTCTACGTTCCGGGCAACCCAGGTTTCACTCCAGGGCGTTGCTCCACCAGATCGAATAGTTACGGCCTAAGAAGTCAACGCCAGAAGCATAAAATACGATAAAGATGCAACAGTTTTTCCATCGTATAAAACGAATTATTGCAATCAGTGTGAAAGTTATGGTCATTTCTACATTCCGAGCAACCTAGGCTTCACTCTAGGGCGTTGCTCCACCAGATCGAATAGTTAGGTCCTTAGAAGTCAACGCCAGGGGCATAAAATACGATATAAATACAACAGCTTTTCCATCGTATAAAAGGAACAATTGCAAACAGTGTGAAAGTAATGGTCATTTCTACGTTCCTGGCAACCTAGGCTTCACTGTATGGCGTTCTTCCACCACATCGAATAGCTACGGCCTCAGAACTCAACGCCTGAAGTATAAAATACAATAAGAATACAACAGTCTTTCCATCCTATAACAGGAATAATTGCAAACCGTGTGAAAGTGATGGTCATTTCTACGTTCCAGGCAACCTAGGCTTCACTCCAGGGCGTTGCTCCACCAGATCATACAGTTAGCACCTTAGAAGTCAACGCCCGAAGCATTAAATACAAAATAAATAGAACAGTTTTTCCATCGTATAAAACGAAAAATGGCTACCGGTGTGAAAGTTATGGTCATTTCTACGTTCAGCGCAATCTGGGCTTTAACATAGGGCGTTGTTCCTCCAGATCGAATAGTTAGTGCCTTAGACGTCAACGCCAGAAGCATAAAATACAATATAAATACAACAGTTTTCCATCGTATAAAACGAATAATTGCAACCAGTATGAAACTTATGGTCATTTCTACTTTCCGAGCAACCTAGGCTTCACCCTAGGGTGTTGCTCCAACAGACTGAATAGTTAGGGTCTTAGAAGTCTACGCCCGAACCATAAAATGCAAAAAAAATACAACAGTGTTTCCATCATATAACACGAATAATTGCGACCAGTTTGAAAGTGATGGCCAATTCTACGTTCCGGGCAACCTATGCTTCACTCTAGGGCGTTGCTCCAACAGTTCGAATAGTTAGTGCCTTAGAAGTCAACGCCAGAAGCATAAAATACAATATAAATACAACAGTTTTTCCATCGTATGAAACAAATAATTGCAGCAGTATGAAACTTATGGTCATTTCTACTTTCCGAGCAACCTAGGCTTGGCCCCAGGGCGTTGCTCCAACAGACTGAATAGTTAGGGCCTTAGAAGTCAACGCCCGAACCATAAAATGCAAAAAAAATACAACAGTGTTTCCATCATATAACAGGAATAATTGCAACTAGTTTGAAAGTGATGGCCAATTCTACGTTCCGGGCAACCTAGGTATCACTCCAGGGCGTTGCTCCACCAGACCGAATAGTTACGGCCTAAGAAGTCAACGCCAGAAGCATAAAATACGATATAAATACAACAGCTTTTCCATCGTATAAAACGTATAATTGCAACCAGTGTGAAAGTAATCATCATTTCTACGTTCCGAGCTCCCTAGGCGTCACTCTAGGGCGTTGCTCCTCCACATCTAATGGCTACGGCCTTAGGAGTCAACGCCAGAGGCATAAAATACAATATAAATACAACAGTGTTTCCATCGTATAAAACGAATAATTGCAACCAGTGTGAAAGTTATGGTCATTTCCATATTCCGAGCAACCTAGGCTTCACTCTAGGGCGTTGCTCCACCAGATCGAATAGTTAGGTCCTTAGAAGTAAACGCCAGAAGCATAAAATACGATATAAATACAACAGCTTTTCCATGGTATAAAAGGATTAATTGCAACCAGTTTGAACGTGATGTTCATTTCTAATTTCCGGGCAACCTAGGCTTCGCTCTAGGGCGTTGCTCCACTAGATCGAACAGCTGGTGCTTTAGAAGTCAACGCCAGAATCATAAAATACAATATAAATACAACAGTTTTTCCATCGTATAAAACGAATAATTGCAACCAGTATGAAACTTATGGTCATTTCTACCTTCCGAGCGACCTAGGCGTCACCCTAGGGCGTTGCTCCAACAGATTGAATAGTTAGGGCCTTAGAAGTCAACGCCCGAAGCATAAAATGCAATAAAAATACAACAGTGTTCTCATAATATAACAGGAATAATTGCAACCAGTTTGAAAGTGATGGCCAATTCTACGTTCCGGGCAACCTATGCTTCACTCTAGGGCGTTGCCCCACCAGATCGAATAGTTAGTGCCTTAGAAGTCAACGCCAGAAGCATAAAATACAATATAAATACAACAGCTTTTCCATCGTATTAAACGAATAATTGCAACCAGTGTGAAAGTAATGGTCATTTCTACGTTCCGAGCACTCTAGGCGTCACTCTAGGGCGTTGCTCCACCACATCTAATAGCTACGGCCTTAGAAGTCACCGCCAGATGCATAAAGTACAATATAAATACAACAGCGTTTCCATCGTATAAAACGAATAATTGCAACCAGTGTGAAAGCTATGGTCATTTCTACATTCCGAGCAACCTAGGCTTCACTCTAGGGCGTAGCTCCACCAGATCGAATAGTTAGTGCCTTAGAAGTCAACGCCAGAAGCATAAAATACAATATAAATACAACAGTTTTCCATCGCATAAAACGAATAATTGCAACCAGTATGAAACTTATGGTCATTTCTACTTTCCGAGCAACCTAGGCTTCACCCTTGGGCGTTGCTCCAACAGATTGAATAGTTAGGGCCTTAGAAGTCTACGCCCGAACCATAAAATGCAAAAAAAATACAACAGTGTTTCCATCATATAACAGGAATAATTGCAACTAGTTTGAAAGTGATGGCCAATTCTACGTTCCGGGCAACCTAGGCTTCTCTCTAGGGCGTTGCTCCACCAGATCGAATAGATAGTGCCTTAGAAGTCAACGCCAGAAGCATAAAATACGATATAAATACAATAGCTTTTCCATCGTATAAAACGTATAATTGCAACCAGTGTGAAAGTAATCATCATTTCTACGTTCCGAGCTCCCTAGGCGTCACTCTAGGGCGTTGCTCCACCACATCTAATAGCTACGGCCTTAGGAGTCAACGCCAGAGGCATAAAATACAATATAAATACAACAGTGTTTCCATCGTATAAAACGAATAATTGCAACCAGTGTGAAAGTTATGGTCATTTCCATATTCCGAGCAACCTAGGCTTCACTCTAGGGCGTTGCTCCACCAGATCGAATAGTTAGGTCCTTAGAAGTAAACGCCCGAAGCATAAAATGCAATAAAAATACAACAGTGTTTCCATAATATAACAGGAATAATTGCAACCAGTTTGAAAGTGATGGCCAATTCTACGTTCCGGGCAACCTATGCTTCACTCTAGGGCGTTGCCCCACCAGATCGAATAGTTAGTGCCTTAGAAGTCACCGCCAGAAGCATAAAATACAATATAAATACAACAGTGTTTCCATCGTATAAAACGAATAATTGCAACCAGTGTGAAAGTTATGGTCGTTTCCACATTCCGAGCAACCTAGGCTTCACCCTAGGGCGTTGCTCCAACAGATTGAATAGTTAGGGCCCTAGAAGTCTACGCCCGAACCATAAAATGCAAAAAAAATACAACAGTGTTTCCATCATATAACAGGAATAATTGCTACCAGTGTGAAAGTTATGGTCATTTCTACGTTCCGCGAAACCTGGGCTTTACTCTAGGGCGTTGTTCCACCAGATGGAATAGTTAGGGCCTAAGAAGTCAACGCCAGAAGCATTAAATACGATATAAATACAACAGCTATTCCATCGCATAAAACAAATAATTGCAACCAGTGTGAAAGTTATGGTCATTTCTACGTTCCGGGCAACCTAGGCTTCACCCTAGGCCGTTGTTCCACCAGATCGAATAGTTAGGGCCTAAGAAGTGAACGCCAGAAGCATAAAATGCAATCAAAGTACAACAGTTTTTCCATCGTATAGCAGGAATAATTTGCAACCAGTGTGATAGTAGTGGTCATTTCTACGTTCCGGGCAACCCAGGTTTCACTCCAGGGCGTTGCTCCACCAGATCGAATAGTTACGGCCTAAGAAGTCAACGCCAGAAGCATAAAATACGATAAAGATGCAACAGTTTTTCCATCGTATAAAACGAATTATTGCAATCAGTGTGAAAGTTATGGTCATTTCTACATTCCGAGTAACCTAGGCTTCACTCTAGGGCGTTGCTCCACCAGATCGAATAGTTAGGTCCTTAGAAGTCAACGCCAGGGGCATAAAATACGATATAAATACAACAGCTTTTCCATCGTATAAAAGGAACAATTGCAAACAGTGTGAAAGTAATGGTCATTTCTACGTTCCTGGCAACCTAGGCTTCACTGTATGGCGTTCTTCCACCACATCGAATAGCTACGGCCTCAGAACTCAACGCCTGAAGTATAAAATACAATAAGAATACAACAGTCTTTCCATCCTATAACAGGAATAATTGCAAACCGTGTGAAAGTGATGGTCATTTCTACGTTCCAGGCAACCTAGGCTTCACTCCAGGGCATTGCTCCACCAGATCATACAGTTAGCACCTTAGAAGTCAACGCCCGAAGCATTAAATACAAAATAAATAGAACAGTTTTTCCATCGTATAAAACGAAAAATGGCTACCGGTGTGAAAGTTATGGTCATTTCTACGTTCAGCGCAATCTGGGCTTTAACCTAGGGCGTTGTTCCTCCAGATCGAATAGTTAGTGCCTTAGACGTCAACGCCAGAAGCATAAAATACAATATAAATACAACAGTTTTCCATCGTATAAAACGAATAATTGCAACCAGTATGAAACTTATGGTCATTTCTACTTTCCGAGCAACCTAGGCTTCACCCTAGGGTGTTGCTCCAACAGACTGAATAGTTAGGCTCTTAGAAGTCTACGCCCGAACCATAAAATGCAAAAAAAATACAACAGTGTTTCCATCATAAAACACGAATAATTGCGACCAGTTTGAAAGTGATGGCCAATTCTACGTTCCGGGCAACCTATGCTTCACTCTAGGGCGTTGCTCCAACAGATCGAATAGTTAGTGCCTTAGAAGTCAACGCCAGAAGCATAAAATACAATATAAATACAACAGTTTTTCCATCGTATGAAACAAATAATTGCAACCAGTATGAAACTTATGGTCATTTCTACTTTCCGAGCAACCTAGGCTTGGCCCCAGGGCGTTGCTCCAACAGACTGAATAGTTAGGGCCTTAGAAGTCAACGCCCGAACCATAAAATGCAAAAAAAATACAACAGTGTTTCCATCATATAACAGGAATAATTGCAACTAGTTTGAAAGTGATGGCCAATTCTACGTTCCGGGCAACCTAGGTATCACTCCAGGGCGTTGCTCCACCAGACCGAATAGTTACGGCCTAAGAAGTCAACGCCAGAAGCATAAAATACGATATAAATACAACAGCTTTTCCATCGTATAAAACGTATAATTGCAACCAGTGTGAAAGTAATCATCATTTCTACGTTCCGAGCTCCCTAGGCGTCACTCTAGGGCGTTGCTCCTCCACATCTAATGGCTACGGCCTTAGGAGTCAACGCCAGAGGCATAAAATACAATATAAATACAACAGTGTTTCCATCGTATAAAACGAATAATTGCAACCAGTGTGAAAGTTATGGTCATTTCCATATTCCGAGCAACCTAGGCTTCACTCTAGGGCGTTGCTCCACCAGATCGAATAGTTAGGTCCTTAGAAGTAAACGCCAGAAGCATAAAATACGATATAAATACAACAGCTTTTCCATGGTATAAAAGGATTAATTGCAACCAGTTTGAACGTGATGTTCATTTCTAATTTCCGGGCAACCTAGGCTTCGCTCTAGGGCGTTGCTCCACTAGATCGAACAGCTGGTGCGTTAGAAGTCAACGCCAGAATCATAAAATACAATATAAATACAACAGTTTTTCCATCGTATAAAACGAATAATTGCAACCAGTATGAAACTTATGGTCATTTCTACCTTCCGAGCGACCTAGGCGTCACCCTAGGGCGTTGCTCCAACAGATTGAATAGTTAGGGCCTTAGAAGTCAACGCCCGAAGCATAAAATGCAATAAAAATACAACAGTGTTCTCATAATATAACAGGAATAATTGCAACCAGTTTGAAAGTGATGGCCAATTCTACGTTCCGGGCAACCTATGCTTCACTCTAGGGCGTTGCCCCACCAGATCGAATAGTTAGTGCCTTAGAAGTCAACGCCAGAAGCATAAAATACAATATAAATACAACAGCTTTTCCATCGTATTAAACGAATAATTGCAACCAGTGTGAAAGTAATGGTCATTTCTACGTTCCGAGCACTCTAGGCGTCACTCTAGGGCGTTGCTCCACCACATCTAATAGCTACGGCCTTAGAAGTCACCGCCAGATGCATAAAGTACAATATAAATACAACAGCGTTTCCATCGTATAAAACGAATAATTGCAACCAGTGTGAAAGCTATGGTCATTTCTACATTCCGAGAAACCTAGGCTTCACTCTAGGGCGTAGCTCCACCAGATCGAATAGTTAGTGCCTTAGAAGTCAACGCCAGAAGCATAAAATACAATATAAATACAACAGTTTTCCATCGCATAAAACGAATAATTGCAACCAGTATGAAACTTATGGTCATTTCTACTTTCCGAGCAACCTAGGCTTCACCCTAGGGCGTTGCTCCAACAGATTGAATAGTTAGGGCCTTAGAAGTCTACGCCCGAACCATAAAATGCAAAAAAAATACAACAGTGTTTCCATCATATAACAGGAATAATTGCAACTAGTTTGAAAGTGATGGCCAATTCTACGTTCCGGGCAACCTAGGCTTCTCTCTAGGGCGTTGCTCCACCAGATCGAATAGATAGTGCCTTAGAAGTCAACGCCAGAAGCATAAAATACGATATAAATACAATAGCTTTTCCATCGTATAAAACGTATAATTGCAACCAGTGTGAAAGTAATCATCATTTCTACGTTCCGAGCTCCCTAGGCGTCACTCTAGGGCGTTGCTCCACCACATCTAATAGCTACGGCCTTAGGAGTCAACGCCAGAGGCATAAAATACAATATAAATACAACAGTGTTTCCATCGTATAAAACGAATAATTGCAACCAGTGTGAAAGTTATGGTCATTTCCATATTCCGAGCAACCTAGGCTTCACTCTAGGGCGTTGCTCCACCAGATCGAATAGTTAGGTCCTTAGAAGTAAACGCCCGAAGCATAAAATGCAATAAAAATACAACAGTGTTTCCATAATATAACAGGAATAATTGCAACCAGTTTGAAAGTGATGGCAAATTCTACGTTCCGGGCAACCTATGCTTCACTCTAGGGCGTTGCCCCACCAGATCGAATAGTTAGTGCCTTAGAAGTCACCGCCAGAAGCATAAAATACAATATAAATACAACAGTGTTTCCATCGTATAAAACGAATAATTGCAACCAGTGTGAAAGTTATGGTCGTTTCCACATTCCGAGCAACCTAGGCTTCACCCTAGGGCGTTGCTCCAACAGATTGAATAGTTAGGGCCTTAGAAGTCTACGCCCGAACCATAAAATGCAAAAAAAATACAACAGTGTTTCCATCATATAACAGGAATAATTGCTACCAGTGTGAAAGTTATGGTCATTTCTACGTTCCGCGAAACCTGGGCTTTACTCTAGGGCGTTGTTCCACCAGATGGAATAGTTAGGGCCTAAGAAGTCAACGCCAGAAGCATTAAATACGATATAAATACAACAGCTATTCCATCGCATAAAACAAATAATTGCAACCAGTGTGAAAGTTATGGTCATTTCTACGTTCCGGGCAACCTAGGCTTCACCCTAGGCCGTTGTTCCACCAGATCGAATAGTTAGGTCCTAAGAAGTGAACGCCAGAAGCATAAAATGCAATCAAAGTACAACAGTTTTTCCATCGTATAGCAGGAATAATTTGCAACCAGTGTGATAGTAGTGGTCATTTCTACGTTCCGGGCAACCCAGGTTTCTCTCCAGGGCGTTGCTCCACCAGATCGAATAGTTACGGCCTAAGAAGTCAACGCCAGAAGCATAAAATACGATAAAGATGCAACAGTTTTTCCATCGTATAAAACGAATTATTGCAATCAGTGTGAAAGTTATGGTCATTTCTACATTCCGAGCAACCTAGGCTTCACTCTAGGGCGTTGCTCCACCAGATCGAATAGTTAGGTCCTTAGAAGTCAACGCCAGGGGCATAAAATACGATATAAATACAACAGCTTTTCCATCGTATAAAAGGAACAATTGCAAACAGTGTGAAAGTAATGGTCATTTCTACGTTCCTGGCAACCTAGGCTTCACTGTATGGCGTTCTTCCACCACATCGAATAGCTACGGCCTCAGAACTCAACGCCTGAAGTATAAAATACAATAAGAATACAACAGTCTTTCCATCCTATAACAGGAATAATTGCAAACCGTGTGAAAGTGATGGTCATTTCTACGTTCCAGGCAACCTAGGCTTCACTCCAGGGCATTGCTCCACCAGATCATACAGTTAGCACCTTAGAAGTCAACGCCCGAAGCATTAAATACAAAATAAAAAGAACAGTTTTTCCATCGTATAAAACGAAAAATGGCTACCGGTGTGAAAGTTATGGTCATTTCTACGTTCAGCGCAATCTGGGCTTTAACCTAGGGCGTTGTTCCTCCAGATCGAATAGTTAGTGCCTTAGACGTCAACGCCAGAAGCATAAAATACAATATAAATACAACAGTTTTCCATCGTATAAAACGAATAATTGCAACCAGTATGAAACTTATGGTCATTTCTACTTTCCGAGCAACCTAGGCTTCACCCTAGGGTGTTGCTCCAACAGACTGAATAGTTAGGGTCTTAGAAGTCTACGCCCGAACCATAAAATGCAAAAAAAATACAACAGTGTTTCCATCATATAACACGAATAATTGCGACCAGTTTGAAAGTGATGGCCAATTCTACGTTACGGGCAACCTATGCTTCACTCTAGGGCGTTGCTCCAACAGATCGAATAGTTAGTGCCTTAGAAGTCAACGCCAGAAGCATAAAATACAATATAAATACAACAGTTTTTCCATCGTATGAAACAAATAATTGCAACCAGTATGAAACTTATGGTCATTTCTACTTTCCGAGGAACCTAGGCTTCACCCTAGGGCGTTGCTCCAACGGATTGAATAGTTAGGGCCTTAGAAGTCAACGCCCGAACCATAAAATGCAAAAAAAATACAACAGTGTTTCCCTCATATAACAGGAATAATTGCAACCAGTTTGAAAGTGATGGCCAATTCTACGTTCCGGGCAACCTAGGCTTCTCTCTAGGGCGTTGCTCCACCAGATCGAATAGATAGTGCCTTAGAAGTCAACGCTAGAAGCATAAAATACAATATAAATACAACCGCTTTTCCATCGTATTAAACGAGTAATTGCAACCAGTATGAAACTTATGGTCATTTCTACTTTCAGAGCAACCTAGGCTTCACCCTAGCGCCTTGCTCCAACAGATTGAATAGTTAGGGCCTTAGAAGTCAGCGCCCGAAACATAAAATGCAAAAAAAATACAACAGTGTTTCCATCATATAACAGGAATAAGTGCAACCAGTTTGAAAGTGATGGCCAATTCTACGTTCCGGGCAACCTAGGCTTCTCTCTAGGGCGTTGCTCCACCAGATCGAATAGATAGTGCCTTAGAAGTCAACGCCAGAGGCATAAAATACAATATAAATACAACAGCGTTTCCATCGTAGAAAACGAGTAATTGCAACCAGTGTGGAAGTTATGGTCATTTCCACATTGTGAGCAACCTAGGCTTCACTCTAGGACGTTGCTCCACCAGATCCAATAGTTAGGTCCTTAGAAGTAAACGCCAGAAGAATAAAATACGATATAAATACAACAGCTTTTCCATCGTATAAAAGGAATAATTGCAAACAGTGTGAAAGTAATGGTCATTTCTACGTTCCGGGCAACCTAGGCTTCACTGTATGGCGCTCTTTCACCACATCGAATAGCTACGGCCTCAGAAGTCAACGCCTGAAGTATAAAATACAATAAAAATACAACAGTGTTTCCATAATATAACAGGAATAATTGCAACCAGTTTGAAAGTGATGGCCAATTCTACGTTCCGGGCAACCTAAGCTTCACTCTAGGGCGTAGCTCCACCAGATCGAATAGTTAGTGCCTTAGAAGTCAACGCCAGAAGCATAAATTACAATATAAATACAACAGCTTTTCCATCGTATAAAACGTATAATTGCAACCAGTGTGAAAGTAATCATCATTTCTACGTTCCGAGCTCCCTAGGCGTCACTCTAGGGCGTTGCTCCACCACATCTAATAGCTACGGCCTTAGGAGTCAACGCCAGAGGCATAAAATACAATATAAATACAACAGTGTTTCCATCGTATAAAACGAATAATTGCAACCAGTGTGAAAGTTATGGTCATTTCCATATTCCGAGCAACCTAGGCTTCACTCTAGGGCGTTGCTCCACCAGATCGAATAGTTAGGTCCTTAGAAGTAAACGCCAGAAGCATAAAATACGATATAAATACAACAGCTTTTCCATGGTATAAAAGGATTAATTGCAACCAGTTTGAACGTGATGTTCATTTCTCCTTTCCGGGCAACCTAGGCTTCGCTCTAGGGCGTTGCTCCACTAGATCGAACAGCTAGTGCGTTAGAAGTCAACGCCAGAAGCATAAAATACAATATAAATACAACAGTTTTTCCATCGTATAAAACGAATAATTGCAACCAGTATGAAACTTATGGTCATTTCTACCTTCCGAGCGACCTAGGCGTCACCCTAGGGCGTTGCTCCAACAGATTGAAAAGTTAGGGCCTTAGAAGTCAACGCCCGAAGCATAAAATGCAATAAAAATACAACAGTGTTTCCATAATATAACAGGAATAATTGCAACCAGTTTGAAAGTGATGGCCAATTCTACGTTCCGGGCAACCTATGCTTCACTCTAGGGCGTTGCCCCACCAGATCGAATAGTTAGTGCCTTAGAAGTCAACGCCAGAAGCATAAAATACAATATAAATACAACAGTTTTCCATCGCATAAAACGAATAATTGCAACCTGTATGAAACTTATGGTCATTTCTACTTTCCGAGCAACCTAGGCTTCACCCTAGGGCGCTGCTCCAACAGATTGAATAGTTAGGGCCTTAGAAGTCTACGCCCGAACCATAAAATGCAAAAAAAAATACAACAGTGTTTCCATCATATAACAGGAATAATTTCGACCAGTTTGAAAGTGATGGCCAATTCTACGTTCCGGGCAACCTAGGCTTCACTCTAGGGCGTTGCTCCACCAGATCGAATAGTTAGTGCCTTAGAAGTCAACGCCAGAAGCATAAAATACAATATAAATACAACAGTTTTTCCATCGTATGAAACAAATAATTGCAACCAGTATGAAGCATATGGACATTTCTACTTTCCGAGCAACCTAGGCTTCACCCTAGGGCGTTGCTCCAACGGATTGAATAGTTAGGGCCTTAGAAGTCAACGCCCGAACCATAAAATGCAAAAAAAATACAACAGTGTTTCCATCATATAACAGGAATAATTGCAACCAGTTTGAAAGTGATGGCCAATTCTACGTTCCGGGCAACCTAGGTTTCACTCCAGGGCGTTGCTCCACGAGACCGAATAGTTACGGCCTAAGAAGTCAACGCCAGAAGCATAAAATACGATATAAATACAACAGCTTTTCCATCGTATAAAACGAATAATTGCAACCAGTGTGAAAGTAATGGTCATTTCTACGTTCCGAGCACTCTAGGCGTCACTCTAGGGCGTTGCTCCACCACATCTAATAGCTACGGCCTTAGAAGTCACCGCCAGATGCATAAAGTACAATATAAATACAACAGCGTTTCCATCGTATAAAACGAATAATTGCAACCAGTGTGAAAGCTATGGTCATTTCTACATTCCGAGCAACCTAGGATTCACTCAAGGGCGTTGCTCCACCAGATCGAACAGATAGTGCCTTGGAAGTCAACGCCAGAAGCATAAAATACAATATAAATACAACAGTTTTTCCATCGTATAAAACGAATAATTGCAACCAGTATGAAACTTATGGTCATTTCTACTTTCCGAGCAACCTAGGCTTCACCCTAGGGTGTTGCTCCAACAGATTGAATAGTTAGGGTCTTAGAAGTCTACGCCCGAACCATAAAATGCAAAAAAAATACGACAGTGTTTCCATCATATAACAGGAATAATAGCGACCAGTTTGAAAGTGATGGCCAATTCTACGTTCCGGGCAACCGAAGCTTCACTCTAGGGCGTAGCTCCACCAGATCGAATAGTTAGTGCCTTAGAAGTCAACGCCAGAAGCATAAATTACAATATAAATACAACAGCTTTTCCATCGTATAAAACGAATAATTGCAACGAGTATGAAACTTATGGTCATTTCTACTTTCCGAGCAACCTAGGCTTCACCCTAGGGCGTTGCTCCAACGGATTGAATAGCTAGGGCCTTAGAAGTCAACGCCCGAACCATAAAATGCAAAAAAAATACAACAGTGTTTCCCTCATATAACAGGAATAATTGCAACCAGTTTGAAAGTGATGGCCAATTCTACGTTCCGGGCAACCTAGGCTTCTCTCTAGGGCGTTGCTCCACCAGCTCGAATAGATAGTGCCTTAGAAGTCAACGCTAGAAGCATAAAATACAATATAAATACAACCGTTTTTCCATCGTATTAAACGAGTAATTGCAACCAGTATGAAACTTATGGTCATTTCTACTTGCCGAGCAACCAAGGCTTCACCCTAGCGCCTTGCTCCAACAGATTGAATAGTTAGGGCCTTAGAAGTCAGCGCCCGAAACATAAAATACAAGAAAAATACAACAGTGTTTCCATCATATAACAGGAATAAGTGCAACCAGTTTGAAAGTAATGGCCAATTCTACGTTCCGGGCAACCGAAGCTTCACTCTAGGGCGTAGCTCCACCAGATCGAATAGTTAGTGCCTTAGAAGTCAACGCCAGAAGCATAAATTACAATATAAATACAACAGCTTTTCCATCGTATAAAACGAATAATTGCAACGAGTATGAAACTTATGGTCATTTCTACTTTCCGAGCAACCTAGGCTTCACCCTAGGGCGTTGCTCCAACGGATTGAATAGCTAGGGCCTTAGAAGTCAACGCCCGAACCATAAAATGCAAAAAAAATACAACAGTGTTTCCCTCATATAACAGGAATAATTGCAACCAGTTTGAAAGTGATGGCCAATTCTACGTTCCGGGCAACCTAGGCTTCTCTCTAGGGCGTTGCTCCACCAGCTCGAATAGATAGTGCCTTAGAAGTCAACGCTAGAAGCATAAAATACAATATAAATACAACCGTTTTTCCATCGTATTAAACGAGTAATTGCAACCAGTATGAAACTTATGGTCATTTCTACTTGCCGAGCAACCAAGGCTTCACCCTAGCGCCTTGCTCCAACAGATTGAATAGTTAGGGCCTTAGAAGTCAGCGCCCGAAACATAAAATACAAGAAAAATACAACAGTGTTTCCATCATATAACAGGAATAAGTGCAACCAGTTTGAAAGTAATGGCCAATTCTACGTTCCGGGCAACCTAGGCTTCTCTCTAGGGCGTTGCTCCACCAGATCGAATAGATAGTGCCTTAGAAGTCAACGCTAGAAGCATAAAATACAATATAAATACAACCGTTTTTCCATCGTATTAAACGAGTAATTGCAACCAGTATGAAACTTATGGTCATTTCTACTTGCCGAGCAACCAAGGCTTCACCCTAGCGCCTTGCTCCAACAGATTGAATAGTTAGGGCCTTAGAAGTCAGCGCCCGAAACATAAAATGCAAAAAAAATACAACAGTGTTTCCATCATATAACAGGAATAAGTGCAACCAGTTTGAAAGTAATGGCCAATTCTACGTTCCGGGCAACCTAGGCTTCTGTCTAGGGCGTTGCTCCACCAGATCGAAGAGATAGTGCCTTAGAAGTCAACGCCAGAGGCATAAAATACAATATAAATACAACAGCGTTTCCATCGCATAAAACGAATAATTGCAACCTGTATGAAACTTATGGTCATTTCTACTTTCCGAGCAACCTAGGCTTCACCCTAGGGCGCTGCTCCAACAGATTGAATAGTTAGGGCCTTAGAAGTCTACGCCCGAACCATAAAATGCAAAAAAAATACAACAGTGTTTCCATCATATAACAGGAATAATTTCGACCAGTTTGAAAGTGATGGCCAATTCTACGTTCCGGGCAACCTAGGCTTCACTCTAGGGCGTTGCTCCACCAGATCGAATAGTTAGTGCCTTAGAAGTCAACGCCAGAAGCATAAAATACAATATAAATACAACAGTTTTTCCATCGTATGAAACAAATAATTGCAACCAGTATGAAGCATATGGACATTTCTACTTTCCGAGCAACCTAGGCTTCACCCTAGGGCGTTGCTCCAACGGATTGAATAGTTAGGGCCTTAGAAGTCAACGCCCGAACCATAAAATGCAAAAAAAATACAACAGTGTTTCCATCATATAACAGGAATAATTGCAACCAGTTTGAAAGTGATGGCCAATTCTACGTTCCGGGCAACCTAGGTTTCACTCCAGGGCGTTGCTCCACGAGACCGAATAGTTACGGCCTAAGAAGTCAACGCCAGAAGCATAAAATACGATATAAATACAACAGCTTTTCCATCGTATAAAACGAATAATTGCAACCAGTGTGAAAGTAATGGTCATTTCTACGTTCCGAGCACTCTAGGCGTCACTCTAGGGCGTTGCTCCACCACATCTAATAGCTACGGCCTTAGAAGTCACCGCCAGATGCATAAAGTACAATATAAATACAACAGCGTTTCCATCGTATAAAACGAATAATTGCAACCAGTGTGAAAGCTATGGTCATTTCTACATTCCGAGCAACCTAGGATTCACTCTAGGGCGTTGCTCCACCAGATCGAACAGATAGTGCCTTGGAAGTCAACGCCAGAAGCATAAAATACAATATAAATACAACAGTTTTTCCATCGTATAAAACGAATAATTGCAACCAGTATGAAACTTATGGTCATTTCTACCTTCCGAGCAACCTAGCCTTCACCCTACGGCGTTGCTCCAACAGATTGAATAGTTAGGGCCTTAGAAGTCAACGCCCGAAGCATAAAATGCAATAAAAATACAACAGTGTTTCCATCGTATAAAACGAATAATTGCAACCAGTATGAAACTTATGGTCATTTCTACTTTCCGAGCAAGCTAGGCTTCACCCTAGGGCGTTGCTCCAACACATTGAATAGTTAGGACCTTAGAAGTGAACGCCCGAACCATAAAATGCAAAAAAAATAAAACAGTGTTTCCATCATATAACAGGAATAATTGCAACTAGTTTGAAAGTGATGGCCAATTCTACGTTCCGGGCAACCTAGGCTTCTCTCTAGGGCGTTGCTCCACCAGATCGAATAGATAGTGCCTTAGAAGTCAACGCCAGAGGCATAAAATACAATATAAATACAACAGCGTTTCCATCGTAGAAAACGAGTAATTGCAACCAGTGTGAAAGTTATGGTCATTTCCACATTGTGAGCAACCTAGGCTTCACTCTAGGACGTTGCTCCACCAGATCGAATAGTTAGGTCCTTAGAAGTAAACGCCAGAAGAATAAAATACGATATAAATACAACAGCTTTTCCATCGTATAAAAGGAATAATTGCAAACAGTGTGAAAGTAATGGTCATTTCTACGTTCCGGGCAACCTAGGCTTCACTGTATGGCGTTCTTCCACCACATCGAATAGCTACGGCTTCAGAACTCAACGCCTGAAGTATAAAATACAATAAGAATACAACAGTCTTTCCATCCTATAACAGGAATAATTGCAAACCGTGTGAAAGTGATGGTCATTTCTACGTTCCAGGCAACCTAGGCTTCACTCCAGGGCGTTGCTCCACCAGATCATACAGTTAGGACCTTAGAAGTCAACGCCCGAAGCATTAAATACAAAATAAATAGAACAGTTTTTCCATCGTATAAAACGAAAAATGGCTACCGGTGTGAAAGTTATGGTCATTTCTACGTTCAGCGCAATCTGGGCTTTAACCTAGGGCGTTGTTCCTCCAGATCGAATAGTTAGTGCCTTAGACGTCAACGCCAGAAGCATAAAATACAATATAAATACAACAGTTTTCCATCGTATAAAACGAATAATTGCAACCAGTATGAAACATATGGTCATTACTACTTTCCGAGCAACCTAGGCTTCACCCTAGGGTGTTGCTCCAACAGATTGAATAGTTAGGGCCTTAGAAGTCAGCGCCCGAAACATAAAATGCAAAAAAAATACAACAGTGTTTCCATCATATAACAGGAATAAGTGCAACCAGTTTGAAAGTGATGGCCAATTCTACGTTCCGGGCAACCTAGGCTTCTCTCTAGGGCGTTGCTCCACCAGATCGAATAGATAGTGCCTTAGAAGTCAACGCCAGAGGCATAAAATACAATATAAATACAACAGCGTTTCCATCGTATAAAACGAGTAATTGCAAGCAGTGTGAAAGTTATGGTCATTTCCACATTGCGAGCAACCTAGGCTTCACTCTAGGGCGTTGTTCCTCCAGATCGAATAGTTAGTGCCTTAGACGTCAACGCCAGAAGCATAAAATACAATATAAATACAACAGTTTTCCATCGTATAAAACGAATAATTGCAACCAGTATGAAACTTATGGTCATTACTACTTTCCGAGCAACCTAGGCTTCACCCTAGGGTGTTGCTCCAACAGATTGAATAGTTAGGGTCTTAGAAGACTACGCCCGAACCATAAAATGCAAAAAAAATACAACAGTGTTTCCATCATATAACAGGAATAATTGCGACCAGTTTGAAAGTGATGGCCAATTCTACGTTCCGGGCAACCTAGGCTTCTCTCTAGGGCGTTGCTCCACCAGATCGAATAGATAGTGCCTTAGAAGTCAACGCTAGAAGCATAAAATACAATATAAATACAACCGCTTTTCCATCGTACTAAACGAGTAATTGCAACCAGTATGAAACTTATGGTCATTTCTACTTTCAGAGCTACCTAGGCTTCACCCTAGCGCCTTGCTCCAACAGATTGAATAGTTAGGGCCTTAGAAGTCAGCGCCCGAAACATAAAATGCAAAAAAAATACAACAGTGTTTCCATCATATAACAGGAATAAGTGCAACCAGTTTGAAAGTGATGGCCAATTCTACGTTCCGGGCAACCTAGGCTTCTCTCTAGGGCATTGCTCCACCAGATCGAATAGATAGTGCCTTAGAAGTCAACGCCAGAGGCATAAAATACAATATAAATACAACAGCGTTTCCATCGTATAAAACGAGTAATTGCAACCAGTGTGAAAGTTATGGTCATTTCCACATTGTGATCAACCTAGGCTTCACTCTAGGACGTTGCTCCACCAGATCGAATAGTTAGGTCCTTAGAAGTAAACGCCAGAAGAATAAAATACGATATAAATACAACAGCTTTTCCATCGTATAAAAGGAATAATTGCAAACAGTGTGAAAGTAATGGTCATTTCTACGTTCCGGGCAACCTAGGCTTCACTGTATGGCGTTCTTCCACCACATCGAATAGCTACGGCCTCAGAAGTCAACGCCTGAAGTATAAAATACAATAAAAATACAACAGTGTTTCCATAATATAACAGGAATAATTGCAACCAGTTTGAAAGTGATGGCCAATTCTACGTTCCGGGCAACCTAAGCTTCACTCTAGGGCGTAGCTCCACCAGATCGAATAGTTAGTGCCTTAGAAGTCAACACCAGAAGCATAAATTACAATATAAATACAACAGCTTTTCCATCGTATAAAACGAATAATTGCAACGAGTATGAAACTTATGGTCATTTCCATATTCCGAGCAACCTAGGCTTCACTCTAGGGCGTTGCTCCACCAGATCGAATAGTTAGTGCCTTAGAAGTCAACGACAGAAGCATAAAATACGATATAAATACAACAGTTTTTCCATCGTATAAAACGAGTAATTGCAAGCAGTGTGAAAGTTATGGTCATTTCCACATTGCGAGCAACCTAGGCTTCACTCTAGGACGTTGCTCCACTAGATCGAACAGCTGGTGCGTTAGAAGTCAACGCCAGAATCATAAAATACAATATAAATACAACAGTTTTTCCATCGTATAAAACGAATAATTGCAACCAGTATGAAACTTATGGTCATTTCTACCTTCCGAGCGACCTAGGCGTCACCCTAGGGCGTTGCTCCAACAGATTGAATAGTTAGGGCCTTAGAAGTCAACGCCCGAAGCATAAAATGCAATAAAAATACAACAGTGTTCTCATAATATAACAGGAATAATTGCAACCAGTTTGAAAGTGACGGCCAATTCTACGTTCCGGGCAACCTACGCTTCACTCTAGGGCGTTGCCCCACCAGATCGAATAGTTAGTGTCTTAGAAGTCAACGCCAGAAGCATAAAATACAATATAAATACAACAGCTTTTCCATCGTATAAAACGAATAATTGCAACCAGTATGAAACTTATGGTCATTTCAACTTTCCGAGCAACCTAGGCTTCACCCTAGGGCGTTGGTCCAACAGATTGAATAGTTAGGGCCTTAGAAGTCAACGCCCGAACCATAAAATGCAAAAAAAATACGACAGTGTTTCCATCATATAACAGGAATAATTGCGACCAGTTTGAAAGTGATGGCCAATTCTACGTTTCGGGCAACCTAGGCTTCACTCTAGGGCGTAGCTCCACCAGATCGAATAGTTAGTGCCTTAGAAGTCAACGCCAGAAGCATAAAATACAATATAAATACAACAGTTTTCCATCGCATAAAACGAATAATTGCAACCAGTATGAAACTTATGGTCATTTCTACTTTCCGAGCAACCTAGGCTTCACCCTAGGGCGTTGCTCCAACAGATTGAATAGTTAGGGCCTTAGAAGTCTACGCCCGAACCATAAAATGCAAAAAAAATACAACAGTGTTTCCATCATATAACAGGAATAATTTCGACCAGTTTGAAAGTGATTGCCAATTCTACGTTCCGGGCAACCTAGGCTTCACTCTAGGGCGTTGCTCCACCAGATCGAATAGTTAGTGCCTTAGAAGTCAACGCCAGAAGCATAAAATACAATATAAATACAACAGTTTTTCCATCGTATGAAACAAATAATTGCAACCAGTATGAAGCATATGGACATTTCTACTTTCCGAGCAACCTAGGCTTCACCCTAGGGCGTTGCTCCAACGGATTGAATAGTTAGGGCCTTAGAAGTCAACGCCCGAACCATAAAATGCAAAAAAAATACAACAGTGTTTCCATCATATAACAGGAATAATTGCAACCAGTTTGAAAGTGATGGCCAATTCTACGCTCCGGGCAACCTAGGTTTCACTCCAGGGCGTTGCTCCACGAGACCGAATAGTTACGGCCTAAGAAGTCAACGCCAGAAGCATAAAATACGATATAAATACAACAGCTTTTCCATCGTATAAAAGGAATAATTGCAAACAGTGTGAAAGTAATGGTCATTTCTACGTTCCGGGCAACCTAGGCTTCACTGTATGGCGTTCTTCCACCACATCGAATAGCTACGGCCTCAGAAGTCAACGCCTGAAGTATAAAATACAATAAAAATACAACAGTCTTTCCATAATATAACAGGAATAATTGCAACCAGTTTGAAAGTGATGGCCAATTCTACGTTCCGGGCAACCTAAGCTTCACTCTAGGGCGTAGCTCCACCAGATCGAATAGTTAGTGCCTTAGAAGTCAACGCCAGAAGCATAAATTACAATATAAATACAACAGCTTTTCCATCGTATAAAACGTATAATTGCAACCAGTGTGAAAGTAATCATCATTTCTACGTTCCGAGCTCCCTAGGCGTCACTCTAGGGCGTTGCTCCACCACATCTAATAGCTACGGCCTTAGGAGTCAACGCCAGAGGCATAAAATACAATATAAATACAACAGTGTTTCCATCGTATAAAACGAATAATTGCAACCAGTGTGAAAGTTATGGTCATTTCCATATTCCGAGCAACCTAGGCTTCACTCTAGGGCGTTGCTCCACCAGATCGAATAGTTAGGTCCTTAGAAGTAAACGCCAGAAGCATAAAATACGATATAAATACAACAGCTTTTCCATGGTATAAAAGGATTAATTGCAACCAGTTTGAACGTGATGTTCATTTCTCCTTTCCGGGCAACCTAGGCTTCGCTCTAGGGCGTTGCTCCACTAGATCGAACAGCTAGTGCGTTAGAAGTCAACGCCAGAAGCATAAAATACAATATAAATACAACAGTTTTTCCATCGTATAAAACGAATAATTGCAACCAGTATGAAACTTATGGTCATTTCTACCTTCCGAGCGACCTAGGCGTCACCCTAGAGCGTTGCTCCAACAGATTGAATAGTTAGGGCCTTAGAAGTCAACGCCCGAATCATAAAATGCAATAAAAATACAACAGTGTTTCCATAATATAACAGGAATAATTGCAACCAGTTTGAAAGTGATGGCCAATTCTACGTTCCGGGCAACCTATGCTTCACTCTAGGGCGTTGCCCCACCAGATCGAATAGTTAGTGCCTTAGAAGTCACCGCCAGAAGCATAAAATACAATATAAATACAACAGTGTTTCCATCGTATAAAACGAATAATTGCAACCAGTGTGAAAGTTATGGTCGTTTCCACATTCCGAGCAACCTAGGCTTCACCCTAGGGCGTTGCTCCAACAGATTGAATAGTTAGGGCCTTAGAAGTCTACGCCCGAACCATAAAATGCAAAAAAAATACAACAGTGTTTCCATTATATAACAGGAATAATTTCGACCAGTTTGAAAGTGATGGCCAATTCTACGTTCCGGGCAACCTAGGCTTCACTCTAGGGCGTTGCTCCACCAGATCGAATAGTTAGTGCCTTAGAAGTCAACGCCAGAAGCATAAAATACAATATAAATACAACAGTTTTTCCATCGTATGAAACAAATAATTGCAACCAGTATGAAGCATATGGACATTTCTACTTTCCGAGCAACCTAGGCTTCACCCTAGGGCGTTGCTCCAACGGATTGAATAGTTAGGTCCTTAGAAGTCAACGCCCGAACCATAAAATGCAAAAAAAATACAACAGTGTTTCCATCATATAACAGGAATAATTGCAACCAGTTTGAAAGTGATGGCCAATTCTACGTTCCGGGCAACCTAGGTTTCACTCCAGGACGTTGCTCCACGAGACCAAATAGTTACGGCCTAAGAAGTCAACGCCAGAAGCATAAAATACGATATAAATACAACAGCTTTTCCATCGTATAAAACGAATAATTGCAACCAGTGTGAAAGTAATGGTCATTTCTACGTTCCGAGCACTCTAGGCGTCACTCTAGGGCGTTGCTCCACCACATCTAATAGCTACGGCCTTAGAAGTCACCGCTAGATGCATAAAGTACAATATAAATACAACAGCGTTTCCATCGTATAAAACGAATAATTGCAACCAGTGTGAAAGCTATGGTCATTTCTACATTCCGAGCAACCTAGGATTCACTCTAGGGCGTTGCTCCACCAGATCGAACAGATAGTGCCTTGGAAGTCAACGCCAGAAGCATAAAATACAATATAAATACAACAGTTTTTCCATCGTATAAAACGAATAATTGCAACCAGTATGAAACTTATGGTCATTTCTACTTTCCCAGCAACCTAGCCTTCACCCTACGGCGTTGCCCCACCAGATCGAATAGTTAGTGCCTTAGAAGTCACCGCCAGAAGCATAAAATACAATATAAATACAACAGTGTTACCATCGTATAAAACGAATAATTGCAACCAGTGTGAAAGTTATGGTCGTTTCCACATTCCGAGCAACCTAGGCTTCACCCTAGGGCGTTGCTCCAACAGATTGAATAGTTAGGGCCTTAGAAGTCTACGCCCGAACCATAAAATGCAAAAAAAATACAACAGTGTTTCCATCATATAACAGGAATAATTGCTACCAGTGTGAAAGTTATGGTCATTTCTACGTTCCGCGAAACCTGGGCTTTACTCTAGGGCGTTGTTCCACCAGATGGAATAGTTAGGGCCTAAGAAGTCAACGCCAGAAGCATAAAATACGATATAAATACAACAGCTATTCCATCGCATAAAACAAATAATTGCAACCAGTGTGAAAGTTATGGTCATTTCTACGTTCCGGGCAACCTAGGCTTCACCCTAGGCCGTTGTTCCACCAGATCGAATAGTTAGGGCCTAAGAAGTGAACGCCAGAAGCATAAAATGCAATCAAAGTACAACAGTTTTTCCATCGTATAGCAGGAATAATTTGCAACCAGTGTGATAGTAGTGGTCATTTCTACGTTCCGGGCAACCCAGGTTTCACTCCAGGGCGTTGCTCCACCAGATCGAATAGTTACGGCCTAAGAAGTCAACGCCAGAATCATAAAATACGATAAAGATTCAACAGTTTTTCCATCGTATAAAACGAATTATTGCAATCAGTGTGAAAGTTATGGTCATTTCTACATTCCGAGCAACCTAGGCTTCACTCTAGGGCGTTGCTCCACCAGATCGAATAGTTAGGTCCTTAGAAGTCAACGCCAGGGGCATAAAATACGATATAAATACAACAGCTTTTCCATCGTATAAAAGGAACAATTGCAAACAGTGTGAAAGTAATGGTCATTTCTACGTTCCGGGCAACCTAGGCTTCACTGTATGGCGTTCTTCCACCACATCGAATAGCTACGGCTTCAGAACTCAACGCCTGAAGTATAAAATACAATAAGAATACAACAGTCTTTCCATCCTATAACAGGAATAATTGCAAACCGTGTGAAAGTGATGGTCATTTCTACGTTCCAGGCAACCTAGGCTTCACTCCAGGGCGTTGCTCCACCAGATCATACAGTTAGGACCTTAGAAGTCAACGCCCGAAGCATTAAATACAAAATAAATAGAACAGTTTTTCCATCGTATAAAACGAAAAATGGCTACCGGTGTGAAAGTTATGGTCATTTCTACGTTCAGCGCAATCTGGGCTTTAACCTAGGGCGTTGTTCCTCCAGATCGAATAGTTAGTGCCTTAGACGTCAACGCCAGAAGCACAAAATACAATATAAATACAACAGTTTTCCATCGTATAAAACGAATAACTGCAACCAGTATGAAACATATGGTCATTACTACTTTCCGAGCAACCTAGGCTTCACCCTAGGGTGTTGCTCCAACAGATTGAATAGTTAGGGCCTTAGAAGTCAACGCCAGAAGCATAAAATACAATATAAATACAACAGCGTTTCCATCGTATAAAACGAGTAATTGCAAGCAGTGTGAAAGTTATGGTCATTTCCACATTGCGAGCAACCTAGGCTTCACTCTAGGACGTTGCTCCACCAGATCGAAGAGTTAGGTCCTTAGAAGTAAACGCCAGAAGAATAAAATACGATATAAATACAACAGCTTTTCCATCGTATAAAAGGAATAATTGCAAACAGTGTGAAACTAATGGTCATTTCTACGTTGCGGGCAACCTAGGCTTCACTGTATGGCGTTGTTCCACCACATCGAATAGCTACGGCCTCAGAAGTCTACGCCCGAACCTTAAAATGCAAAAAAAATACAACAGTGTTTCCATCATATAACAGGAATAATTTCGACCAGTGTGAAAGTGATGGCCAATTCTACGTTCCGGGCAGCCTAGGCTTCACTCTAGGGCGTTGCTCCACCAGATCGAATAGTTAGTGCCTTAGAAGTCAACGACAGAAGCATAAAATACAATATAAATACAACAGTTTTTCCATCGTATGAAACAAATAATTGCAACCAGTACGAAACTTATGGTCATTTCTACTTTCCGAGCAACCTAGGCTTCACCCTAGGGCGTTGCTCCAACGGATTGAATAGTTAGGGCCTTAGAAGTCAACGCCCGAACCATAAAATGCAAAAAAAATACAACAGTGTTTCCCTCATATAACAGGAATAATTGCAACCAGTTTGAAAGTGATGGCCAATTCTACGTTCAGGGCAACTTAAGCTTCTCTCTAGGGCGTTGCTCCACCAGATTGAATAGATAGTGCCTTAGAAGTCAACGCTAGAAGCATAAAATACAATATAAATACAACCGTTTTTCCATCGTATTAAACGAGTTATTGCAACCAGTATGAAACTTATGGTCATTTCTACTTTCCGAGCAACCTAGGCTTCACCCTAGCGCCTTGCTCCAACAGATTGAATAGTTAGGGCCTTAGAAGTCAGCGCCCGAAGCATAAAATGCAAAAAAAATACAACAGTGTTTCCATCATATAACAGGAATAAGTGCAACCAGTTTGAAAGTAATGGCCAATTCTACGTTCCGGGCAACCTAGGCTTCTCTCTAGGGCGTTGCTGCACCAGATCGAATAGATAGTGCCTTAGAAGTCAACGCCAGAGGCATAAAATACAATATAAATACAACAGCGTTTCCATCGTATAAAACGAGTAATTGCAACCAGTGTGAAAGTTATGGTCATTTCTACTTTCCGAGCAACCTAGGCTTCACCCTAGGGTGTTGCTCCAACAGATTGAATAGTTAGGGTCTTAGAAGTCTACGCCCGAACCATAAAATGCAAAAAAAATACAACAGTGTTTCCATCATATAACAGGAATAATTGCGACCAGTTTGAAAGTGATGGCCAATTCTACGTTCCGGGCAACCGAAGCTTCACTCTAGGGCGTAGCTCCACCAGATCGAATAGTTAGGGCCTTAGAAGTCTACGCCCGAACCATAAAATGCAAAAAAAATACAACAGTGTTTCCATCATATAACAGGAATAATTGCGACCAGTTTGAAAGTGACGGCCAATTCTACGTTCCGGGCAACCTAGGCTTCACTCTAGGGCGTTGCTCCAACAGATCGAATAGATAGTGCCTTAGAAGTCAACGCTAGAAGCATAAAATACAATATAAATACAACCGTTTTTCCATCGTATTAAACGAGTAATTGCAACCAGTATGAAACTTATGGTCATTTCTACTTTCCGAGCAACCTAGGCTTCACCCTAGTGCCTTGCTCCAACAGATTGAATAGTTAGGGCCTTAGAAGTCAGCGCCCGAAACATAAAATGCAAAAAAAATACAACAGTGTTTCCATCATATAACAGGAATAAGTGCAACCAGTTTGAAAGTGATGGCCAATTCTACGTTCCGGGCAACCTAGGCTTCACTCTACGGCGTTGCTCCACCAGATCGAATAGATAGTGCCTTAGAAGTCAACGCCAGAAGCATAAAATACAATATAAATACAACAGTTTTTCCATCGTATAAAACGAATAATTGCAACCAGTATGAAACTTATGGACATTTCTACTTTGCGAGCAACCTAGGCTTCACCCTAGGGCGTTGCTCCAACAGATTGAATAGTTAGGGCCTTAGAAGTCTACGCCCGAACCATAAAATGCAAAAAAAAGACAACTGTGTTTCCATCATATATCAGGAATAATTGCAACCAGTTTGAAAGTGATGGCCAATTCTACGTTCCGGGCAACCTAGGCTTCACTCTAGGGCGTTGCTCCACCAGATCGAATAGTTAGTGCCTTAGAAGTCAACGCCAGAAGCATAAAATACAATATAAATACAACAGTTTTTCCATCGTATAGAACGAATAATTGCAACCAGTATGAAACTTATCGATATTTCTACTTTCCGAGCAACCTAGGCTTCACCCTAGGGCGTTGCTCCAACAGATTGAATAGTTAGGGCCTTAGAAGTCAACGCCCGAACCATAAAATGCAAAAAAAATACAACAGTGTTACCATCACATATCAGGAATAATTGCAACCAGTTTAAAAGTTATGGTCATTTCTACGTTCCGCGCAACCTGGGCTTTACCTTAGGGCGTTGTTGCACCAGATGGAATAGCTAGGGACTTAGAATTCAACGCCATAAGAATAAAATACAATATAAGTACAACAGCTTTTCCATCGTACAAAATGAGTAATAGCAAACAGTGTGAAAGTAATTGTCATTACTACGTTCCGGGCAACCTAGGCTTCACTCTAGGTCGTTGCTCCACCTGATCAAATAGCTAGCGACTTAGAATTAATCGCCAGAAGCATAGAATACAATAAAACTACAGCAGTTTCTCCATCGTATGACAGGAATAATTGCAACCAGTGTGAATGTAATGGTTATTTCTACGTTCAGGGCAACCTAGGTTTCACTCTAGGGCGTTGCTCCACCAGGTCGAATAGGTAGGCCCTAAGAAGTCAACGCCAGAAGCATAAAATACGATATAAATATAACAGTCTTTCCATCGTATAAAACGAAAGATAGCAACCAGTGTGAAAGTTGTGGTCATTTCTACGTTCCGGGCAACCCAGGTTTCACTCCAGGGCGTTGCACCACCAGATCGAATAGTTAGGTCCTCAGAAGTCAACGCCCGAAGCATAAAATACAAAATAAATAAAACAGTTTTTCCATCGTATAAAACGAGTAATTGCTACCAGTGTGAAAGTTATGGTCATTTCTACGATCCGCGCAACCTGGGCTTTACCCTAGGGCGTTGTTCCACCAGATGGAATAGCTAAGGACTTAGAATCCAACGCCAGAAGCATAAAATACAATATAAATACAACAGCTTTTCCATCGTATAAAACGAATAATTGCAACCAGTATGAAACTTATGGTCATTTCTACTTTCCGAGCAAGCTAGGCGTCACTCTAGGGCGTTGCTCCACCAGATCGAATAGCTAGGGACTTAGAATTCATCGCTAAAAGCATAAAATACAATTAAAATACAACAGTTTTTCCATCGTATAAAACGAATGATTGCAACCAGTATGAAACCTATGGTCATTTCTACTTTCCGAGCAACCTATGCTTCGCCCTAGGGCGTTGCTCCAACAGATTGAATAGTTAGGGCCTCAGAAGTCAACGCCCGAAGCATAAAATGCAATAAAAATACAACAGCGTCTCCATCATATAACAGGAATAATTGCAACCACTTTGAATGTGATGTGACAATTCTACGTTCCGGGCAACCTAGGCTTCACTCTAGGGCGTTGCTCCACCGGATCGAATAGTTAGTGCCTTAGAAGTCAACGCCAGAAGCATAAAATACAATATAAATACAACAGCTTTTCCATCGTATAAAACGAATAATTTCAACCAGTATGAAACTTATGGTCATTTCTACTTTCCGAGCAACCTATGCTTCACACTAGGGCGTTGCTCCAACAGATTGAATAGTTAGGGCCTTAGAAGTCAACGCCCGTACCATAAAATGCAAAAAAAAGACAACAGTGGTTCCAACATATAACAGGAATAATTGCAACCAGTTTGAAAGTGATGGCCAATTCTACGTTCCGGGCAACCTAGGCTTCACTCTATTGCGTTGATCCACCAGATCGAATAGTTAGTGCCTTAGAAGTCAACGCCAGAAGCATAAAATACAATATAAATACAACAGTTTTTCCATCGTATAAAACGAATAATTGCAACCAGCATGAAACTTATGGACATTTCTACTTGCCGAGCAACCAAGGCTTCACCCTAGGGCGTTGCTCCAACAGATTGAATAGTTAGGGACTTAGAAGTCAACGCCCGAAACATAAAATGCAAAAAAAATACAACAGTGTTTCCATCATATATCAGGAATAATTGCAACCAGTTTGAAAGTGATGGCCAATTCTAGGTTCCGGGCAACCTAGGTTTCACTCCAGGGCGTTGCTCCACCAGACCGAATAGTTACGGCCTAAGAAGTCAACGCCAGAAGCATAAAATACGATATAAATACAACCGCTTTTCCATCGTATAAAACGAATAATTGCAACCAGTATGGAACTTATGGTCATTTCTACTTTCCGAGCAAGCTAGCCTTCACCCTAGGGCGTTGGTCCAACAGATTGAATAGTTAGGGCCCTAGAAGGCAACGCCCGAAGCATAAAATGCAATAAAAATACAACAGTGTATCCGTCATATAAGAGGAATAATTGCAACCAGTTTGAAAGTGATGGCCAATTCTACGTTCCGGGCAACCTAGGCATCACTCTATTGCGTCGCTCCACCAGATCGAATAGTTAGTGCCTTAGAAGTCAACGCCAGAAGCATAGAATACAATATAAATACAACAGTTTTTCCATCGTATAAAACGAATAATTGCAACCAGTATGAAACTTATGGTCATTTCTACTTTCCGAGCAACCTAGGCTTCACCCTAGGGCGTTGCTCCACCTGATCAAATAGCTAGCGACTTAGAATTAATCGCCAGAAGCATAGAATACAATAAAAATACAACAGTTTTTCCATCGTATAACAGGAATAATTGCAACCAGTGTGAATGTAATGGTCATTTCTACGTTCAGGGCAACCTAGGTTTCACTCTAGGGCGTTGCTCCACCAGGTCGAATAGGTAGGCCCTAAGAAGTCAAAGCCAGAAGCATAAAATACGATATAAATAAAACAGCTTTTACACCGTATAAAACGAATAATAGCAACCAGTGTGAAAGTTATGGTCATTTCTACATTCCGAGCAACCTAGGCTTCACTCTAGGGCGTTGCTCCACCAGATCGAATAGTTAGGTCCTTAGAAGTAAACGCAAGAAGAATAAAATACGATATAAATACAACAGCTTTTCCATCGTATAAAAGGATTAATTGCAACCAGTTAGAAAGTGATGGTCATTTCTCCTTTCCGGGCAACCTGGGCTTCACTCTAGGGCGTTGCTCCACCAGATCGAATAGTTAGGTCCTTAGAAGTAAACGCCAGAAGCATAAAATAGGATATAAATACAACAGCTTTTCCATCGTATAAAAGGATTAATTGCAACCAGTTTGAAAATGATGGTCATTTCTCCTTTCCGGGCAACCTCAGGTTCACTCTAGGGCGTTGCTCCACTAGGTCGAACAGCTAGGGCCTTAGAAGTCAACGCCAGAAGCATAAAAGACAATATAAATACAACAGTTTTTCCATCGTATAAAACGAATAATTGCAAACAGTATGAAACTTATGGATATTTCTACCTTCCGAGCAACCTAGGCTTCACCCTAGGGCGTCGCTCCAGCAGATTGAATAGTTAGGGCCTTAGAAGTCAACGCCCGAAACATAAAATGCAAAAAAAATACAACAGAGTTTCCATCATATATCAGGAATAATTGCAACCAGTTTGTAAGTGATGGCCAATTCTACGTTCCGGGCAACCTAGGTTTCACTCCAGGGCGTTGCTCCACCTGACCGAATAGTTACGGCCTAAGAAGTCAACGCCAGAAGCATAAAATACGATATAAATACAACAGTTTTTCCATCGTATAATACGAGTAATTGCAACCAGTATGAAACTTATGGATATTTCTACTTTCCGAGCAACCTAGGCTTCACCCTAGGGCGTTGCTCCAACAGATTGAATAGTTAGGGCCTTAGAAGTCAACGCCCGAACCATAAAATGCAAAAAAAATACAACAGTGTTACCATCACATATCAGGAATAATTCCAACCAGTTTAAAAGTTATGGTCATTTCTACGTTCCGCGCAACCTGGGCTTTACCCTAGGGCGTTGTTGCACCAGATGGAATAGCTAGGGACTTAGAATTCAACGCCATAAGAATAAAATACAATATAAGTACAACAGCTTTTCCATCGTACAAAATGAATAATAGCAAACAGTGTGAAAGTAATTGTCATTTCTACGTTCCGGGCAACCTAGGCTTCACTCTAGGTCGTTGCTCCACCTGATCAAATAGCTAGCGACTTAGAATTAATCGCCAGAAGCATAGAATACAATAAAACTACAACAGTTTCTCCATCGTATGACAGGAATAATTGCAACCAGTGTGAATGTAATGGTTATTTCTACGTTCAGGGCAACCTAGGTATCACTCTAGGGCGTTACTCCACCAGGTCGAATAGGTAGGCCCTAAGAAGTCAACGCACGAAGCATAAAATCCGATATAAATATAACAGTCTTTCCATCGTATAAAACGAAAGATAGCAACCAGTGTGAAAGTTATGGTCATTTCTACGTTCCGGGCAACCCAGGTTTCACTCCAGGGCGTTGCACCACCAGATCGAATAGTTAGGTCCTCAGAAGTCAACGCCCGAAGCATAAAATACAAAATAAATAAAACAGTTTTTCCATCGTATAAAACGTATAATTGCTACCAGTGTGAAAGTTATGGCCATTTCTACGATCCGCGCAACCTGGGCTTTACCCTAGGGCGTTGTTCCACCAGATGGAATAGCTAGGGACTTAGAATTCAACGCCAGAAGCATAAAATACAATATAAATACAACAGCTTTTCCATCGTATAAAACGAATAATTGCAACCAGTATGAAACTTATGGTCATTTCTACTTTCCGAGCAACCTAGGCTTCACACTAGGGCGTTGCTCCAACAGGTTGAATAGTTAGGGCCTTAGAAGTCAACGCCAAAACCATAAAATGCAAAAAAAATACAACAGTGTTTCCATCATATAACAGGAATAATTGCAACCAGTTTGAAAGTGATGGCCAATTCTACGTTCCGGGCAACCTAGGCTTCACCCTAGGGTGTTGCCCCAACAGATTGAATAGTTAGGGCCTTAGAAGTCAGCGCCCGAAACATAAAATGCAAAAAAAATACAACAGTGTTTCCATCATATAACAGGAATAAGTGCAACCAGTTTGAAAGTGATGGCCAATTCTACGTTCCGGGCAACCTAGGCTTCACTCTACGGCGTTGCTCCACCAGATCGAATAGATAGTGCCTTAGAAGTCAACGCCAGAAGCATAAAATACAATATAAATACAACAGTTTTTCCATCGTATAAAACGAATAATTGCAACCAGTATGAAACTTATGGACATTTCTACTTTCCGAGCAACCTAGGCTTCACCCTAGGGCGTTGCTCCAACAGATTGAATAGTTAGGGCCTTAGAAGTCAACGCCCGAACCATAAAATGCAAAAAAAAGACAACAGTGTTTCCATCATATATCAGGAATAATTGCAACCAGTTTGAAAGTGATGGCCAATTCTACGTTCCGGGCAACCTAGGCTTCACTCTAGGGCGTTGCTCCACCAGATCGAATAGTTAGTGCCTTAGAAGTCAACGCCAGAAGCATAAAATACAATATAAATACAACAGTTTTTCCATCGTATAAAACGAATAATTGCAACCAGTATGAAACTTATGGATATTTCTACTTTCCGAGCAACCTAGGCTTCACCCTAGGGCGTTGCTCCAACAAATTGTATAGTTAGGGCCTTAGAAGTCAACGCCCGAACCATAAAATGCAAAAAAAATACAACAGTGTTTACATCATATATCAGGAATAATTGCAACCAGTTTGAAAGTGATGGCCAATTCTACGTTCCGGGCAACCTAGGTTTCACTCCAGGGCGTTGCTCCACCAGACCGAATAGTTACGGCCTAAGAAGTCAACGCCAGAAGCATAAAAAACGATATAAATACAACAGCTTTTCCATCGTATAAAACGAATAATAGCAACCAGTGTGAAAGTAATGGTCATTTCTACGTTCCGAGCACCCTAGGCGTCACTCTAGGGCGTTGCTCCACCACATCTAATAGCTACGGCCTTAGAAGTCAACGCCAGAGGCATAAAATACAATATAAATACAACAGCGTTTCCATCGTATAAAACGAATAATTGCAAGCAGTGTGAAAGTTATGGTCATTTCTAAATTCCGAGCAACCTAGGCTTCACTCTAGGGCGTTGCTCCACCAGATCGTATAGTTAGGTCCTTAGAAGTAAACGCCAGAAGCATAAAATACAATATAAATACAACAGTTCTTTCATCGTATAAAACGAATAATTGCAACCAGTATGAAACCTATGGTCATTTCTACTTTCCGAGCAACCTAGGCTTCACCCTAGGTCGTTGCCCCAACAGATTGAATAGTTAGGGCCTTAGAAGTCAACGCCAGAAGCATAAAATGCAATAAAAATACAACAGTGTTTCCACCATATAACAGGAATAATTGCAACCAGTTTGAAAGTGATGGCCAATTCTACGTTCCGGGCAACCTAGGCATCACTCTATTGCGTTGCTCCACCAGATCGAATAGTTAGCGCCTTAGAAGTCAACGCCAGAAGCATAAAATACAATATAAATACAACAGTTTTTCCATCGTATAATACGAGTAATTGCAACCAGTATGAAACTTATGGATATTTCTACTTTCCGAGCAACCTAGGCTTCACCCTAGGGCGTTGCTCCAACAGATTGAATAGTTAGGGCCTTAGAAGTCAACGCCCGAACCATAAAATGCAAAAAAAATACAACAGTGTTACCATCACATATCAGGAATAATTGCAACCAGTTTAAAAGTTATGGTCATTTCTACGTTCCGCGCAACCTGGGCTTTACCCTAGGGCGTTGTTGCACCAGATGGAATAGCTAGGGACTTAGAATTCAACGCCATAAGAATAAAATACAATATAAGTACAACAGCTTTTCCATCGTACAAAATGAGTAATAGCAAACAGTGTGAAAGTAATTGTCATTACTACGTTCCGGGCAACCTAGGCTTCACTCTAGGTCGTTGCTCCACCTGATCAAATAGCTAGCGACTTAGAATTAATCGCCAGAAGCATAGAATACAATAAAACTACAGCAGTTTCTCCATCGTATGACAGGAATAATTGTAACCAGTGTGAATGTAATGGTTATTTCTACGTTCAGGGCAACCTAGGTTTCACTCTAGGGCGTTGCTCCACCAGGTCGAATAGGTAGGCCCTAAGAAGTCAACGCCAGAAGCATAAAATACGATATAAATATAACAGTCTTTCCATCGTATAAAACGAAAGATAGCAACCAGTGTGAAAGTTGTGGTCATTTCTACGTTCCGGGCAACCCAGGTTTCACTCCAGGGCGTTGCACCACCAGATCGAATAGTTAGGTCCTCAGAAGTCAACGCCCGAAGCATAAAATACAAAATAAATAAAACAGTTTTTCCATCGTATAAAACGAATAATTGCTACCAGTGTGAAAGTTATGGTCATTTCTACGATCCGCGCAACCTGGGCTTTACCCTAGGGCGTTGTTCCACCAGATGGAATAGCTAGGGACTTAGAATTCAACGCCAGAAGCATAAAATACAATATAAATACAACAGCTTTTCCATCGTATAAAACGAATAATTGCAACCAGTATGAAACTTATGGTCATTTCTACTTTCCGAGCAAGCTAGGCGTCACTCTAGGGCGTTGCTCCACCAGATCGAATAGCTAGGGACTTAGAATTCATCGCTAAAAGCATAAAATACAATTAAAATACAACAGTTTTTCCATCGTATAAAACGAATGATTGCAACCAGTATGAAACCTATGGTCATTTCTACTTTCCGAGCAACCTATGCTTCGCCCTAGGGCGTTGCTCCAACAGATTGAATAGTTAGGGCCTCAGAAGTCAACGCCCGAAGCATAAAATGCAATAAAAATACAACAGCGTTTCCATCATATAACAGGAATAATTGCAACCACTTTGAATGTGACGTGACAATTCTACGTTCCGGGCAACCTAGGCTTCACTCTAGGGCGTTGCTCCACCGGATCGAATAGTTAGTGCCTTAGAAGTCAACGCCAGAAGCATAAAATACAATATAAATACAACAGCTTTTCCATCGTATAAAACGAATAATTTCAACCAGGATGAAACTTATGGTCATTTCTACTTTCCGAGCAACCTAGGCTTCACACTAGGGCGTTGCTCCAACAGATTGAATAGTTAGGGCCTTAGAAGTCAACGCCCGTACCATAAAATGCAAAAAAAAGACAACAGTGGTTCCAACATATAACAGGAATAATTGCAACCAGTTTGAAAGTGATGGCCAATTCTACGTTCCGGGCAACCTAGGCTTCACTCTATTGCGTTGCTCCACCAGATCGAATAGTTAGTGCCTTAGAAGTCAACGCCAGAAGCATAAAATACAATATAAATACAACAGTTTTTCCATCGTATAAAACGAATAATTGCAACCAGCATGAAACTTATGGACATTTCTACTTGCCGAGCAACCAAGGCTTCACCCTAGGGCGTTGCTCCAACAGATTGAATAGTTAGGGACTTAGAAGTCAACGCCCGAAACATAAAATGCAAAAAAAATACAACAGTGTATCCGTCATATAAGAGGAATAATTGCAACCAGTTTGAAAGTGATGGCCAATTCTACGTTCCGGGCAACCTAGGCATCACTCTATTGCGTCGCTCCACCAGATCGAATAGTTAGTGCCTTAGAAGTCAACGCCAGAAGCATAGAATACAATATAAATACAACAGTTTTTCCATCGTATAAAACGAATAATTGCAACCAGTATGAAACTTATGGTCATTTCTACTTTCCGAGCAAGCTAGGCGTCACTCTAGGGCGTTGCTCCACCAGATCGAATAGCTAGGGACTTAGAATTCATCGCTAAAAGCATAAAATACAATTAAAATACAACAGTTTTTCCATCGTATAAAACGAATGATTGCAACCAGTATGAAACCTATGGTCATTTCTACTTTCCGAGCAACCTATGCTTCGCCCTAGGGCGTTGCTCCAACAGATTGAATAGTTAGGGCCTCAGAAGTCAACGCCCGAAGCATAAAATGCAATTAAAATACAACAGCGTTTCCATCATATAACAGGAATAATTGCAACCACTTTGAATGTGACGTGACAATTCTACGTTCCGGGCAACCTAGGCTTCACTCTAGGGCGTTGCTCCACCGGATCGAATAGTTAGTGCCTTAGAAGTCAACGCCAGAAGCATAAAATACAATATAAATACAACAGCTTTTCCATCGTATAAAACGAATAATTTCAACCAGTATGAAACTTATGGTCATTTCTACTTTCCGAGAAATCTATGCTTCACACTAGGGCGTTGCTCCAACAGATTGAATAGTTAGGGCCTTAGAAGTCAACGCCCGTACCATAAATTGCAAAAAAAAGACAACAGTGGTTCCAACATATAACAGGAATAATTGCAACCAGTTTGAAAGTGATGGCCAATTCTACGTTCCGGGCAACCTAGGCTTCACTCTATTGCGTTGCTCCACCAGATCGAATAGTTAGTGCCTTAGAAGTCAATGCCAGAAGCATAAAATACAATATAAATACAACAGTTTTTCCATCGTATAAAACGAATAATTGCAACCAGCATGAAACTTATGGACATTTCTACTTGCCGAGCAACCAAGGCTTCACCCTAGGGCGTTGCTCCAACAGATTGAATAGTTAGGGACTTAGAAGTCAACGCCCGAAACATAAAATGCAAAAAAAATACAACAGTGTTTCCATCATATATCAGGAATAATTGCAACCAGTTTGAAAGTGATGGCCAATTCTAGGTTCCGGGCAACCTAGGTTTCACTCCAGGGCGTTGCTCCACCAGACCGAATAGTTACGGCCTAAGAAGTCAACGCCAGAAGCATAAAATACGATATAAATACAACCGCTTTTCCATCGTATAAAACGAATAATTGCAACCAGTATGGAACTTATGGTCATTTCTACTTTCCGAGCAAGCTAGCCTTCACCCTAGGGCGTTGGTCCAACAGATTGAATAGTTAGGGCCCTAGAAGGCAACGCCCGAAGCATAAAATGCAATAAAAATACAACAGTGTATCCGTCATATAAGAGGAATAATTGCAACCAGTTTGAAAGTGATGGCCAATTCTACGTTCCGGGCAACCTAGGCATCACTCTATTGCGTCGCTCCACCAGATCGAATAGTTAGTGCCTTAGAAGTCAACGCCAGAAGCATAGAATACAATATAAATACAACAGTTTTTCCATCGTATAAAACGAATAATTGCAACCAGTATGAAACTTATGGTCATTTCTACTTTCCGAGCAACCTAGGCTTCACCCTAGGGCGTTGCTCCACCTGATCAAATAGCTAGCGACTTAGAATTAATCGCCAGAAGCATAGAATACAATAAAAATACAACAGTTTTTCCATCGTATAACAAGAATAATTGCAACCAGTGTGAATGTAATGGTCATTTCTACGTTCAGGGCAACCTAGGTTTCACTCTAGGGCGTTGCTCCACCAGGTCGAATAGGTAGGCCCTAAGAAGTCAAAGCCAGAAGCATAAAATACGATATAAATAAAACAGCTTTTACACCGTATAAAACGAATAATAGCAACCAGTGTGAAAGTTATGGTCATTTCTACATTCCGAGCAACCTAGGCTTCACTCTAGGGCGTTGCTCCACCAGATCGAATAGTTAGGTCCTTAGAAGTAAACGCAAGAAGAATAAAATACGATATAAATACAACAGCTTTTCCATCGTATAAAAGGATTAATTGCAACCAGTTAGAAAGTGATGGTCATTTCTCCTTTCCGGGCAACCTGGGCTTCACTCTAGGGCGTTGCTCCACCAGACCGAATAGTTAGGTCCTTAGAAGTAAACGCCAGAAGCATAAAATAGGATATAAATACAACAGCTTTTCCATCGTATAAAAGGATTAATTGCAACCAGTTTGAAAATGATGGTCATTTCTCCTTTCCGGGCAACCTCAGGTTCACTCTAGGGCGTTGCTCCACTAGGTCGAACAGCTAGGGCCTTAGAAGTCAACGCCAGAAGCATAAAAGACAATATAAATACAACAGTTTTTCCATCGTATAAAACGAATAATTGCAAACAGTATGAAACTTATGGATATTTCTACCTTCCGAGCAACCTAGGCTTCACCCTAGGGCGTCGCTCCAGCAGATTGAATAGTTAGGGCCTTAGAAGTCAACGCCCGAAACATAAAATGCAAAAAAAATACAACAGAGTTTCCATCATATATCAGGAATAATTGCAACCAGTTTGTAAGTGATGGCCAATTCTACGTTCCGGGCAACCTAGGTTTCACTCCAGGGCGTTGCTCCACCTGACCGAATAGTTACGGCCTAAGAAGTCAACGCCAGAAGCATAAAATACGATATAAATACAACAGTTTTTCCATCGTATAATACGAGTAATTGCAACCAGTATGAAACTTATGGATATTTCTACTTTCCGAGCAACCTAGGCTTCACCCTAGGGCGTTGCTCCAACAGATTGAATAGTTAGGGCCTTAGAAGTCAACGCCCGAACCATAAAATGCAAAAAAAATACAACAGTGTTACCATCACATATCAGGAATAATTGCAACCAGTTTAAAAGTTATGGTCATTTCTACGTTCCGCGCAACCTGGGCTTTACCCTAGGGCGTTGTTGCACCAGATGGAATAGCTAGGGACTTAGAATTCAACGCCATAAGAATAAAATACAATATAAGTACAACAGCTTTTCCATCGTACAAAATGAATAATAGCAAACAGTGTGAAAGTAATTGTCATTTCTACGTTCCGGGCAACCTAGGCTTCACTCTAGGTCGTTGCTCCACCTGATCAAATAGCTAGCGACTTAGAATTAATCGCCAGAAGCATAGAATACAATAAATCTACAACAGTTTCTCCATCGTATGACAGGAATAATTGCAACCAGTGTGAATGTAATGGTTATTTCTACGTTCAGGGCAACCTAGGTATCACTCTAGGGCGTTGCTCCACCAGGTCGAATAGGTAGGCCCTAAGAAGTCAACGCACGAAGCATAAAATACGATATAAATATAACAGTCTTTCCATCGTATAAAACGAAAGATAGCAACCAGTGTGAAAGTTATGGTCATTTCTACGTTCCGGGCAACCCAGGTTTCACTCCAGGGCGTTGCACCACCAGATCGAATAGTTAGGTCCTCAGAAGTCAACGCCCGAAGCATAAAATACAAAATAAATAAAACAGTTTTTCCATCGTATAAAACGTATAATTGCTACCAGTGTGAAAGTTATGGCCATTTCTACGATCCGCGCAACCTGGGCTTTACCCTAGGGCGTTGTTCCACCAGATGGAATAGCTAGGGACCTAGAATTCAACGCCAGAAGCATAAAATACAATATAAATACAACAGCTTTTCCATCGTATAAAACGAACAATTGCAACCAGTATGAAACTTATGGTCATTTCTACTTTCCGAGCAACCTAGGCTTCACACTAGGGCGTTGCTCCAACAGGTTGAATAGTTAGGGCCTTAGAAGTCAACGCCAAAACCATAAAATGCAAAAAAAATACAACAGTGTTTCCATCATATAACAGGAATAATTGCAACCAGTTTGAAAGTGATGGCCAATTCTACGTTCCGGGCAACCTAGGCTTCACCCTAGGGCGTTGCCCCAACAGATTGAATAGTTAGGGCCTTAGAAGTCAGCGCCCGAAACATAAAATGCAAAAAAAATACAACAGTGTTTCCATCATATAACAGGAATAAGTGCAACCAGTTTGAAAGTGATGGCCAATTCTACGTTCCGGGCAACCTAGGCTTCACTCTAGGGCGTTGCTCCACCAGATCGAATAGTTAGTGCCTTAGAAGTCAACGCCAGAAGCATAAAATACAATATAAATACAACAGTTTTTCCATCGTATAAAACGAATAATTGCAACCAGTATGAAACTTATGGATATTTCTACTTTCCGAGCAACCTAGGCTTCACCCTAGGGCGTTGCTCCAACAAATTGTATAGTTAGGGCCTTAGAAGTCAACGCCCGAACCATAAAATGCAAAAAAAATACAACAGTGTTTACATCATATATCAGGAATAATTGCAACCAGTTTGAAAGTGATGGCCAATTCTACGTTCCGGGCAACCTAGGTTTCACTCCAGGGCGTTGCTCCACCAGACCGAATAGTTACGGCCTAAGAAGTCAACGCCAGAAGCATAAAAAACGATATAAATACAACAGCTTTTCCATCGTATAAAACGAATAATAGCAACCAGTGTGAAAGTAATGGTCATTTCTACGTTCCGAGCACCCTAGGCGTCACTCTAGGGCGTTGCTCCACCACATCTAATAGCTACGGCCTTAGAAGTCAACGCCAGAGGCATAAAATACAATATAAATACAACAGCGTTTCCATCGTATAAAACGAATAATTGCAAGCAGTGTGAAAGTTATGGTCATTTCTAAATTCCGAGCAACCTAGGCTTCACTCTAGGGCGTTGCTCCACCAGATCGTATAGTTAGGTCCTTAGAAGTAAACGCCAGAAGCATAAAATACAATATAAATACAACAGTTCTTTCATCGTATAAAACGAATAATTGCAACCAGTATGAAACTTATGGTCATTTCTACTTTCCGAGCAACCTAGGCTTCACCCTAGGGCGTTGCCCCAACAGATTGAATAGTTAGGGCCTTAGAAGTCAACGCCAGAAGCATAAAATGCAATAAAAATACAACAGTGTTTCCACCATATAACAGGAATAATTGCAACCAGTTTGAAAGTGATGGCCAATTCTACGTTCCGGGCAACCTAGGCATCACTCTATTGCGTTGCTCCACCAGATCGAATAGTTAGCGCCTTAGAAGTCAACGCCAGAAGCATAAAATACAATATAAATACAACAGTTTTTCCATCGTATAATACGAGTAATTGCAACCAGTATGAAACTTATGGATATTTCTACTTTCCGAGCAACCTAGGCTTCACCCTAGGGCGTTGCTCCAACAGATTGAATAGTTAGGGCCTTAGAAGTCAACGCCCGAACCATAAAATGCAAAAAAAATACAACAGTGTTACCATCACATATCAGGAATAATTGCAACCAGTTTAAAAGTTATGGTCATTTCTACGTTCCGCGCAACCTGGGCTTTACCCTAGGGCGTTGTTGCACCAGATGGAATAGCTAGGGACTTAGAATTCAACGCCATAAGAATAAAATACAATATAAGTACAACAGCTTTTCCATCGTACAAAATGAGTAATAGCAAACAGTGTGAAAGTAATTGTCATTTCTACGTTCCGGGCAACCTAGGCTTCACTCTAGGTCGTTGCTCCACCTGATCAAATAGCTAGCGACTTAGAATTAATCGCCAGAAGCATAGAATACAATAAAACTACAGCAGTTTCTCCATCGTATGACAGGAATAATTGCAACCAGTGTGAATGTAATGGTTATTTCTACGTTCAGGGCAACCTAGGTTTCACTCTAGGGCGTTGCTCCACCAGGTCGAATAGGTAGGCCCTAAGAAGTCAACGCCAGAAGCATAAAATACGATATAAATATAAGAGTCTTTCCATCGTATAAAACGAAAGATAGCAACCAGTGTGAAAGTTGTGGTCATTTCTACGTTCCGGGCAACCCAGGTTTCACTCCAGGGCGTTGCACCACCAGATCGAATAGTTAGGTCCTCAGAAGTCAACGCCCGAAGCATAAAATACAAAATAAATAAAACAGTTTTTCCATCGTATAAAACGAATAATTGCTACCAGTGTGAAAGTTATGGTCATTTCTACGATCCGCGCAACCTGGGCTTTACCCTAGGGCGTTGTTCCACCAGATGGAATAGCTAGGGACTTAGAATTCAACGCCAGAAGCATAAAATACAATATAAATACAACAGCTTTTCCATCGTATAAAACGAATAATTGCAACCAGTATGAAACTTATGGTCATTTCTACTTTCCGAGCAAGCTAGGCGTCACTCTAGGGCGTTGCTCCACCAGATCGAATAGCTAGGGACTTAGAATTCCTTCGCTAAAAGCATAAAATACAATTAAAATACAACAGTTTTTCCATCGTATAAAACGAATGATTGCAACCAGTATGAAACCTATGGTCATTTCTACTTTCCGAGCAACCTATGCTTCGCCCTAGGGCGTTGCTCCAACAGATTGAATAGTTAGGGCCTCAGAAGTCAACGCCCGAAGCATAAAATGCAATAAAAATACAACAGCGTTTCCATCATATAACAGGAATAATTGCAACCACTTTGAATGTGACGTGACAATTCTACGTTCCGGGCAACCTAGGCTTCACTCTAGGGCGTTGCTCCAACAGATTGAATAGTTAGGGCCTCAGAAGTCAACGCCCGAAGCATAAAATGCAATAAAAATACAACAGCGTTTCCATCATATAACAGGTATAATTGCAACCACTTTGAATGTGATGTGACAATTCTACGTTCCGGGCAACCTAGGCTTCACTCTAGGGCGTTTCTCCACCGGATCGAATAGTTAGTGCCTTAGAAGTCAACGCCAGAAGCATAAAATACAATATAAATACAACAGTTTTTCCATCGTATAAAACGAATAATTGCAACCAGCATGAAACTTATGGACATTTCTACTTGCCGAGCAACCAAGGCTTCACCCTAGGGCGTTGCTCCAACAGATTGAATAGTTAGGGACTTAGAAGTCAACGCCCGAAACATAAAATGCAAAAAAAATACAACAGTGTTTCCATCATATATCAGGAATAATTGCAACCAGTTTGAAAGTGATGGCCAATTCTACGTTCCGGGCAACCTAGGTTTCACTCCAGGGCGTAGCTCCACCAGACCGAATAGTTACGGCCTAAGAAGTCAACGCCAGAGGCATAAAATACGATACAAATACAACCGCTTTTCCATCGTATAAAACGAATAATTGCAACCAGTATGAAACTTATGGTCATTTCTACTTTCCGAGCAAGCTAGCCTTCACCCTAGGGCGTTGGTCCAACAGATTGAATAGTTAGGGCCCTAGAACGCAACGCCCGAAGCATAAAATGCAATAAAAATACTACAGTGTATCCGTCATATAACAGGAATAATTGCAACCAGTTTGAAAGTGATGGCCAATTCTACGTTCCGGGCAACCTAGGCATCACTCTAGGGCGTTGCTCCACCAGATCGAATAGTTAGTGCCATAGAAGTCAACGCCAGAAGCATAAAATACAATATAAATACAACAGTTTTTCCATCGTATAATACGAGTAATTGCAACCAGTATGAAACTTATGGATATTTCTACTTTCCGAGCAACCTAGGCTTCACCCTAGGGCGTTGCTCCAACAGATTGAATAGTTAGGGCCTTAGAAGTCAACGCCCGATCCATAAAATGCAAAAAAAATACAACAGTGTTTCCATCATATATCAGGAATAATTGCAACCAGTTTGAAAGTGATGGCCAATTCTACGTTCCGGGCAACCTAGGCTTCACTCTAGGGCGTTGCTCCACCAGATCGAATAGTTAGTGCCTTAGAAGTCAACGCCAGAAGCATAAAATACAATATAAATACAACAGTTTTTCCATCGTATAAAACGAATAATTGCAACCAGTATGAAACTTATGGTCATTTCTACTTTCCGAGCAACCTAGGCTTCGCCCTAGGGAGTTGCTCCAACGGATTGAATAGTTAGGGCCTTAGAAGTCAGCGCCCGATCCATAAAATGCAAAAAAAATACAGCAGTGTTTCCATCATATATCAGGAATAATTGCAACCAGTTTGAAAGTTATGGTCATTTCTACGTTCCGCGCAACCTGGGCGTTACCCTAGGGCGTTGTTCCACCTGATGGAATAGCTAGGGACTTAGAATTCAACGCCATAAGAATAAAAGACAATATAAGTACAACAGCTTTTCCATCGTACAAATTGAATAATAGCAAACAGTGTGAAAGTAATTGTCATTTCTACGTTCCGGGCAACCTAGGCTTCACTCTAGATCGTTGCTCCACCTGATCAAATAGCTAGCGACTTAGAATTAATCGCCAGAAGCATAGAATACAATAAAAATACAACAGTTTTTCCATCGTATAACAGGAATAATTGCAACCAGTGTGAATGTAATGGTCATTTCTACGTTCAGGGCAACCTAGGTTTCACTCTAGGGCGTTGCTCCACCAGGTCGAATAGGTAGGCCCTAAGAAGTCAAAGCCAGAAGCATAAAATACGATATAAATAAAACAGCTTTTACACCGTATAAAACGAATAATAGCAACCAGTGTGAAAGTTATGGTCATTTCTACATTCCGAGCAACCTAGGCTTCACTCTAGGGCGTTGCTCCACCAGATCGAATAGTTAGGTCCTTAGAAGTAAACGCCAGAAGAATAAAATACGATATAAATACAACAGCTTTTCCATCGTATAAAAGGATTAATTGCAACCAGTTTGAAAATGATGGTCATTTCTCCTTTCCGGGCAACCTCAGGTTCACTCTAGGGCGTTGCTCCACTAGGTCTAACAGCTAGGGCCTTAGAAGTCAACGCCAGAAGCATAAAAGACAATATAAATACAACAGTTTTTCCATCGTATAAAACGAATAATTGCAACCTGTATGAAACTTATGGTCATTTCTACTTTCCGAGCAAGCTATGCTTCGCCCTAGGGCGTTGCTCCAACAGATTGAATAGTTAGGGCCTCAGAAGTCAACGCCCGAAGCATAAAATGCAATAAAAATACAACAGCGTTTCCATCATATAACAGGTATAATTGCAACCACTTTGAATGTGATGTGACAATTCTACGTTCCGGGCAACCTAGGCTTCACTCTAGGGCGTTTCTCCACCGGATCGAATAGTTAGTGCCTTAGAAGTCAACGCCAGAAGCATAAAATACAATTAAAATACAACAGTTTTTGCATCGTATAAAACGAATGATTGCAACCAGTATGAAACTTATGGTCATTTCTACTTTCCGAGCAAGCTATGCTTCGCCCTAGGGCGTTGCTCCAACAGATTGAATAGTTAGGGCCTCAGAAGTCAACGCCCGAAGCATAAAATGCAATAAAAATACAACAGCGTTTCCATCATATAACAGGTATAATTGCAACCACTTTGAATGTGATGTGACAATTCTACGTTCCGGGCAACCTAGGCTTCACTCTAGGGCGTTTCTCCACCGGATCGAATAGTTAGTGCCTTAGAAGTCAACGCCAGAAGCATAAAATACAATTAAAATACAACAGTTTTTCCATCGTATAAAACGAATGATTGCAACCAGTATGAAACCTATGGTCATTTCTACTTTCCGAGCAACCTATGCTTCGCCCTAGGGCGTTGCTCCAACAGATTGAATAGTTAGGGCCTCAGAAGTCAACGCCCGAAGCATAAAATGCAATAAAAATACAACAGCGTTTCCATCATATAACAGGAATAATTGCAACCACTTTGAATGTGATGTGACAATTCTACGTTCCGGGCAACCTAGGCTTCACTCTAGGGCGTTGCTCCACCGGATCGAGTAGTTAGAGCCTTAGAAGTCAACGCCAGAAGCATAAAATACAATATAAATACAACAGCTTTTCCATCGTATAAAACGAATAATTGCAACCAGTATGAAACTTATGGTCATTTCTACTTTCCGAGCAACCTAGGCTTCACCCTAGGGCGTGGCTCGAACAGATTGAATAGTTAGGGCCTTAGAAGTCAACGTCCGAACCATAAAATGCAAAAAAAATACTACAGTGTTTCCATCATATATCAGGAATAATTGCAACCAGTTTGAAAGTGATGGCCAATTCTACGTTCCGGGCAACCTAGGCTTCACTCTAGGGCGTTGCTCCACCAGATCGAATAGTTAGTGCCTTAGAAGTCAACGCCAGAAACATAAAATAGAATATAAATACAACAGCTTTTCCATCGTATAAAACGAATAATTGCAACCAGTATGAAACTTATGGTCATTTCTACTTTCCGAGCAACCTAGGCTTCACCCTAGGGCGTTGCTCCAACGGATTGAATAGTTAGGGCCTTAGAAGTCAGCGCCCGAACCGTAAAATGCAAAAAAAATGCAGCAGTGTTTCCATCATATAACAGGTATAATTGCAACCAGTTTGAAATTGATGGCCAATTCTACGTTCCGGGCAACCTAGGCTTCACTCTAGGGCGTTGCTCCACCAGATCGAATAGTTAGTGCCATAGAAGTCAACGCCAGAAGCATAAAATACAATATAAATACAACAGTTTTTCCATCGTATAATACGAGTAATTGCAACCAGTATGAAACTTATGGATATTTCTACTTTCCGAGCAACCTAGGCTTCACCCTAGGGCGTTGCTCCAACAGATTGAATAGTTAGGGCCTTAGAAGTCAACGCCCGAACCATAAAATGCAAAAAAAATACAACAGTGTTTCCATCATATATCAGGAATAATTGCAACCAGTTTGAAAGTGATGGCCAATTCTACGTTCCGGGCAACCTAGGCTTCACTCTAGGGCGTTGCTCCACCAGATAGAATAGTTAGTGCCTTAGAAGTCAACGCCAGAAGCATAAAATACAATATAAATACAACAGTTTTTCCATCGTATAAAACGAATAATTGCAACCAGTATGAAACTTATGGTCATTTCTACTTTCCGAGCAACCTAGGCTTCGCCCTAGGGCGTTGCTCCAACGGATTGAATAGTTAGGGCCTTAGAAGTCAGCGCCCTATCCATAAAATGCAAAAAAAATACAGCAGTGTTTCCATCATATAACAGGTATAATTGCAACCAGTTTGAAATTGATGGCCAATTCTACGTTCCGGGCAACCTAGGTATCACTCTATTGCGTTGCTCCACCAGATCGAATAGTTAGGGCCTTAGAAGTCAACGCCCGAACAATAAAATGCAAAAAAAATACAACAGTTTTTCCATCATATATCAGGAATAATGGCAACCAGTTTGAAAGTTATGGTCATTTCTACGTTCCGCGCAACCTGGGCTTTACCCTAGGGCGTTGTTCCACCTGATGGAATAGCTAGGGACTTAGAATTCAACGCCATAAGAATAAACGACAATATATGTACAACAGCTTTTCCATCGTACAAATTGAATAATAGCAAACAGTGTGAAAGTAATTGTCATTTCTACGTTCCGGGCAACCTAGGCTTCACTCTAGGTCGTTGCTCCACCTGATCAAATAGCTAGCGACTTAGAATTAATCGCCAGAAGCATAGAATACAATAAAAATACAACAGTTTTTCCATCGTATAACAGGAATAATTGCAACCAGTGTGAATGTAATGGTCATTTCTACGTTCAGGGCAACCTAGGTTTCACTCTAGGGCGTTGCTCCACCAGGTCGAATAGGTAGGCCCTAAGAAGTCAAAGCCAGAAGCATAAAATACGATATAAATAAAACAGCTTTTACACCGTATAAAACGAATAATAGCAAGCAGTGTGAAAGTTATGGTCATTTCTACATTCCGAGCAACCTAGGCTTCACTCTAGGGCGTTGCTCCACCAGATCGAATAGTTAGGTCCTTAGAAGTAAACGCCAGAAGAATAGAAGACGATATAAATACAACAGCTTTTCCATCGTATAAAAGGATTAATTGCAACCAGTTAGAAAGTGATGGTCATTTCTCCTTTCCGGGCAACCTGGGCTTCACTCTAGGGCGTTGCTCCACCAGATCGAATAGTTAGGTCCTTAGAAGTAAACGCCAGAAGCATAAAATAGGATATAAATACAACAGCTTTTCCATCGTATAAAAGGATTAATTGCAACCAGTTTGAAAATGATGGTCATTTCTCCTTTCCGGGCAACCTCAGGTTCACTCTAGGGCGTTGCTCCACTAGGTCGAACAGCTAGGGCCTTAGAAGTCAACGCCAGAAGCATAAAAGACAATATAAATACAACAGTTTTTCCATCGTATAAAACGAATAATTGCAAACAGTATGAAACTTATGGATATTTCTACTTTCCGAGCAACCTAGGCTTCACCCTAGGGCGTCGCTCCAGCAGATTGAATAGTTAGGGCCTTAGAAGTCAACGCCCGAAACATAAAATGCAAAAAAAATACAACAGAGTTTCCATCATATATCAGGAATAATTGCAACCAGTTTGTAAGTGATGGCCAATTCTTCGTTCCGGGCAACCTAGGCTTCACTCTAGGGCGTTGCTCCACCAGATAGAATAGTTAGTGCCTTAGAAGTCAACGCCAGAAGCATAAAATACAATATAAATACAACAGTTTTTCCATCGTATAAAACGAATAATTGCAACCAGTATGAAACTTATGGTCATTTCTACTTTCCGAGCAACCTAGGCTTCGCCCTAGGGCGTTGCTCCAACGGATTGAATAGTTAGGGCCTTAGAAGTCAGCGCCCTATCCATAAAATGCAAAAAAAATACAGCAGTGTTTCCATCATATAACAGGTATAATTGCAACCAGTTTGAAATTGATGGCCAATTCTACGTTCCGGGCAACCTAGGTATCACTCTATTGCGTTGCTCCACCAGATCGAATAGTTAGGGCCTTAGAAGTCAACGCCCGAACAATAAAATGCAAAAAAAATACAACAGTTTTTCCATCATATATCAGGAATAATGGCAACCAGTTTGAAAGTTATGGTCATTTCTACGTTCCGCGCAACCTGGGCTTTACCCTAGGGCGTTGTTCCACCTGATGGAATAGCTAGGGACTTAGAATTCAACGCCATAAGAATAAACGACAATATATGTACAACAGCTTTTCCATCGTACAAATTGAATAATAGCAAACAGTGTGAAAGTAATTGTCATTTCTACGTTCCGGGCAACCTAGGCTTCACTCTAGGTCGTTGCTCCACCTGATCAAATAGCTAGCGACTTAGAATTAATCGCCAGAAGCATAGAATACAATAAAAATACAACAGTTTTTCCATCGTATAACAGGAATAATTGCAACCAGTGTGAATGTAATGGTCATTTCTACGTTCAGGGCAACCTAGGTTTCACTCTAGGGCGTTGCTCCACCAGGTCGAATAGGTAGGCCCTAAGAAGTCAAAGCCAGAAGCATAAAATACGATATAAATAAAACAGCTTTTACACCGTATAAAACGAATAATAGCAAGCAGTGTGAAAGTTATGGTCATTTCTACATTCCGAGCAACCTAGGCTTCACTCTAGGGCGTTGCTCCACCAGATCGAATAGTTAGGTCCTTAGAAGTAAACGCCAGAAGAATAGAAGACGATATAAATACAACAGCTTTTCCATCGTATAAAAGGATTAATTGCAACCAGTTAGAAAGTGATGGTCATTTCTCCTTTCCGGGCAACCTGGGCTTCACTCTAGGGCGTTGCTCCACCAGATCGAATAGTTAGGTCCTTAGAAGTAAACGTCAGAAGCATAAAATAGGATATAAATACAACAGCTTTTCCATCGTATAAAAGGATTAATTGCAACCAGTTTGAAAATGATGGTCATTTCTCCTTTCCGGGCAACCTCAGGTTCACTCTAGGGCGTTGCTCCACTAGGTCGAACAGCTAGGGCCTTAGAAGTCAACGCCAGAAGCATAAAAGACAATATAAATACAACAGTTTTTCCATCGTATAAAACGAATAATTGCAAACAGTATGAAACTTATGGATATTTCTACTTTCCGAGCAAGCTAGGCTTCACCCTAGGGCGTTGTTCCAACACATTGAATAGTTAGGACCTTAGAAGTGAACGCCCGAACCATAAAATGCAAAAAAAATAAAACAGTGTTTCCATCATATAACAGGAATAAGTGCAACCAGTTTGAAAGTGATGGCCAATTCTACGTTCCGGGCAACCTAGGCTTCTCGCTAGGGCGTTGCTCCACCAGATCGAATAGATAGTGCCTTAGAAGTCAACGCCAGAGGCATAAAATACAATATAAAAACAACAGCGTTTCCATCGTATAAAACGAATAATTGCAAACAGTGTGAAACTGATGGTCATTTCTACTTTCCGAGCAAGCTAGCCTTCACCCTAGGGCGTTGGGCCAACAGATTGAATAGTTAGGGCCTTAGAACTCAACGCCCGAAGCATCAAATGCAATAAAAATACAACAGTGTATCCATCATATAACAGGAATAATTGCAACCAGTTTGAAAGTGATGGAAAATTCTACGTTCCGGGCAAGCTAGGCTTCACTCTAGGGCGTTGCTCCACCAGACCGAATAGTTACGGGCTAAGAAGTCAACGCCAGAAGCATAAAATACGATATAAATACAACAGCTTTTCCATCGTATAAAACGAATAATTGCAACCAGTATGAAACCTATGGTCATTTCTACTTTCCGAGCAACCTAGGCTTCACCCTAGGGCGTGGCTCGAACAGATTGAATAGTTAGGGCCTTAGAAGTCAACGTCCGAACCATAAAATGCAAAAAAAATACTACAGTGTTTCCATCATATATCAGGAATAATTGCAACCAGTTTGAAAGTGATGGCCAATTCTACGTTCCGGGCAACCTAGGCTTCACTCTAGGGCGTTGCTCCACCAGATCGAATAGTTAGTGCCTTAGAAGTCAACGCCAGAAACATAAAATAGAATATAAATACAACAGCTTTTCCATCGTATAAAACGAATAATTGCAACCAGTATGAAACTTATGGTCATTTCTACTTTCCGAGCAACCTAGGCTTCACCCTAGGGCGTTGCTCCAACGGATTGAATAGTTAGGGCCTTAGAAGTCAGCGCCCGAACCGTAAAATGCAAAAAAAATGCAGCAGTGTTTCCATCATATAACAGGTATAATTGCAACCAGTTTGAAATTGATGGCCAATTCTACGTTCCGGGCAACCTAGGCTTCACTCTAGGGCGTTGCTCCACCAGATCGAATAGTTAGTGCCATAGAAGTCAACGCCAGAAGCATAAAATACAATATAAATACAACAGTTTTTCCATCGTATAATACGAGTAATTGCTACCAGTATGAAACTTATGGATATTTCTACTTTCCGAGCAACCTAGGCTTCACCCTAGGGCGTTGCTCCAACAGATTGAATAGTTAGGGCCTTAGAAGTCAACGCCCGAACCATAAAATGCAAAAAAAATACAACAGTGTTTCCATCATATATCAGGAATAATTGCAACCAGTTTGAAAGTGATGGCCAATTCTACGTTCCGGGCAACCTAGGCTTCACTCTAGGGCGTTGCTCCACCAGATAGAATAGTTAGTGCCTTAGAAGTCAACGCCAGAAGCATAAAATACAATATAAATACAACAGTTTTTCCATCGTATAAAACGAATAATTGCAACCAGTATGAAACTTATGGTCATTTCTACTTTCCGAGCAACCTAGGCTTCGCCCTAGGGCGTTGCTCCAACGGATTGAATAGTTAGGGCCTTAGAAGTCAGCGCCCTATCCATAAAATGCAAAAAAAATACAGCAGTGTTTCCATCATATAACAGGTATAATTGCAACCAGTTTGAAATTGATGGCCAATTCTACGTTCCGGGCAACCTAGGTATCACTCTATTGCGTTGCTCCACCAGATCGAATAGTTAGGGCCTTAGAAGTCAACGCCCGAACAATAAAATGCAAAAAAAATACAACAGTTTTTCCATCATATATCAGGAATAATGGCAACCAGTTTGAAAGTTATGGTCATTTCTACGTTCCGCGCAACCTGGGCTTTACCCTAGGGCGTTGTTCCACCTGATGGAATAGCTAGGGACTTAGAATTCAACGCCATAAGAATAAACGACAATATATGTACAACAGCTTTTCCATCGTACAAATTGAATAATAGCAAACAGTGTGAAAGTAATTGTCATTTCTACGTTCCGGGCAACCTAGGCTTCACTCTAGGTCGTTGCTCCACCTGATCAAATAGCTAGCGACTTAGAATTAATCGCCAGAAGCATAGAATACAATAAAAATACAACAGTTTTTCCATCGTATAACAGGAATAATTGCAACCAGTGTGAATGTAATGGTCATTTCTACGTTCAGGGCAACCTAGGTTTCACTCTAGGGCGTTGCTCCACCAGGTCGAATAGGTAGGCCCTAAGAAGTCAAAGCCAGAAGCATAAAATACGATATAAATAAAACAGCTTTTACACCGTATAAAACGAATAATAGCAAGCAGTGTGAAAGTTATGGTCATTTCTACATTCCGAGCAACCTAGGCTTCACTCTAGGGCGTTGCTCCACCAGATCGAATAGTTAGGGCCTTAGAAGTCAACGCCAGAAGCATAAAAGACAATATAAATACAACAGTTTTTCCATCGTATAAAACGAATAATTGCAAACAGTATGAAACTTATGGATATTTCTACTTTCCGAGCAACCTAGGCTTCACCCTAGGGCGTCGCTCCAGCAGATTGAATAGTTAGGGCCTTAGAAGTCAACGCCCGAAACATAAAATGCAAAAAAAATACAACAGAGTTTCCATCATATATCAGGAATAATTGCAACCAGTTTGTAAGTGATGGCCAATTCTACGTTCCGGGCAACCAAGGTTTCACTCCAGGGCGTTGCTCCACCTGACCGAATAGTTACGGCCTAAGAAGTCAACGCCAGAAGCATAAAATACGATATAAATACAACAGCTTTTCCATCGTATAAAACGAAAAATTGCAACCAGTATGAAACTGATGGTCATTTCTACTTTCCGAGCAAGCTAGCCTTCACCCTAGGGCGTTGGGCCAACAGATTGAATAGTTAGAGCCTTAGAAGTCAACGCCCGAAGCATCAAATGCAATAAAAATACAACAGTGTATCCATCATATAACAGGAATAATTGCGACCAGTTTGAAAGTGATGGCCAATTCTACGTTCCGGGCAACCTAGGCTTCACTCTAGGGCGTTGCTCCACCAGATCGAATAGTTAGTGCCTTAGAAGTCAACGCCAGAAGCATAAAATACAATATAAATACAACAGTTTTTCCATCGTATAAAACGAATAATTGCAACCAGTATGAAACCTATGGTCATTTCTACTTTCCGAGCAACCTAGGCTTCACCCTAGGGCGTTGCTCCAACTGACTGAATAGTTAGGGCCTTAGAAGTCAACGCCCGAAGCATAAAATGCAATAAAAATACAACAGTGTTTCCATCGTATAAAACGAATAATTGCAACCAGTATGAAACTTATGGTCATTTCTACTTTCCGAGCAAGCTAGGCTTCACCCTAGGGCGTTGTTCCAACACATTGAATAGTTAGGACCTTAGAAGTGAACGCCCGAACCATAAAATGCAAAAAAAATAAAACAGTGTTTCCATCATATAACAGGAATAAGTGCAACCAGTTTGAAAGTGATGGCCAATTCTACGTTCCGGGCAACCTAGGCTTCTCTCTAGGGCGTTGCTCCACCAGATCGAATAGATAGTGCCTTAGAAGTCAACGCCAGAGGCATAAAATACAATATAAAAACAACAGCGTTTCCATCGTATAAAACGAATAATTGCAAACAGTGTGAAACTGATGGTCATTTCTACTTTCCGAGCAAGCTAGCCTTCACCCTAGGGCGTTGGGCCAACAGATTGAATAGTTAGGGCCTTAGAACTCAACGCCCGAAGCATCAAATGCAATAAAAATACAACAGTGTATCCATCATATAACAGGAATAATTGCAACCAGTTTGAAAGTGATGGAAAATTCTACGTTCCGGGCAAGCTAGGCTTCACTCTAGGGCGTTGCTCCACCAGACCGAATAGTTACGGGCTAAGAAGTCAACGCCAGAAGCATAAAATACGATATAAATACAACAGCTTTTCCATCGTATAAAACGAATAATTGCAACCAGTATGAAACCTATGGTCATTTCTACTTTCCGAGCAACCTAGGCTTCACCCTAGGGCGTTGCTCCAGCAGATTGAATAGTTAGGGCCTTAGAAGTCAACGCCCGAAGCATAAAATGCAATAAAAATACAACAGTTTTTCCATCGTATAAAACGAATAATTGCAAACAGTATGAAACTTATGGATATTTCTACTTTCCGAGCAACCTAGGCTTCACCCCAGGGCGTCGCTCCAGCAGATTGAATGGTTAGGGCCTTAGAAGTCAACGCCCGAAACATAAAATGCAAAAAAATACAACAGAGTTTCCATCATATATCAGGAATAATTGCAACCAGTTTGTAAGTGATGGCCAATTCTACGTTCCGGTCAACCTAGGTTTCACTCCAGGGCGTTGCTCCACCTGACCGAATAGTTACGGCCTAAGAAGTCAACGCCAGAAGCATAAAATACGATATATATACAACAGCTTTTCCATCGTATAAAACGAAAAATTGCAACCAGTATGAAACTGATGGTCATTTCTACTTTCCGAGCAAGCTAGCCTTCACCCTAGGGCGTTGGGCCAACAGATTGAATAGTTAGGGCCTTAGAACTCAACGCCCGAAGCATCAAATGCAATAAAAATACAACAGTGTATCCATCATATAACAGGAATAATTGCAACCAGTTTGAAAGTGATGGAAAATTCTACGTTCCGGGCAAGCTAGGCTTCACTCTAGGGCGTTGCTCCACCAGACCGAATAGTTACGGGCTAAGAAGTCAAGGCCAGAAGCATAAAATACGATATAAATACAACAGCTTTTCCATCGTATAAAACGAATAATTGCAACCAGTATGAAACTTATAGTCATTTCTACTTTCCGAGCAAGCTAGGCTTCACCCTAGGGCGTTGCTCCACCAGATCGAACAGTTAGTGCCTTAGAAGTCAACGCCAGAAGCATAAAATACAATATAAATACAACAGTTTTTCCATCGTATAAAACGAATAATTGCAACCAGTATGAAACTTATGTTCATTTCTACTTTTCGAGCAACCTAGGCTTCACCCTAGGGCGTCGCTCCAGCAGATTGAATAGTTAGGGCCTTAGAAGTCAACGCCCGAAACATAAAATGCAAAAAAAATACAACAGAGTTTCCATCATATATCAGGTATAATTGCAACCAGTTTGTAAGTGATGGCCAATTCTACGTTCCGGGCAACCTAGGTTTCACTCCAGGGCGTTGCTGCACCAGACCGAATAGTTACGGCCTAAGAAGTCAACGCCAGAAGCATAAAATACGATATAAATACAACAGCTTTTCCATCGTATAAAACGAATAATTGCAACCAGTATGAAACTGATGGTCATTTCTACTTTCCGAGCAAGCTAGCCTTCACCCTAGGGCGTTGGGCCAACAGATTGAATAGTTAGGGCCTTAGAAGTCAACGCCCGAAGCATCAAATGCAATAAAAATACAACAGTGTATCCATCATATAACAGGAATAATTGCAACCAGTTTGAAAGTGATGGAAAATTCTACGTTCCGGGCAAGCTAGGCTTCACTCTAGGGCGCTGCTCCACCAGACCGAATAGTTACGGGCTAAGAAGTCAACGCCAGAAGCATAAAATACGATATAAATACAACAGCTTTTCCATCGTATAAAACGAATAATTGCAACCAGTATGAAACTTATAGTCATTTCTACTTTCCGAGCAAGCTAGGCTTCACCCTAAGGCGTTGCTCCACCAGATCGAATAGTTAGTGCCTTAGAAGTCAACGCCAGAAGCATAAAATACAATATAAATACAACAGTTTTTCCATCGTATAAAACGAATAATTGCAACCAGTATGAAACTTATGTTCATTTCTACTTTTCGAGCAACCTAGGCTTCACCCTAGGGCGTTGCTCCAGCAGATTGAATAGTTAGGGCCTTAGAAGTCAAGGCCCGAACCATAAAATGCAATAAAAATACAACAGTGTTTCCATCATATAACAGGAATAATTGCGACCAGTTTGAAAGTGATGGCCAATTCTACGTTCCGGGCAACCTAGGCTTCACTCTAGGGCGTAGCTCCACCAGATCGAATAGTTAGTGCCTTAGAAGTCAACGCCAGAAGCATAAATTACAATATAAATACAACAGCTTTTCCATCGTATAAAACGAATAATTGCAACGAGTATGAAACTTATGGTCATTTCTACTTTCCGAGCAACCTAGGCTTCACCCTAGGGCGTTGCTCCAACAGATTGAATAGTTAGGGCCTTAGAAGTCTACGCCCGAACCATAAAATGCAAAAAAAATACAAAAGTGTTTCCATCATATAACAGGAATAATTGCTACCAGTGTGAAAGTTATACTCATTTCTACGTTCCGCGAAACCTGGGCTTTACTCTAGGGCGTTGTTCCACCAGATGGAATAGTTAGGGCCTAAGAAGTCAACGCCAGAAGCATAAAATACGATATAAATACAACAGCTATTCCATCGCATAAAACAAATAATTGCAACCAGTGTGATAGTTACGGTCATTTCTAGGTTCCGGGCAACCTAGGCTTCACCCTAGGCCGTTGTTCCACCAGATCGAATAGTTAGGGCCTAAGAAGTGAACGCCAGAAGCATAAAATGCAATCAAAGTACAACAGTTTTTCCATCGTATAGCAGGAATAATTTGCAACCAGTGTGATAGTAGTGGTCATTTCTACGTTCCGGGCAACCCAGGTTTCACTCCAGGGCGTTGCTCCACCAGATCGAATAGTTACGACCTAAGAAGTCAACGCCAGAAGCATAAAATACGATAAAGATGCAACAGTTTTTCCATCGTATAAAACGAATTATTGCAATCAGTGTGAAAGTTATGGTCATTTCTACATTCCGAGCAACCTAGGCTTCACTCTAGGGCGTTGCTCCACCAGATCGAATAGTTAGGTCCTTAGAAGTCAACGCCAGGGGCATAAAATACGATATAAATACAACAGCTTTTCCATCGTATAAAAGGAACAATTGCAAACAGTGTGAAAGTAATGGTCATTTCTACGTTCCGGGCAACCTAGGCTTCACTGTATGGCGTTCTTCCACCACATCGAATAGCTACGGCCTCAGAACTCAACGCCTGAAATATAAAATACAATAAGAATACAACAGTCTTTCCATCCTATAACGGGAATAATTGCAAACCGTGTGAAAGTGATGGTCATTTCTACGTTCCAGGCAACCTAGGCTTCACTCCAGGGCGTTGCTCCACCAGATCATACAGTTAGGACCTTAGAAGTCAACGCCCGAAGCATTAAATACAAAATAAATAGAACAGTTTTTCCATCGTATATAAACGAAAAATGGCTACCAGTGTGAAAGGTATGGTCATTTCTACGTTCAGCGCAATCTGGGCTTTAACCTAGGGCGTTGTTCCTCCAGATCGAATAGTTAGTGCCTTAGAAGTCAACGCCAGAAGCATAAAATACAATATAAATACAACAGTTTTCCATCGTATAAAACGAATAATTGCAACCAGTATGAAACTTATGGTCATTTCTACTTTCAGAGCAACCTAGGCTTCACCCTAGCGCCTTGCTGCAACAGACTGAATAGTTAGGGCCTTAGAAGTCAGCGCCCGAAACATAAAATGCAAAAAAAATACAACAGTGTTTCCATAATATAACAGGAATAATTGCAACCAGTTTGAAAGTGATGGCCAATTCTACGTTCCGGGCAACCTAAGCTTCACTCTAGGGCGCAGCTCCACCAGATCGAATAGTTAGTGCCTTACAAGTCAACGCCAGAAGCATAAATTACAATATAAATACAACAGCTTTTCCATCGTATAAAACGAATAATTGCAACGAGTATGAAACTTATGGTCATTTCTACTTTCCGAGCAACCTAGGCTTCACCCTAGGGCGTTGCTCCAACAGATTGAATAGTTAGGGCCTTAGAAGTCTACGCCCGAACCATAAAATGCAAAAAAGATACAACAGTGTTTCCATCATATAACAGGAATAATTGCTACCAGTGTGAAAGTTATACTCATTTCTACGTTCCGCGAAACCTGGGCTTTACTCTAGGGCGTTGTTCCACCAGATGGAATAGTTAGGGCCTAAGAAGTCAACGCCAGAAGCATAAAATACGATATAAATACAACAGCTATTCCATCGCATAAAACAGATAATTGCAACCAGTGTGAAAGTTACGGTCATTTCTAGGTTCCGGGCAACCTAGGCTTCACCCTAGGCCGTTGTTCCACCAGATCGAATAGTTAGGGCCTAAGAAGTGAACGCCAGAAGCATAAAATGCAATCAAAGTACAACAGTTTTTCCATCGTATAGCAGGAATAATTTGCAACCAGTGTGATAGTAGTGGTCATTTCTACGTTCCGGGCAACCCAGGTTTCACTCCAGGGCGTTGCTCCACCAGATCGAATAGTTACGGCCTAAGAAGTCAACGCCAGAAGCATAAAATACGATAAAGATGCAACAGTTTTTCCATCGTATAAAACGAATTATTGCAATCAGTGTGAAAGTTATGGTCATTTCTACATTCCGAGCAACCTAGGCTTCACTCTAGGGCGTTGCTCCACCAGATCGAATAGTTAGGTCCTTAGAAGTCAACGCCAGGGGCATAAAATACGATATAAATACAACAGCTTTTCCATCGTATAAAAGGAACAATTGCAAACAGTGTGAAAGTAATGGTCATTTCTACGTTCCGGGCAACCTAGGCTTCACTGTATGGCGTTCTTCCACCACATCGAATAGCTACGGCCTCAGAACTCAACGCCTGAAATATAAAATACAATAAGAATACAACAGTCTTTCCATCCTATAACAGGAATAATTGCAAACCGTGTGAAAGTGATGGTCATCTCTACGTTCCAGGCAACCTAGGCTTCACTCCAGGGCGTTGCTCCACCAGATCATACAGTTAGGACCTTAGAAGTCAACGCCCGAAGCATTAAATACAAAATAAATAGAACAGTTTTTCCATCGTATATAAACGAAAAATGGCTACCAGTGTGAAAGTTATGGTCATTTCTACGTTCAGCGCAATCTGGGCTTTAACCTACGGCGTTGTTCCTCCAGATCGAATAGTTAGTGCCTTAGAAGTCAACGCCAGAAGCATAAAATACAATATAAATACAACAGCTTTTCCATCGTATAAAACGAATAATTGCAACGAGTATGGAACTTATGGTCATTTCTACTTTCCGAGCAACCTAGGCTTCACCCTAGGGCGTTGCTCCAACAGATTGAATAGTTATGGCCTTAGATGTCTACGACCGAACCATAAAATGCAAAAAAAATACAACAGTGTTTCCATCATATAACAGGAATAATTTCGACCAGTTTGAAAGTGATGGCCAATTCTACGTTCCGGGCAGCCTAGGCTTCACTCTAGGGCGTTGCTCCACCAGATCGAATAGTTAGTGCCTTAGAAGTCAACGACAGAAGCATAAAATACAATATAAATACAACAGTTTCTCCATCGTATAAAACGAATATTTGCAACCAGTATGAAACTTATGGTCGTTTCTACTTTCCGAGCAACCAAGGCTTCACCCTAGGGCGTTGCTCCAACAGATTGAATAGTTAGGGCCTTAGAAGTCTACGCCCGAACCATAAAATGCAAAAAAAATACAACAGTGTTTCCATCATATAACAGGAATAATTGCGACCAGTTTGAAAGTGATGGCCAATTCTACGTTCCGGGCAACCTAGGCTTCACTCTACGGCGTTGCTCCACCAGATCGAATAGTTAGTGCCATAGAAGTCAACGCCAGAAGCATAAAATGCAATATAAATACAACAGTTTTTCCATCGTATGAAACAAATAATTGCAACCAGTACGAAACTTATGGTCATTTCTACTTTCGGAGCAACCTAGGCTTCACCCTAGGGCGTTGCTCCAACGGATTGAATAGTTAGGGCCTTAGAAGTCAACGCCCGAACCATAAAATGCAAAAAAAATACAACAGTGTTTCCCTCATATAACAGGAATAATTGCAACCAGTTTGAAAGTGATGGCCAATTCTACGTTCCGGGCAACCTAGGCTTCTCTCTAGGGCGTTGCTCCACCAGATCGAATAGATAGTGCCTTAGAAGTCAACGCTAGAAGCATAAAATACAATATAAATACAACCGTTTTTCCATCGTATTAAACGAGTAATTCCAACCAGTATGAAACTTATGGTCATTTCTACTTTCCGAGCAACCTAGGCTTCACCCTAGCGCCTTGCTCCAACAGATTGAATAGTTAGGGCCTTAGAAGTCAGCGCCCGAAACATAAAATGCAAAAAAAATACAACAGTGTTTCCATCATATAACAGGAATAAGTGCAACCAGTTTGAAAGTAATGGCCAATTCTACGTTCCGGGCAACCTAGGCCTCTCTCTAGGGCGTTGCTCCACCAGATCGAATATATAGTGCCTTAGAAGTCAACGCCAGAGGCATAAAATACAATATAAATACAACAGCGTTTCCATCGTATAAAACGAGTAATTGCAACCAGTGTGAAAGTTATGGTCATTTCCACATTGCGAGCAACCTAGGCTTCACTCTAGGACGTTGCTCCACCAGATCGAATAGTTAGGTTCTGAGAAGTAAACGCCAGAAGAATAAAATACGATATAAATACAACAGCTTTTCCATCGTATAAAAGGAATAATTGCAAACAGTGTGAAAGTAATGGTCATTTCTACGTTCCGGGCAACCTAGGCTTCACTGTATGGCGTTCTTCCACCACATCGAATAGCTACGGCCTCAGAAGTCAACGCCTGAAGTATAAAATACAATAAAAATACAACAGTGTTTCCATAATATAACAGGAATAATTGCAACCAGTTTGAAAGTGATGGGCAATTCTACGTTCCGGGCATCCTAAGCTTCACTCTAGGGCGTAGCTCCACCAGATCGAATAGTTAGTGCCTTAGAAGTCAACGCCAGAAGCATAAATTACAATATAAATACAACAGCTTTTCCATCGTATAAAACGAATAATTGCAACGAGTATGAAACTTATGGTCATTTCTACTTTCCGAGCAACCTAGGCTTCACCCTAGGGCGTTGCGCCAACAGATTGAATAGTTAGGGCCTTAGAAGTCTACGCCCGAACCATAAAATGCAAAAAAAATACAACAGTGTTTCCATCATATAACAGGAATAATTTCGACCAGTTTGAAAGTGATGGCCAATTCTACGTTCCGGGCAACCTAAGCTTCACTCTAGGGCGTAGCTCCACCAGATCGAATAGTTAGTGCCTTAGAAGTCAACGACAGAAGCATAAATTACAATATAAATACAACAGCTTTTCCATCGTATAAAACGAATAATTGCAACGAGTATGAAACTTATGGTCATTTCCACTTTCCGAGCAACCTAGGCTTCACCCTAGGGCGTTGCTCCAACGGATTGAATAGTTAGGGCCTTAGAAGTCAACGCCCGAACCATAAAATGCAAAAAAAATACAACAGTGTTTCCCTCATATAACAGGAATAATTGCAACCAGTTTGAAAGTGATGGCCAATTCTACGTTCCGGGCAACCTAGGCTTCTCTTTAGGGCGTTGCTCCACCAGATCGAATAGATAGTGCCTTAGAAGTCAAAGCTAGAAGCATAAAATACAATATAAATACAACCGTTTTTCCATCGTATTAAACGAGTAATTGCAACCAGTATGAAACTTATGGTCATTTCTACTTTCCGAGCAACCTAGGCTTCACCCTAGCGCCTTGCTCCAACAGATTGAATAGTTAGGGCCTTAGAAGTCTGCGCCCGAAACATAAAATGCAAAAAAAATACAACAGTGTTTCCATCATATAACAGGAATAAGTGCAACCAATTTGAAAGTGATGGCCAATTCTACGTTCCGGGCAACCTAGGCTTCTATCTAGGGCGTTGCTCCAGCATATCGAATAGATAGTGCCTTAGAAGTCAACGCCAGAGGCATAAAATACAATATAAATACAACAGCGTTTCCATCGTATAAAACGAGTAATTGCAAGCAGTGTGAAAGTTATGGTTATTTCCACATTGCGAGCAACCTAGGCTTCACTCTAGGACGTTGCTCCACCAGATCGAATAGTTAGGTCCTTAGAAGTAAACGCCAGAAGAATAAAATACGATATAAATACAACAGCTTTTCCATCGTATAAAAGGAATAATTGCAAACAGTGTGAAAGTAATGGTCATTTCTACGTTCCGGGCAACCTAGGCTTCACTGTATGGCGTTCTTCCACCACATCGAATAGCTACGTCCTCAGAAGTCAACGCCTGAAGTATAAAATACAATAAAAATACAACAGTGTTTCCATAATATAACAGGAATAATTGCAACCAGTTTGAAAGTGATGGCCAATTCTACGTTCCGGGCAACCTAAGCTTCACTCTGGGGCGTAGCTCCACCAGATCGAATAGTTAGTGCCTTAGAAGTCAACGCCAGAAGCATAAATTACAATATAAATACAACAGCTTTTCCATCGTATAAAACGAATAATTGCAACGAGTATGAAACTTATGGTCATTTCCACTTTCCGAGCAACCTAGGCTTCACCCTAGAGCGTTGCTCCAACAGATTGAATAGTTAGGGCCTTAGAAGTCTACGCCCGAACCATAAAATGCAAAAAAAATACAACAGTGTTTCCATCATATAACAGGAATAATTTCGACCAGTTTGAAAGTGATGGCCAATTCTACGTTCCGGGCAGCCTAGGCTTCACTCTAGGGCGTTGCTCCACCAGATCGAATAGTTAGTGCCTTAGAAGTCAACGACAGAAGCATAAAATACAATATAAATACAACAGTTTTTCCATCGTATAAAACGAATATTTGCAACCAGTATGAAACTTATGGTCGTTTCTACTTTCCGAGCAACCTAGGCTTCACCGTAGGGCGTTGCTCCAACAGATTGAATAGTTAGGGCCTTAGAAGTCTACGCCCGAACCATAAAATGCAAAAAAAATACAACAGTGTTTCCCTCATATAACAGGAATAATTGCAACCAGTTTGAAAGTGATGGCCAATTCTACGTTCCGGGCCACCTAGGCTTCTCTCTAGGCCGTTGCTCCACCAGATCAAATAGATGGTGCCTTAGAAGTCAACGCTAGAAGCATAAAATACAATATAAATACAACAGTTTTTCCATCGTATTAAACGAGTAATTGCAACCAGTATGAAACTTATGGTCATTTCTACTTTCCGAGCAACCTAGGCTTCACCCTATGGCCTTGCTCCAACAGATTGAATAGTTAGGGCCTTAGAAGTCAACGCCCGAAGCATAAAATGCAAAAAAAATTCAACAGTGCTTCCATCATATATCAGGAATAATTGCTACCAGTTTGAAAGTGATGGCCAATTCTACGTTCCGCTCAACCTAGGTTTCACTCCAGGGCGTTGCTCCACCAGACCGAATAGCTACGGCCTAAGAAGTCAACGCCAGAAGCATAAAACGCGATAAAATACAACAGCTTTTCCATCGTATAAAACGAATAATTACAACCAGTATGAAACTTATGGTCATTTCTACTTTCCGAGCAACCTAGGCTCCACCCTAGGGCGTTGCTCCAACGGATTGAATAGTTAGGGCCTTAGAAGTCAACGCCCGAACCATAAAATGCAAAAAAAATACAACAGTGTTTCCCTCATATAACAGGAATAATTGCAACCAGTTTGAAAGTGATGGCCAATTCTACGTTCCGGGCCACCTAGGCTTCTCTGTAGGCCGTTACTCCACCAGATCAAATAGATGGTGCCTTAGAAGTCAACGCCAGAAGCATCAAATACTATATAAATACAACAGTTTTCCATCGTATAAAACAAATAATTGCAACCAGTATTAAACTTATGGCCATTTCTACTTTCCGAGCAACCTAGGCTTCACCCTAGGGCGTTGCTCTAACGGATTGAATAGTCAGGGCCATAGAAGTCAACGCCCGAACCATAAAGTGCAAAAAAAATACAACAGTTTTTCCATCGTATAAAACGAATTATTGCAATCAGTGTGAAAGTTATGGCCAATTCTACGTTCCGGGCAACCTAGGCTTCACTCTAGGGCGTTGCTCCACCAGATCGAATAGTTAGTGCCTTAGAAGTCAACGCCAGAAGCATCAAATACAATATAAATACAACAGTTTTCCATCGTATAAAACGAATAATTGCAACCAGTATGAAACTTATGGTCATTTCTACTTTCCGAGCAACATAGGCTTCACCCTAGGGCGTTGCTCCAACAGATTGAATAGTTAGGGCCTTAGAAGTCTACGCCCGAACCATAAAATGCAAAAAAAATACAACAGTGTTTCCATCATATAACAGGAATAATTTCGACCAGTTTGAAAGTGATGGCCAATTCTACGTTCCGGGCAACCTAGGCTTCACTCTAGGGCGTTGCTCCACCAGATCGAATAGTTAGTGCCTTAGAAGTCAACGCCAGAAGCATAAAATACAATATAAATACAACAGTGTTTCCATCGTATAAAACGAATAATTGCAACCAGTGTGAAAGTTATGGTCATTTCTACATTCCGAGCAACCTAGGCCTCACTCTAGGGCGTTGCTCCACCAGATCGAATAGTTAGGACCTTAGAAGTCAACGCCAGGAGCATAAAATACGATATAAATACAACAGCTTTTCCATCGTATAAAAGGAATAATTGCAAACAGTGTGACAGTGATGGCCAATTCTACGTTCTGGGCAACCTAGGCTTCACTCTAGGATGTTGCTCCACCAGATCGAATAGTTAGTGCCTTAGAAGTCAACGACAGAAGCATAAAATACAATATAAATACAACAGTTTTTCCATCGTATAAAACGAATAATTGCAACCAGTGTGAAAGTTATGGTCATTTCCATATTCCGAGCAACCTAGGCTTCACTCTAGGGCGTTGCTGCACCAGACGGAATAGTTAGGTCCTTAGAAGTAAACGCCAGAAGCATAAAATACGATATAAATACAACAGCTTTTCCATCGTATAAAAGGATTAATTGCAACCAGTTTGAACCATGATGGTCATTTCTCCTTTCCGGGCAACCTAGGCTTCACTCTAGGGCGTTGCTCCACTAGATCGAACAGCTAGGTCCTTAGAAGTCAACGCCAGAAGCATCAAATACAATATAAATACAACAGTTTTCCATCGTATAAAACGAATAATTGCAACCAGTATGAAACTTATGGTCATTTCTACTTTCCGAGCAACCTAGGCTTCACCCTAGGGCGTTGCTCCAACAGATTGAATAGTTAGGGCCTTAGAAGTCTACGCCCGAACCATAAAATGCAAAAAAAATACAACAGTGTTTCCATCATATAACAGGAATAATTTCGACCAGTTTGAAAGTGATGGCCAATTCTACGTTCCGGGCAACCTAGGCTTCACTCTAGGGCGTTGCTCCACCAGATCGAATAGTTAGTGCCTTAGAAGTCAACGCCAGAAGCATAAAATACAATATAAATACAACAGTGTTTCCATCGTATAAAACGAATAATTGCAACCAGTGTGAAAGTTATGGTCATTTCTACATTCCGAGCAACCTAGGCCTCACTCTAGGGCGTTGCTCCACCAGATCGAATAGTTAGGACCTTAGAAGTCAACGCCCAAAACATAAAATGCAAAAAAATACAACAGAGTTTCCATCATATATCAGGAATAATTGCAACCAGTTTGTAAGTGATGGCCAATTCTACGTTCCGTGCATCCTAGGTTTCACACCAGGGCGTTGCTCCACCAGGCGGAATAGTTACGGCCTAAGAAGTCAACGCCAGAAGCATAAAATACGATATAAATACAACAGCTTTTCCATCGTATAAAACGTATAATTGCAACCAGTGTGAAAGTAATCATCATTTCTACGTTCCGAGCGCCCTACGCCTCACTCTAGGGCGTTGCTCCACCAGATCGAATAGTTAGGACCTTAGAAGTCAACGCCAGGAGCATAAAATACGATATAAATACAACAGCTTTTCCATCGTATAAAAGGAATAATTGCAAACAGTGTGAAAGTGATGGCCAATTCTACGTTCTGGGCAACCTAGGCTTCACTCTAGGATGTTGCTCCACCAGATCGAATAGTTAGTGCCTTAGAAGTCAACGACAGAAGCATAAAATACAATATAAATACAACAGTTTTTCCATCGTATAAAACGAATAATTGCAACCAGTGTGAAAGTTATGGTCATTTCCATATTCCGAGCAACCTAGGCTTCACTCTAGGGCGTTGCTGCACCAGACGGAATAGTTAGGTCCTTAGAAGTAAACGCCAGAAGCATAAAATACGATATAAATACAACAGCTTTTCCATCGTATAAAAGGATTAATTGCAACCAGTTTGAACCATGATGGTCATTTCTCCTTTCCGGGCAACCTAGGCTTCACTCTAGGGCGTTGCTCCACTAGATCGAACAGCTAGGTCCTTAGAAGTCAACGCCAGAAGCATCAAATACAATATAAATACAACAGTTTTCCATCGTATAAAACGAATAATTGCAACCAGTATGAAACTTATGGTCATTTCTACTTTCCGAGCAACCTAGGCTTCACCCTAGGGCGTTGCTCCAACAGATTGAATAGTTAGGGCCTTAGAAGTCTACGCCCGAACCATAAAATGCAAAAAAAATACAACAGTGTTTCCATCATATAACAGGAATAATTTCGACCAGTTTGAAAGTGATGGCCAATTCTACGTTCCGGGCAACCTAGGCTTCACTCTAGGGCGTTGCTCCACCAGATCGAATAGTTAGTGCCTTAGAAGTCAACGCCAGAAGCATAAAATACAATATAAATACAACAGTGTTTCCATCGTATAAAACGAATAATTGCAACCAGTGTGAAAGTTATGGTCATTTCTACATTCCGAGTAACCTAGGCCTCACTCTAGGGCGTTGCTCCACCAGATCGAATAGTTAGGACCTTAGAAGTCAACGCCCGAAACATAAAATGCAAAAAAATACAACAGAGTTTCCATCATATATCAGGAATAATTGCAACCAGTTTGTAAGTGATGGCCAATTCTACGTTCCGTGTATCCTAGGTTTCACACCAGGGCGTTGCTCCACCAGGCGGAATAGTTACGGCCTAAGAAGTCAACGCCAGAAGCATAAAATACGATATAAATACAACAGCTTTTCCATCGTATAAAACGTATAATTGCAACCAGTGTGAAAGTAATCATCATTTCTACGTTCCGAGCGCCCTAGGCGTCACTCTAGGGCGTTGCTCCACCACATCTAATAGCTACGGCCTTAGAAGTCAACGCCAGAGGCATAAAATACAATATAAATACAACAGTGTTTCCATCGTATAAAACGAATAATTGCAACCAGTGTGAAAGTTATGGTCATTTCCATATTCCGAGCGACCTAGGCTTCACTCTAGGGCGTTGCTGCACCAGACGGAATAGTTAGGTCCTTAGAAGTAAACGCCAGAAGCATAAAATACGATATAAATACAACAGCTTTTCCATGGTATAAAAAGATTAATTGCAACCAGTTTGAACGTGATGTTCATTTATCCTTTCCTGGCAACCTAGGCTTCACCCTAGGGCGTTGCTCCACTAGATCGAACAGCTAGGGCCTTAGAAGTCAACGCCCGAACCATAAAATGCAAAAAAAGTACAACAGTGTTTCCATGATATAACAGGAATAATTTCGACCAGTTTGAAAGTGATGGCCAATTCTACGTTCCGGGCAACCTAGGCTTCACTCTAGGGCGTTGCTCCACCAGATCGAATAGTTAGTGCCTTAGAAGTCAACGCCAGAAGCATCAAATACAATATAAATACAACAGTTTTCCATCGTATAAAACGAATAATTGCAACCAGTATGAAACTTATGGTCACTTCTACCTTCCGAGCAACCTACGCTTCACCCTGGGGCGTTCCTCCAACAGATTGAATAGTTAGGGCCTTAGAAGTCTACGAACGAACCATAAAATGCAAAAAAAATACGACAGTGTTTCCATTATATAACAGGAGTAATTGCGACCAGTTTGAAAGTGGTGGCCAATTCTACGTTCCGGGCAACCTAGGCTTCACTCTAGGGCGTTGCTCCACCAGATCGAATAGTTAGTGCCTTAGAAGTCAACGCCAGAAGCATCAAATACAATATAAATACAACAGTTTTCCATCGTATAAAACGAATAATTGCAACCAGTATGAAACTTATGGTCATTTCTACTTTCCGAGCAACCTAGGCTTCACCCTAGGGCGTTGCTCCAACAGATTGAATAGTTAGGGCCTTAGAAGTCTACGCCCGAACCATAAAATGCAAAAAAAATACAACAGTGTTTCCATCATATAACAGGAATAATTTCGACCAGTTTGAAAGTGATGGCCAATTCTACGTTCCGGGCAACCTAAGCTTCACTCTAGGCCGTTGTTCCACCAGATCGAATAGTCAGGGCCTAAGAAGTGAACGCCAGAAGCATAAAATGCAATCAAAGTACAACAGTTTTTCCATCGTATAGCAGGAATAATTTGCAACCAGTATGAAACTTATGGTCATTTCTACATTCCGAGCAACCTAGGCTTCACTCTAGGACGTTGCTCCACCAGATCGAATAGTTAGGTCCTTAGAAGTAAACGCCAGAAGCATAAAATACGATATAAATACAACAGCTTTTCCATCGTATAAAAGGATTAATTGCAACCAGTTTGGACCATGATGGTCATGTCTCCTTTCCGGGCAACCTAGGCTTCACTCTAGGGCGTTGCTCCACTAGATCGAACAGCTAGGTCCTTAGAAGTCAACGCCAGAAGCATAAAACACAATGTAAATACAACAATTTTTCCATCGTATAAAACGAATAATTGCAACCAGTATGAAACTTATGGTCATTTCTACTTCCCGAGCAACCTGGGCTTCACCCTAGGGCGTTGGTCCAACAGATTGAATAGTTAGGGCCTTATAGGTCTACGCCCGAACCATAAAATGCAAAAAAAATACGACAGTGTTTCCATCATATAACAGGAATAATTGCGACCAGTTTGAAAGTGGTGGCCAACGCTACGTTCCGGGCAACCTAGGCTTCACTCTAGGGCGTTGCTCCACCAGGTCGAATAGTTAGTGCCTTAGAAGTCAACGCCGGAAGCGTCAAATACAATATAAATACAACAGTTTTCCATCGTATAAAACGAATAATTGCAACCAGTATGAAACTTATGGTCACTTCTACCTTCCGAGCAACCTAGGCTTCACCCTAGGGCGTTGCTCCAACAGATTGAATAGTTAGGGCCTTAGAAGTCTACGCCCGAACCATAAAATGCAAAAAAAATACGACAGTGTTTCCATCATATAACAGGAATAATTGCGACCAGTTTGAAAGTGGTGGCCAATTCTACGTTCCGGTCAACCTAGGCTTCACTCTAGGGCGTTGCTCCACCAGATCGAATAGTTAGTGCCTTAGAAGTCAACGCCAGAAGCATCAAATACAATATAAATACAACAGTTTTCCATCGTATAAAACGAATTATTGCAATCAGTGTGGAAGTTATGGTCATTTCTACATTCCGAGCAACCTAGGCTTCACTCTAGGGCGTTGCTCCACCAGATCGAATAGTTAGGTCCTTAGAAGTCAACGCCAGGAGCATAAAATACGATATAATTACAACAGCTTTTCCATCGTATAAAAGGAATAATTGCAAACAGTGTGAAAGTAATGGTCATTTCTACGTTCCGGGCAACCTAGGCTTCACTCTAGGACGTTGCTCCACCAGATCGAATAGTTAGTGCCTTAGAAGTCAACGACAGAAGCATCAAATACTATATAAATACAACAGTTTTCCATCGTATAAAACGAATAATTGCAACCAGTACTAAACTTATGGTCATTTCTACGTTCCGGGCAACCTAGGCTTCACTCTAGGACGTTGCTCCACCAGATCGAATAGTTAGGTCCTTAGAAGTAAACGCCAGAAGCATAAAATACGATATAAATACAACAGCTTTTCCATCGTATAAATGGATTAATTGCAACCAGTTTGAACCATGATGGTCATTTCTCCTTTCCGGTCAACCTAGGCTTCACTCTAGGGCGTTGCTCCACCAGATGGAATAGTTAGTGCCTTAGAAGTCAACGCCAGAAGCATCAAATACAATATAAATACAACAGTTTTCCATCGTATAAAACGAATTATTGCAATCAGTGTGGAAGTTATGGTCATTTCTACATTCCGAGCAACCTAGGCTTCACTCTAGGGCGTTGCTCCACCAGATCGAATAGTTAGGTCCTTAGAAGTCAACGCCAGGAGCATAAAATACGATATAATTACAACAGCTTTTCCATCGTATAAAAGGAATAATTGCAAACAGTGTGAAAGTAATGGTCATTTCTACGTTCCGGGCAACCTAGGCTTCACTCTAGGACGTTGCTCCACCAGATCGAATAGTTAGTGCCTTAGAAGTCAACGACAGAAGCATAAAATACAATATAAATACAACAGTTTTTCCATCGTATAAAACGAATATTTGCAACCAGTATGAAACTTATGGTCGTTTCTACTTTCCGAGCAACCTAGGCTTCACCCTACGGCGTTGCTCCAACAGATTGAATAGTTAGGGCCTTAGAAGTCTACGCCCGAACCATAAAATGCAAAAAAAATACAACAGTGTTTCCATCATATAACAGGAATAATTGCGACCAGTTTGAAAGTGATGGCCAATTCTACGTTCCGGCAACCTAGGCTTCACTCTAGGGCGTTGCTCCACCAGATCGAATAGTTAGTGCCTTAGAGGTCAACACCAGAAGCATCAAATACTATATAAATACAACAGTTTTCCATCGTATAAAACGAATAATTGCAACCAGTACTAAACATATGGCCATTTCTACTTTCCGAGCAACCTAGGCTTCACCCTAGGGCGTTGCTCTAACGGATTGAATAGTCAGGGCCATAGAAGTCAACGCCCGAACCATAAAGTGCAAAAAAAATACAACAGTTTTTCCATCGTATAAAACGAATTATTGCAATCAGTGTGAAAGTTATGGTCATTTCTACATTCCGAGCAACCTAGGCTTCACTCTAGGGCGTTGCTCCACCAGATCGAATAGTTAGGTCCTTAGAAGTAAACGCCAGAAGCATAAAATACGATATAAATACAACAGCTTTTCCATCGTATAAAAGGATTAATTGCAACCAGTTTGAACCATGATGGTCATTTCTCCTTTCCTGGCAACCTAGGCTTCACTCTAGGGCGTTGCTCCACTAGATCGAACAGCTAGGTCCTTAGAAGTCAACGCCAGAAGCATCAAATACAATATAAATACAACAGTTTTCCATCGTATAAAACGAATAATTGCAACCAGTATGAAACTTATGGTCATTTCTACTTTCCGAGCAACCTAGGCTTCACCCTAGGGCGTTGCTCCAACAGATTGAATAGTTAGGGCCTTAGAAGTCTACGCCCGAACCATAAAATGCAAAAAAAATACAACAGTGTTTCCATCATATAACAGGAATAATTGCGACCAGTTTGAAAGTGATGGCCAATTCTACGTTCCGGCAACCTAGGCTTCACTCTAGGGCGTTGCTCCACCAGATCGAATAGTTAGTGCCTTAGAAGTCAACGCCAGAAGCATCAAATACTATATAAATACAACAGTTTTCCATCGTATAAAACGAATAATTGCAACCAGTATTAAACTTATGGCCATTTCTACTTTCCGAGCAACCTAGGCTTCACCCTAGGGCGTTGCTCTAACGGATTGAATAGTCAGGGCCATAGAAGTCAACGCCCGAACCATAAAGTGCAAAAAAAATACAACAGTTTTTCCATCGTATAAAACGAATTATTGCAATCAGTGTGAAAGTTATGGTCATTTCTACATTCCGAGCAACCTAGGCTTCACTCTAGGGCGTTGCTCCACCAGATCGAATAGTTAGGTCCTTAGAAGTAAACGCCAGAAGCATAAAATACGATATAAATACAACAGCTTTTCCATCGTATAAAAGGATTAATTGCAACCAGTTTGAACCATGATGGTCATTTCTCCTTTCCGGGCAACCTAGGCTTCACTCTAGGGCGTTGCTCCACTAGATCGAACAGCTAGGTCCTTAGAAGTCAACGCCATAAGCATAAAATACAATGTAATTACAACAATTTTTCCATCGTATAAAACGAATAATTGCAACCAGTATGAAACTTATGGTCATCTCTACTTTCCGAGCAACCTGGGCTTCACCCTAGGGCGTTGCTCCAACAGATTGAATAGTTAGGGCCTTAGTAGTCAACGCCCGAAGCATAAAATGCAATAAAAATACAACAGTGTTTCCATAATATAACAGGAATAATTGCAACCAGTTTGAAAGTGATGGCCAATTCTACGTTCCGGGCAACCTAAGCTTCACTCTAGGCCGTTGTTCCACCAGATCGAATAGTCAGGGCCTAAGAAGTGAACGCCAGAAGCATAAAATGCAATCAAAGTACAACAGTTTTTCCATCGTATAGCAGGAATAATTTGCAACCAGTATGAAACTTATGGTCATTTCTACATTCCGAGCAACCTAGGCTTCACTCTAGGACGTTGCTCCACCAGATCGAATAGTTAGGTCCTTAGAAGTAAACGCCAGAAGCATAAAATACGATATAAATACAACAGCTTTTCCATCGTATAAAAGGATTAATTGCAACCAGTTTGGACCATGATGGTCATGTCTCCTTTCCGGGCAACCTAGGCTTCACTCTAGGGCGTTGCTCCACTAGATCGAACAGCTAGGTCCTTAGAAGTCAACGCCAGAAGCATAAAATACAATGTAAATACAACAATTTTTCCATCGTATAAAACGAATAATTGCAACCAGTATGAAACTTATGGTCATTTCTACTTCCCGAGCAACCTGGGCTTCACCCTAGGGCGTTGGTCCAACAGATTGAATAGTTAGGGCCTTATAGGTCTACGCCCGAACCATAAAATGCAAAAAAAATACGACAGTGTTTCCATCATATAACAGGAATAATTGCGACCAGTTTGAAAGTGGTGGCCAACGCTACGTTCCGGGCAACCTAGGCTTCACTCTAGGGCGTTGCTCCACCAGGTCGAATAGTTAGTGCCTTAGAAGTCAACGCCAGAAGCGTCAAATACAATATAAATACAACAGTTTTCCATCGTATAAAACGAATAATTGCAACCAGTATGAAACTTATGGTCACTTCTACCTTCCGAGCAACCTAGGCTTCACCCTAGGGCGTTGCTCCAACAGATTGAATAGTTAGGGCCTTAGAAGTCTACGCCCGAACCATAAAATGCAAAAAAAATACGACAGTGTTTCCATCATATAACAGGAATAATTGCGACCAGTTTGAAAGTGGTGGCCAATTCTACGTTCCGGTCAACCTAGGCTTCACTCTAGGGCGTTGCACCACCAGATCGAATAGTTAGTGCCTTAGAAGTCAACGCCAGAAGCATCAAATACAATATAAATACAACAGTTTTCCATCGTATAAAACGAATTATTGCAATCAGTGTGGAAGTTATGGTCATTTCTACATTCCGAGCAACCTAGGCTTCACTCTAGGGCGTTGCTCCACCAGATCGAATAGTTAGGTCCTTAGAAGTCAACGCCAGGAGCATAAAATACGATATAATTACAACAGCTTTTCCATCGTATAAAAGGAATAATTGCAAACAGTGTGAAAGTAATGGTCATTTCTACGTTCCGGGCAACCTAGGCTTCACTCTAGGACGTTGCTCCACCAGATCGAATAGTTAGTGCCTTAGAAGTCAACGACAGAAGCATAAAATACAATATAAATACAACAGTTTTTCCATCGTATAAAACGAATATTTGCAACCAGTATGAAACTTATGGTCGTTTCTACTTTCCGAGCAACCTAGGCTTCACCCTAGGGCGTTGCTCCAACAGATTGAATAGTTAGGGCCTTAGTAGTCAACGCCCGAAGCATAAAATGCAATAAAAATACAACAGTGTTTCCATAATATAACAGGAATAATTGCAACCAGTTTGAAAGTGATGGCCAATTCTACGTTCCGGGCAACCTAAGCTTCACTCTAGGCCGTTGTTCCACCAGATCGAATAGTCAGAGCCTAAGAAGTGAACGCCAGAAGCATAAAATGCAATCAAAGTACAACAGTTTTTCCATCGTATAGCAGGAATAATTTGCAACCAGTATGAAACTTATGGTCATTTCTACATTCCGAGCAACCTAGGCTTCACTCTAGGACGTTGCTCCACCAGATCGAATAGTTAGGTCCTTAGAAGTAAACGCCAGAAGCATAAAATACGATATAAATACAACAGCTTTTCCATCGTATAAAAGGATTAATTGCAACCAGTTTGGACCATGATGGTCATGTCTCCTTTCCGGGCAACCTAGGCTTCAGTCTAGGGCGTTGCTCCACTAGATCGAACAGCTAGGTCCTTAGAAGTCAACGCCAGAAGCATAAAATACAATGTAAATACAACAATTTTTCCATCGTATAAAACGAATAATTGCAACCAGTATGAAACTTATGGTCATTTCTACTTCCCGAGCAACCTGGGCTTCACCCTAGGGCGTTGGTCCAACAGATTGAATAGTTAGGGCCTTATAGGTCTACGCCCGAACCATAAAATGCAAAAAAAATACGACAGTGTTTCCATCATATAACAGGAATAATTGCGACCAGTTTGAAAGTGGTGGCCAACGCAACGTTCCGGGCAACCTAGGCTTCACTCTAGGGCGTTGCTCCACCAGGTCGAATAGTTAGTGCCTTAGAAGTCAACGCCAGAAGCGTCAAATACAATATAAATACAACAGTTTTCCATCGTATAAAACGAATAATTGCAACCAGTATGAAACTTACGGTCACTTCTACCTTCCGAGCAACCTAGGCTTCACCCTAGGGCGTTGCTCCAACAAATTGAATAGTTAGGGCCTTAGAAGTCTACGCCCGAACCATAAAATGCAAAAAAAATACGACAGTGTTTCCATCATATAACAGGAATAATTGCGACCAGTTTGAAAGTGGTGGCCAATTCTACGTTCCGGTCAACCTAGGCTTCACTCTAGGGCGTTGCTCCACCAGATCGAATAGTTAGTGCCTTAGAAGTCAACGCCAGAAGCATCAAATACAATATAAATACAACAGTTTTCCATCGTATAAAACGAATTATTGCAATCAGTGTGGAAGTTATGGTCATTTCTACATTCCGAGCAACCTAGGCTTCACTCTAGGGCGTTGCTCTACCAGATCGAATAGTTAGGTCCTTAGAAGTCAACGCCAGGAGCATAAAATACGATATAATTACAACAGCTTTTCCATCGTATAAAAGGAATAATTGCAAACAGTGTGAAAGTAATGGTCATTTCTACGTTCCGGGCAACCTAGGCTTCACTCTAGGACGTTGCTCCACCTGATCGAATAGTTAGTGCCTTAGAAGTCAACGACAGAAGCATAAAATACAATATAAATACAACAGTTTTTCCATCGTATAAAACGAATATTTGCAACCAGTATGAAACTTATGGTCGTTTCTACTTTCCGAGCAACCTAGGCTTCACCCTACGGCGTTGCTCCAACAGATTGAATAGTTAGGGCCTTAGAAGTCTACGCCCGAACCATAAAATGCAAAAAAAATACAACAGTGTTTCCATCATATAACAGGAATAATTGCGACCAGTTTGAAAGTGATGGCCAATTCTACGTTCCGGCAACCTAGGCTTCACTCTAGGGCGTTGCTCCACCAGATCGAATAGTTAGTGCCTTAGAGGTCAACGCCAGAAGCATCAAATACTATATAAATACAACAGTTTTCCATCGTATAAAACGAATAATTGCAACCAGTACTAAACTTATGGCCATTTCTACTTTCCGAGCAACCTAGGCTTCACCCTAGGGCGTTGCTCTAACGGATTGAATAGTCAGGGCCATAGAAGTCAACGCCCGAACCATAAAGTGCAAAAAAAATACAACAGTTTTTCCATCGTATAAAACGAATTATTGCAATCAGTGTGAAAGTTATGGTCATTTCTACATTCCGAGCAACCTAGGCTTCACTCTAGGGCGTTGCTCCAACAGATTGAATAGTTAGGGCCTTAGTAGTCAACGCCCGAAGCATAAAATGCAATAAAAATACAACAGTGTTTCCATAATATAACAGGAATAATTGCAACCAGTTTGAAAGTGATGGCCAATTCTACGTTCCGGGCAACCTAAGCTTCACTCTAGGCCGTTGTTCCACCAGATCGAATAGTCAGAGCCTAAGAAGTGAACGCCAGAAGCATAAAATGCAATCAAAGTACAACAGTTTTTCCATCGCATAGCAGGAATAATTTGCAACCAGTATGAAACTTATGGTCATTTCTACATTCCGAGCAACCTAGGCTTCACTCTAGGACGTTGCTCCACCAGATCGAATAGTTAGGTCCTTAGAAGTAAACGCCAGAAGCATAAAATACGATATAAATACAACAGCTTTTCCATCGTATAAAAGGATTAATTGCAACCAGTTTGGACCATGATGGTCATGTCTCCTTTCCGGGCAACCTAGGCTTCAGTCTAGGGCGTTGCTCCACTAGATCGAACAGCTAGGTCCTTAGAAGTCAACGCCAGAAGCATAAAATACAATGTAAATACAACAATTTTTCCATCGTATAAAACGAATAATTGCAACCAGTATGAAACTTATGGTCATTTCTACTTCCCGAGCAACCTGGGCTTCACCCTAGGGCGTTGGTCCAACAGATTGAATAGTTAGGGCCTTATAGGTCTACGCCCGAACCATAAAATGCAAAAAAAATACGACAGTGTTTCCATCATATAACAGGAATAATTGCGACCAGTTTGAAAGTGGTGGCCAACGCAACGTTCCGGGCAACCTAGGCTTCACTCTAGGGCGTTGCTCCACCAGGTCGAATAGTTAGTGCCTTAGAAGTCAACGCCAGAAGCGTCAAATACAATATAAATACAACAGTTTCCCATCGTATAAAACGAATAATTGCAACCAGTATGAAACTTACGGTCACTTCTACCTTCCGAGCAACCTAGGCTTCACCCTAGGGCGTTGCTCCAACAAATTGAATAGTTAGGGCCTTAGAAGTCTACGCCCGAACCATAAAATGCAAAAAAAATACGACAGTGTTTCCATCATATAACAGGAATAATTGCGACCAGTTTGAAAGTGGTGGCCAATTCTACGTTCCGGTCAACCTAGGCTTCACTCTAGGGCGTTGCTCCACCAGATCGAATAGTTAGTGCCTTAGAAGTCAACGCCAGAAGCATCAAATACAATATAAATACAACAGTTTTCCATCGTATAAAACGAATTATTGCAATCAGTGTGGAAGTTATGGTCATTTCTACATTCCGAGCAACCTAGGCTTCACTCTAGGGCGTTGCTCTACCAGATCGAATAGTTAGGTCCTTAGAAGTCAACGCCAGGAGCATAAAATACGATATAATTACAACAGCTTTTCCATCGTATAAAAGGAATAATTGCAAACAGTGTGAAAGTAATGGTCATTTCTACGTTCCGGGCAACCTAGGCTTCACTCTAGGACGTTGCTCCACCTGATCGAATAGTTAGTGCCTTAGAAGTCAACGACAGAAGCATAAAATACAATATAAATACAACAGTTTTTCCATCGTATAAAACGAATATTTGCAACCAGTATGAAACTTATGGTCGTTTCTACTTTCCGAGCAACCTAGGCTTCACCCTACGGCGTTGCTCCAACAGATTGAATAGTTAGGGCCTTAGAAGTCTACGCCCGAACCATAAAATGCAAAAAAAATACAACAGTGTTTCCATCATATAACAGGAATAATTGCGACCAGTTTGAAAGTGATGGCCAATTCTACGTTCCGGCAACCTAGGCTTCACTCTAGGGCGTTGCTCCACCAGATCGAATAGTTAGTGCCTTAGAGGTCAACGCCAGAAGCATCAAATACTATATAAATACAACAGTTTTCCATCGTATAAAACGAATAATTGCAACCAGTACTAAACTTATGGCCATTTCTACTTTCCGAGCAACCTAGGCTTCACCCTAGGGCGTTGCTCTAACGGATTGAATAGTCAGGGCCATAGAAGTCAACGCCCGAACCATAAAGTGCAAAAAAAATACAACAGTTTTTCCATCGTATAAAACGAATTATTGCAATCAGTGTGAAAGTTATGGTCATTTCTACATTCCGAGCAACCTAGGCTTCACTCTAGGGCGTTGCTCCACCAGATCGAATAGTTAGGTCCTTAGAAGTAAACGCCAGAAGCATAAAATACGATATAAATACAACAGCTTTTCCATCGTATAAAAGGATTAATTGCAACCAGTTTGAACCATGATGGTCATTTCTCCTTTCCGGGCAACCTAGGCTTCACTCTAGGGCGTTGCTCCACTAGATCGAACAGCTAGGTCCTTAGAAGTCAACGCCAGAAGCATCAAATACAATATAAATACAACAGTTTTCCATCGTATAAAACGAATAATTGCAACCAGTATGAAACTTATGGTCATTTCTACTTTCCGAGCAACCTAGGCTTCACCCTAGGGCGTTGCTCCAACAGATTGAATAGTTAGGGCCTTAGAAGTCTACGCCCGAACCATAAAATGCAAAAAAAATACAACAGTGTTTCCATCATATAACAGGAATAATTGCGACCAGTTTGAAAGTGATGGCCAATTCTACGTTCCGGCAACCTAGGCTTCACTCTAGGGCGTTGCTCCACCAGATCGAATAGTTAGTGCCTTAGAAGTCAACGCCAGAAGCATCAAATACTATATAAATACAACAGTTTTCCATCGTATAAAACGAATAATTGCAACCAGTATTAAACTTATGGCCATTTCTACTTTCCGAGCAACCTAGGCTTCACCCTAGGGCGTTGCTCTAACGGATTGAATAGTCAGGGCCATAGAAGTCAACGCCCGAACCATAAAGTGCAAAAAAAATACAACAGTTTTTCCATCGTATAAAACGAATTATTGCAATCAGTGTGAAAGTTATGGTCATTTCTACATTCCGAGCAACCTAGGCTTCACTCTAGGGCGTTGCTCCACCAGATCGAATAGTTAGGTCCTTAGAAGTAAACGCCAGAAGCATAAAATACGATATAAATACAACAGCTTTTCCATCGTATAAAAGGATTAATTGCAACCAGTTTGAACCATGATGGTCATTTCTCCTTTCCGGGCAACCTAGGCTTCACTCTAGGGCGTTGCTCCACTAGATCGAACAGCTAGGTCCTTAGAAGTCAACGCCAGAAGCATAAAATACAATGTAAATACAACAATTTTTCCATCGTATAAAACGAATAATTGCAACCAGTATGAAACTTATGGTCATTTCTACTTCCCGAGCAACCTGGGCTTCACCCTAGGGCGTTGCTCCAACAGATTGAATAGTTAGGGCCTTAGTAGTCAACGCCCGAAGCATAAAATGCAATAAAAATACAACAGTGTTTCCATAATATAACAGGAACAATTGCAACCAGTTTGAAAGTGATGGCCAATTCTACGTTCCGGGCAACCTAGGCTTCACTCTAGGGCGTTGCCCCACCAGATCGAATAGTTAGTGCCTTAGAAGTCAACGCCAGAAGCATCAAATACAATATAAATACAACAGTTTTCCATCGTATAAAACGAATAATTGCAACCAGTATGAAACTCATGGTCACTTCTACCTTCCGAGCAACCTAGGCTTCACCCTAGGGCGTTGGTCCAACAGATTGGATAGTTAGGGCCTTATAGGTCTACGCCCGAACCATAAAATGCAAAAAAAATACGACAGTGTTTCCATCATATAACAGGAATAATTTCGACCAGTTTGAAAGTGATGGCCAATTCTACGTTCCGGGCAACCTAGGCTTCACTCTAGGGCGTTGCTCCACCAGATCGAATAGTTAGTGCCTTAGAAGTCAACGCCAGAAGCATAAAATACAATATAAATACAACAGTGTTTCCATCGTATAAAACGAATAATTGCAACCAGTGTGAAAGTTATGGTCATTTCTACATTCCGAGCAACCTAGGCCTCACTCTAGGGCGTTGCTCCACCAGATCGAATAGTTAGGACCTTAGAGGTCAACGCCAGGAGCATAAAATACGATATAAATACAACAGCTTTTCCATCGTATAAAAGGAATAATTGCAAACAGTGTGAAAGTGATGGCCAATTCTACGTTCTGGGCAACCTAGGCTTCACTCTAGGGCGTTGCTCCACCAGATCGGATAGTTAGTGCCTTAGAAGTCAACGACAGAAGCATAAAATACAATATAAATACAACAGTTTTTCCATCGTATAAAACGAATATTTGCAACCAGTATGAAACATATGGTCGTTTCTACTTTCCGAGCAACCTAGGCTTCACCCTGCGGCGTTGCTCCAACAGATTGAATAGTTAGGGCCTTAGAAGTCTACGCCCGAACCATAAAATGCAAAAAAAATACAACAGTGTTTCCATCATATAACAGGAATAATTGCGACCAGTTTGAAAGTGATGGCCAATTCTACGTTCCGGCAACCTAGGCTTCACTCTAGGGCGTTGCTCCACCAGATCGAACAGCTAGGTCCTTAGAAGTCAACGCCAGAAGCATCAAATACAATATAAATACAACAGTTTTCCATCGTATAAAACGAATAATTGCAACCAGTATGAAACTTATGGTCATTTCTACTTTCCGAGCAACCTAGGCTTCACCCTAGGGCGTTGCTCCAACAGATTGAATAGTTAGGGCCTTAGAAGTCTACGCCCGAACCATAAAATGCAAAAAAAATACAACAGTGTTTCCATCATATAACAGGAATAATTGCGACCAGTTTGAAAGTGATGGCCAATTCTACGTTCCGGCAACCTAGGCTTCACTCTAGGGCGTTGCTCCACCAGATCGAATAGTTAGTGCCTTAGAAGTCAACGCCAGAAGCATCAAATACTATATAAATACAACAGTTTTCCATCGTATAAAACGAATAATTGCAACCAGTATTAAACTTATGGCCATTTCTACTTTCCGAGCAACCTAGGCTTCACCCTAGGGCGTTGCTCTAACGGATTGAATAGTCAGGGCCATAGAAGTCAACGCCCGAACCATAAAGTGCAAAAAAAATACAACAGTTTTTCCATCGTATAAAACGAATTATTGCAATCAGTGTGAAAGTTATGGTCATTTCTACATTCCGAGCAACCTAGGCTTCACTCTAGGGCGTTGCTCCACCAGATCGAATAGTTAGGTCCTTAGAAGTAAACGCCAGAAGCATAAAATACGATATAAATACAACAGCTTTTCCATCGTATAAAAGGATTAATTGCAACCAGTTTGAACCATGATGGTCATTTCTCCTTTCCGGGCAACCTAGGCTTCACTCTAGGGCGTTGCTCCACTAGATCGAACAGCTAGGTCCTTAGAAGTCAACGCCAGAAGCATAAAATACAATGTAAATACAACAATTTTTCCATCGTATAAAACGAATAATTGCAACCAGTATGAAACTTATGGTCATTTCTACTTCCCGAGCAACCTGGGCTTCACCCTAGGGCGTTGCTCCAACAGATTGAATAGTTAGGGCCTTAGTAGTCAACGCCCGAAGCATAAAATGCAATAAAAATACAACAGTGTTTCCATAATATAACAGGAATAATTGCAACCAGTTTGAAAGTGATGGCCAATTCTACGTTCCGGGCAACCTAGGCTTCACTCTAGGGCGTTGCCCCACCAGATCGAATAGTTAGTGCCTTAGAAGTCAACGCCAGAAGCATCAAATACAATATAAATACAACAGTTTTCCATCGTATAAAACGAATAATTGCAACCAGTATGAAACTCATGGTCACTTCTACCTTCCGAGCAACCTAGGCTTCACCCTAGGGCGTTGGTCCAACAGATTGGATAGTTAGGGCCTTATAGGTCTACGCCCGAACCATAAAATGCAAAAAAAATACGACAGTGTTTCCATCATATAACAGGAATAATTTCGACCAGTTTGAAAGTGATGGCCAATTCTACGTTCCGGGCAACCTAGGCTTCACTCTAGGGCGTTGCTCCACCAGATCGAATAGTTAGTGCCTTAGAAGTCAACGCCAGAAGCATAAAATACAATATAAATACAACAGTGTTTCCATCGTATAAAACGAATAATTGCAACCAGTGTGAAAGTTATGGTCATTTCTACATTCCGAGCAACCTAGGCCTCACTCTAGGGCGTTGCTCCACCAGATCGAATAGTTAGGACCTTAGAGGTCAACGCCAGGAGCATAAAATACGATATAAATACAACAGCTTTTCCATCGTATAAAAGGAATAATTGCAAACAGTGTGAAAGTGATGGCCAATTCTACGTTCTGGGCAACCTAGGCTTCACTCTAGGGCGTTGCTCCACCAGATCGGATAGTTAGTGCCTTAGAAGTCAACGACAGAAGCATAAAATACAATATAAATACAACAGTTTTTCCATCGTATAAAACGAATATTTGCAACCAGTATGAAACATATGGTCGTTTCTACTTTCCGAGCAACCTAGGCTTCACCCTGCGGCGTTGCTCCAACAGATTGAATAGTTAGGGCCTTAGAAGACTACGCCCGAACCATAAAATGCAAAAAAAATACAACAGTGTTTCCATCATATAACAGGAATAATTGCGACCAGTTTGAAAGTGATGGCCAATTCTACGTTCCGGCAACCTAGGCTTCACTCTAGGGCGTTGCTCCACCAGATCGAATAGTTAGTGCCTTAGAAGTCAACGCCAGAAGCATCAAATACTATATAAATACAACAGTTTTCCATCGTATAAAACGAATAATTGCAACCAGTATTAAACTTATGGCCATTTCTACTTTCCGAGCAACCTAGACTTCACCCTAGGGCGTTGCTCTAACGGATTGAATAGTCAGGGCCATAGAAGTCAACGCCCGAACCATAAAGTGCAAAAAAAATACAACAGTTTTTCCATCGTATAAAACGAATTATTGCAATCAGTGTGAAAGTTATGGTCATTTCTACATTCCGAGCAACCTAGGCTTCACTCTAGGGCGTTGCTCCACCAGATCGAATAGTTAGGTCCTTAGAAGTAAACGCCAGAAGCATAAAATACGATATAAATACAACAGCTTTTCCTTCGTATAAAAGGATTAATTGCAACCAGTTTGAACCATGATGGTCATTTCTCCTTTCCGGGCAACCTAGGCTTCACTCTAGGGCGTTGCTCCACTAGATCGAACAGCTAGGTCCTTAGAAGTCAACGCCAGAAGCATAAAATACAATGTAAATACAACAATTTTTCCATCGTATAAAACGAATAATTGCAACCAGTATGAAACTTATGGTCATCTCTACTTTCCGAGCAACCTGGGCTTCACCCTAGGGCGTTGCTCCAACAGATTGAATAGTTAGGGCCTTAGTAGTCAACGCCCGAAGCATAAAATGCAATAAAAATACAACAGTGTTTCCATAATATAACAGGAATAATTGCAACCAGTTTGAAAGTGATGGCCAATTCTACGTTCCGGGCAACCTAAGCTTCACTCTAGGCCGTTGTTCCACCAGATCGAATAGTCAGGGCCTAAGAAGTGAACGCCAGAAGCATAAAATGCAATCAAAGTACAAGAGTTTTTCCATCGTATAGCAGGAATAATTTGCAACCAGTATGAAACTTATGGTCATTTCTACATTCCGAGCAACCTAGGCTTCACTCTAGGACGTTGCTCCACCAGATCGAATAGTTAGGTCCTTAGAAGTAAACGCCAGAAGCATAAAATACGATATAAATACAACAGCTTTTCCATCGTATAAAAGGATTAATTGCAACCAGTTTGGACCATGATGGTCATGTCTCCTTTCCGGGCAACCTAGGCTTCACTCTAGGGCGTTGCTCCACTAGATCGAACAGCTAGGTCCTTAGAAGTCAACGCCAGAAGCATAAAATACAATGTAAATACAACAATTTTTCCATCGTATAAAACGAATAATTGCAACCAGTATGAAACTTATGGTCATTTCTACTTCCCGAGCAACCTGGGCTTCACCCTAGGGCGTTGCTCCAACAGATTGAATAGTTAGGGCCTTAGTAGTCAACGCCCGAAGCATAAAATGCAATAAAAATACAACAGTGTTTCCATAATATAACAGGAATAATTGCAACCAGTTTGAAAGTGATGGCCAATTCTACGTTCCGGGCAACCTAGGCTTCACTCTAGGGCGTTGCCCCACCAGATCGAATAGTTAGTGCCTTAGAAGTCAACGCCAGAAGCATCAAATACAATATAAATACAACAGTTTTCCATCGTATAAAACGAATAATTGCAACCAGTATGAAACTCATGGTCACTTCTACCTCCCGAGCAACCTAGGCTTCACCCTAGGGCGTTGGTCCAACAGATTGAATAGTTAGGGCCTTATAGGTCTACGCCCGAACCATAAAATGCAAAAAAAATGCGACAGTGTTTCCATCATATAACAGGAATAATTACGACCAGTTTGAAAGTGGTGGCCAACGCTACGTTCCGGGCAACCTAGGCTTCACTCTAGGGCGTTGCTCCACCAGATCGAATAGTTAGTGCCTTAGAAGTCAACGCCAGAAGCATAAAATACAATGTAAATACAACAATTTTTCCATCGTATAAAACGAATAATTGCAACCAGTATGAAACTTATGGTCATTTCTACTTCCCGAGCAACCTGGGCTTCACCCTAGGGCGTTGGTCCAACAGATTGAATAGTTAGGGCCTTATAGGTCTACGCCCGAACCATAAAATGCAAAAAAAATACGACAGTGTTTCCATCATATAACAGGAATAATTGCGACCAGTTTGAAAGTGGTGGCCAACGCAACGTTCCGGGCAACCTAGGCTTCACTCTAGGGCGTTGCTCCACCAGGTCGAATAGTTAGTGCCTTAGAAGTCAACGCCAGAAGCGTCAAATACAATATAAATACAACAGTTTTCCATCGTATAAAACGAATAATTGCAACCAGTATGAAACTTACGGTCACTTCTACCTTCCGAGCAACCTAGGCTTCACCCTAGGGCGTTGCTCCAACAAATTGAATAGTTAGGGCCTTAGAAGTCTACGCCCGAACCATAAAATGCAAAAAAAATACGACAGTGTTTCCATCATATAACAGGAATAATTGCGACCAGTTTGAAAGTGGTGGCCAATTCTACGTTCCGGTCAACCTAGGCTTCACTCTAGGGCGTTGCTCCACCAGATCGAATAGTTAGTGCCTTAGAAGTCAACGCCAGAAGCATCAAATACAATATAAATACAACAGTTTTCCATCGTATAAAACGAATTATTGCAATCAGTGTGGAAGTTATGGTCATTTCTACATTCCGAGCAACCTAGGCTTCACTCTAGGGCGTTGCTCTACCAGATCGAATAGTTAGGTCCTTAGAAGTCAACGCCAGGAGCATAAAATACGATATAATTACAACAGCTTTTCCATCGTATAAAAGGAATAATTGCAAACAGTGTGAAAGTAATGGTCATTTCTACGTTCCGGGCAACCTAGGCTTCACTCTAGGACGTTGCTCCACCTGATCGAATAGTTAGTGCCTTAGAAGTCAACGACAGAAGCATAAAATACAATATAAATACAACAGTTTTTCCATCGTATAAAACGAATATTTGCAACCAGTATGAAACTTATGGTCGTTTCTACTTTCCGAGCAACCTAGGCTTCACCCTACGGCGTTGCTCCAACAGATTGAATAGTTAGGGCCTTAGAAGTCTACGCCCGAACCATAAAATGCAAAAAAAATACAACAGTGTTTCCATCATATAACAGGAATAATTGCGACCAGTTTGAAAGTGATGGCCAATTCTACGTTCCGGCAACCTAGGCTTCACTCTAGGGCGTTGCTCCACCAGATCGAATAGTTAGTGCCTTAGAGGTCAACGCCAGAAGCATCAAATACTATATAAATACAACAGTTTTCCACCGTATAAAACGAATAATTGCAACCAGTACTAAACTTATGGCCATTTCTACTTTCCGAGCAACCTAGGCTTCACCCTAGGGCGTTGCTCTAACGGATTGAATAGTCAGGGCCATAGAAGTCAACGCCCGAACCATAAAGTGCAAAAAAAATACAACAGTTTTTCCATCGTATAAAACGAATTATTGCAATCAGTGTGAAAGTTATGGTCATTTCTACATTCCGAGCAACCTAGGCTTCACTCTAGGGCGTTGCTCCACCAGATCGAATAGTTAGGTCCTTAGAAGTAAACGCCAGAAGCATAAAATACGATATAAATACAACAGCTTTTCCATCGTATAAAAGGATTAATTGCAACCAGTTTGAACCATGATGGTCATTTCTCCTTTCCGGGCAACCTAGGCTTCACTCTAGGGCGTTGCTCCACTAGATCGAACAGCTAGGTCCTTAGAAGTCAACGCCAGAAGCATCAAATACAATATAAATACAACAGTTTTCCATCGTATAAAACGAATAATTGCAACCAGTATGAAACTTATGGTCATTTCTACTTTCCGAGCAACCTAGGCTTCACCCTAGGGCGTTGCTCCAACAGATTGAATAGTTAGGGCCTTAGAAGTCTACGCCCGAACCATAAAATGCAAAAAAAATACAACAGTGTTTCCATCATATAACAGGAATAATTGCGACCAGTTTGAAAGTGATGGCCAATTCTACGTTCCGGCAACCTAGGCTTCACTCTAGGGCGTTGCTCCACCAGATCGAATAGTTAGTGCCTTAGAAGTCAACGCCAGAAGCATCAAATACTATATAAATACAACAGTTTTCCATCGTATAAAACGAATAATTGCAACCAGTATTAAACTTATGGCCATTTCTACTTTCCGAGCAACCTAGGCTTCACCCTAGGGCGTTGCTCTAACGGATTGAATAGTCAGGGCCATAGAAGTCAACGCCCGAACCATAAAGTGCAAAAAAAATACAACAGTTTTTCCATCGTATAAAACGAATTATTGCAATCAGTGTGAAAGTTATGGTCATTTCTACATTCCGAGCAACCTAGGCTTCACTCTAGGGCGTTGCTCCACCAGATCGAATAGTTAGGTCCTTAGAAGTAAACGCCAGAAGCATAAAATACGATATAAATACAACAGCTTTTCCATCGTATAAAAGGATTAATTGCAACCAGTTTGAACCATGATGGTCATTTCTCCTTTCCGGGCAACCTAGGCTTCACTCTAGGGCGTTGCTCCACTAGATCGAACAGCTAGGTCCTTAGAAGTCAACGCCAGAAGCATAAAATACAATGTAAATACAACAATTTTTCCATCGTATAAAACGAATAATTGCAACCAGTATGAAACTTATGGTCATTTCTACTTCCCGAGCAACCTGGGCTTCACCCTAGGGCGTTGCTCCAACAGATTGAATAGTTAGGGCCTTAGTAGTCAACGCCCGAAGCATAAAATGCAATAAAAATACAACAGTGTTTCCATAATATAACAGGAATAATTGCAACCAGTTTGAAAGTGATGGCCAATTCTACGTTCCGGGCAACCTAGGCTTCACTCTAGGGCGTTGCCCCACCAGATCGAATAGTTAGTGCCTTAGAAGTCAACGCCAGAAGCATCAAATACAATATAAATACAACAGTTTTCCATCGTATAAAACGAATAATTGCAACCAGTATGAAACTCATGGTCACTTCTACCTTCCGAGCAACCTAGGCTTCACCCTAGGGCGTTGGTCCAACAGATTGGATAGTTAGGGCCTTATAGGTCTACGCCCGAACCATAAAATGCAAAAAAAATACGACAGTGTTTCCATCATATAACAGGAATAATTTCGACCAGTTTGAAAGTGATGGCCAATTCTACGTTCCGGGCAACCTAGGCTTCACTCTAGGGCGTTGCTCCACCAGATCGAATAGTTAGTGCCTTAGAAGTCAACGCCAGAAGCATAAAATACAATATAAATACAACAGTGTTTCCATCGTATAAAACGAATAATTGCAACCAGTGTGAAAGTTATGGTCATTTCTACATTCCGAGCAACCTAGGCCTCACTCTAGGGCGTTGCTCCACCAGATCGAATAGTTAGGACCTTAGAGGTCAACGCCAGGAGCATAAAATACGATATAAATACAACAGCTTTTCCATCGTATAAAAGGAATAATTGCAAACAGTGTGAAAGTGATGGCCAATTCTACGTTCTGGGCAACCTAGGCTTCACTCTAGGGCGTTGCTCCACCAGATCGGATAGTTAGTGCCTTAGAAGTCAACGACAGAAGCATAAAATACAATATAAATACAACAGTTTTTCCATCGTATAAAACGAATATTTGCAACCAGTATGAAACATATGGTCGTTTCTACTTTCCGAGCAACCTAGGCTTCACCCTGCGGCGTTGCTCCAACAGATTGAATAGTTAGGGCCTTAGAAGTCTACGCCCGGACCATAAAATGCAAAAAAAATACAACAGTGTTTCCATCATATAACAGGAATAATTGCGACCAGTTTGAAAGTGATGGCCAATTCTACGTTCCGGCAACCTAGGCTTCACTCTAGGGCGTTGCTCCACCAGATCGAACAGCTAGGTCCTTAGAAGTCAACGCCAGAAGCATCAAATACAATATAAATACAACAGTTTTCCATCGTATAAAACGAATAATTGCAACCAGTATGAAACTTATGGTCATTTCTACTTTCCGAGCAACCTAGGCTTCACCCTAGGGCGTTGCTCCAACAGATTGAATAGTTAGGGCCTTAGAAGTCTACGCCCGAACCATAAAATGCAAAAAAAATACAACAGTGTTTCCATCATATAACAGGAATAATTGCGACCAGTTTGAAAGTGATGGCCAATTCTACGTTCCGGCAACCTAGGCTTCACTCTAGGGCGTTGCTCCACCAGATCGAATAGTTAGTGCCTTAGAAGTCAACGCCAGAAGCATCAAATACTATATAAATACAACAGTTTTCCATCGTATAAAACGAATAATTGCAACCAGTATTAAACTTATGGCCATTTCTACTTTCCGAGCAACCTAGGCTTCACCCTAGGGCGTTGCTCTAACGGATTGAATAGTCAGGGCCATAGAAGTCAACGCCCGAACCATAAAGTGCAAAAAAAATACAACAGTTTTTCCATCGTATAAAACGAATTATTGCAATCAGTGTGAAAGTTATGGTCATTTCTACATTCCGAGCAACCTAGGCTTCACTCTAGGGCGTTGCTCCACCAGATCGAATAGTTAGGTCCTTAGAAGTAAACGCCAGAAGCATAAAATACGATATAAATACAACAGCTTTTCCATCGTATAAAAGGATTAATTGCAACCAGTTTGAACCATGATGGTCATTTCTCCTTTCCGGGCAACCTAGGCTTCACTCTAGGGCGTTGCTCCACTAGATCGAACAGCTAGGTCCTTAGAAGTCAACGCCAGAAGCATAAAATACAATGTAAATACAACAATTTTTCCATCGTATAAAACGAATAATTGCAACCAGTATGAAACTTATGGTCATTTCTACTTCCCGAGCAACCTGGGCTTCACCCTAGGGCGTTGCTCCAACAGATTGAATAGTTAGGGCCTTAGTAGTCAACGCCCGAAGCATAAAATGCAATAAAAATACAACAGTGTTTCCATAATATAACAGGAATAATTGCAACCAGTTTGAAAGTGATGGCCAATTCTACGTTCCGGGCAACCTAGGCTTCACTCTAGGGCGTTGCCCCACCAGATCGAATAGTTAGTGCCTTAGAAGTCAACGCCAGAAGCATCAAATACAATATAAATACAACAGTTTTCCATCGTATAAAACGAATAATTGCAACCAGTATGAAACTCATGGTCACTTCTACCTTCCGAGCAACCTAGGCTTCACCCTAGGGCGTTGGTCCAACAGATTGGATAGTTAGGGCCTTATAGGTCTACGCCCGAACCATAAAATGCAAAAAAAATACGACAGTGTTTCCATCATATAACAGGAATAATTTCGACCAGTTTGAAAGTGATGGCCAATTCTACGTTCCGGGCAACCTAGGCTTCACTCTAGGGCGTTGCTCCACCAGATCGAATAGTTAGTGCCTTAGAAGTCAACGCCAGAAGCATAAAATACAATATAAATACAACAGTGTTTCCATCGTATAAAACGAATAATTGCAACCAGTGTGAAAGTTATGGTCATTTCTACATTCCGAGCAACCTAGGCCTCACTCTAGGGCGTTGCTCCACCAGATCGAATAGTTAGGACCTTAGAGGTCAACGCCAGGAGCATAAAATACGATATAAATACAACAGCTTTTCCATCGTATAAAAGGAATAATTGCAAACAGTGTGAAAGTGATGGCCAATTCTACGTTCTGGGCAACCTAGGCTTCACTCTAGGGCGTTGCTCCACCAGATCGGATAGTTAGTGCCTTAGAAGTCAACGACAGAAGCATAAAATACAATATAAATACAACAGTTTTTCCATCGTATAAAACGAATATTTGCAACCAGTATGAAACATATGGTCGTTTCTACTTTCCGAGCAACCTAGGCTTCACCCTGCGGCGTTGCTCCAACAGATTGAATAGTTAGGGCCTTAGAAGACTACGCCCGAACCATAAAATGCAAAAAAAATACAACAGTGTTTCCATCATATAACAGGAATAATTGCGACCAGTTTGAAAGTGATGGCCAATTCTACGTTCCGGCAACCTAGGCTTCACTCTAGGGCGTTGCTCCACCAGATCGAATAGTTAGTGCCTTAGAAGTCAACGCCAGAAGCATCAAATACTATATAAATACAACAGTTTTCCATCGTATAAAACGAATAATTGCAACCAGTATTAAACTTATGGCCATTTCTACTTTCCGAGCAACCTAGACTTCACCCTAGGGCATTGCTCTAACGGATTGAATAGTCAGGGCCATAGAAGTCAACGCCCGAACCATAAAGTGCAAAAAAAATACAACAGTTTTTCCATCGTATAAAACGAATTATTGCAATCAGTGTGAAAGTTATGGTCATTTCTACATTCCGAGCAACCTAGGCTTCACTCTAGGGCGTTGCTCCACCAGATCGAATAGTTAGGTCCTTAGAAGTAAACGCCAGAAGCATAAAATACGATATAAATACAACAGCTTTTCCTTCGTATAAAAGGATTAATTGCAACCAGTTTGAACCATGATGGTCATTTCTCCTTTCCGGATAACCTAGGCTTCACTCTAGGGCGTTGCTCCACTAGATCGAACAGCTAGGTCCTTAGAAGTCAACGCCAGAAGCATAAAATACAATGTAAATACAACAATTTTTCCATCGTATAAAACGAATAATTGCAACCAGTATGAAACTTATGGTCATCTCTACTTTCCGAGCAACCTGGGCTTCACCCTAGGGCGTTGCTCCAACAGATTGAATAGTTAGGGCCTTAGTAGTCAACGCCCGAAGCATAAAATGCAATAAAAATACAACAGTGTTTCCATAATATAACAGGAATAATTGCAACCAGTTTGAAAGTGATGGCCAATTCTACGTTCCGGGCAACCTAAGCTTCACTCTAGGCCGTTGTTCCACCAGATCGAATAGTCAGGGCCTAAGAAGTGAACGCCAGAAGCATAAAATGCAATCAAAGTACAAGAGTTTTTCCATCGTATAGCAGGAATAATTTGCAACCAGTATGAAACTTATGGTCATTTCTACATTCCGAGCAACCTAGGCTTCACTCTAGGACGTTGCTCCACCAGATCGAATAGTTAGGTCCTTAGAAGTAAACGCCAGAAGCATAAAATACGATATAAATACAACAGCTTTTCCATCGTATAAAAGGATTAATTGCAACCAGTTTGGACCATGATGGTCATGTCTCCTTTCCGGGCAACCTAGGCTTCACTCTAGGGCGTTGCTCCACTAGATCGAACAGCTAGGTCCTTAGAAGTCAACGCCAGAAGCATAAAATACAATGTAAATACAACAATTTTTCCATCGTATAAAACGAATAATTGCAACCAGTATGAAACTTATGGTCATTTCTACTTCCCGAGCAACCTGGGCTTCACCCTAGGGCGTTGCTCCAACAGATTGAATAGTTAGGGCCTTAGTAGTCAACGCCCGAAGCATAAAATGCAATAAAAATACAACAGTGTTTCCATAATATAACAGGAATAATTGCAACCAGTTTGAAAGTGATGGCCAATTCTACGTTCCGGGCAACCTAGGCTTCACTCTAGGGCGTTGCCCCACCAGATCGAATAGTTAGTGCCTTAGAAGTCAACGCCAGAAGCATCAAATACAATATAAATACAACAGTTTTCCATCGTATAAAACGAATAATTGCAACCAGTATGAAACTCATGGTCACTTCTACCTCCCGAGCAACCTAGGCTTCACCCTAGGGCGTTGGTCCAACAGATTGAATAGTTAGGGCCTTATAGGTCTACGCCCGAACCATAAAATGCAAAAAAAATACGACAGTGTTTCCATCATATAACAGGAATAATTGCGACCAGTTTGAAAGTGGTGGCCAACGCTACGTTCCGGGCAACCTAGGCTTCACTCTAGGGCGTTGCTCCACCAGATCGAATAGTTAGTGCCTTAGAAGTCAACGCCAGAAGCGTCAAATACAATATAAATACAACAGTTTTCCATCGTATAAAACGAATAATTGCAACCAGTATGAAACTTATGGTCACTTCTACCTTCCGAGCAACCTAGGCTTCACCCTAGGGCGTTGCTCCAACAGATTGAATAGTTAGGGCCTTAGAAGTCTACGCCCGAACCATAAAATGCAAAAAAAATACGACAGTGTTTCCATCATATAACAGGAATAATTGCGACCAGTTTGAAAGTGGTGGCCAATTCTACGTTCCGGTCAACCTAGGCTTCACTCTAGGGCGTTGCTCCACCAGATCGAATAGTTAGTGCCTTAGAAGTCAACGCCAGAAGCATCAAATACAATATAAATACAACAGTTTTCCATCGTATAAAACGAATTATTGCAATCAGTGTGGAAGTTATGGTCATTTCTACATTCCGAGCAACCTAGGCGTCACTCTAGGGCGTTGCTCCACTAGATCGAACAGCTAGGTCCTTAGAAGTCAACGCCAGAAGCATAAAATACAATGTAAATACAGCAATTTTTCCATCGTATAAAACGAATAATTGCAACCAGTACGAAACTTATGGTCATTTCTACTTTCCGAGCAACCTGGGCTTCACCCTAGGGCGTTGCTCCAACAGATTGAATAGTTAGGGCCTTAGTAGTCAACGCCCGAAGCATAAAATGCAATAAAAATACAACAGTGTTTCCATAATATAACAGGAATAATTGCGACCAGTTTGAAAGTGGTGGCCAATTCTACGTACCGGGCAACCTAGGCTTCACTCTAGGGCGTTGCTCCACCAGATCGAATAGTTAGTGCCTTAGAAGTCAACGCCAGAAGCATCAAATACAATATAAATACAACAGTTTTCCATCGTATAAAACGAATAATTGCAACCAGTATTAAACTTATGGTCATTTCTACTTTCCGAGCAATCTACGCTTCACCCTAGGGCGTTGCTCCAACAGATTGAATAGTTAGGGCCTTAGAAGTCTACGCCCGAACCATAAAATGCAAAAAAAATACAACAGTGTTTCCATCATATAACAGGAATAATTTCGACCAGTTTGAAAGTGATGGCCAATTCTACGTTCCGGGCAACCTAGGCTTTACTCTATGGCGTTGCTCCACCAGATCGAATAGTTAGTGCCTTAGAAGTCAACGCCAGAAGCATAAATTACAATATAAATACAACAGCTTTTCCATCGTATAAAACGAATAATTGCAACGAGTATGAGACTTATGGTCATTTCTACTTTCCGAGCAACCTAGGCTTCACCCTAGGGCGTTGCTCCAACAGATTGAATAGTTAGGGCCTTAGAAGTCAACGCCCGAACCATAAAGTGCAAAAAAAATACAACAGTTTTTCCATCGTATAAAACGAATTATTGCAATCAGTGTGAAAGTTATGGTCATTTCTACACTCCGAGCAACCTGGGCTTCACTCTAGGGCGTTGCTCCACCAGATCGAATAGCTACGGCCTCAGAAGTCAACGCCAGAGGCATAAAATACAATATAAATACAACAGTGATTCCATCGTATAAAACGAATAATTGCAACCAGTGTGAAAGTTATGGTCATTTCCATATTCCGAGCAACCTAGGCTTCACTCTAGGGCGTTGCTCCACCAGATCGAATAGTTAGGTCCTTAGAAGTAATCGCCAGAAGCATAAAATACGATATAAATACAACAGCTTTTCCATCGTATAAAAGGATTAATTGCAACCAGTGTGAAAGTTATGGTCATTTCCATATTCCGAGCAACCTAGGCTTCACTCTAGGGCGTTGCTCCACCAGATCGAATAGTTAGGTCCTTAGAAGTAATCGCCAGAAGCATAAAATACGATATAAATACAACAGCTTTTCCATCGTATAAAACGAATTATTGCAATCAGTGTGGAAGTTATGGTCATTTCTACATTCCGAGCAACCTAGGCTTCACTCTAGGGCGTTGCTCCACCAGATCGAATAGTTAGGTCCTTAGAAGTCAACGCCAGGAGCATAAAATACGATATAATTACAACAGCTTTTCCATCGTATAAAAGGAATAATTGCAAACAGTGTGAAAGTAATGGTCATTTCTACGTTCCGGGCAACCTAGGCTTCACTGTATGGCGTTCTTCCACCACATCGAATAGCTACGGCCTCAGAAGTCAACGCCAGAGGCATAAAATACAATATAAATACAACAGTGTTTCCATCGTATAAAACGAATAATTGCAACCAGTGTGAAAGTTATGGTCATTTCCATATTCCGAGCAACCAAGGCTTCACTCTAGGGCGTTGCTCCACCAGATCGAATAGTTAGGTCCTTAGAAGTAATCGCCAGAAGCATAAAATACGATATAAATACAACAGCTTTTCCATCGTATAAAAGGATTAATTGCAACCAGTTTGAACCATGATGGTCATTTCTCCATTCCGGGCAACCTAGGCTTCACTCTAGGGCGTTGCTCCACTAGATCGAACAGCTAGGTCCTTAGAAGTCAACGCCAGAAGCATAAAATACAATGTAAATACAGCAACTTTTCCATCGTATAAAACGAATAATTGCAACCAGTACGAAACTTATGGTCATTTCTACTTTCCGAGCAACCTGGGCTTCACCCTAGGGCGTTGCTCCAACAGATTGAATAGTTAGGGCCTTAGTAGTCAACGCCCGAAGCATAAAATGCAATAAAAATACAACAGTGTTTCCATAATATAACAGGAATAATTGCGACCAGTTTGAAAGTGGTGGCCAATTCTACGTTCCGGGCAACCTAGGCTTCACTCTAGGGCGTTGCTCCACCAGATCGAATAGTTAGTGCCTTAGAAGTCAACGCCAGAAGCATCAAATACAATATAAATACAACAGTTTTCCATCGTATAAAACGAATAATTGCAACCAGTATTAAACTTATGGTCATTTCTACTTTCCGAGCAATCAACGCTTCACCCTAGGGCGTTGCTCCAACAGATTGAATAGTTAGGGCCTTAGAAGTCTACGCCCGAACCATAAAATGCAAAAAAAATACAACAGTGTTTCCATCATATAACAGGAATAATTTCGACCAGTATGAAAGTGATGGCCAATTCTACATTCCGGGCAACCTAGGCTTTACTCTATGGCGTTGCTCCACCAGATCGAATAGTTAGTGCCTTAGAAGTCAACGCCAGAAGCATAAATTACAATATAGATACAACAGCTTATTCCATCGTATAAAACGAATAATTGCAACGAGTATGAGACTTATGGTCATTTCTACTTTCCGAGCAACCTAGGCTTCACCCTAGGGCGTTGCTCCAACAGATTGAATAGTTAGGGCCTTAGAAGTCAACGCCCGAACCATAAAGTGCAAAAAAAATACAACAGTTTTTCCATCGTATAAAACGAATTATTGCAATCAGTGTGAAAGTTATGGTCATTTCTACATTCCGAGCAACCTAGGCTTCACTCTAGGGCGTTGCTCCACCAGATCGAATAGTTAGGTCCTTAGAAGTCAACGCCAGGAGCATAAAATACGATATAATTACAACAGCTTTTCCATCGTATAAAAGGAATAATTGCAAACAGTGTGAAAGTAATGGTCATTTCTACTTTCCGGGCAACCTAGGCTTCACTGTATGGCGTTCTTCCACCACATCGAATAGCTACGGCCTCAGAAGTCAACGCCTGAAGTATAAAATACAATAAAAATACAACAGTTTTCCATCGTATAAAACGAATAATTGCAACCAGTATGAAACTTATGGTCACTTCTACCTTCCGAGCAACCTAGGCTTCACCCTAGGGCGTTGGTCCAACAGATTGAATAGTTAGGGCCTTAGAGGTCTAGGCCCGAACCATAAAATGCAAAAAAAATACGACAGTGTTTCCATCATATAACGGGAATAATTGCGACCAGTTTGAAAGTGGTGGCCAATGCTACGTTCCGGGCAACCTAGGCTTCACTCTAGGGCGCTGCTCCACCAGATCGAATAGTTAGTGCCTTAGAAGTCAACGCCAGAAGCATCAAATACAATATAAATACAACAGTTTTCCATCGTATAAAACGAATAATTGCAACCAGTATTAAACTTATGGTCATTTCTACTTTCCGAGCAACCTAGGCTTCACTCTAGGGCGTTGCTCCACCAGATCGAATAGTTAGGTCCTTAGAAGTCAACGCCAGGAGCATAAAATACGATATAATTACAACAGCTTTTCCATCGTAGAAAAGGAATAATTGCAAACAGTGTGAAAGTAATGGTCATTTCTACGTTCCGGGCAACCTAGGCTTCACTGTATGGCGTTCGTCCACCACATCGAATAGCTACGGCCTCAGAAGTCAACGCCTGAAGTATAAAATACAATAAAAATACAACAGCTTTTCCATCGTATAAAACGTATAATTGCAACCAGTGTGAAAGTAATCATCATTTCTACGTTCCGAGCACCCTAGGCTTCACTCTAGGGCGTTGCTCCACCAGATCGAATAGTTAGGTCCTTAGAAGTAATCGCCAGAAGCATAAAATACGATATAAATACAACAGCTTTTCCATCGTATAAAAGGATTAATTGCAACCAGTTTGAACCATGATGGTCATTTCTCCTTTCCGGGCAACCTAGGCTTTACTCTAGGGCGTTGCTCCACTAGATCGAACAGCTAGGTCCTTAGAAGTCAACGCCAGAAGCATAAAATACAATGTAAATACAGCAATTTTTCCATCGTATAAAACGAATAATTGCAACCAGTACGAAACTTATGGTCATTTCTACTTTCCGAGCAACCTGGGCTTCACCGTAGGGCGTTGCTCCAACAGATTGAATAGTTAGGGCCTTAGTAGTCAACGCCCGAAGCATAAAATGCAATAAAAATGCAACAGTGTTTCCATAATATAACAGGAATAATTGCGACCAGTTTGAAAGTGGTGGCCAATTCTACGTTCCGGGCAACCTAGGCTTCACTCTAGGGCGTTACTCCACCAGATCGAATAGTTAGTGCCTTAGAAGTCAACGCCAGAAGCATCAAATACAATATAAATACAACAGTTTTCCATCGTATAAAACGAATAATTGCAACCAGTATTAAACATATGGTCATTTCTACTTTCCGAGCAATCTACGCTTCACCCTAGGGCGTTGCTCCAACAGATTGAATAGTTAGGGCCTTAGAAGTCTACGCCCGAACCATAAAATGCAAAAAAAATACAACAGTGTTTCCATCATATAACAGGAATAATTTCGACCAGTTTGAAAGTGATGGCCAATTCTACGTTCCGGGCAACCTAGGCTTCACTCTATGGCGTTGCTCCACCAGATCGAATAGTTAGTGCCTTAGAAGTCAACGCCAGAAGCATAAATTACAATATAAATACAACAGCTTTTCCATCGTATAAAACGAATAATTGCAACGAGTATGAGACTTATGGTCATTTCTACTTTCCGAGCAACCTAGGCTTCACCCTAGGGCGTTGCTCCAACAGATTGAATAGTTAGGGCCTTAGAAGTCTACGCCCGAACCATAAAATGCAAAAATAATACAACAGTGTTTCCATCATATAACAGGAATAATTGCTACCAGTGTGAAAGTTATGGTCATTTCTACGTTCCGCGAAACCTGGGCTTTACTCTAGGGCGTTGTTCCACCAGATGGAATAGTTAGGGCCTAAGAAGTCAACGCCAGAAGCATAAAATACGATATAAATACAACAGCTATTCCATCGCATAAAACAAATAATTGCAACCAGTGTGAAAGTTATGGTCATTTCTACGTTCCGGGCAACCTAGGCTTCACCCTAGGCCGTTGCTCCACCAGATCGAATAGTTAGGGCCCAAGAAGTGAACGCCAGAAGCATAAAATGCAATCAAAGTACAACAGTTTTTCCATCGTATAGCAGGTATAATTTGCAACCAGTGTGATAGTAGTGGTCATTTCTACGTTCCGGGCAACCCAGGTTTCACTCCAGGGCGTTGCTCCACCAGATCGAATAGTTACGGCCTAAGAAGTCAACGCCAGAAACATAAAATACCATAAAGATGCAACAGTTTTTCCATCGTATAAAACGAATTATTGCAATCAGTGTGAAAGTTATGGTCATTTCTACGTTCCGGGCAACCTAGGCTTCACTCTAGGGCGTTGCTCCACCAGATCGAATAGTTAGTGCCTTAGAAGTCAACGCCAGAAGCATAAAATACAATATAAATACAACAGTTTTTCCATCGTATGAAACAAATAATTGCAACCAGTATGAAGCATATGGTTCTACTTGCTGCATTTCTACTTTCCGAGCAACCTAGGCTTCACCCTAGGGCGTTGCTCTAACGGATTGAATAGTCAGGGCCTTAGAAGTCAACGCCCGAACCAGAAAGTGCAAAAAAAATACAACAGTTTTTCCATCGTATAAAACGAATTATTGCAATCAGTGTGAAAGTTATGGTCATTTCTACATTCCGAGCAACCTAGGCTTCACTCTAGGGCGTTGCTCCACCAGATCGAATAGTTAGGTCCTTAGAAGTCAACGCCAGGAGCATAAAATACTATATAATTACAACAGCTTTTCCATCGTATAAAAGGATTAATTGCAACCAGTTTGAACCATGATGGTCATTTCTCCTTTCCGCGCAACCTAGGCTTCACCCTAGGGCGCTGCTCCACCATATCGAATAGTTAGTGCCCTAGAAGTCAGCGCCAGAAGCATAAAATACAATATAAATACAACAGTTTTTCCATCGTATGAAACAAATAATTGCAACCAGTATGAAACTTATGGTCATTTATACTTTCCGAGCAACCTAGGCTCCACCCTAGGGCGTTGCTCCAACGGATTGAATAGTTAGGGCCTTAGAAGTCAACGCCAGAAGCATCAAATACAATATAAATACAACAGTTTTCCATCGTATAAAACGAATTATTGCAATCAGTGTGGAAGTTATGGTCATTTCTACATTCCGAGCAACCTAGGCGTCACTCTAGGGCGTTGCTCCACTAGATCGAACAGCTAGGTCCTTAGAAGTCAACGCCAGAAGCATAAAATACAATGTAAATACAGCAATTTTTCCATCGTATAAAACGAATAATTGCAACCAGTACGAAACTTATGGTCATTTCTACTTTCCGAGCAACCTGGGCTTCACCCTAGGGCGTTGCTCCAACAGATTGAATAGTTAGGGCCTTAGTAGTCAACGCCCGAAGCATAAAATGCAATAAAAATACAACAGTGTTTCCATAATATAACAGGAATAATTGCGACCAGTTTGAAAGTGGTGGCCAATTCTACGTACCGGGCAACCTAGGCTTCACTCTAGGGCGTTGCTCCACCAGATCGAATAGTTAGTGCCTTAGAAGTCAACGCCAGAAGCATCAAATACAATATAAATACAACAGTTTTCCATCGTATAAAACGAATAATTGCAACCAGTATTAAACTTATGGTCATTTCTACTTTCCGAGCAATCTACGCTTCACCCTAGGGCGTTGCTCCAACAGATTGAATAGTTAGGGCCTTAGAAGTCTACGCCCGAACCATAAAATGCAAAAAAAATACAACAGTGTTTCCATCATATAACAGGAATAATTTCGACCAGTTTGAAAGTGATGGCCAATTCTACGTTCCGGGCAACCTAGGCTTTACTCTATGGCGTTGCTCCACCAGATCGAATAGTTAGTGCCCTAGAAGTCAACGCCAGAAGCATAAATTACAATATAAATACAACAGCTTTTCCATCGTATAAAACGAATAATTGCAACGAGTATGAGACTTATGGTCATTTCTACTTTCCGAGCAACCTAGGCTTCACCCTAGGGCGTTGCTCCAACAGATTGAATAGTTAGGGCCTTAGAAGTCAACGCCCGAACCATAAAGTGCAAAAAAAATACAACAGTTTTTCCATCGTATAAAACGAATTATTGCAATCAGTGTGAAAGTTATGGTCATTTCTACACTCCGAGCAACCTGGGCTTCACTCTAGGGCGTTGCTCCACCAGATCGAATAGCTACGGCCTCAGAAGTCAACGCCAGAGGCATAAAATACAATATAAATACAACAGTGATACCATCGTATAAAACGAATAATTGCAACCAGTGTGAAAGTTATGGTCATTTCCATATTCCGAGCAACCTAGGCTTCACTCTAGGGCGTTGCTCCACCAGATCGAATAGTTAGGTCCTTAGAAGTAATCGCCAGAAGCATAAAATACGATATAAATACAACAGCTTTTCCATCGTATAAAAGGATTAATTGCAACCAGTGTGAAAGTTATGGTCATTTCCATATTCCGAGCAACCTAGGCTTCACTCTAGGGCGTTGCTCCACCAGATCGAATAGTTAGGTCCTTAGAAGTAATCGCCAGAAGCATAAAATACGATATAAATACAACAGCTTTTCCATCGTATAAAACGAATTATTGCAATCAGTGTGGAAGTTATGGTCATTTCTACATTCCGAGCAACCTAGGCTTCACTCTAGGGCGTTGCTCCACCAGATCGAATAGTTAGGTCCTTAGAAGTCAACGCCAGGAGCATAAAATACGATATAATTACAACAGCTTTTCCATCGTATAAAAGGAATAATTGCAAACAGTGTGAAAGTAATGGTCATTTCTACGTTCCGGGCAACCTAGGCTTCACTGTATGGCGTTCTTCCACCACATCGAATAGCTACGGCCTCAGAAGTCAACGCCAGAGGCATAAAATACAATATAAATACAACAGTGTTTCCATCGTATAAAACGAATAATTGCAACCAGTGTGAAAGTTATGGTCATTTCCATATTCCGAGCAACCTAGGCTTCACTCTAGGGCGTTGCTCCACCAGATCGAATAGTTAGGTCCTTAGAAGTAATCGCCAGAAGCATAAAATACGATATAAATACAACAGCTTTTCCATCGTATAAAAGGATTAATTGCAACCAGTTTGAACCATGATGGTCATTTCTCCATTCCGGGCAACCTAGGCTTCACTCTAGGGCGTTGCTCCACTAGATCGAACAGCTAGGTCCTTAGAAGTCAACGCCAGAAGCATAAAATACAATGTAAATACAGCAATTTTTCCATCGTATAAAACGAATAATTGCAACCAGTACGAAACTTATGGTCATTTCTACTTTCCGAGCAACCTGGGCTTCACCCTAGGGCGTTGCTCCAACAGATTGAATAGTTAGGGCCTTAGTAGTCAACGCCCGAAGCATAAAATGCAATAAAAATACAACAGTGTTTCCATAATATAACAGGAATAATTGCGACCAGTTTGAAAGTGGTGGCCAATTCTACGTTCCGGGCAACCTAGGCTTCACTCTAGGGCGTTGCTCCACCAGATCGAATAGTTAGTGCCTTAGAAGTCAACGCCAGAAGCATCAAATACAATATAAATACAACAGTTTTCCATCGTATAAAACGAATAATTGCAACCAGTATTAAACTTATGGTCATTTCTACTTTCCGAGCAATCAACGCTTCACCCTAGGGCGTTGCTCCAACAGATTGAATTGTTAGGGCCTTAGAAGTCTACGCCCGAACCATAAAATGCAAAAAAAATACAACAGTGTTTCCATCATATAACAGGAATAATTTCGACCAGTTTGAAAGTGATGGCCAATTCTACGTTCCGGGCAACCTAGGCTTTACTCTATGGCGTTGCTCCACCAGATCGAATAGTTAGTGCCTTAGAAGTCAACGCCAGAAGCATAAATTACAATATAGATACAACAGCTTATTCCATCGTATAAAACGAATAATTGCAACCAGTACGAAACTTATGGTCATTTCTACTTTCCGAGCAACCTGGGCTTCACCCTAGGGCGTTGCTCCACCAGATCGAATAGTTAGGTCCTTAGAAGTCAACGCCAGGAGCATAAAATACGATATAATTACAACAGCTTTTCCATCGTATAAAAGGAATAATTGCAAACAGTGTGAAAGTAATGGTCATTTCTACTTTCCGGGCAACCTAGGCTTCACTGTATGGCGTTCTTCCACCACATCGAATAGCTACGGCCTCAGAAGTCAACGCCTGAAGTATAAAATACAATAAAAATACAACAGTTTTCCATCGTATAAAACGAATAATTGCAACCAGTATGAAACTTATGGTCACTTCTACCTTCCGAGCAACCTAGGCTTCACCCTAGGGCGTTGGTCCAACAGATTGAATAGTTAGGGCCTTAGAGGTCTAGGCCCGAACCATAAAATGCAAAAAAAATACGACAGTGTTTCCATCATATAACGGGAATAATTGCGACCAGTTTGAAAGTGGTGGCCAATGCTACGTTCCGGGCAACCTAGGCTTCACTCTAGGGCGTTGCTCCACCAGATCGAATAGTTAGTGCCTTAGAAGTCAACGCCAGAAGCATCAAATACAATATAAATACAACAGTTTTCCATCGTATAAAACGAATAATTGCAACCAGTATTAAACTTATGGTCATTTCTACTTTCCGAGCAACCTAGGCTTCACTCTAGGGCGTTGCTCCACCAGATCGAATAGTTAGGTCCTTAGAAGTCAACGCCAGGAGCATAAAATACGATATAATTACAACAGCTTTTCCATCGTAGAAAAGGAATAATTGCAAACAGTGTGAAAGTAATGGTCATTTCTACGTTCCGGGCAACCTAGGCTTCACTGTATGGCGTTCGTCCACCACATCGAATAGCTACGGCCTCAGAAGTCAACGCCTGAAGTATAAAATACAATAAAAATACAACAGCTTTTCCATCGTATAAAACGTATAATTGCAACCAGTGTGAAAGTAATCATCATTTCTACGTTCCGAGCACCCTAGGCTTCACTCTAGGGCGTTGCTCCACCAGATCGAATAGTTAGGTCCTTAGAAGTAATCGCCAGAAGCATAAAATACGATATAAATACAACAGCTTTTCCATCGTATAAAAGGATTAATTGCAACCAGTTTGAACCATGATGGTCATTTCTCCTTTCCGGGCAACCTAGGCTTTACTCTAGGGCGTTGCTCCACTAGATCGAACAGCTAGGTCCTTAGAAGTCAACGCCAGAAGCATAAAATACAATGTAAATACAGCAATTTTTCCATCGTATAAAACGAATAATTGCAACCAGTACGAAACTTATGGTCATTTCTACTTTCCGAGCAACCTGGGCTTCACCGTAGGGCGTTGCTCCAACAGATTGAATAGTTAGGGCCTTAGTAGTCAACGCCCGAAGCATAAAATGCAATAAAAATGCAACAGTGTTTCCATAATATAACAGGAATAATTGCGACCAGTTTGAAAGTGGTGGCCAATTCTACGTTCCGGGCAACCTAGGCTTCACTCTAGGGCGTTACTCCACCAGATCGAATAGTTAGTGCCTTAGAAGTCAACGCCAGAAGCATCAAATACAATATAAATACAACAGTTTTCCATCGTATAAAACGAATAATTGCAACCAGTATTAAACATATGGTCATTTCTACTTTCCGAGCAATCTACGCTTCACCCTAGGGCGTTGCTCCAACAGATTGAATAGTTAGGGCCTTAGAAGTCTACGCCCGAACCATAAAATGCAAAAAAAATACAACAGTGTTTCCATAATATAACAGGAATAATTTCGACCAGTTTGAAAGTGATGGCCAATTCTACGTTCCGGGCAACCTAGGCTTCACTCTATGGCGTTGCTCCACCAGATCGAATAGTTAGTGCCTTAGAAGTCAACGCCAGAAGCATAAATTACAATATAAATACAACAGCTTTTCCATCGTATAAAACGAATAATTGCAACGAGTATGAGACTTATGGTCATTTCTACTTTCCGAGCAACCTAGGCTTCACCCTAGGGCGTTGCTCCAACAGATTGAATAGTTAGGGCCTTAGAAGTCTACGCCCGAACCATAAAATGCAAAAATAATACAACAGTGTTTCCATCATATAACAGGAATAATTGCTACCAGTGTGAAAGTTATGGTCATTTCTACGTTCCGCGAAACCTGGGCTTTACTCTAGGGCGTTGTTCCACCAGATGGAATAGTTAGGGCCTAAGAAGTCAACGCCAGAAGCATAAAATACGATATAAATACAACAGCTATTCCATCGCATAAAACAAATAATTGCAACCAGTGTGAAAGTTATGGTCATTTCTACGTTCCGGGCAACCTAGGCTTCACCCTAGGCCGTTGCTCCACCAGATCGAATAGTTAGGGCCCAAGAAGTGAACGCCAGAAGCATAAAATGCAATCAAAGTACAACAGTTTTTCCATCGTATAGCAGGTATAATTTGCAACCAGTGTGATAGTAGTGGTCATTTCTACGTTCCGGGCAACCCAGGTTTCACTCCAGGGCGTTGCTCCACCAGATCGAATAGTTACGGCCTAAGAAGTCAACGCCAGAAACATAAAATACCATAAAGATGCAACAGTTTTTCCATCGTATAAAACGAATTATTGCAATCAGTGTGAAAGTTATGGTCATTTCTACGTTCCGGGCAACCTAGGCTTCACTCTAGGGCGTTGCTCCACCAGATCGAACAGTTAGTGCCTTAGAAGTCAACGCCAGAAGCATAAAATACAATATAAATACAACAGTTTTTCCATCGTATGAAACAAATAACTGCAACCAGTATGAAGCATATGGTTCTACTTGCTGCATTTCTACTTTCCGAGCAACCTAGGCTTCACCCTAGGGCGTTGCTCTAACGGATTGAATAGTCAGGGCCTTAGAAGTCAACGCCCGAACCAGAAAGTGCAAAAAAAATACAACAGTTTTTCCATCGTATAAAACGAATTATTGCAATCAGTGTGAAAGTTATGGTCATTTCTACATTCCGAGCAACCTAGGCTTCACTCTAGGGCGTTGCTCCACCAGATCGAATAGTTAGGTCCTTAGAAGTCAACGCCAGGAGCATAAAATACGATATAATTACAACAGCTTTTCCATCGTATAAAAGGATTAATTGCAACCAGTTTGAACCATGATGGTCATTTCTCCTTTCCGCGCAACCTAGGCTTCACCCTAGGGCGCTGCTCCACCATATCGAATAGTTAGTGCCCTAGAAGTCAGCGCCAGAAGCATAAAATACAATATAAATACAACAGTTTTTCCATCGTATGAAACAAATAATTGCAACCAGTATGAAACTTATGGTCATTTATACTTTCCGAGCAACCTAGGCTCCACCCTAGGGCGTTGCTCCAACGGATTGAATAGTTAGGGCCTTAGAAGTCTACGCCCGAACCATAAAATGCAAAAAAAATACAACAGTGTTTCCATCATATAACAGGAATAATTGCGACCAGTTTGAAAGTGATGGCCAAATCTACGTTCCGGGCAACCTAGGCTACACTCTACGGCGTTGCTCCACCAGATCGCATAGTTAGTGCCTTAGAAGTCAACGCCAGAAGCATAAAACGCGATATAAATACAACAGCTTTTCTATCGTATAAAACGAATAATTGCAACCAGTATGAAACTTATGGTCATTTCTACTTTCCGAGCAACCTAGGCTTGACCCTACGGCGTTGCTCCAACAGATTGAATAGTTAGGGCCTTAGAAGTCAACGCCCGAACCATAAAATGCAAAAAAAATACTACAGTGTTTCCATCATATAACAGGAATAATTGCAACCAGTTTGAAAGTGATGGCCAATTCTACGTTCCGGGCATCCTAGATTTCACACCAGGGCGTTGCTCCACCAGACGGAATAGTTACGGCCTAAGAAGTCAACGCCAGAAGCATAAAATACGATATAAATACAACAGCTTTTCCATCGTATAAAACGAATAATTGCAACCAGTGTGAAAGTTATGGTCATTTCCATATTCCGAGCAACCTAGGCTTCACTCTAGGGCGTCGCTCCACCAGATCGAATAGTTAGGTCCTTAGAAGTAATCGCCAGAAGCATAAAATACGATATAAATACAACAGTTTTTCCATCGTATAATACGAATAATTGCAACCAGTATGAAACTTATGGTCATTTCTACTTTCCGAGCAACCTAGGCTTCGCCCTAGGGCGTTGGTCCAACGGATTGAATAGTTAGGGCCTTAGAAGTCAGCGCCCGATCCATAAAATGCAAAAAAAATACAGCAGTGTTTCCATCATATAACAGGTATAATTGCAACCAGTTTGAAATTGATGGCCAATTCTACGTTCCGGGCAACCTAGGCATCACTCTATTGCGTTGCTCCACCATATCGAATAGTTAGGGCCTTAGAAGTCAACGCCCGAACAATAAAATGCAAAAAAAATACAACAGTGTTTCCATCATATATCAGGAATAATTGCAACCAGTTTGAAAGTTATGGTCATTTCTACGTTCCGCGCAACCTGGGCTTTACCCTAGGGCGTTGTTCCACCAGATGGAATAGCTAGGGACTTAGAATTCAACGCCAGAAGCATAAAATACAATATAAATACAACAGCTTTTCCATCGTATAAAACGAATAATTGCAACCAGTATGAAACTTATGGTCATTTCTACTTTCCGAGCAAGCTAGGCGTCACTCTAGGGCGTTGCTCCACCAGATCGAATAGCTAGGGACTTAGAATTCATCGCTAAAAGCATAAAATACAATTAAAATACGACAGTTTTTCCATCGTATAAAACGAATGATTGCAACCAGTAAGAAACCTATGGTCATTTCTACTTTCCGAGCAACCTATGCTTCGCCCTAGGGCGTTGCTCCAACAGATTGAATAGTTAGGGCCTCAGAAGTCAACGCCCGAAGCATAAAATGCAATAAAAATACAACAGCGTTTCCATCATATAACAGGAATAATTGCAACCACTTTGAATGTGATGTGACAATTCTACGTTCCGGGCAACCTAGGCTTCACTCTAGGGCGTTTCTCCACCGGATCGAATAGTTAGTGCCTTAGAAGTCAACGCCAGAAGCATAAAATACAATATAAATACAACAGTTTTTCCATCGTATAAAACGAATAATTGCAACCAGCATGAAACTTATGGACATTTCTACTTGCCGAGCAACCAAGGCTTCACCCTAGGGCGTTGCTCCAACGGATTCAATAGTTAGGGCCTTAGAAGTCAGCGCCCGAACCATAAAATGCAAAAAAAATACAGCAGTGTTTCCATCATATATCAGGAATAATTGCAACCAGTTTGAAAGTGATGGCCAATTCTACGTTCCGGGCAACCTAGGTTTCACTCCAGGGCGTTGCTCCACCAGACCGAATAGTTACGGCCTAAGAAGTCAACGCCAGAAGCATAAAATACGATACAAATACAACCGCTTTTCCATCGTATAAAACGAATAATTGCAACCAGTATGAAACTTATGGTCATTTCTACTTTCCGAGCAAGCTAGCCTTCACCCTAGGGCGTTGGTCCAACAGATTGAATAGTTAGGGCCCTAGAAGGCAACGCCCGAAGCATAAAATGCAATAAAAATACTACAGTGTATCCGTCATATAACAGGAATAATTGCAACCAGTTTGAAAGTGATGGCCAATTCTACGTTCCGGGCAACCTAGGCATCACTCTAGGGCGTTGCTCCACCAGATCGAATAGTTAGTGCCTTAGAAGTCAACGCCAGAAGTATAAAATAGAATATAAATACAACAGCTTTTCCATCGTATAAAACGAATAATTGCAACCAGTATGAAACTTATGGTCATTTCTACTTTCCGAGCAACCTAGGCTTCACCCTAGGGCGTTGCTCCAACGGATTGAATAGTTAGGGCCTTAGAAGTCAGCGCCCGAACCATAAAATGCAAAAAAAATACAGCAGTGTTTCCATCATATAACAGGTATAATTGCAACCAGTTTGAAATTGATGGCCAATTCTACGTTCCGGGCAACCTAGGCTTCACTCTAGGGCGTTGCTCCACCAGATCGAATAGTTAGTGCCTTAGAAGTCAGCGCCCGATCCATAAAATGCAAAAAAAATACAGCAGTGTTTCCATCATATATCAGGAATAATTGCAACCAGTTTGAAAGTTATGGTCATTTCTACGTTCCGCGCAACCTGGGCGTTACCCTAGGGCGTTGTTCCACCTGATGGAATAGCTAGGGACTTAGAATTCAACGCCATAAGAATAAAAGACAATATAAGTACAACAGCTTTTCCATCGTACAAATTGAATAATAGCAAACAGTGTGAAAGTAATTGTCATTTCTACGTTCCGGGCAACCTAGGCTTCACTCTAGATCGTTGCTCCACCTGATCAAATAGCTAGCGACTTAGAATTAATCGCCAGAAGCATAGAATACAATAAAAATACAACAGCTTTTCCATCGTATAGCAGGAATAATTGCAACCAGTGTGAATGTAATGGTCATTTCTACGTTCAGGGCAACCTAGGTTTCACTCTAGGGCGTTGCTCCACCAGGTCGAATAGGTAGGCCCTAAGAAGTCAAAGCCAGAAGCATAAAATACGATATAAATAAAACAGCTTTTACACCGTATAAAACGAATAATAGCAACCAGTGTGAAAGTTATGGTCATTTCTACATTCCGAACAACCTAGGCTTCACTCTAGGGCGTTGCTCCACCAGATCGAATAGTTAGGTCCTTAGAAGTAAACGCCAGAAGAATAAAAGACGATATAAATACAACAGCTTTTCCATCGTATAAAAGGATTAATTCCAACCAGTTAGAAAGTGATGGTCATTTCTCCTTTCCGGGCAACCTGGGCTTCACTCTAGGGCGTTGCTCCACCAGACCGAATAGTTAGGTCCTTAGAAGTAAACGCCAGAAGCATAAAATAGGATATAAATACAACAGCTTTTCCATCGTATAAAAGGATTAATTGCAACCAGTTTGAAAATGATGGTCATTTCTCCTTTCCGGGCAACCTCAGGTTCACTCTAGGGCATTGCTCCACTAGGTCGAACAGCTAGGGCCTTAGAAGTCAACGCCAGAAGCATAAAAGACAATATAAATACAACAGTTTTTCCATCGTATAAAACGAATAATTGCAAACAGTATGAAACTTATGGATATTTCTACTTTCCGAGCAACCTAGGCTTCACCCTAGGGCGTCGCCCCAGCAGATTGAACAGTTAGGGCCTTAGAAGTCAACGCCCGAAACATAAAATGCAAAAAAAATACAACAGAGTTTCCATCATATATCAGGAATAATTGCAACCAGTTTGTAAGTGATGGCCAATTCTACGTTCCGGGCAACCTAGGTTTCACTCCAGGGCGTTGCTCCACCTGACCGAATAGTTACGGCCTAAGAAGTCAACGCCAGAAGCATAAAATACGATATAAATACAACAGCTTTTCCATCGTATAAAACGAAAAATTGCAACCAGTATGAAACTGATGGTCATTTCTACTTTCCGAGCAAGCTAGCCTTCACCCTAGGGCGTTGGGCCAACAGATTGAATAGTTAGAGCCTTAGAAGTCAACGCCCGAAGCATCAAATGCAATAAAAATACAACAGTGTATCCATCATATAACAGGAATAATTGCAACCAGTTTGAAAGTGATGGAAAATTCTACGTTCCGGGCAAGCTAGGCTTCACTCTAGGGCGTTGCTCCACCAGACCGAATAGTTACGGGCTAAGAAGTCAACGCCAGAAGCATAAAATACGATATAAATACAACAGCTTTTCCATCGTATAAAACGAATAATTGCAACCAGTATGAAACTTATAGTCATTTCTACTTTCCGAGCAAGCTAGGCTTCACCCTAGGGCATTGCTCCACCAGATCGAACAGTTAGTGCCTTAGAAGTCAACGCCAGAAGCATAAAATACAATATAAATACAACAGTTTTTCCATCGTATAAAACGAATAATTGCAACCAGTATGAAACTTATGTTCATTTCTACTTTTCGAGCAACCTAGGCTTCACCCTAGGGCGTTGCTCCAGCAGATTGAATAGTTAGGGCCTTAGAAGTCAAGGCCCGAACCATAAAATGCAAAAAAAAATACAACAGTGTTTCCATCATATAACAGGAATAATTGCGACCAGTTTGAAAGTGATGGCCAATTCTACGTTCCGGGCAACCTAGGCTTCACTCTAGGGCGTTGCTCCACCAGATCGAATAGTTAGTGCCTTAGAAGTCAACGCCAGAAGCATGAAATACAATATAAATACAACAGTTTTTCCATCGTATAAAACGAATAATTGCAACCAGTATGAAACCTATGGTCATTTCTACTTTCCGAGCAACCTAGGCTTCACCCTAGGGCGTTGCTCCAACAGATTGAATAGTTAGGGCCTTAGAAGTCAACGCCCGAAGCATAAAATGCAATAAAAATACAACAGTGTTTCCATCGTATAAAACGAATAATTGCAACCAGTAAGAAACTTATGGTCATTTCTATTTTCCGAGCAAGCTAGGCTTCACCCTAGGGCGTTGTTCCAACACATTGAATAGTTAGGACCTTAGAGGTGAACGCCCGAACCATAAAATGCAAAAAAAATAAAACAGTGTTTCCATCATATAACAGGAATAAGTGCAACCAGTTTGAAAGTGATGGCCAATTCTACGTTCCGGGCAACCTAGACTTCTCTCTAGGGCGCTGCTCCACCAGATCGAATAGATAGTGCCTTAGAAGTCAACGCCAGAGGCATAAAATACAATATAAATACAACAGCGTTTCCATCGTATAAAACGAATAATTGCAAACAGTGTGAAACTGATGGTCATTTCTACTTTCCGAGCAAGCTAGCCTTCACCCTAGGGCGTTGGGCCAACAGATTGAATAGTTAGGGCCTTAGAACTCAGCGCCCGAAGCATCAAATGCAATAAAAATACAACAGTGTATCCATCATATAACAGGAATAATTGCAACCAGTTTGAAAGTGATGGAAAATTCTACGTTCCGGGCAAGCTAGGCTTCACTCTAGGGCGTTGCTCCACCAGACCGAATAGTTACGGGCTAAGAAGTCAACGCCAGAAGCATAAAATACGATATAAATACAACAGCTTTTCCATCGTATAAAACGAATAATTGCAACCAGTATGAAACCTATGGTCATTTCTACTTTCCGAGCAACCTAGGCTTCACCCTAGGGCGTTGCTCCAACAGATTGAATAGTTAGGGCCTTAGAAGTCAACGCCCGAAGCATAAAATGCAATAAAAATACAACAGTTTTTCCATCGTATAAAACGAATAATTGCAAACAGTATGAAACTTATGGATATTTCTACTTTCCGAGCCACCTAGGCGTTACCCTAGGGCGTCGCTCCAGCAGATTGAATAGTTAGGGCCTTAGAAGTCAACGCCCGAAACATAAAATGCAAAAAAATACAACAGAGTTTCCATCATATATCAGGAATAATTGCAACCAGTTTGTAAGTGATGGCCAATTCTATGTTCCGGGCAACCTAGGTTTCACTCCAGGGCGTTGCTCCACCTGACCGAATAGTTACGGCCTAAGAAGTCAACGCCAGAAGCATAAAATACGATATAAATACAACAGCTTTTCCATCGTATAAAACGAAAAATTGCAACCAGTATGAAACTGATGGTCATTTCTACTTTCCGAGCAAGCTAGCCTTCACCCTAGGGCGTTGGGCCAACAGATTGAATAGTTAGGGCCTTAGAACTCAACGCCCGAAGCATCAAATGCAATAAAAATACAACAGTGTATCCATCATATAACAGGAATAATTGCAACCAGTTTGAAAGTGATGGAAAATTCTACGTTCCGGGCAAGCTAGGCTTCACTCTAGGGCGTTGCTAGACCAGACCGAATAGTTACGGGCTAAGAAGTCAACGCCAGAAGCATAAAATGCGATATAAATACAACAGCTTTTCCATCGTATAAAACGAATAATTGCAACCAGTATGAAACCTATGGTCATTTCTACTTTCCGAGCAACCTAGGCTTCACCCTAGGGCGTTGCTCCAACAGATTGAATAGTTAGGGCCTTAGAAGTCAACGCCCGAAGCATAAAATGCAATAAAAATACAACAGTTTTTCCATCGTATAAAACGAATAATTGCAAACAGTATGAAACTTATGGATATTTCTACTTTCCGAGCCACCTAGGCGTTACCCTAGGGCGTCGCTCCAGCAGATTGAATAGTTAGGGCCTTAGAAGTCAACGCCCGAAACATAAAATGCAAAAAAATACAACAGAGTTTCCATCATATATCAGGAATAATTGCAACCAGTTTGTAAGTGATGGCCAATTCTATGTTCCGGGCAACCTAGGTTTCACTCCAGGGCGTTGCTCCACCAGATCGAATAGTTAGTGCCTTAGAAGTCAACGCCAGAAGCATAAAATACAATATAAATACAACAGTTTTTCCATCGTATAAAGCGAATAATTGCAAACAGTATGAAACTTATGGATATTTCTACTTTCCGAGCAACCTAGGCTTCACCCTAGGGCGTGGCTCCAGCAGATTGAATAGTTAGGGCCTTAGAAGTCAACGCCCGAAACATAAAATGCAAAAAAAATACAACAGAGTTTCCATCATATATCAGGTATAATTGCAACCAGTTTGTAAGTGATGGCCAATTCTACGTTCCGGGCAACCTAGGTTTCACTCCAGGGCGTTGCTGCACCAGACCGAATAGTTACGGCCTAAGAAGTCAACGCCAGAAGCATAAAATACGATATAAATACAACAGCTTTTCCAGCGTATAAAACGAATAATTGCAACCAGTATGAAACTGACGGTCATTTCTACTTTCCGAGCAAGCTAGCCTTCACCCTAGGGCGTTGGGCCAACAGATTGAATAGTTAGGGCCTTAGAAGTCAACGCCCGAAGCATCAAATGCAATAAAAATACAACAGTGTATCCATCATATAACAGGAATAATTGCAACCAGTTTGAAAGTGATGGAAAATTCTACGTTCCGGGCAAGCTAGGCTTCACTCTAGGGCGTTGCTCCACCAGACCGAATAGTTACGGGCTAAGAAGTCAACGCCAGAAGCATAAAATACAATATAAATACAACAGTTTTTCCATCGTATAAAACGAATAATTGCAACCAGTATGAAACTTATGTTCATTTCTACTTTTCGAGCAACCTAGGCTTCACCCTAGGGCGTGGCTCCAGCAGATTGAATAGTTAGGGCCTTAGAAGTCAAGGCCCGAACCATAAAATGCAAAAAAAAATACAACAGTGTTTCCATCATATAACAGGAATAATTGCGACCAGTTTGAAAGTGATGGCCAATTCTACGTTCCGGGCAACCTAGGCTTCACTCTAGGGCGTTGCTCCACCAGACCGAATAGTTACGGGCTAAGAAGTCAACGCCAGAAGCATAAAATACGATATAAATACAACAGCTTTTCCATCGTATAAAACGAATAATTGCAACCAGTATGAAACTTATAGACATTTCTACTTTCCGAGCAAGCTAGGCTTCACCCTAGGGCGTTGCTCCACCAGATCGAACAGTTAGTGCCTTAGAAGTCAACGCCAGAAGCATAAAATACAATATAAATACAACAGTTTTTCCATCGTATAAAACGAATAATTGCAACCAGTATGAAACTTATGTTCATTTCTACTTTTCGAGCAACCTATGCTTCACCCTAGGGCGTTGCTCCAGCAGATTGAATAGTTAGGGCCTTAGAAGTCAAGGCCCGAACCATAAAATGCAAAAAAAAATACAACAGTGTTTCCATCATATAACAGGAATAATTGCGACCAGTTTGAAAGTGATGGCCAATTCTACGTTCCGGGCAACCTAGGCTTCACTCTAGGGCGTTGCTCCACCAGATCGAATAGTTAGTGCCTTAGAAGTCAACGCCAGAAGCATGAAATACAATAAAAATACAACAGTGTTTCCATCGTATAAAACGAATAATTGCAACCAGTATGAAACTTATGGTCATTTCTATTTTCCGAGCAAGCTAGGCTTCACCCTAGGGCGTTGTTCCAACACATTGAATAGTTAGGACCTTAGAGGTGAACGCCCGAACCATAAAATGCAAAAAAAATAAAACAGTGTTTCCATCATATAACAGGAATAAGTGCAACCAGTTTGAAAGTGATGGCCAATTCTACGTTCCGGGCAACCTAGACTTCTCTCTAGGGCGCTGCTCCACCAGATCGAATAGATAGTGCCTTAGAAGTCAACGCCAGAGGCATAAAATACAATATAAATACAACAGCGTTTCCATCGTATAAAACGAATAATTGCAAACAGTGTGAAACTGATGGTCATTTCTACTTTCCGAGCAAGCTAGCCTTCACCCTAGGGCGTTGGGCCAACAGATTGAATAGTTAGGGCCTTAGAACTCAGCGCCCGAAGCATCAAATGCAATAAAAATACAACAGTGTATCCATCATATAACAGGAATAATTGCAACCAGTTTGAAAGTGATGGAAAATTCTACGTTCCGGGCAAGCTAGGCTTCACTCTAGGGCGTTGCTCCACCAGACCGAATAGTTACGGGCTAAGAAGTCAACGCCAGAAGCATAAAATACGATATAAATACAACAGCTTTTCCATCGTATAAAACGAATAATTGCAACCAGTATGAAACCTATGGTCATTTCTACTTTCCGAGCAACCTAGGCTTCACCCTAGGGCGTTGCTCCAACAGATTGAATAGTTAGGGCCTTAGAAGTCAACGCCCGAAGCATAAAATGCAATAAAAATACAACAGTTTTTCCATCGTATAAAACGAATAATTGCAAACAGTATGAAACTTATGGATATTTCTACTTTCCGAGCCACCTAGGCGTTACCCTAGGGCGTCGCTCCAGCAGATTGAATAGTTAGGGCCTTAGAAGTCAACGCCCGAAACATAAAATGCAAAAAAATACAACAGAGTTTCCATCATATATCAGGAATAATTGCAACCAGTTTGTAAGTGATGGCCAATTCTATGTTCCGGGCAACCTAGGTTTCACTCCAGGGCGTTGCTCCACCTGACCGAATAGTTACGGCCTAAGAAGTCAACGCCAGAAGCATAAAATACGATATAAATACAACAGCTTTTCCATCGTATAAAACGAAAAATTGCAACCAGTATGAAACTGATGGTCATTTCTACTTTCCGAGCAATCTAGCCTTCACCCTAGGGCGTTGGGCCAACAGATTGAATAGTTAGGGCCTTAGAACTCAACGCCCGAAGCATCAAATGCAATAAAAATACAACAGTGTATCCATCATATAACAGGAATAATTGCAACCAGCTTGAAAGTGATGGAAAATTCTACGTTCCGGGCAAGCTAGGCTTCACTCTAGGGCGTTGCTCCACCAGACCGAATAGTTACGGGCTAAGAAGTCAACGCCAGAAGCATAAAATACAATATAAATACAACAGTTTTTCCATCGTATAAAACGAATAATTGCAACCAGTATGAAACTTATGTTCATTTCTACTTTTCGAGCAACCTAGGCTTCACCCTAGGGCGTGGCTCCAGCAGATTGAATAGTTAGGGCCTTAGAAGTCAAGGCCCGAACCATAAAATGCAAAAAAAAATACAACAGTGTTTCCATCATATAACAGGAATAATTGCGACCAGTTTGAAAGTGATGGCCAATTCTACGTTCCGGGCAACCTAGGCTTCACTCTAGGGCGTTGCTCCACCAGACCGAATAGTTACGGGCTAAGAAGTCAACGCCAGAAGCATAAAATACGATATAAATACAACAGCTTTTCCATCGTATAAAACGAATAATTGCAACCAGTATGAAACTTATAGACATTTCTACTTTCCGAGCAAGCTAGGCTTCACCCTAGGGCGTTGCTCCACCAGATCGAACAGTTAGTGCCTTAGAAGTCAACGCCAGAAGCATAAAATACAATATAAATACAACAGTTTTTCCATCGTATAAAACGAATAATTGCAACCAGTATGAAACTTATGTTCATTTCTACTTTTCGAGCAACCTAGGCTTCACCCTAGGGCGTTGCTCCAGCAGATTGAATAGTTAGGGCCTTAGAAGTCAAGGCCCGAACCATAAAATGCAAAAAAAAATACAACAGTGTTTCCATCATATAACAGGAATAATTGCGACCAGTTTGAAAGTGATGGCCAATTCTACGTTCCGGGCAACCTAGGCTTCACTCTAGGGCGTTGCTCCACCAGATCGAATAGTTAGTGCCTTAGAAGTCAACGCCAGAAGCATAAAATACAATATAAATACAACAGTTTTTCCATCGTATAAAGCGAATAATTGCAAACAGTATGAAACTTATGGATATTTCTACTTTCCGAGCAACCTAGGCTTCACCCTAGGGCGTGGCTCCAGCAGATTGAATAGTTAGGGCCTTAGAAGTCAACGCCCGAAACATAAAATGCAAAAAAAATACAACAGAGTTTCCATCATATATCAGGTATAATTGCAACCAGTTTGTAAGTGATGGCCAATTCTACGTTCCGGGCAACCTAGGTTTCACTCCAGGGCGTTGCTGCACCAGACCGAATAGTTACGGCCTAAGAAGTCAACGCCAGAAGCATAAAATACGATATAAATACAACAGCTTTTCCATCGTATAAAACGAATAATTGCAACCAGTATGAAACTGACGGTCATTTCTACTTTCCGAGCAAGCTAGCCTTCACCCTAGGGCGTTGGGCCAACAGATTGAATAGTTAGGGCCTTAGAAGTCAACGCCCGAAGCATCAAATGCAATAAAAATACAACAGTGTATCCATCATATAACAGGAATAATTGCAACCAGTTTGAAAGTGATGGAAAATTCTACGTTCCGGGCAAGCTAGGCTTCACTCTAGGGCGTTGCTCCACCAGACCGAATAGTTACGGGCTAAGAAGTCAACGCCAGAAGCATAAAATACAATATAAATACAACAGTTTTTCCATCGTATAAAACGAATAATTGCAACCAGTATGAAACTTATGTTCATTTCTACTTTTCGAGCAACCTAGGCTTCACCCTAGGGCGTGGCTCCAGCAGATTGAATAGTTAGGGCCTTAGAAGTCAAGGCCCGAACCATAAAATGCAAAAAAAAATACAACAGTGTTTCCATCATATAACAGGAATAATTGCGACCAGTTTGAAAGAGATGGCCAATTCTACGTTCCGGGCAACCTAGGCTTCACTCTAGGGCGTTGCTCCACCAGATCGAATAGTTAGTGCCTTAGAAGTCAACGCCAGAAGCATAAAATACAATATAAATACAACAGTTTTTCCATCGTATAAAACGAATAATTGCAACCAGTATGAAACTTATGGTCATTTCTACTTTCCGAGCAACCTAGGCTTCACCCTAGGGCGTTGCTCCAACAGATTGAATAGTTAGGGCCTTAGAAGTCAACGCCCGAAGCATAAAATGCAATAAAAATACAACAGTGTTTCCATCGTATAAAACGAATAATTGCAACCAGTATGAAACTTATGGTCATTACTACTTTCCGAGCAAGCTAGGCTTCACCCTAGGGCGTTGTTCCAACACATTGAATAGTTAGGACCTTAGAAGTGAACGCCCGAACCATAAAATGCAAAAAAAATAAAACAGTGTTTCCATCATATAACAGGAATAAGTGCAACCAGTTTGAGAGTGATGGCCAATTCTACGTTCCGGGCAACCTAGGCTTCTCTCTAGGGCGTTGCTCCACCAGATCGAATAGATAGTGCCTTAGAAGTCAACGCCAGAGGCATAAAATACAATATAAATACAACAGCGTTTCCATCGTATAAAACGAGTAATTGCAACCAGTGTGAAAGTTATGGTCATTTTCACATTCCGAGCAACCTACGCTTCACTCTAGGACGTTGCTCCACCAGATCGAATAGTTAGGTCCTTAGAAGTAAACGCCAGAAGCATAAAATACGAAATAAATACAACAGCTTTTCCATCGTATAAAAGGATTAATTGCAAGCAGTTTGAACCATGATGGTCATTTCTCCTTTCCGGGCAACCTAGGCTTCACTGTAGGGCGTTGCTCCACTAGATCGAACAGCTAGGGCCTTAGAAGTCAACGCCAGAAGCATAAATTACAATATAAATACAACAGCTTTTCCATCGTATAAAACGAATAATTGCAACGAGTATGAAACTTATGGTCATTTCTACTTTCCGAGCAACCTAGGCTTCACCCTAGGGCGTTGCTCCAACAGATTGAATAGTTAGGGCCTTAGAAGTCTACGCCCGAACCTTAAAATGCAAAAAAAATACAACAGTGTTTCCATCATATAACAGGAATAATTGCTACCAGTGTGAAAGTTATACTCATTTCTACGTTCCGCGAAACCTGGGCTTTACTCTAGGGCGTTGTTCCACCAGATGGAATAGTTAGGGCCTAAGAAGTCAACGCCAGAAGCATAAAATACGATATAAATACAACAGCTATTCCATCGCATAAAACAAATAATTGCAACCAGTGTGAAAGTTATGGTCATTTCTACGTTCCGGGCAACCTAGGCTTCACCCTAGGCCGTTGTTCCACCAGATCGAATAGTTAGGGCCTAAGAAGTGAACGCCAGAAGCATAAAATGCAATCAAAGTACAACAGTTTTTCCATCGTATAGCAGGAATAATTTGCAACCAGTGTGATAGTAGTGGTCATTTCTACGTTCCGGGCAACCCAGGTTTCACTCCAGGGCGTTGCTCCACCAGATCGAATAGTTAGGTCCTTAGAAGTCAACGCCAGGGGCATAAAATACGATATAAATACAACAGCTTTTCCATCGTATAAAAGGAACAATTGCAAACAGTGTGAAAGTTATGGTCATTTCTACGTTCAGCGCAATCTGGGCTTTAACCTAGGGCGTTGTTCCTCCAGATCGAATAGTTAGTGCCTTAGAAGTCAACGCCAGAAGCATAAAATACAATATAAATACAACAGTTTTCCATCGTATAAAACGAATAATTGCAACCAGTATGAAACTTATGGTCATTTCTACTTTCCGAGCAACCTAGGCTTCACCCTAGGGCGTTGCTCGAACAGATTGAATAGTTAGGGTCTTAGAAGTCTACGCCCGAACCATAAAATGCAAAAAAAATACAACAGTGTTTCCCTCATATAACAGGAATAATTGCAACCAGTTTGAAAGTGATGGCCAATTCTACGTTCCGGGCAACCTAGGCTTCTCTCTAGGGCGTCGCTCCACCAGATCGAATAGATAGTGCCTTAGAAGTCAACGCTAGAAGCATAAAATACAATATCAATACAACCGCTTTTCCATCGTATTAAACGAGTAATTGCAACCAGTATTAAACTTATGGTCATTTCTACTTTCAGAGCAACCTAGGCTTCACCCTAGCGCCTTGCTCCAACAGACTGAATAGTTAGGGCCTTAGAAGTCAGCGCCCGAAACATAAAATGCAAAAAAAATACAACAGTGTTTCCATCATATAACAGGAATAAGTGCAACCAGTTTGAAAGTGATGGCCAATTCTACGTTCCGGGCAACCTAGGCTTCTCTCTAGGGCGTTGCTCCACCAGATCGAATAGTTAGGTCCTTAGAAGTAAACGCCAGAAGAATAAAATACGATATAAATACAACAGCTTTTCCATCGTATAAAAGGAATAATTGCAAACAGTCTGAAAGTAATGGTCATTTCTACGTTCCGGGCAACCTAGGCTTCACTGTATGGCGTTCTTCCACCACATCGAATAGCTACGGCCTCAGAAGTCAACGCCTGAAGTATAAAATACAATAAAAATACAACAGTGTTTCCATAATATAACAGGAATAATTGCAACCAGTTTGAAAGTGATGGCCAATTCTACGTTCCCGGCAACCTAGGCTTCACTCTAGGGCGTTGCTCCACCAGATCGAATAGTTAGTGCCTTAGAAGTCAACGACAGAAGCATAAAATACAATATAAATACAACAGTTTTTCCATCGTATAAAACGAGTAATTGCAAGCAGTGTGAAAGTTATGGTCATTTCCACATTGCGAGCAACCTAGGCTTCACTCTAGGACGTTGCTCCACCAGATCGAATAGTTAGGTCCTTAGAAGTAAACGCCAGAAGAATAAAATACGATATAAATACAACAGCTTTTCCATCGTATAAAAGGAATAATTGCAAACAGTGTGAAAGTAATGGTCATTTCTACGTTCCGGGCAACCTAGGCTTCACTGTATGGCGTTCTTCCACCACATCGAATAGCTACGGCCTCAGAAGTCAACGCCTGAAGTATAAAATACAATAAAAATACAACAGTGTTTCCATAATATAACAGGAATAATTGCAACCAGTTTGAAAGTGATGGCCAATTCTACGTTCCGGGCAACCTAAGCTTCACTCTAGGGCGTAGCTCCACCAGATCGAAAAGTTAGTGCCTTAGAAGTCAACGCCAGAACCATAAATTACAATATAAATACAACAGCTTTTCCATCGTATAAAACGAATAATTGCAACGAGTATGAAACTTATGGTCATTTCCACTTTCCGAGCAACCTAGGCTTCACCCTAGGGCGTTGCTCCAACAGATTGAATAGTTAGGGCCTTAGAAGTCTACGCCCGAACCATAAAATGCAGAAAAAATACAACAGTGTTTCCATCATATAGCAGGAATAATTTCGACCAGTTTGAAAGTGATGGCCAATTCTACGTTCCGGGCAGCCTAGGCTTCACCCTAGGGCGTTGCTCCACCAGATCGAATAGTTAGTGCCTTAGAAGTCAACGACAGAAGCATAAAATACAATATAAATACAACAGTTTTTCCATCGTATAAAACGAATATTTGCAACCAGTATGAAACTTATGGTCGTTTCTACTTTCCGAGCAACCTAGGCTTCACCCTACGGCGTTGCTCCAACAGATTGAATAGTTAGGGCCTTAGAAGTCTACGCCCGAACCATAAAATGCAAAAAAAATACAACAGTGTTTCCATCATATAACAGGAATAATTGCGACCAGTTTGAAAGTGATGGCCAATTCTACGTTCCGGGCAACCTAGGATTCACTCTAGGGCGTTGCTCCACCAGATCGAATAGTTAGTGCCTTAGAAGTCAACGCCAGAAGCATAAAATACAATATAAATACAACAGTTTTTCCATCGTATAAAGCGAATAATTGCAAACAGTATGAAACTTATGGATATTTCTACTTTCCGAGCAACCTAGGCTTCACCCTAGGGCGTGGCTCCAGCAGATTGAATAGTTAGGGCCTTAGAAGTCAACGCCCGAAACATAAATTGCAAAAAAAATACAACAGAGTTTCCATCATATATCAGGTATAATTGCAACCAGTTTGTAAGTGATGGCCAATTCTACGTTCCGGGCAACCTAGGTTTCACTCCAGGGCGTTGCTGCACCAGACCGAATAGTTACGGCCTAAGAAGTCAACGCCAGAAACATAAAATACGATATAAATACAACAGCTTTTCCATCGTATAAAACGAATAATTGCAACCAGTATGAAACTGACGGTCATTTCTACTTTCCGAGCAAGCTAGCCTTCACCCTAGGGCGTTGGGCCAACAGATTGAATAGTTAGGGCCTTAGAAGTCAACGCCCGAAGCATCAAATGCAATAAAAATACAACAGTGTATCCATCATATAACAGGAATAATTGCAACCAGTTTGAAAGTGATGGAAAATTCTACGTTCCGGGCAAGCTAGGCTTCACTCTAGGGCGTTGCTCCACCAGACCGAATAGTTACGGGCTAAGAAGTCAACGCCAGAAGCATAAAATACAATATAAATACAACAGTTTTTCCATCGTATAAAACGAATAATTGCAACCAGTATGAAACTTATGTTCATTTCTACTTTTCGAGCAACCTAGGCTTCACCCTAGGGCGTGGCTCCAGCAGATTGAATAGTTAGGGCCTTAGAAGTCAAGGCCCGAACCATAAAATGCAAAAAAAAATACAACAGTGTTTCCATCATATAACAGGAATAATTGAGACCAGTTTGAAAGAGATGGCCAATTCTACGTTCCGGGCAACCTAGGCTTCACTCTAGGGCGTTGCTCCACCAGATCGAATAGTTAGTGCCTTAGAAGTCAACGCCAGAAGCATAAAATACAATATAAATACAACAGTTTTTCCATCGTATAAAACGAATAATTGCAACCAGTATGAAACTTATGGTCATTTCTACTTTCCGAGCAACCTAGGCTTCACCCTAGGGCGTTGCTCCAACAGATTGAATAGTTAGGGCCTTAGAAGTCAACGCCCGAAGCATAAAATGCAATAAAAATACAACAGTGTTTCCATCGTATAAAACGAATAATTGCAACCAGTATGAAACTTATGGTCATTACTACTTTCCGAGCAAGCTAGGCTTCACCCTAGGGCGTTGTTCCAACACATTGAATAGTTAGGACCTTAGAAGTGAACGCCCGAACCATAAAATGCAAAAAAAATAAAACAGTGTTTCCATCATATAACAGGAATAAGTGCAACCAGTTTGAGAGTGATGGCCAATTCTACGTTCCGGGCAACCTAGGCTTCTCTCTAGGGCGTTGCTCCACCAGATCGAATAGATAGTGCCTTAGAAGTCAACGCCAGAGGCATAAAATACAATATAAATACAACAGCGTTTCCATCGTATAAAACGAGTAATTGCAACCAGTGTGAAAGTTATGGTCATTTTCACATTCCGAGCAACCTAGGCTTCACTCTAGGACGTTGCTCCACCAGATCGAATAGTTAGGTCCTTAGAAGTAAACGCCAGAAGCATAAAATACGAAATAAATACAACAGCTTTTCCATCGTATAAAAGGATTAATTGCAACCAGTTTGAACCATGATGGTCATTTCTCCTTTCCGGGCAACCTAGGCTTCACTGTAGGGCGTTGCTCCACTAGATCGAACAGCTAGGGCCTTAGAAGTCAACGCCAGAAGCATAAATTACAATATAAATACAACAGCTTTTCCATCGTATAAAACGAATAATTGCAACGAGTATGAAACTTATGGTCATTTCTACTTTCCGAGCAACCTAGGCTTCACCCTAGGGCGTTGCTCCAACAGATTGAATAGTTAGGGCCTTAGAAGTCTACGCCCGAACCTTAAAATGCAAAAAAAATACAACAGTGTTTCCATCATATAACAGGAATAATTGCTACCAGTGTGAAAGTTATACTCATTTCTACGTTCCGCGAAACCTGGGCTTTACTCTAGGGCGTTGTTCCACCAGATGGAATAGTTAGGGCCTAAGAAGTCAACGCCAGAAGCATAAAATACGATATAAATACAACAGCTATTCCATCGCATAAAACAAATAATTGCAACCAGTGTGAAAGTTATGGTCATTTCTACGTTCCGGGCAACCTAGGCTTCACCCTAGGCCGTTGTTCCACCAGATCGAATAGTTAGGGCCTAAGAAGTGAACGCCAGAAGCATAAAATGCAATCAAAGTACAACAGTTTTTCCATCGTATAGCAGGAATAATTTGCAACCAGTGTGATAGTAGTGGTCATTTCTACGTTCCGGGCAACCCAGGTTTCACTCCAGGGCGTTGCTCCACCAGATCGAATAGCTAGGTCCTTAGAAGTCAACGCCAGGGGCATAAAATACGATATAAATACAACAGCTTTTCCATCGTATAAAAGGAACAATTGCAAACAGTGTGAAAGTTATGGTCATTTCTACGTTCAGCGCAATCTGGGCTTTAACCTAGGGCGTTGTTCCTCCAGATCGAATAGTTAGTGCCTTAGAAGTCAACGCCAGAAGCATAAAATACAATATAAATACAACAGTTTTCCATCGTATAAAACGAATAATTGCAACCAGTATGAAACTTATGGTCATTTCTACTTTCCGAGCAACCTAGGCTTCACCCTAGGGCGTTGCTCCAACAGATTGAATAGTTAGGGTCTTAGAAGTCTACGCCCGAACCATAAAATGCAAAAAAAATACAACAGTGTTTCCATCATATAACAGGAATAATTGCGACCAGTTTGAAAGTGATGGCCAATTCTACGTTCCGGGCAACCTAGGCTTCACTCTAGGGCGTTGCTCCAACAGATCGAATAGTTAGTGCCTTAGAAGTCAACGCCAGAAGCATAAAATACAATATAAATACAACAGTTTTTCCATCGCATGAAACAAATAATTGCAACCAGGATGAAACTTATGGTCATTTCTACTTTCCGAGGAACCTAGGCTTCACCCTAGGGCGTTGCTCCAACGGATTGAATAGTTAGGGCCTTAGAAGTCAACGCCCGAACCATAAAATGCAAAAAAAATACAACAGTGTTTCCCTCATATAACAGGAATAATTGCAACCAGTTTGAAAGTGATGGCCAATTCTACGTTCCGGGCAACCTAGGCTTCACTCTAGGGCGTTGCTCCACCAGATCGAATAGTTAGTGCCTTAGAAGTCAACGCCAGAAGCATAAAATACAATATAAATACAACAGTTTTTCCATCGTATAAAGCGAATAATTGCAAACAGTATGAAACTTATGGATATTTCTACTTTCCGAGCAACCTAGGCTTCACCCTAGGGCGTGGCTCCAGCAGATTGAATAGTTAGGGCCTTAGAAGTCAACGCCCGAAACATAAAATGCAAAAAAAATACAACAGAGTTTCCATCATATATCAGGTATAATTGCAACCAGTTTGTAAGTGATGGCCAATTCTACGTTCCGGGCAACCTAGGTTTCACTCCAGGGCGTTGCTGCACCAGACCGAATAGTTACGGCCTAAGAAGTCAACGCCAGAAGCATAAAATACGATATAAATACAACAGCTTTTCCATCGTATAAAACGAATAATTGCAACCAGTATGAAACTGACGGTCATTTCTACTTTCCGAGCAAGCTAGCCTTCACCCTAGGGCGTTGGGCCAACAGATTGAATAGTTAGGGCCTTAGAAGTCAACGCCCGAAGCATCAAATGCAATAAAAATACAACAGTGTATCCATCATATAACAGGAATAATTGCAACCAGTTTGAAAGTGATGGAAAATTCTACGTTCCGGGTAAGCTAGGCTTCACTCTAGGGCGTTGCTCCACCAGACCGAATAGTTACGGGCTAAGAAGTCAACGCCAGAAGCATAAAATACAATATAAATACAACAGTTTTTCCATCGTATAAAACGAATAATTGCAACCAGTATGAAACTTATGTTCATTTCTACTTTTCGAGCAACCTAGGCTTCACCCTAGGGCGTGGCTCCAGCAGATTGAATAGTTAGGGCCTTAGAAGTCAAGGCCCGAACCATAAAATGCAGAAAAAAATACAACAGTGTTTCCATCATATAACAGGAATAATTGCGACCAGTTTGAAAGAGATGGCCAATTCTACGTTCCGGGCAACCTAGGCTTCACTCTAGGGCGTTGCTCCACCAGATCGAATAGTTAGTGCCTTAGAAGTCAACGCCAGAAGCATAAAATACAATATAAATACAACAGTTTTTCCATCGTATAAAACGAATAATTGCAACCAGTATGAAACTTATGGTCATTTCTACTTTCCGAGCAACCTAGGCTTCACCCTAGGGCGTTGCTCCAACAGATTGAATAGTTAGGGCCTTAGAAGTCAACGCCCGAAGCATAAAATGCAATAAAAATGCAACAGTGTTTCCATCGTATAAAACGAATAATTGCAACCAGTATGAAACTTATGGTCATTACTACTTTCCGAGCAAGCTAGGCTTGACCCTAGGGCGTTGTTCCAACACATTGAATAGTTAGGACCTTAGAAGTGAACGCCCGAACCATAAAATGCAAAAAAAATAAAACAGTGTTTCCATCATATAACAGGAATAAGTGCAACCAGTTTGAGAGTGATGGCCAATTCTACGTTCCGGGCAACCTAGGCTTCTCTCTAGGGCGTTGCTCCACCAGATCGAATAGATAGTGCCTTAGAAGTCAACGCCAGAGGCATAAAATACAATATAAATACAACAGCGTTTCCATCGTATAAAACGAGTAATTGCAACCAGTGTGAAAGTTATGGTCATTTTCACATTCCGAGCAACCTAGGCTTCACTCTAGGACGTTGCTCCACCAGATCGAATAGTTAGGTCCTTAGAAGTAAACGCCAGAAGCATAAAATACGAAATAAATACAACAGCTTTTCCATCGTATAAAAGGATTAATTGCAACCAGTTTGAACCATGATGGTCATTTCTCCTTTCCGGGCAACCTAGGCTTCACTGTAGGGCGTTGCTCCACTAGATCGAACAGCTAGGGCCTTAGAAGTCAACGCCAGAAGCATAAATTACAATATAAATACAACAGCTTTTCCATCGTATAAAACGAATAATTGCAACGAGTATGAAACTTATGGTCATTTCTACTTTCCGAGCAACCTAGGCTTCACCCTAGGGCGTTGCTCCAACAGATTGAATAGTTAGGGCCTTAGAAGTCTACGCCCGAACCTTAAAATGCAAAAAAAATACAACAGTGTTTCCATCATATAACAGGAATAATTGCTACCAGTGTGAAAGTTATACTCATTTCTACGTTCCGCGAAACCTGGGCTTTACTCTAGGGCGTTGTTCCACCAGATGGAATAGTTAGGGCCTAAGAAGTCAACGCCAGAAGCATAAAATACGATATAAATACAACAGCTATTCCATCGCATAAAACAAATAATTGCAACCAGTGTGAAAGTTATGGTCATTTCTACGTTCCGGGCAACCTAGGCTTCACCCTAGGCCGTTGTTCCACCAGATCGAATAGTTAGGGCCTAAGAAGTGAACGCCAGAAGCATAAAATGCAATCAAAGTACAACAGTTTTTCCATCGTATAGCAGGAATAATTTGCAACCAGTGTGATAGTAGTGGTCATTTCTACGTTCCGGGCAACCCAGGTTTCACTCCAGGGCGTTGCTCCACCAGATCGAATAGTTAGGTCCTTAGAAGTCAACGCCAGGGGCATAAAATACGATATAAATACAACAGCTTTTCCATCGTATAAAAGGAACAATTGCAAACAGTGTGAAAGTTATGGTCATTTCTACGTTCAGCGCAATCTGGGCTTTAACCTAGGGCGTTGTTCCTCCAGATCGAATAGTTAGTGCCTTAGAAGTCAACGCCAGAAGCATAAAATACAATATAAATACAACAGTTTTCCATCGTATAAAACGAATAATTGCAACCAGTATGAAACTTATGGTCATTTCTACTTTCCGAGCAACCTAGGCTTCACCCTAGGGCGTTGCTCCAACAGATTGAATAGTTAGGGTCTTAGAAGTCTACGCCCGAACCATAAAATGCAAAAAAAATACAACAGTGTTTCCATCATATAACAGGAATAATTGCGACCAGTTTGAAAGTGATGGCCAATTCTACGTTCCGGGCAACCTAGGCTTCACTCTAGGGCGTTGCTCCAACAGATCGAATAGTTAGTGCCTTAGAAGTCAACGCCAGAAGCATAAAATACAATATAAATACAACAGTTTTTCCATCGTATGAAACAAATAATTGCAACCAGGATGAAACTTATGGTCATTTCTACTTTCCGAGGAACCTAGGCTTCACCCTAGGGCGTTGCTCCAACGGATTGAATAGTTAGGGCCTTAGAAGTCAACGCCCGAACCATAAAATGCAAAAAAAATACAACAGTGTTTCCCTCATATAACAGGAATAATTGCAACCAGTTTGAAAGTGATGGCCAATTCTACGTTCCGGGCAACCTAGGCTTCTCTCTAGGGCGTCGCTCCACCAGATCGAATAGATAGTGCCTTAGAAGTCAACGCTAGAAGCATAAAATACAATATCAGTACAACCGCTTTTCCATCGTATTAAACGAGTAATTGCAACCAGTATTAAACTTATGGTCATTTCTACTTTCAGAGCAACCTAGGCTTCACACTAGCGCCTTGCTCCAACAGACTGAATAGTTAGGGCCTTAGAAGTCAGCGCCCGAAACATAAAATGCAAAAAAAATACAACAGTGTTTCCATCATATAACAGGAATAAGTGCAACCAGTTTGAAAGTGATGGCCAATTCTACGTTCCGGGCAACCTAGGCTTCTCTCTAGGGCGTTGCTCCACCAGATCGAATAGTTAGGTCCTTAGAAGTAAACGCCAGAAGAATAAAATACGATATAAATACAACAGCTTTTCCATCGTATAAAAGGAATAATTGCAAACAGTGTGAAAGTAATGGTCATTTCTACGTTCCGGGCAACCTAGGCTTCACTGTATGGCGTTCTTCCACCACATCGAATAGCTACGGCCTCAGAAGTCAACGCCTGAAGTATAAAATACAATAAAAATACAACAGTGTTTCCATAATATAACAGGAATAATTGCAACCAGTTTGAAAGTGATGGCCAATTCTACGTTCCGGGCAACCTAAGCTTCACTCTAGGGCGTAGCTCCACCAGATCGAATAGTTAGTGTCTTAGAAGTCAACGCCAGAAGCATAAATTACAATATAAATACAACAGCTTTTCCATCGTATAAAACGAATAATTGCAACGAGTATGAAACTTATGGTCATTTCTACTTTCCGAGCAACCTAGGCTTCACCCTAGGGCGTTGCTCCAACAGATTGAATAGTTATGGCCTTAGAAGTCTACGACCGAACCATAAAATGCAAAAAAAATACAACAGTGTTTCCATCATATAACAGGAATAATTTCGACCAGTTTGAAAGTGATGGCCAATTCTACGTTCCGGGCAGCCTAGGCTTCACTCTAGGGCGTTGCTCCACCAGATCGAATAGTTAGTGCCTTAGAAGTCAACGACAGAAGCATAAAATACAATATAAATACAACAGTTTTTCCATCGTATAAAACGAGTAATTGCAAGCAGTGTGAAAGTTATGGTCATTTCCACATTGCGAGCAACCTAGGCTTCACTCTAGGACGTTGCTCCACCAGATCGAATAGTTAGGTCCTTAGAAGTAAACGCCAGAAGAATAAAATACGATATAAATACAACAGCTTTTCCATCGTATAAAAGGAATAATTGCAAACAGTGTGAAAGTAATGGTCATTTCTACGTTCCGGGCAACCTAGGCTTCACTGTATGGCGTTCTTCCACCACATCGAATAGCTACGGCCTCAGAAGTCAACGCCTGAAGTATAAAATACAATAAAAATACAACAGTGTTTCCATAATATAACAGGAATAATTGCAACCAGTTTGAAAGTGATGGCCAATTCTACGTTACGGGCAACCTAAGCTTCACTCTAGGGCGTAGCTCCACCAGATCGAAAAGTTAGTGCCTTAGAAGTCAACGCCAGAACCATAAATTACAATATAAATACAACAGCTTTTCCATCGTATAAAACGAATAATTGCAACGAGTATGAAACTTATGGTCATTTCCACTTTCCGAGCAACCTAGGCTTCACCCTAGGGCGTTGCTCCAACAGATTGAATAGTTAGGGCCTTAGAAGTCTACGCCCGAACCATAAAATGCAGAAAAAATACAACAGTGTTTCCATCATATAGCAGGAATAATTTCGACCAGTTTGAAAGTGATGGCCAATTCTACGTTCCGGGCAGCCTAGGCTTCACCCTAGGGCGTTGCTCCACCAGATCGAATAGTTAGTGCCTTAGAAGTCAACGACAGAAGCATAAAATACAATATAAATACAACAGTTTTTCCATCGTATAAAACGAATATTTGCAACCAGTATGAAACTTATGGTCGTTTCTACTTTCCGAGCAACCTAGGCTTCACCCTACGGCGTTGCTCCAACAGATTGAATAGTTAGGGCCTTAGAAGTCTACGCCCGAACCATAAAATGCAAAAAAAATACAACAGTGTTTCCATCATATAACAGGAATAATTGCGACCAGTTTGAAAGTGATGGCCAATTCTACGTTCCGGCAACCTAGGCTTCACTCTAGGGCGTTGCTCCACCAGATCGAATAGTTAGTGCCTTAGAAGTCAACGCCAGAAGCATCAAATACTATATAAATACAACAGTTTTCCATCGTATAAAACAAATTATTGCAACCAGTATTAAACTTATGGCCATTTCTACTTTCCGAGCAACCTAGGCTTCACCCTAGGGCGTTGCTCTAACGGATTGAATAGTCAGGGCCATAGAAGTCAACGCCCGAACCATAAAGTGCAAAAAAATACAACAGTTTTTCCATCGTATAAAACGAATTATTGCAATCAGTGTGAAAGTTATGGTCATTTCTACATTCCGAGCAACCTAGGCTTCACTCTAGGGCGTTGCTCCACCAGATCGAATAGTTAGGTCCTTAAAAGTAAACGCCAGAAGCATAAAATACGATATAAATACAACAGCTTTTCCATCGTATAAAAGGATTAATTGCAACCAGTTTGAACCATGATGGTCATTTCTCCTTTCCGGGCAACCTAGGCTTCACTCTAGGGCGTTGCTCCACTAGATCGAACAGCTAGGTCCTTAGAAGTCAACGCCAGAATCATAAAATACAATGTAAATACAGCACTTTTTCCATCGTATAAAACGAATAATTGCAACCAGTATGAAACTTATGGTCACTTCTACCTTCCGAGCAACCTACGCTTCACCCTAGGGCGTTGCTCCAACAGATTGAATAGTTAGGGCCTTAGAAGTCTACGAACGAAGCATAAAATGCAATAAAAATACGACAGTGTTTCCATTATATAACAGGAGTAATTGCGACCAGTTTGAAAGTGGTGGCCAATTCTACGTTCCGGGCAACCTAGGCTTCACTCTAGGGCGTTGCTCCACCAGATCGAATAGTTAGTGCCTTAGAAGTCAACGCCAGAAGCATCAAATACAATATAAATACAACAGTTTTCCATCGTATAAAACGAATAATTGCAACCAGTATGAAACTTATGGTCATTTCTACTTTCCGAGCAACATAGGCTTCACCCTAGGGCGTTGCTCTAACGGATTGAATAGTCAGGGCCATAGAAGTCAACGCCCGAACCATAAAGTGCAAAATAGATACAACAGTTTTTCCATCGTATAAAACGAATTATTGCAATCAGTGTGAAAGTTATGGTCATTTCTACATTCCGAGCAACCTAGGCTTCACTCTAGGGCGTTGCTCCACCTGATCGAATAGTTAGGTCCTTAGAAGTAAACGCCAGAAGCATAAAATACGATATAAATACAACAGCTTTTCCATCGTATAAAAGGATTAATTGCAACCAGTTTGAACCATGATGGTCATTTCTCCTTGCCGGGCAACCTAGGCTTCACTCTAGGGCGTTGCTCCACTAGATCGAACAGCTAGGTCCTTAGAAGTCAACGCCAGAAGCATCAAATACAATATAAATACAACAGTTTTCCATCGTATAAAACGAATAATTGCAACCAGTATGAAACTTATGGTCATTTCTACTTTCCGAGCAACCTAGGCTTCACCCTAGGGCGTTGCTCCAACAGATTGAATAGTTAGGGCCTTAGAAGTCTACGCCCGAACCATAAAATGCAAAAAAAATACAACAGTGTTTCCATCATATAACAGGAATAATTTCGACCAGTTTGAAAGTGATGGCCAATTCTACGTTCCGCGCAACCTAGGCTTCACTCTAGGGCGTTGCTCCACCAGATCGAATAGTTAGTGCCTTAGAAGTCAACGCCAGAAGCATAAAATACAATATAAATACAACAGTGTTTCCATCGTATAAAACGAATAATTGCAACCAGTGTGAAAGTTATGGTCATTTCTACATTCCGAGCAACCTAGGCCTCACTCTAGGGCGTTGCTCCACCAGATCGAATAGTTAGGACCTTAGAAGTCAACGCCAGGAGCATAAAATACGATATAAATACAACAGCTTTTCCATCGTATAAAAGGAATAATTGCAAACAGTGTGAAAGTGATGGCCAATTCTACGTTCTGGGCAACCTAGGCTTCACTCTAGGGCGTTGCTCCACCAGATCGAATAGTTAGTGCCTTAGAAGTCAACGACAGAAGCATAAAATACAATATAAATACAACAGTTTTTCCATCGTATAAAACGAATATTTGCAACCAGTATGAAACTTATGGTCGTTTCTACTTTCCGAGCAACCTGGGCTTCACCCTAGGGCGTTGCTCCAACAGATTGAATAGTTAGGGCCTTAGTAGTCAACGCCCGAAGCATAAAATGCAATAAAAATACAACAGTGTTTCCATAATATAACAGGAATAATTGCAACCAGTTTGAAAGTGATGGCCAATTCTACGTTCCGGGCAACCTAAGCTTCACTCTAGGCCGTTGTTCCACCAGATCGAATAGTCAGGGCCCAAGAAGTGAACGCCAGAAGCATAAAATGCAATCAAAGTACAACAGTTTTTCCATCGTATAGCAGGAATAATTTGCAACCAGTATGAAACTTATGGTCATTTCTACATTCCGAGCAACCTAGGCTTCACTCTAGGACGTTGCTCCACCAGATCGAATAGTTAGGTCCTTAGAAGTAAACGCCAGAAGCATAAAATACGATATAAATACAACAGCTTTTCCATCGTATAAAAGGATTAATTGCAACCAGTTTGGACCATGATGGTCATTTCTCCTTTCCGGGCAACCTAGGCTTCACTCTAGGGCGTTGCTCCACTAGATCGAACAGCTAGGTCCTTAGAAGTCAACGCCAGAAGCATAAAATACAATGTAAATACAACAATTTTTCCATCGTATAAAACGAATAATTGCAACCAGTATGAAACTTATGGTCATTTCTACTTCCCGAGCAACCTGGGCTTCACCCTAGGGCGTTGCTCCAACAGATTGAATAGTTAGGGCCTTAGTAGTCAACGCCCGAAGCATAAAATGCAATAAAAATACAACAGTGTTTCCATAATATAACAGGAATAATTGCAACCAGTTTGAAAGTGATGGCCAATTCTACGTTCCGGGCAACCTAGGCTTCACTCTAGGGCGTTGCCCCACCAGATCGAATAGTTAGTGCCTTAGAAGTCAACGCCAGAAGCATCAAATACAATATAAATACAACAGTTTTCCATCGTATAAAACGAATAATTGCAACCAGTATGAAACTCATGGTCACTTCTACCTTCCGAGCAACCTAGGCTTCACCCTAGGGCGTTGGTCCAACAGATTGAATAGTTAGGGCCTTATAGGTCTACGCCCGAACCATAAAATGCAAAAAAAATACGACAGTGTTTCCATCATATAACAGGAATAATTGCGACCAGTTTGAAAGTGGTGGCCAACGCTACGTTCCGGGCAACCTAGGCTTCACTCTAGGGCGTTGCTCCACCAGATCGAATAGTTAGTGCCTTAGAAGTCAACGCCAGAAGCGTCAAATACAATATAAATACAACAGTTTTCCATCGTATCAAACGAATAATTGCAACCAGTATGAAACTTATGGTCACTTCTACCTTCCGAGCAACCTAGGCTTCACCCTAGGGCGTTGCTCCAACAGATTGAATAGTTAGGGCCTTAGAAGTCTACGCCCGAACCATAAAATGCAAAAAAAATACGACAGTGTTTCCATCATATAACAGGAATAATTGCGACCAGTTTGAAAGTGGTGGCCAGTTCTACGTTCCGGTCAACCTAGGCTTCACTCTAGGGCGTTGCTCCACCAGATCGAATAGTTAGTGCCTTAGAAGTCAACGCCAGAAGCATCAAATACAATATAAATACAACAGTTTTCCATCGTATAAAACGAATTATTGCAATCAGTGTGGAAGTTATGGTCATTTCTACATTCCGAGCAACCTAGGCTTCACTCTAGGGCGTTGCTCCACCAGATCGAATAGTTAGGTCCTTAGAAGTCAACGCCAGGAGCATAAAATACGATATAATTACAACAGCTTTTCCATCATATAAAAGGAATAATTGCAAACAGTGTGAAAGTAATGGTCACTTCTACGTTCCGGGCAACCTAGGCTTCACTGTATGGCGTTCTTCCACCACATCGAATAGCTACGGCCTCAGAAGTCAACGCCAGAGGCATAAAATACAATATAAATACAACAGTGTTTCCATCGTATAAAACGAATAATTGCAACCAGTGTGAAAGTTATGGTCATTTCCATATTCCGAGCAACCTAGGCTTCACTCTAGGGCGTTGCTCCACCAGATCGAATAGTTAGGTCCTTAGAAGTAATCGCCAGAAGCATAAAATACGATATAAATACAACAGCTTTTCCATCGTATAAAAGGATTAATTGCAACCAGTTTGAACCATGATGGTCATTTCTCCATTCCGGGCAACCTAGGCTTCACTCTATTGCGTTGCTCCACTAGATCGAACAGCTAGGTCCTTAGAAGTCAACGCCAGAAGCATAAAATACAATGTAAATACAGCAATTTTTCCATCGTATAATACGAATAATTGCAACCAGTACGAAATTTATGGTCATTTCTACTTTCCGAGCAACCTGGGCTTCACCCTAGGGCGTTGCTCCAACAGATTGAATAGTTAGGGCCTTAGTAGTCAACGCCCGAAGCATAAAATGCAATAAAAATACAACAGTGTTTCCATAATATAACAGGAATAATTGCGACCAGTTTGAAGGTGGTGGCCAATTCTACGTACCGGGCAACCTAGGCTTCACTCTAGGGCGTTGCCCCACCAGATCGAATAGTTAGTGCCTTAGAAGTCAACGCCAGAAGCATCAAATACAATATAAATACAACAGTTTTCCATCGTATAAAACGAATAATTGCAACCAGTATGAAACTCATGGTCACTTCTACCTTCCGAGCAACCTAGGCTTCACCCTAGGGCGTTGGTCCAACAGATTGAATAGTTAGGGCCTTATAGGTCTACGCCCGAACCATAAAATGCAAAAAAAATACGACAGTGTTTCCATCATATAACAGGAATAATTGCGACCAGTTTGAAAGTGGTGGCCAACGCTACGTTCCGGGCAACCTAGGCTTCACTCTAGGGCGTTGCTCCACCAGATCGAATAGTTAGTGCCTTAGAAGTCAACGCCAGAAGCGTCAAATACAATATAAATACAACAGTTTTCCATCGTATAAAACGAATAAGTGCAACCAGTATGAAACTTATGGTCACTTCTACCTTCCGAGCAACCTAGGCTTCAACCTAGGGCGTTGCTCCAACAGATTGAATAGTTAGGGCCTTAGAAGTCTACGCCCGAACCATAAAATGCAAAAAAAATACGACAGTGTTTCCATCATATAACAGGAATAATTGCGACCAGTTTGAAAGTGGTGGCCAATTCTACGTTCCGGTCAACCTAGGCTTCACTCTAGGGCGTTGCTCCACCAGATCGAATAGTTAGTGCCTTAGAAGTCAACGCCAGAAGCATCAAATACAATATAAATACAACAGTTTTCCATCGTATAAAACGAATTATTGCAATCAGTGTGGAAGTTATGGTCATTGCTACATTCCGAGCAACCTAGGCTTCACTCTAGGGCGTTGCTCCACCAGATCGAATAGTTAGGTCCTTAGAAGTCAACGCCAGGAGCATAAAATACGATATAATTACAACAGCTTTTCCATCATATAAAAGGAATAATTGCAAACAGTGTGAAGTCATTTCTACGTTCCGGGCAACCTAGGCTTCACTGTATGGCGTTCTTCCACCACATCGAATAGCTACGGCCTCAGAAGTCAACGCCAGAGGCATAAAATACAATATAAATACAACAGTGTTTCCATCGTATAAAACGAATAATTGCAACCAGTGTGAAAGTTATGGTCATTTCCATATTCCGAGCAACCTAGGCTTCACTCTAGGGCGTTGCTCCACCAGATCGAATAGTTAGGTCCTTTAAAGTAATCGCCAGAAGCATAAAATACGATATAAATACAACAGCTTTTCCATCGTATAAAAGGATTAATTGCAACCAGTTTGAACCATGATGGTCATTTCTCCATTCCGGGCAACCTAGGCTTCACTCTAGGGCGTTGCTCCACTAGATCGAACAGCTAGGTCCTTAGAAGTCAACGCCAGAAGCATAAAATACAATGTAAATACAGCAATTTTTCCATCGTATAAAACGAATAATTGCAACCAGTACGAAACTTATGGTCATTTCTACTTTCCGAGCAACCTGGGCTTCACCCTAGGGCGTTGCTCCAACAGATTGAATAGTTAGGGCCTTAGTAGTCAACGCCCGATGAATAAAATGCAATAAAAATACAACAGTGTTTCCATAATATAACAGGAATAATTGCGACCAGTTTGAAAGTGGTGGCCAATTCTACGTACCGGGCAACCTAGGCTTCACTCTAGGGCGTTGCTCCACCAGATCGAATAGTTAGTGCCTTAGAAGTTAACGCCAGAAGCATCAAATACAATATAAATACAACAGTTTTCCATCGTATAAAACGAATAATTGCAACCAGTATTAAACTTATGGTCATTTCTACTTTCCGAGCAATCTACGCTTCACCCTAGGGCGTTGCTCCAACAGATTGAATAGTTAGGGCCTTAGAAGTCTACGCCCGAACCATAAAATGCAAAAAAAATACAACAGTGTTTCCATCATATAACAGGAATAATTTCGACCAGTTTGAAAGTGATGGCCAATTCTACGTTCCGGGCAACCTAGGCTTTACTCTATGGCGTTGCTCCACCAGATCGAATAGTTAGTGCCTTAGAAGTCAACGCCAGAAGCATAAATTACAATATAAATACAACAGCTTTTCCATCGTATAAAACGAATAATTGCAGCGAGTATGAGACTTATGGTCATTTCTACTTTCCGAGCAACCTAGGCTTCACCCTAGGGCGTTGCTCCAACAGATTGAATAGTTAGGGCCTTAGAAGTCAACGCCCGAACCATAAAGTGCAAAAAAAATACAACAGTTTTTCCATCGTATAAAACGAATTATTGCAATCAGTGTGAAAGTTATGGTCATTTCTACATTCCGAGCAACCTAGGCTTCACTCTAGGACGTTGCTCCACCAGATCGGATAGTTATGTCCTTAGAAGTAAACGCCAGAAGCATAAAATACGATATAAATACAACAGCTTTTCCATCGTATAAAAGGATTAATTGCAACCAGTTTGAACCATGATGGTCATTTCTCCTTTCCGGGCAACCTAGGCTTCACCCTAGGGCGTTGCTCCACTAGATCGAACAGCTAGGTCCTTAGAAGTCAACGCCAGAAGCATAAAATACAATGTAAATACAACAATTTTTCCATCGTATAAAACGAATAATTGCAACCAGTATGAAACTTATGGTCATTTCTACTTTCCGAGCAACCTGGGCTTCACCCTAGGGCGTTGCTCCAACAGATTGAATAGTTAGGGCCTTAGTAGTCAACGCCCGAAGCATAAAATGCAATAAAAATACAACAGTGTTTCCATAATATAACAGGAATAATTGCAACCAGTTTGAAAGTGATGGCCAATTCTACGTTCCGGGCAACCTAGGCTTCACTCTAGGCCGTTGCTCCACCAGATTGAATAGTTAGTGCCTTAGAAGTCAACGCCAGAAGCATCAAATACAATATAAATACAACAGTTTTCCATCGTATAAAACGAATAATTGCAACCAGTATGAAACTTATGGTCACTTCTACCTTCCGAGCAACCTAGGCTTCACCCTAGGGCGTTGGTCCAACAGATTGAATAGTTAGGGCCTTAGAGGTCTAGGCCCGAACCATAAAATGCAAAAAAAATACGACAGAGTTTCCATCATATAACAGGAATAATTGCGACCAGTTTGAAAGTGGTGGCCAATGCTACGTTCCGGGCAACCTAGGCTTCACTCTAGGGCGTTGCCCCACCAGATCGAATAGTTAGTGCCTTAGAAGTCAACGCCAGAAGCATCAAATACAATATAAATACAACAGTTTTCCATCGTATAAAACGAATAATTGCAACCAGTATTAAACTTATGGTCATTTCTACTTTCCGAGCAACCTAGGCTTCACTCTAGGGCGTTGCTCCACCAGATCGAATAGTTAGGTCCTTAGAAGTCAACGCCAGGAGCATAAAATACGATATAGTTACAACAGCTTTTCCATCGTAGAAAAGGAATAATTGCAAACAGTGTGAAAGTAATGGTCATTTCTACGTTCCGGGCAACCTAGGCTTCACTGTATGGCGTTCGTCCACCACATCGAATAGCTACGGCCTCAGAAGTCAACGCCTGAAGTATAAAATACAATAAAAATACAACAGCTTTTCCATCGTATAAAACGAATAATTGCAACCAGTATTAAACATATGGTCATTTCTACTTTCCGAGCAATCTACGCTTCACCCTAGGGCGTTGCTCCAACAGATTGAATAGTTAGGGCCTTAGAAGTCTACGCCCGAACCATAAAATGCAAAAAAAATACAACAGTGTTTCCATCATATAACAGGAATAATTTCGACCAGTTTGAAAGTGATGGCCAATTGTACGTTCCGGGCAACCTAGGCTTCACTCTATGGCGTTGCTCCACCAGATCGAATAGTTAGTGCCTTAGAAGTCAACGCCAGAAGCATAAATTACAATATAAATACAACAGCTTTTCCATCGTATAAAACGAATAATTGCAACGAGTATGAGACTTATGGTCATTTCTACATTCCGAGCAACCTAGGCTTCACCCTAGGGCGTTGCTCCAACAGATTGAATAGTTAGGGCCTTAGAAGTCTACGCCCGAACCATAAAATGCAAAAATAATACAACAGTGTTTCCATCATATAACAGGAATAATTGCTACCAGTGTGAAAGTTATGGTCATTTCTACGTTCCGCGAAACCGGGGCTTTACTCTAGGGCGTTGTTCCACCAGATGGAATAGTTAGGGCCTAAGAAGTCAACGCCAGAAGCATAAAATACGATATAAATACAACAGCTATTCCATCGCATAAAACAAATAATTGCAACCAGTGTGAAAGTTATGGTCATTTCTACGTTCCGGGCAACCTAGGTTTCACCCTAGGCCGTTGCTCCACCAGATCGAATAGTTAGGGCCCAAGAAGTGAACGCCAGAAGCATAAAATGCAATCAAAGTACAACAGTTTTTCCATCGTATAGCAGGTATAATTTGCAACCAGTGTGATAGTAGTGGTCATTTCTACGTTCCGGGCAACCCAGGTTTCACTCCAGGGCGTTGCTCCACCAGATCGAATAGTTACGGCCTAAGAAGTCAACGCCAGAAACATAAAATACCATAAAGATGCAACAGTTTTTCCATCGTATAAAACGAATTATTGCAATCAGTGTGAAAGTTATGGTCATTTCTACGTTCCGGGCAACCTAGGCTTCACTCTAGGGCGTTGCTCCACCAGATCGAATAGTTAGGGCCTTAGTAGTCAACGCCCGAAGCATAAAATGCAATAAAAATACAACAGTGTTTCCATAATATAACAGGAATAATTGCAACCAGTTTGAAAGTGATGGCCAATTCTACGTTCCGGGCAACCTAGGCTTCACTCTAGGGCGTTGCTCCACCAGATCGAATAGTTAGTGCCTTAGAAGTCAACGCCAGAAGCATCAAATACAATGTAAATACAACAGTTTTCCATCGTATAAAACGAATAATTGCAACAAGTATGAAACTTATGGTCACTTCTACCTTCCGAGCAACCTAGGCTTCACCCTAGGGCGTTGGTCCAACAGATTGAATAGTTAGGGCCTTAGAGGTCTACGCCCGAACCATAAAATGCAAAAAAAATACGACAGTGTTTCCATCATATAACAGGAATAATTGCGACCAGTTTGAAAGTGGTGGCCAATGCTACGTTCCGGGCAACCTAGGCTTCACTCTAGGGCGTTGCTCCACAAGATCGAATAGTTAGTGCCTTAGAAGTCAACGCCAGAAGCATCAAATACAATAAAAATACAACAGTTTTCCATCGTATAAAACGAATAATTGCAACCAGTATGAAACTTATGGTCATTTCTACATTCCGAGCAACCTAGGCTTCACTCTAGGACGTTGCTCCACCAGATCGAATAGTTAGGTCCTTAGAAGTAAACGCCAGGAGCATAAAATACGATATAAATACAACAGCTTTCCCATCGTATAAAAGGATTAATTGCAACCAGTTTGAACCATGATGGTCATTTCTCCTTTCCGGGCAACCTAGGCTTCACCCTAGGGCGCTGCTCCACCATATCGAATAGTTAGTGCCCTAGAAGTCAGCGCCAGAAGCATAAAATACAATATAAATACAACAGTTTTTCCATCGTATGAAAAAAATAATTGCAACCAGTATGAAACTTATGGTCATTTATACTTTCCGAGCAACCTAGGCTCCGCCCTAGGGCGTTGCTCCAACGGATTGAATAGTTAGCGCCTTAGAAGTCTACGCCCGAACCATAAAATGCAAAAAAAATACAACAGTGTTTCCATCATATAACAGGAATAATTGCGACCAGTTTGAAAGTGATGGCCAATTCTACGTTCCGGGCAACCTAGGCTACACTCTACGGCGTTGCTCCACCAGATCGCATAGTTAGTGCCTTAGAAGTCAACGCCAGAAGCATAAAACGCGATATAAATACATCAGCTTTTCTATCGTATAAAACGAATAATTGCAACCAGTATGAAACTTATGGTCATTTCTACTTTCCGAGCAAGCTAGGCTTGACCCTATGGCGTTGCTCCAACAGATTGAATAGTTAGGGCCTTAGAAGTCAACGCCCGAAGCATAAAATGCAATAAAAATACAACAGTTTATCCATCGCATAAAACAAATAATTGCAACCAGATTGAAAGTGATGGCCAATTCTACGTTCCGGGCAACCTAGGATTCACCCTATAGCGTTGCTCCACCAGATAGAATAGTTAGGTCCTTAGAAGTCAACGCCCGAAGCATAAAATGCAATAATAATACAACAGTGTTTCCATAATATAACAGGAATAATTGCAACCAGTTTGAAAGTGATGGCCAATTCTGCGTCCCGGGCAACCTAGGTTTCACTCCAGCGCGGTGCTCCAACAGACCGAATAGTTACGGCCTAAGAAGTCAACGCCAGAAGCATAAAATACGATATAAATACAACAGCATTTCCATCATATAAAACGAATAATTGCAACCAGTATGAAACTTATGGTCATTTCTACTTTCCGAGCAAGCTAGGCTTGACCCTATGGCGTTGCTCCAACAGATTGAATAGTTAGGGCCTTAGAAGTCAACGCCCGAAGCATAAAATGCAATAAAAATACAACAGTGTTTCCATAATATAACAGGAATAATTGCATCCAGTTTGAAAGTGATGGCCAATTCTACGTCCCGGACAACCTAGGCTTCACTCTAGGGCGTTGCTCCACCAGATCGAACAGTTAGTGCCTTAGAAGTCAACGCCAGAAGCATAAAATACAATATAAATACAACAGCTTTTCCGTCGTATAAAACGAATAATTGCAACCAGTATGAAACTTATGGTCATTTCTACTTTCCGAGCAACCTAAGCTTCACCCTAGGGAGTTGCTCCAACAGATTGAATAGTTAGGGCCTTAGAAGTCTACGCCCGAACCATAAAATGCAAAAAAAATACAACAGTGTTTCCATCATAGCAGGAATAATTGCGACCAGTTTGAAAGTGATGGCCAATTCTACGTTCCGGGCAACCTAGGCTTCACTCTAGGGCGCTGCTCCACCAGATCGAATAGTTAGTGCCTTAGAAGTCAACGCCAGAAGTATAAAATACAATATAAATACAACAGTTTTTCCATCGTATGAAACAAATAATTGCAACCAGTATGAAACTTATGGTCATTTCTACTTTCCGAGCAACCTAGGCTTCAGGCTATGGCGTTGCTCCAACGGATTGAATAGTTAGGGCCTTAGAAGTCAACACCCGATCCATAAAATGCAAAAAAAATACAACAGTGTTTCCATCATATAACAGGAATAATTGCAACCAGTTTGAAAGTGATGGCCAATTCTGCGTCCCGGGCAACCTAGGCTTCACTCTAGGGCGTTGCTCCACCAGATCGAATAGTTAGGTCCTTAGGAGTAAACGCCAGAAGCATAAAATACGATATAAATACAACAGCGTTTCCATCGTATAAGACGAATAATTGCAACCAGTGTGAAAGCTATGGTCATTTCTACATTCCGAGCAACCTAGAATTCACTCTACGGCGTTGCTCCACCAGATCGAATAGTTAGGTCCTTAGAAGTAAACGCCAGAAGCATAAAATGCAAAAAAAATACAACAGTGTTTCCATCATATAACAGGAATAATTGCGACCAGTTTGAAAGTGATGGTCATTTCTACGTTCCGCGAAACCGGGGCTTTACTCTAGGGCGTTGTTCCACCAGATGGAATAGTTAGGGCCTAAGAAGTCAACGCCAGAAGCATAAAATACGATATAAATACAACAGCTATTCCATCGCATAAAACAAATAATTGCAACCAGTGTGAAAGTTATGGTCATTTCTACGTTCCGGGCAACCTAGGTTTCACCCTAGGCCGTTGCTCCACCAGATCGAATAGTTAGGGCCCAAGAAGTGAACGCCAGAAGCATAAAATGCAATCAAAGTACAACAGTTTTTCCATCGTATAGCAGGTATAATTTGCAACCAGTGTGATAGTAGTGGTCATTTCTACGTTCCGGGCAACCCAGGTTTCACTCCAGGGCGTTGCTCCACCAGATCGAATAGTTACGGCCTAAGAAGTCAACGCCAGAAACATAAAATACCATAAAGATGCAACAGTTTTTCCATCGTATAAAACGAATTATTGCAATCAGTGTGAAAGTTATGGTCATTTCTACGTTCCGGGCAACCTAGGCTTCACTCTAGGGCGTTGCTCCACCAGATCGAATAGTTAGTGCCTTAGAAGTGAACGCCAGACGCATAAAATACAATGTAAATACAACAATTTTTCCATCGTATAAAACGAATAATTGCAACCAGTATGAAACTTATGGTCATTTCTACTTTCCGAGCAACCTGGGCTTCACCCTAGGGCGTTGCTCCAACAGATTGAATAGTTAGGGCCTTAGTAGTCAACGCCCGAAGCATAAAATGCAATAAAAATACAACAGTGTTTCCATAATATAACAGGAATAATTGCAACCAGTTTGAAAGTGATGGCCAATTCTACGTTCCGGGCAACCTAGGCTTCACTCTAGGGCGTTGCTCCACCAGATCGAATAGTTAGTGCCTTAGAAGTCAACGCCAGAAGCATCAAATACAATGTAAATACAACAGTTTTCCATCGTATAAAACGAATAATTGCAACAAGTATGAAACTTATGGTCACTTCTACCTTCCGAGCAACCTAGGCTTCACCCTAGGGCGTTGGTCCAACAGATTGAATAGTTAGGGCCTTAGAGGTCTACGCCCGAACCATAAAATGCAAAAAAAATACGACAGTGTTTCCATCATATAACAGGAATAATTGCGACCAGTTTGAAAGTGGTGGCCAATGCTACGTTCCGGGCAACCTAGGCTTCACTCTAGGGCGTTGCTCCACCAGATCGAATAGTTAGTGCCTTAGAAGTCAACGCCAGAAGCATCAAATACAATAAAAATACAACAGTTTTCCATCGTATAAAACGAATAATTGCAACCAGTATGAAACTTATGGTCATTTCTACATTCCGAGCAACCTAGGCTTCACTCTAGGACGTTGCTCCACCAGATCGAATAGTTAGGTCCTTAGAAGTAAACGCCAGGAGCATAAAATACGATATAAATACAACAGCTTTCCCATCGTATAAAAGGATTAATTGCAACCAGTTTGAACCATGATGGTCATTTCTCCTTTCCGGGCAACCTAGGCTTCACCCTAGGGCGCTGCTCCACCATATCGAATAGTTAGTGCCCTAGAAGTCAGCGCCAGAAGCATAAAATACAATATAAATACAACAGTTTTTCCATCGTATGAAAAAAATAATTGCAACCAGTATGAAACTTATAGTCATTTATACTTTCCGAGCAACCTAGGCTCCGCCCTAGGGCGTTGCTCCAACGGATTGAATAGTTAGCGCCTTAGAAGTCTACGCCCGAACCATAAAATGCAAAAAAAATACAACAGTGTTTCCATCATATAACAGGAATAATTGCGACCAGTTTGAAAGTGATGGCCAATTCTACGTTCCGGGCAACCTAGGCTACACTCTACGGCGTTGCTCCACCAGATCGCATAGTTAGTGCCTTAGAAGTCAACGCCAGAAGCATAAAACGCGATATAAATACATCAGCTTTTCTATCGTATAAAACGAATAATTGCAACAAGTATGAAACTTATGGTCATTTCTACTTTCCGAGCAAGCTAGGCTTGACCCTATGGCGTTGCTCCAACAGATTGAATAGTTAGGGCCTTAGAAGTCAACGCCCGAAGCATAAAATGCAATAAAAATACAACAGTTTATCCATCGTATAACAAGATCAATTGCAACCAGATTGAAAGTGATGGCCAATTCTACGTTCCGGGCAACCTAGGATTCACCCTATAGCGTTGCTCCACCAGATAGAATAGTTAGGTCCTTAGAAGTCAACGCCCGAAGCATAAAATGCAATAATAATACAACAGTGTTTCCATAATATAACAGGAATAATTGCAACCAGTTTGAAAGTGATGGCCAATTCTGCGTCCCGGGCAACCTAGGTTTCACTCCAGCGCGGTGCTCCAACAGACCGAATAGTTACGGCCTAAGAAGTCAACGCCAGAAGCATAAAATACGATATAAATACAACAGCATTTCCATCATATAAAACGAATAATTGCAACCAGTATGAAACTTATGGTCATTTCTACTTTCCGAGCAAGCTAGGCTTGACCCTATGGCGTTGCTCCAACAGATTGAATAGTTAGGGCCTTAGAAGTCAACGCCCGAAGCATAAAATGCAATAAAAATACAACAGTGTTTCCATAATATAACAGGAATAATTGCATCCAGTTTGAAAGTGATGGCCAATTCTACGTCCCGGACAACCTAGGCTTCACTCTAGGGCGTTGCTCCACCAGATCGAACAGTTAGTGCCTTAGAAGTCAACGCCAGAAGCATAAAATACAATATAAATACAACAGCTTTTCCGTCGTATAAAACGAATAATTGCAACCAGTATGAAACTTATGGTCATTTCTACTTTCCGAGCAACCTAAGCTTCACCCTAGGGAGTTGCTCCAACAGATTGAATAGTTAGGGCCTTAGAAGTCTACGCCCGAACCATAAAATGCAAAAAAAATACAACAGTGTTTCAATCATAGCAGGAATAATTGCGACCAGTTTGAAAGTGATGGCCAATTCTACGTTCCGGGCAACCTAGGCTTCACTCTAGGGCGCTGCTCCACCAGATCGAATAGTTAGTGCCTTAGAAGTCAACGCCAGAAGTATAAAATACAATATAAATACAACAGTTTTTCCATCGTATGAAACAAATAATTGCAACCAGTATGAAACTTATGGTCATTTCTACTTTCCGAGCAACCTAGGCTTCAGGCTATGGCGTTGCTCCAACGGATTGAATAGTTAGGGCCTTAGAAGTCAACACCCGATCCATAAAATGCAAAAAAAATACAACAGTGTTTCCATCATATAACAGGAATAATTGCAACCAGTTTGAAAGTGATGGCCAATTCTGCGTCCCGGGCAACCTAGGCTTCACTCTAGGGCGTTGCTCCACCAGATCGAATAGTTAGGTCCTTAGGAGTAAACGCCAGAAGCATAAAATACGATATAAATACAACAGCGTTTCCATCGTATAAGACGAATAATTGCAACCAGTGTGAAAGCTATGGTCATTTCTACATTCCGAGCAACCTAGAATTCACTCTACGGCGTTGCTCCACCAGATCGAATAGTTAGGTCCTTAGAAGTAAACGCCAGAAGCATAAAATGCAAAAAAAATACAACAGTGTTTCCATCATATAACAGGAATAATTGCGACCAGTTTGAAAGTGATGGCCAATTCTACGTTCCGGGCAACCTAGGCTACACTCTACGGCGTTGCTCCACCAGATCGCATAGTTAGTGCCTTAGAAGTCAACGCCAGAAGCATAAAACGCGATATAAATACATCAGCTTTTCTATCGTATAAAACGAATAATTGCAACCAGTATGAAACTTATGGTCATTTCTACTTTCCGAGCAAGCTAGGCTTGACCCTATGGCGTTGCTCCAACAGATTGAATAGTTAGGGCCTTAGAAGTCAACGCCCGAAGCATAAAATGCAATAAAAATACAACAGTTTATCCATCGTATAACAAGATCAATTGCAACCAGATTGAAAGTGATGGCCAATTCTACGTTCCGGGCAACCTAGGATTCACCCTATAGCGTTGCTCCACCAGATAGAATAGTTAGGTCCTTAGAAGTCAACGCCCGAAGCATAAAATGCAATAATAATACAACAGTGTTTCCATAATATAACAGGAATAATTGCAACCAGTTTGAAAGTGATGGCCAATTCTGCGTCCCGGGCAACCTAGGTTTCACTCCAGCGCGGTGCTCCAACAGACCGAATAGTTACGGCCTAAGAAGTCAACGCCAGAAGCATAAAATACGATATAAATACAACAGCATTTCCATCATATAAAACGAATAATTGCAACCAGTATGAAACTTATGGTCATTTCTACTTTCCGAGCAAGCTAGGCTTGACCCTATGGCGTTGCTCCAACAGATTGAATAGTTAGGGCCTTAGAAGTCAACGCCCGAAGCATAAAATGCAATAAAAATACAACAGTGTTTCCATAATATAACAGGAATAATTGCATCCAGTTTGAAAGTGATGGCCAATTCTACGTCCCGGACAACCTAGGCTTCACTCTAGGGCGTTGCTCCACCAGATCGAACAGTTAGTGCCTTAGAAGTCAACGCCAGAAGCATAAAATACAATATAAATACAACAGCTTTTCCGTCGTATAAAACGAATAATTGCAACCAGTATGAAACTTATGGTCATTTCTACTTTCCGAGCAACCTAAGCTTCACCCTAGGGAGTTGCTCCAACAGATTGAATAGTTAGGGCCTTAGAAGTCTACGCCCGAACCATAAAATGCAAAAAAAATACAACAGTGTTTCCATCATAGCAGGAATAATTGCGACCAGTTTGAAAGTGATGGCCAATTCTACGTTCCGGGCAACCTAGGCTTCACTCTAGGGCGCTGCTCCACCAGATCGAATAGTTAGTGCCTTAGAAGTCAACGCCAGAAGTATAAAATACAATATAAATACAACAGTTTTTCCATCGTATGAAACAAATAATTGCAACCAGTATGAAACTTATGGTCATTTCTACTTTCCGAGCAACCTAGGCTTCAGGCTATGGCGTTGCTCCAACGGATTGAATAGTTAGGGCCTTAGAAGTCAACACCCGATCCATAAAATGCAAAAAAAATACAACAGTGTTTCCATCATATAACAGGAATAATTGCAACCAGTTTGAAAGTGATGGCCAATTCTGCGTCCCGGGCAACCTAGGCTTCACTCTAGGGCGTTGCTCCACCAGATCGAATAGTTAGGTCCTTAGGAGTAAACGCCAGAAGCATAAAATACGATATAAATACAACAGCGTTTCCATCGTATAAGACGAATAATTGCAACCAGTGTGAAAGCTATGGTCATTTCTACATTCCGAGCAACCTAGAATTCACTCTACGGCGTTGCTCCACCAGATCGAATAGTTAGGTCCTTAGAAGTAAACGCCAGAAGCATAAAATACGATATAAATACAACAGCTTTTCCATCGTATAAAAGGAATAATTGCAAACAGTGTGAAAGTTATTGTCATTTCTACGATTCGGGCAAGCTAGGCTTCACCCTAGGCTGTTGTTCCACCAGATCGAATAGTTAGGGCCTAAGAAGTAAACGCCAGAAGCATAAAATGCAATAAAAATACAACAGTTTATCCATCGTATAACAAGATCAATTGCAACCAGATTGAAAGTGATGGCCAATTCTACGTTCCGGGCAACCTAGGATTCACCCTATAGCGTTGCTCCACCAGATAGAATAGTTAGGTCCTTAGAAGTCAACGCCCGAAGCATAAAATGCAATAAAAATACAACAGTGTTTCCATAATATAACAGGAATAATTGCAACCAGTTTGAAAGTGATGGCCAATTCTGCGTCCCGGGCAACCTAGGTTTCACTCCAGCGCGGTGCTCCACCAGACCGAATAGTTACGGCCTAAGAAGTCAACGCCAGAAGCATAAAATACGATATAAATACAACAGCATTTCCATCATATAAAACGAATAATTGCAACCAGTATGAAACTTATGGTCATTTCTACTTTCCGAGCAAGCTAGGCTTGACCCTATGGCGTTGCTCCAACAGATTGAATAGTTAGGGCCTTAGAAGTCATCGCACGAACCATAAAATGCAAAAAAAATACAACAGTGTTTCCATCATATATCAGGAATAATTGCAACCAGTTTGAAAGTGATGGCCAATTCTACGTTCCGGGAAACCTAGACTTCACTCTAGGGCGTTGCTCCACCAGACCAAATAGTTACGGCCTAAGAAGTCAACGCCAGAAGCATAAAATACGATATAAATACAATAGCCGTTCCACCGTATAAAACGAATAATTGCAACCAGTATGATACTTATGGTCACTTCTACTTTCCGAGCAAGCTAGGCTTCACCCTAGGGTGTTGCTCCAACAGATTGAATAGTTAGGGCCTTAGAAGTCAACGCCCGAAGCATAGAATGCAAGAAAAATGCAACAGTGTTTCCATCATATAATAGGAATAATTGCAACCAGTTTGGAAGTGATGGCCAATTCTACGTTCCAGGCAACCTAGGCTTCACTATAGGGCGTTGCTCCACCAGATCGAGTAGTTAGTGCCTTAGACGTCAACGCCAGAAGCATAAAATACAATATAAATACAACAGTTTTTCCATCGTATAAAACGAATAATTGCAGCCAGTATGAAACTTATGGTCATTTCTACTTTCCGAGCAACCTAGGCTTCACCCTAGGGCGTTGCTCCAACAGATTGAATAGTTAGGGCCTTAGAAGTCAACGCCCGTACCATAAAATGCAAAAAAAATACAACAGTGTTTCCATCATATATCAGGAATAATTGCAACCAGTTTGAAAGTGATGGCCAATTCTACGTTCCGGGCAACCTAGGTTTCACTCCAGCGCGTTGCTCCACCAGACCGAATAGATAGTGCCTTAGAAGTCAACGCCAGAAGCATAAAATACAATATAAATACAACAGCTTTTCCATCGTATAAAACGAATAATTGCAGCCAGTATGAAACTTGTGGTCATTTCTACTTTCCGAGCAACCTAGGCTTCACCCTAGGGCGTTGCTCCAACAGATTGAATAGTTAGGGCCTTAGAAGTCATCGCACGAACCATAAAATGCAAAAAAAATACAACAGTGTTTCCATCATATATCAGGAATAATTGCAACCAGTTTGAAAGTGATGGCCAATTCTACGTTCCGGGAAACCTAGACTTCACTCTAGGGCGTTGCTCCACCAGACCAAATAGTTACGGCCTAAGAAGTCAACGCCAGAAGCATAAAATACGATATAAATACAATAGCCGTTCCACCGTATAAAACGAATAATTGCAACCAGTATGATACTTATGGTCACTTCTACTTTCCGAGCAAGCTAGGCTTCACCCTAGGGTGTTGCTCCAACAGATTGAATAGTTAGGGCCTTAGAAGTCAACGCCCGAAGCATAGAATGCAAGAAAAATGCAACAGTGTTTCCATCATATAATAGGAATAATTGCAACCAGTTTGGAAGTGATGGCCAATTCTACGTTCCGGGCAACCTAGGCTTCGCTCTAGGGCGTTGCTCCACCAGATCGAATAGATAGTGCCTTAGAAGTCAACGCCAGAAGCATAAAATACAATATAAATACAACAGTTTTTCCATCGTATAAAACGAATAATTGCAACCAGTATGTAACTTATGGTCATTTCTACTTTCCGAGCAACCTAGGCTTCACCCTAGGGTGTTGCTCCAACAGATTGAATAGTTAGGGCCTTAGAAGTCAACGCCCGAAGCATAAAATGCACTAAAAATACAACAGTGAATCTATCATATAACAGGAATAATTGCAACCAGTATGGAAGTGATGGCCAATTCTACGTTCCGGGCAACCTACGCTTCACTCTAGGGCGTTGCACCACCAGATCGAGTAGTTAGTGCCTAAGACGTAAACGCCAGAAGCATAAAATACAATATAAATACAACAGTTTTTCCATCGTATAAAACGAATAATTGCAGCCAGTATGAAACTTATGGTCATTTCTACTTTCCGAGCAACCTAGGCTTCACCCTAGGGCGTTGCTCCAACAGATTGAATAGTTAGGGCCTTAGAAGTCAACGCCCGAACCATAAAATGCAAAAAAAATACAACAGTGTTTCCATCATATATCAGGAATAATTGCAACCAGTTTGAAAGTGATTGCCAATTCTACGTTCCGGGAAACCTAGACTTCACCCTAGGGCGTTGCTCCACCAGACCAAATAGTTACGGCCTAAGAAGTCAACGCCAGTAGCATAAAATACGATATAAATACAATAGCTGTTCCACCGTATAAAACGAATAATTGCAACCTGTATGAAACTTATGGTCACTTCTACTTTCCGAGCAAGCTAGGCTTCACCCTAGGGTGTTGCTCCAACAGATTGAATAGTTAGGGGTTTAGAAGTCAACGCCCGAACCATAAAATGCAAAAAAAATACAACTGTGTTTCCATCATATATCAGGAATAATTGCAACCAGTTTGAAAGTGATGGCCAATTCTACGTTCCGGGCAACCTAGGTTTCACTCCAGCGCGGTGCTCCACCAGACCGAATAGTTATGGCCTAAGAAGTCAACGCCAGAAGCATAAAATACGATATAAATACAACAGCATTTCCATCATATAAAACGAATAATTGCAACCAGAATGAAACTTATGGTCATTTCTACTTTCCGAGCAAGCTAGGCTTGACCCTATGGCGTTGCTCCAACAGATTGAATAGTTAGGGCCTTAGAAGTCAACGCCCGAAGCATAAAATGCAGTAAAAATACAACAGTGTATCTATCATATAACAGGAATAATTGCAACCAGTTTGAAAGTGATGGCCAATTCTACGTTCCAGGCAACCTAGGCTTCACTCTAGGGCGTTGCTCCACCAGATCGAGTAGTTAGTGCCTTAGACGTCAACGCCAGAAGCATAAAATACAATATAAATACAACAGTTTTTCCATCGTATAAAACGAATAATTGCAGCCAGTATGAGACTTATGGTCATTTCTACTTTCCGAGCAACCTAGGCTTCACCCTAGGGCGTTAATCCAACAGATTGAATAGTTAGGGCCTTAGAAGTCAACGCCCGTACCATAAAATGCAAAAAAAATACAACAGTGTTTCCATCATATATCAGGAATAATTGCAACCAGTTTGAAAGTGATGGCCAATTCTACGTTCCGGGCAACCTAGGTTTCACTCCAGCGCGTTGCTCCACCAGACCGAATAGATAGTGCCTTAGAAGTCAACGCCAGAAGCATAAAATACAATATAAATACAATAGCTGTTCCACCGTATAAAACGAATAATTGCAACCAGTATGAAACTTATGGTCACTTCTACTTTCCGAGCAAGCTAGGCTTCACCCTAGGGTGTTGCTCCAACAGATTGAATAGTTAGGGCCTTAGAAGTCAACGCCCGAACCATAAAATGCAAAAAAAATACAACTGTGTTTCCATCATATATCAGGAATAATTGCAACCAGTTTGAAAGTGATGGCCAATTCTACGTTCCGGGCAACCTAGGTTTCACTCCAGCGCGTTGCTCCACCAGACCGAATAGATAGTGCCTTAGAAGTCAACGCCAGAAGCATAAAATACAATATAAATACAACAGCTTTTCCATCGTATAAAACGAATAATTGCAGCCAGTATGAAACTTGTGGTCATTTCTACTTTCCGAGCAACCTAGGCTTCACCCTAGGGCGTTGCTCCAACAGATTGAATAGTTAGGGCCTTAGAAGTCATCGCACGAACCATAAAATGCAAAAAAAATACAACAGTGTTTCCATCATATATCAGGAATAATTGCAACCAGTTTGAAAGTGATGGCCAATTCTACGTTCCGGGAAACCTAGACTTCACTCTAGGGCGTTGCTCCACCAGACCAAATAGTTACGGCCTAAGAAGTCAACGCCAGAAGCATAAAATACGATATAAATACAATAGCCGTTCCACCGTATAAAACGAATAATTGCAACCAGTATGATACTTATGGTCACTTCTACTTTCCGAGCAAGCTAGGCTTCACCCTAGGGTGTTGCTCCAACAGATTGAATAGTTAGGGCCTTAGAAGTCAACGCCCGAAGCATAGAATGCAAGAAAAATGCAACAGTGTTTCCATCATATAATAGGAATATTTGCAACCAGTTTGGAAGTGATGGCCAATTCTACGTTCCGGGCAACCTAGGCTTCGCTCTAGGGCGTTGCTCCACCAGATCGAATAGATAGTGCCTTAGAAGTCAACGCCAGAAGCATAAAATACAATATAAATACAACAGTTTTTCCATCGTATAAAACGAATAATTGCAACCAGTATGTAACTTATGGTCATTTCTACTTTCCGAGCAACCTAGGCTTCACCCTAGGGTGTTGCTCCAACAGATTGAATAGTTAGGGCCTTAGAAGTCAACGCCCGAAGCATAAAATGCACTAAAAATACAACAGTGAATCTATCATATAACAGGAATAATTGCAACCAGTATGGAAGTGATGGCCAATTCTACGTTCCGGGCAACCTACGCTTCACTCTAGGGCGTTGCACCACCAGATCGAGTAGTTAGTGCCTAAGACGTAAACGCCAGAAGCATAAAATACAATATAAATACAACAGTTTTTCCATCGTATAAAACGAATAATTGCAGCCAGTATGAAACTTATGGTCATTTCTACTTTCCGAGCAACCTAGGCTTCACCCTAGGGCGTTGCTCCAACAGATTGAATAGTTAGGGCCTTAGAAGTCAACGCCCTAACCATAAAATGCAAAAAAAATACAACAGTGTTTCCATCATATATCAGGAATAATTGCAACCAGTTTGAAAGTGATTGCCAATTCTACGTTCCGGGAAACCTAGACTTCACCCTAGGGCGTTGCTCCACCAGACCAAATAGTTACGGCCTAAGAAGTCAACGCCAGAAGCATAAAATACGATATAAATACAATAGCTGTTCCACCGTATAAAACGAATAATTGCAACCTGTATGAAACTTATGGTCACTTCTACTTTCCGAGCAAGCTAGGCTTCACCCTAGGGTGTTGCTCCAACAGATTGAATAGTTAGGGGTTTAGAAGTCAACGCCCGAACCATAAAATGCAAAAAAAATACAACTGTGTTTCCATCATATATCAGGAATAATTGCAACCAGTTTGAAAGTGATGGCCAATTCTACGTTCCGGGCAACCTAGGTTTCACTCCAGCGCGGTGCTCCACCAGACCGAATAGTTATGGCCTAAGAAGTCAACGCCAGAAGCATAAAATACGATATAAATACAACAGCATTTCCATCATATAAAACGAATAATTGCAACCAGAATGAAACTTATGGTCATTTCTACTTTCCGAGCAAGCTAGGCTTGACCCTATGGCGTTGCTCCAACAGATTGAATAGTTAGGGCCTTAGAAGTCAACGCCCGAAGCATAAAATGCAGTAAAAATACAACAGTGTATCTATCATATAACAGGAATAATTGCAACCAGTTTGAAAGTGATGGCCAATTCTACGTTCCAGGCAACCTAGGCTTCACTCTAGGGCGTTGCTCCACCAGATCGAGTAGTTAGTGCCTTAGACGTCAACGCCAGAAGCATAAAATACAATATAAATACAACAGTTTTTCCATCGTATAAAACGAATAATTGCAGCCAGTATGAGACATATGGTCATTTCTACTTTCCGAGCAACCTAGGCTTCACCCTAGGGCGTTAATCCAACAGATTGAATAGTTAGGGCCTTAGAAGTCAACGCCCGTACCATAAAATGCAAAAAAAATACAACAGTGTTTCCATCATATATCAGGAATAATTGCAACCAGTTTGAAAGTGATGGCCAATTCTACGTTCCGGGCAACCTAGGTTTCACTCCAGCGCGTTGCTCCACCAGACCGAATAGATAGTGCCTTAGAAGTCAACGCCAGAAGCATAAAATACAATATAAATACAACAGTTTTTCCATCGTATAAAACGAATAATTGCAGCCAGTATGAAACTTGTGGTCATTTCTACTTTCCGAGCAACCTAGGCTTCACCCTAGGGCGTTGCTCCAACAGATTGAATAGTTAGGGCCTTAGAAGTCAACGCACGAACCATAAAATGCAAAAAAAATACAACAGTGTTTCCATCATATATCAGGAATAATTGCAACCAGTTTGAAAGTGATGGCCAATTCTACGTTCCGGGAAACCTAGACTTCACTCTAGGGCGTTGCTCCACCAGACCAAATAGTTACGGCCTAAGAAGTCAACGCCAGAAGCATAAAATACGATATAAATACAATAGCCGTTCCACCGTATAAAACGAATAATTGCAACCAGTATGATACTTATGGTCACTTCTACTTTCCGAGCAAGCTAGGCTTCACCCTAGGGTCTTGCTCCAACAGATTGAATAGTTAGGGCCTTAGAAGTCAACGCCCGAAGCATAAAATGCAAGAAAAATACAACAGTGTATCTATCATATAACAGGAATAATTGCAACCAGTTTGAAAGTGATGGCCAATTCTACGTTCCAGGCAACCTAGGCTTCACTCTAGGGCGTTGCTCCACCAGATCGAGTAGTTAGTGCCTTAGACGTCAACGCCAGAAGCATAAAATACAATATAAATACAACAGTTTTTCCATCGTATAAAACGAATAATTGCAGCCAGTATGAAACTTATGGTCATTTCTACTTTCCGAGCAACCTAGGCTTCAGCCTAGGGCGTTGCTCCAACAGATTGAATAGTTAGGGCCTTAGAAGTCAACGCCCGAACCATAAAATGCAAAAAAAATACAACAGTGTTTCCATCATATATCAGGAATAATTGCAACCAGTTTGAAAGTGATGGCCAATTCTACGTTCCGCGAAACCTAGACTTCACCCTAGGGCGTTGCTCCACCAGACCAAATAGTTACGGCCTAAGAAGTCAACGCCAGAAGCATAAAATACGATATAAATACAATAGCTGTTCCACCGTATAAAACGAATAATTGCAACCAGTATGAAACTTATGGTCACTTCTACTTTCCGAGCAAGCTAGGCTTCACCCTAGGGTGTTGCTCCAACAGATTGAATAGTTAGGGCCTTAGAAGTCAACGCCCGAACCATAAAATGCAAAAAAAATACAACTGTGTTTCCATCATATATCAGGAATAATTGCAACCAGTTTGAAAGTGATGGCCAATTCTACGTTCCGGGCAACCTAGGTTTCACTCCAGCGCGGTGCTCCACCAGACCGAATAGTTATGGCCTAAGAAGTCAACGCCAGAAGCATAAAATACGATATAAATACAACAGCATTTCCATCATATAAAACGAATAATTGCAACCAGAATGAAACTTATGGTCATTTCTACTTTCCGAGCAAGCTAGTCTGGACCCTATGGCGTTGCTCCAACAGATTGAATAGTTAGGGCCTTAGAAGTCAACGCCCGAAGCATAAAATGCAGTAAAAATACAACAGTGTATCTATCATATAACAGGAATAATTGCAACCAGTTTGAAAGTGATGGCCAATTCTACGTTCCAGGCAACCTAGGCTTCACTCTAGGGCGTTGCTCCACCAGATCGAGTAGTTAGTGCCTTAGACGTCAACGCCAGAAGCATAAAATACAATATAAATACAACAGTTTTTCCATCGTATAAAACGAATAATTGCAGCCAGTATGAAACTTATGGTCATTTCTACTTTCCGAGCAACCTAGGCTTCACCCTAGGGCGTTAATCCAAGAGATTGAATAGTTAGGGCCTTAGAAGTCAACGCCCGTACCATAAAATGCAAAAAAAATACAACAGTGTTTCCATCATATATCAGGAATAATTGCAACCAGTTTGAAAGTGATGGCCAATTCTACGTTCCGGGCAACCTAGGTTTCACTCCAGCGCGTTGCTCCACCAGACCGAATAGATAGTGCCTTAGAAGTCAACGCCAGAAGCATAAAATACAATATAAATACAACAGTTTTTCCATCGTATAAAACGAATAATTGCAGCCAGTATGAAACTTATGGTCATTTCTACTTTCCGAGCCACCTAGGCTTCACCCTAGGGCGTTGCTCCTACAGATTGAATAGTTAGGGCCTTAGAAGTCAACGCCCGAACCATAAAATGCAAAAAAAATACAACAGTGTTTCCATCATATATCAGGAATAATTGCAACCAGTTTGAAAGTGATGGCAAATTCTACGTACCGGGAAACCTAGACTTCACTCTAGGGCGTTGCTCCACCAGACCAAATAGTTACGGCCTAAGAAGTCAACGCCAGAAGCATAAAATACGATATAAATACAATAGCTGTTCCACCGTATAAAACGAATAATTGCAACCAGTATGAAACTTATGGTCACTTCTACTTTCCGAGCAAGCTAGGCTTCACCCTAGGGTGTTGCTCCAACAGATTGAATAGTTTGGGCCTTAGAAGTCAACGCCCGAAGCATAAAATGCAGTAAAAATACAACAGTGAATCTATCATATAACAGGAATAATTGCAACCAGTTTGAAAGTGATGGCCAATTCTACGTTCCAGGCAACCTAGGCTTCACTCTAGCGCGTTGCTCCACCAGATCGAGTAGTTAGTGCCTTAGACGTCAACGCCAGAAGCATAAAATACAATATAAATACAACAGTTTTTCCATCGTATAAAACGAATAATTGCAGCCAGTATGAAACTTATGGTCATTTCTACTTTCCGAGCCACCTAGGCTTCACCCTAGGGCGTTGCTCCACAGATTGAGTAGTTAGTGCCTTAGAAGTCAACGCCCGAGCCATAAAATGCAAAAAAAATACAACAGTGTTTCCATCATATATCAGGAATAATTGCAACCAGTTTGAAAGTGATGGCCAATTCTACGTTCCGGGAAACCTAGACTTCACTCTAGGGCGTTGCTCCACCAGACCAAATAGTTACGGCCTAAGAAGTCAACGCCAGAAGCATAAAACACGATATAAATACAATAGCTGTTCCACCGTATAAAACGTATAATTGCAACCAGTATGAAACTTATGGTCACTTCTACTTTCCGAGCAAGCTAGGCTTCACCCTAGGGTGTTGCTCCAACAGATTGAATAGTTAGGGCCTTAGAAGTCAACGCCCGAAACATAAAATGCAAAAAAAATACAACAGTGTTTCCATCATATATCAGGAATAATTGCAACCAGTTTGAAAGTGGTGGCCAATTCTACGTTCCGGGCAACCTAGGTTTCACTCCAGCGCGTTGCTCCACCAGACCGAATAGTTACGGCCTAAGAAGTCAACGCCAGAAGCATAAAATACGATATAAATACAACAGCATTTCCATCATATAAAACGTATAATTGCAACCAGTATGAAACTTATGGTCATTTCTACTTTCCGAGCAAGCTAGGCTTGACCCTATGGCGTTGCTCCAACAGATTGAATAGTTAGGGCCTTAGAAGTCAACGCCCGAAGCATAAAATGCAGTAAAAATACAACAGTGTATCTATCATATAACAGGAATAATTGCAACCAGTTTGAAAGTGATGGCCAATTCTACGTTCCAGGCAACCTAGGCTTCACTCTAGGGCGTTGCTCCACCAGATCGAGTAGTTAGTGCCTTAGACGTCAACGCCAGAAGCATAAAATACAACATAAATACAACAGTTTTTCCATCGTATAAAACGAATAATTGCAGCCAGTATGAAACTTATGGTCATTTCTACTTTCCGAGCCACCTACGCTTCACCCTAGGGCGGTGCTCCAACAGATTGAATAGTTAGGGCCTTAGAAGTCAACGCCCGAACCATAAAATGCAAAAAAAATACAACAGTGTTTCCATCATATATCAGGAATAATTGCAACCAGTTTGAAAGTGATGGCCAATTCTATGTTCCGGGAAACCTAGACTTCACTCTAGGGCGTTGCTCCACCAGACCAAATAGTTACGGCCTAAGAAGTCAACGCCAGAAGCATAAAATACGATATAAATACAATAGCTGTTCCACCGTATAAAACGTATAATTGCAACCAGTATGAAACTTATGGTCACTTCTACTTTCCGAGCAAGCTAGGCTTCACCCTAGGGTGTTGCTCTAACAGATTGAATAGTTTGGGCCTTAGAAGTCAACGCCCGAAGCATAAAATGCAGTAAAAATACAACAGTGAATCTATCATATAACAGGAATAATTGCAACCAGTTTGGAAGTGATGGCCAATTCTACGTTCCGGGCAACCTAGGCTTCACTCTAGGGCGTTGCTCCACCAGATCGAGTAGTTAGTGCCTTAGACGTCAACGCCAGAAGCATAAAATACAATATAAATACAACAGTTTTTCCATCGTATAAAACGAATAATTGCAGCCAGTATGAAACTTATGGTCATTTCTACTTTCCGAGCAACCTACGCTTCACCCTAGGGCGTTGCTCCAACAGATTGAATAGTTAGGGCCTTAGAAGTCAACGCCCGAACCATAAAATGCAAAAAAAATACAACAGTGTTTCCATCATATATCAGGAATAATTGCAACCAGTTTGAAAGTGATGGCCAATTCTACGTTCCGGGAAACCTAGACTTCACTCTAGGGCGTTGCTCCACCAGACCAAATAGTTACGCCCTAAGAAGTCAACGCCAGAAGTATAAAATACGATATAAATACAATAGCTGTTCCACCGTATAAAACGAATAATTGCAACCAGTATGAAACTTATGGTCACTTCTACTTTCCGAGCAAGCTAGGCTTCACCCTAGGGTGTTGCTCCAACAGATTGAATAGTTAGAGCCTTAGAAGTCAACGCCCGATGCATAAAATGCAAGAAAAATACAACAGTGTTTCCATCATATAATAGGAATAATTGCAACCAGTTTGGATGTGATGGCCAATTCTACGTTCCGGGCAACCTAGTCTTCGCTCTAGGGCGTTGCTCCACCAGATCGAATAGATAGTGCCTTAGAAGTCTACGCCAGAAGCATAAAATACGATATAAATACAACAGCATTTCCATCATATAAAACGAATAATTGCAACCAGTATGAAACTTAGGGTCATTTCTACTTTCAGAGCAAGCTAGGCTTGACCCTATGGCGTTGCTCCAACAGATTGAATAGTTAGGGCCATAGAAGTCAACGCCCGAAGCATAAAATGCAGTAAAAATACAACAGTGTATCTATCATATAACAGGAATAATTGCAACCAGTTTGAAAGTGATTGCCAATTCTGCGTTCCAGGCAACCTCGGCTTCACTCTAGGGCGTTGCTCCACCAGAACGAGTAGTTAGTGCCGTAGATGTCAACGCCAGAAGCATAAAATACAATATATATACAACAGTTTTTCCATCGTAGAAAACGAATAATTGCAGCCAGTATGAAACTTATGGTCATTTCTACTGTCCGAGCCACCTAGGCTTCACCCTAGGGCGTTGCTCCAACAGATTGAATAGTTAGGGCCTTAGAAGTCAACGCCCGAACCATAAAATGCAAAAAAAATACAACAGTGTTTCCATCATATATCAGGAATAATTGCAACCAGTTTGAAAGTGATGGCCAATTCTACGTTCCGGGAAACCTAGACTTCACTCTAGGGCGTTGCTCCACCAGACCAAATAGTTACGCCCTAAGAAGTCAACGCCAGAAGCATAAAATACGATATAAATACAATAGCTGTTCCACCGTATAAAACGAATAATTGCAACCAGTATGAAACTTATGGTCACTTCTACTTTCCGAGCAAGCCAGGCTTCACCCTAGGGTGTTGCTCCAACAGATTGAATAGTTAGGGCCTTAGAAGTCAACGCCCGAACCATAAAATGCAAAAAAAATACAACAGTGTTTCCATCATATATCAGGAATAATTGCAACCAGTTTGAAAGTGATGGCCAATTCTACGTTCCGGGCAACCTAGGTTTCACTCCAGCGCGTTGCTCCACCAGACCGAATAGTTACGGCCTAAGAAGTCAACGCCAGAAGCATAAAATACGATATAAATACAACAGCATTTCCATCATATAAAACGAGTAATTGCAACCAGTATGAAACTTATGGTCATTTCTACTTTCCAAGCAAGCTAGGCTTGACCCTATGGCGTTGCTCCAACAGATTGAATAGTTAGGGCCTTAGAAGTCAACGCCCGAAGCATAAAATGCAGTAAAAATACAACAGTGAATCTATCATATAACAGGAATAATTGCAACCAGTTTGAAAGTGATAGCCAATTCTACGTTCCAGGCAACCTAGGCTTCACTCTAGGGCGTTGCTCCACCAGATCGAGTAGTTAGTGCCTTAGACGTCAACGCCAGAAGCATAAAATACAATATAAATACAACAGTTATTCCATCGTATAAAACGAATAATTGCAGCCAGTATGAAACTTATGGTCATTTCTACTGTCCGAGCCACCTAGGCTTCACCCTAGGGCGTTGCTCCAACAGATTGAATAGTTAGGGCCTTAGAAGTCAACGCCCGAAGCATAAAATGCAGTAAAAATACAACAGTGTATCTATCATATAACAGGAATAATTGCAACCAGTTTGAAAGTGATGGCCAATTCTACGTTCCAGGCAACCTAGGCTTCACTCTAGGGCGTTGCTCCACCAGATCGAGTAGTTAGTGCCTTAGACGTCAACGCCAGAAGCATAAAATACAATATAAATACAACAGTTTTTCCATCGTATAAAACGAATAATTGCAGCCAGTATGAAACTTATGGTCATTTCTACTTTCCGAGCCACCTAGGCTTCACCCTAGGGCGTTGCTCCAACAGATTGAATAGTTAGGGCCTTAGAAGTCAACGCCCGAACCATAAAATGCAAAAAATATACAACAGTGTTTCCATCATATATCAGGAATAATTGCAACCAGTTTGAAAGTGATGGCCAATTCTACGTTCCGGGAAACCTAGACTTCACTCTAGGGCGTTGCTCCACCAGACCAAATAGTTACGGCCTAAGAAGTCAACGCCAGAAGCATAAAATACGATATAAATACAATAGCTGTTCCACCGTATAAAACGAATAATTGCAACCAGTATGAAACTTATGGTCACTTCTACTTTCCGAGCAAGCTAGGCTTCACCCTAGGGTGTTGCTCCAACAGATTGAATAGTTAGGGCCTTAGAAGTCAACGCCCGAAGCATAAAATGCAGTAAAAATACAACAGTGAATCTATCATATAACAGGAATAATTGCAACCAGTTTGGAAGTGATGGCCAATTCTACGTTCCGGGCAACCTAGGCTTCACTCTAGGGCGTTGCTCCACCAGATCGAGTAGTTAGTGCCTTAGACGTCAACGCCAGAAGCATAAAATACAATATAAATACAACAGTTTTTCCATCGTATAAAACGAATAATTGCAGCCAGTATGAAACTTATGGTCATTTCTACTTTCCGAGCAACCTACGCTTCACCCTAGGGCGTTGCTCCAACAGATTGAATAGTTAGGGCCTTAGAAGTCAACGCCCGAACCATAAAATGCAAAAAAAATACAACAGTGTTTCCATCATATATCAGGAATAATTGCAACCAGTTTGAAAGTGATGGCCAATTCTACGTTCCGGGAAACCTAGACTTCACTCTAGGGCGTTGCTCCACCAGACCAAATAGTTACGGCCTAAGAAGTCAACGCCAGAAGCATAAAATACGATATAAATACAATAGCTGTTCCACCGTATAAAACGAATAATTGCAACCAGTATGAAACTTATGGTCACTTCTACTTTCCGAGCAAGCTAGGCTTCACCCTAGGGTGTTGCTCCAACAGATTGAATAGTTAGAGCCTTAGAAGTCAACGCCCGATGCATAAAATGCAAGAAAAATACAACAGTGTTTCCATCATATAATAGGAATAATTGCAACCAGTTTGGAAGTGATGGCCAATTCTACGTTCCGGGCAACCTAGGCTTCGCTCTAGGGCGTTGCTCCACCAGATCTAATAGATAGTGCCTAAGAAGTCAACGCCAGAAGCATAAAATACGATATAAATACAATAGCTGTTCCACCGTATAAAACGAATAATTGCAACCAGTATGAAACTTATGGTCACTTCTACTTTCCGAGAAAGCTAGGCTTCACCCTAGGGTGTTGCTCCAACAGATTGAATAGTTAGAGCCTTAGAAGTCAACGCCAGATGCATAAAATGCAAGAAAAATACAACAGTGTTTCCATCATATAATAGGAATAATTGCAACCAGTTTGGAAGTGATGGCCAATTCTACGTTCCGGGCAACCTAGGCTTCGCTCTAGGGCGTTGCTCCACCAGATCGAATAGATAGTGCCTTAGAAGTCAACGCCAGAAGCATAAAATACAATATAAATACAACAGTTTTTCCATCGTATAAAACGAATAATTGCAACCAGTATGAAACTTATGGTCATTTCTACTTTTCGAGCAACCTAGGCTTCACCCTAGGGCGTTGCTCCAACAGATTGAATAGTTAGGGCCTTAGAAGTCAACGCCCGTACCATAAAATGCAAAAAAAAATACAACAGTGTTTCCATCATATATCAGGAATAATTGCAACCAGTTTGAAGGTAATGGCCAATTCTACGTTCCGGGCAACCTAGGTTTCACTCCAGCGCGTTGCTCCACCAGACCGAATAAATAGTGCCTTAGAAGTCAACGCCAGATGCATAAAATACAATATAAATACAACAGTTTTTCCATCGTATAAAACGAATAATTGCAACCAGTATGAAACTTATGGTCATTTCTACTTTCCGAGCAAGCTAGGCTTGACCCTATGGCGTTGCTCCAACAGATTGAATAGTTAGGGCCTTAGAAGTCAACGCCCGAAGCATAACATGCAGTAATAATACAACAGTGTATCTATCATATAACAGGAATAATTGCAACCAGTTTGAAAGTGATAGCCAATTCTACGTTCCAGGCAACCTAGGCTTCACTCTAGGGCGTTGCTCCACCAGATCGAGTAGTTAGTGCCTTAGACGTCAACGCCAGAAGCATAAAATACAATATAAATACAACAGTTATTCCATCGTATAAAACGAATAATTGCAGCCAGTATGAAACTTATGGTCATTTCTACTGTCCGAGCCACCTAGGCTTCACCCTAGGGCGTTGCTCCAACAGATTGAATAGTTAGGGCCTTAGAAGTCAACGCCCGAACCATAAAATGCAAAAAAAATACAACAGTGTTTCCATCATATATCAGGAATAATTGCAACCAGTTTGAAAGTGATGGCCAATTCTACGTTCCGGGCAACCTAGTTTTCACTCCAGCGCGTTGCTCCACCAGACCGAATAGATAGTGCCTTAGAAGTCAACGCCAGAAGCATAAAATACAATATAAATACAACAGTTTTTCCATCGTATAAAACGAATAATTGCAGCCAGTATGAAACTTATGGTCATTTCTACTTTCCGAGCAACCTAGGCTTCACCCTAGGGCGTTGCTCCAACAGATTGAATAGTTAGGGCCTTAGAAGTCAACGCCCGAACCATAAAATGCAAAAAAAATACAACAGTGTTTCCATCATATATCAGGAATAATTGCAACCAGTTTGAAAGTGATGGCCAATTCTACGTTCCGGGAAACCTAGACTTCACTCTAGGGCGTTGCTCCACCAGACCAAATAGTTACGCCCTAAGAAGTCAACGCCAGAAGCATAAAATACGATATAAATACAATAGCTGTTCCACCGTATAAAACGAATAATTGCAACCAGTATGAAACTTATGGTCACTTCTACTTTCCGAACAAGCTAGGCTTCACCCTAGGGTGTTGCTCCAACAGATTGAATAGTTAGAGCCTTAGAAGTCAACGCCCGATGCATAAAATGCAAGAAAAATACAACAGTGTTTCCATCATATAATAGGAATAATTGCAACCAGTTTGGAAGTGATGGCCAATTCTACGTTCCGGGCAACCTAGGCTTCGCTCTAGGGCGTTGCTCCACCAGATCTAATAGATAGTGCCTAAGAAGTCAACGCCAGAAGCATAAAATACGATATAAATACAATAGCTGTTCCACCGTATAAAACGAATAATTGCAACCAGTATGAAACTTATGGTCACTTCTACTTTCCGAGCAAGCTAGGCTTCACCCTAGGGTGTTGCTCCAACAGATTGAATAGTTAGAGCCTTAGAAGTCAACGCCAGATGCATAAAATGCAAGAAAAATACAACAGTGTTTCCATCATATAATAGGAATAATTGCAACCAGTTTGGAAGTGATGGCCAATTCTACGTTCCGGGCAACCTAGGCTTCGCTCTAGGGCGTTGCTCCACCAGATCGAATAGATAGTGCCTTAGAAGTCAACGCCAGAAGCATAAAATACAATATAAATACAACAGTTTTTCCATCGTATAAAACGAATAATTGCAACCAGTATGAAACTTATGGTCATTTCTACTTTTCGAGCAACCTAGGCTTCACCCTAGGGCGTTGCTCCAACAGATTGAATAGTTAGGGCCTTAGAAGTCAACGCCCGTACCATAAAATGCAAAAAAAAATACAACAGTGTTTCCATCATATATCAGGAATAATTGCAACCAGTTTGAAGGTAATGGCCAATTCTACGTTCCGGGCAACCTAGGTTTCACTCCAGCGCGTTGCTCCACCAGACCGAATAAATAGTGCCTTAGAAGTCAACGCCAGATGCATAAAATACAATATAAATACAACAGTTTTTCCATCGTATAAAACGAATAATTGCAACCAGTATGAAACTTATGGTCATTTCTACTTTCCGAGCAAGCTAGGCTTGACCCTATGGCGTTGCTCCAACAGATTGAATAGTTAGGGCCTTAGAAGTCAACGCCCGAAGCATAACATGCAGTAATAATACAACAGTGTATCTATCATATAACAGGAATAATTGCAACCAGTTTGAAAGTGATAGCCAATTCTACGTTCCAGGCAACCTAGGCTTCACTCTAGGGCGTTGCTCCACCAGATCGAGTAGTTAGTGCCTTAGACGTCAACGCCAGAAGCATAAAATACAATATAAATACAACAGTTATTCCATCGTATAAAACGAATAATTGCAGCCAGTATGAAACTTATGGTCATTTCTACTTTCCGAGCAAGCTAGGCTTGACCCTATGGCGTTGCTCCAACAGATTGAATAGTTAGGGCCTTAGAAGTCAACGCCCGAAGCATAACATGCAGTAATAATACAACAGTGTATCTATCATATAACAGGAATAATTGCAACCAGTTTGAAAGTGATAGCCAATTCTACGTTCCAGGCAACCTAGGCTTCACTCTAGGGCGTTGCTCCACCAGATCGAGTAGTTAGTGCCTTAGACGTCAACGCCAGAAGCATAAAATACAATATAAATACAACAGTTATTCCATCGTATAAAACGAATAATTGCAGCCAGTATGAAACTTATGGTCATTTCTACTGTCCGAGCCACCTAGGCTTCACCCTAGGGCGTTGCTCCAACAGATTGAATAGTTAGGGCCTTAGAAGTCAACGCCCGAAGCATAAAATGCAGTAAAAATACAACAGTGTATCTATCATATAACAGGAATAATTGCAACCAGTTTGAAAGTGATGGCCAATTCTACGTTCCAGGCAACCTAGGCTTCACTCTATGGCGTTGCTCCACCAGATCGAGTAGTTAGTGCCTTAGACGTCAACGCCAGAAGCATAAAATACAATATAAATACAACAGTTTTTCCATCGTATAAAACGAATAATTGCAGCCAGTATGAAACTTATGGTCATTTCTACTTTCCGAGCCACCTAGGCTTCACCCTAGGGCGTTGCTCCAACAGATTGAATAGTTAGGGCCTTAGAAGTCAACGCCCGAACCATAAAATGCAAAAAAAATACAACAGTGTTTCCATCATATATCAGGAATAATTGCAACCAGTTTGAAAGTGATGGCCAATTCTACGTTCCGGGAAACCTAGACTTCACTCTAGGGCGTTGCTCCACCAGACCAAATAGTTACGGCCTAAGAAGTCAACGCCAGAAGCATAAAATACGATATAAATACAATAGCTGTTCCACCGTATAAAACGAATAATTGCAACAAGTATGAAACTTATGGTAACTTCTACTTTCCGAGCAAGCTAGGCTTCACCCTAGGGTGTTGCTCCAACAGATTGAATAGTTAGGGCCTTAGAAGTCAACGCCCGAAGCATAAAATGCAGTAAAAATACAACAGTGAATCTATCATATAACAGGAATAATTGCAACCAGTTTGGAAGTGATGGCCAATTCTACGTTCCGGGCAACCTAGGCTTCACTCTAGGGCGTTGCTCCACCAGATCGAGTAGTTAGTGCCTTAGACGTCAACGCCAGAAGCATAAAATACAATATAAATACAACAGTTTTTCCATCGTATAAAACGAATAATTGCAGCCAGTATGAAACTTATGGTCATTTCTACTTTCCGAGCAACCTACGCTTCACCCTAGGGCGTTGCTCCAACAGATTGAATAGTTAGGGCCTTAGAAGTCAACGCCCGAACCATAAAATGCAAAAAAAATACAACAGTGTTTCCATCATATATCAGGAATAATTGCAACCAGTTTGAAAGTGATGGCCAATTCTACGTTCCGGGAAACCTAGACTTCACTCTAGGGCGTTGCTCCACCAGACCAAATAGTTACGCCCTAAGAAGTCAACGCCAGAAGCATAAAATACGATATAAATACAATAGCTGTTCCACCGTATAAAACGAATAATTGCAACCAGTATGAAACTTATGGTCACTTCTACTTTCCGAGCAAGCTAGGCTTCACCCTAGGGTGTTGCTCCAACAGATTGAATAGTTAGAGCCTTAGAAGTCAACGCCCGATGCATAAAATGCAAGAAAAATACAACAGTGTTTCCATCATATAATAGGAATAATTGCAACCAGTTTGGAAGTGATGGCCAATTCTACGTTCCGGGCAACCTAGGCTTCGCTCTAGGGCGTTGCTCCACCAGATCTAATAGATAGTGCCTAAGAAGTCAACGCCAGAAGCATAAAATACGATATAAATACAATAGCTGTTCCACCGTATAAAACGAATAATTGCAACCAGTATGAAACTTATGGTCACTTCTACTTTCCGAGCAAGCTAGGCTTCACCCTAGGGTGTTGCTCCAACAGATTGAATAGTTAGAGCCTTAGAAGTCAACGCCAGATGCATAAAATGCAAGAAAAATACAACAGTGTTTCCATCATATAATAGGAATAATTGCAACCAGTTTGGAAGTGATGGCCAATTCTACGTTCCGGGCAACCTAGGCTTCGCTCTAGGGCGTTGCTCCACCAGATCGAATAGATAGTGCCTTAGAAGTCAACGCCAGAAGCATAAAATACAATATAAATACAACAGTTTTTCCATCGTATAAAACGAATAATTGCAACCAGTATGAAACTTATGGTCATTTCTACTTTTCGAGCAACCTAGGCTTCACCCTAGGGCGTTGCTCCAACAGATTGAATAGTTAGGGCCTTAGAAGTCAACGCCCGTACCATAAAATGCAAAAAAAAATACAACAGTGTTTCCATCATATATCAGGAATAATTGCAACCAGTTTGAAGGTAATGGCCAATTCTACGTTCCGGGAAACCTAGGTTTCACTCCAGCGCGTTGCTCCACCAGACCGAAAAGTTACGGCCTAAGAAGTCAACGCCAGAAGCATAAAATACGATATAAATACAACAGTTTTTCCATCGTATAAAACGAATAATTGCAGCCAGTATGAAACTTATGGTCATTTCTACTTTCCGAGCAACCTGGGCTTCACCCTAGGGCGTTGCTCCAACAGATTGAATAGTTAGGGCCCTAGAAGTCAACGCCCGAAGCATAAAATGCAATAAAAATACAACAGTGTTTCCATAACATAACAGGAATAATTGCAACCAGTTTTTAAGTGATGGCCAATTCTACGTCCCGGGCAACCTAGGCTTCACTCTAGGGCGTTGCTCCACCAGATCGAATAGTTAGTGCCTTAGAAGTCAACGCCAGAAGCATAAAATACAATATAAATACAACAGTTTTTCCATCGTATAAAACGAATAATTGCAACCAGTATGATACTTATGGTCATTTCTACTTTCCGAGCAACCTAGGCTTCACCCTAGGGCGTTGCTCCAACAGATTGAATAGTTAGGTCCTTAGAAGTAAACGCCAGAAGCATAAAATACGATATAAATACAACAGCGTTTGCATCGTATAAAACGAATAATTGTAACCAGTTTGAAAGTGATGGCCAATTCTACGTTCCGGGCAACCTAGGCTTCACTCTAAGGCGTTGCTCCACTAGATCGAACAGCTAGGGCCTTAGAAGTCAACGCCAGAAGCATAAAATACAATATAAATACAACAGTTTTTCCATCGCATAAAACGAATAATTGCAACCAGTTTGAAACTAATGGTCATTTCTACTTTCCGAGCCACCTAGGCTTCACCCTAGGGCGTTGCTCCAACAGATTGAATAGTTAGGGCCTTAGAAGTCAACGCCCGAACCATAAAATGCAAAAAAAATACAACCGTGTTTCCATCATATATCAGGAATAATTGCAACCAGTTTGAAAGTGACGGCCAATTCTACGTTCCGGGCAACCTAGGTTTCACTCCAGCGCGTTGCTCCACCAGACCGAATAGTTACGGCCTAAGAAGTCAACGCCAGAAGCATAAAATACGATATAAATACAACAGCATTTCCATCGTATAAAACGAATAATTGCAACCAGTATGAAACTTATGGTCTTTTCTACTTTCCGAGAAAGCTAGGCTTGACCCTATGGCGTTGCTCCAACAGATTGAATAGTTAGGGCCTTAGAAGTCAACGCCCGAAGCATAAAATGCAGTAAAAATACAACAGTGTATCTATCATATAACAGGAATAATTGCAACCAGTTTGAAAGTGATGGCCAATTCTACGTTCCAGGCAACCTAGGCTTCACTCTAGGGCGTTGCTCCACCAGATCGAGTAGTTAGTGCCTTAGACGTCAACGCCAGAAGCATAAAATACAATATAAATACAACAGTTTTTCCATCGTATAAAACGAATAATTGCAGCCAGTATGAAACTTATGGTCATTTCTACTTTCTGAGCAACCTAGGCTTCACCATAGGGCGTTGCTCCAACAGATTGAATAGTTAGGGCCTTAGAAGTCAACGCCCGAACCATAAAATGCAAAAAAAATACAACAGTGTTTCCATCATATATCAGGAATAATTGCAACCAGTTTGAAAGTGATGGCCAATTCTACGTTCCGGGAAACCTAGACTTCACTCTAGGGCATTGCTCCACCAGACCAAATAGTTACGGCCTAAGAAGTCAACGCCAGAAGCATAAAATACGATATAAAAACAATAGCTGTTCCACCGTATAAAACGAATAATTGCAACCAGTATGAAACTTATGGTCACTTCTACTTTCCGAGCCACCTAGGCTTCACCCTAGGGCGTTGCTCCAACGGATTGAATAGTTAGGGCCTTAGAAGTCAACGCCCGAACCATAAAATGCAAAAAAAATACAACAGTGTTTCCACCATATAACAGGAGTAATTGCAACCAGTTTGAAAGTGATGGCCAATTCTGCGTTCCGGGCAACCTAGGTTTCACTCCAGGGCGTTGCTCCACCAGACCGAATAGTTACGGCCTAAGAAGTCAACGCCAGAAGCATAAAATACAATATAAACACAACAGCTTTTCCATCGTATAAAAAGAATAATTGCAACCAGTGTGAAAGTAATGGTCATTTCTACGTTCCAAGCACCCTAGGCGTCACTCTAGGGCGTTGCTCCATCACATCTAATAGCTACGGCCTTAGAAGTCAACGCCAGAGGCATAAAATACAATATAAATACAACAGCGTTTCCATCGTATAAAACGAATAATTGCAACCAGTGTGATAGTTATGGTCATTTCCACATTCCGAGGAACCTAGGCTTCACTCTAGGGCGTTGCTCCACCAGATCGAATAGTTAGGTCCTTAGAAGTAAATGCCGGAAGCATAAAATACGATATAAATACAACAGCTTTTCCATCGTATAAAAGGATTAATTGCAACCAGTTTGAACGTGATGGCCATTTCTCCTTTCAGGGCAACGTAGGCTTCACTCTAGGGCGTTGCTCCACTAGATCGAACAGCTAGGGCCTTAGAAGTCAACGCCAGAAGCATAAAATACAATATAAATACAACAGTTTTTCCATCGTATAAAACGAATAATTGCAACCAGTATGATACTTATGGTCATTTCTACTTTCCGAGCAACCTAGGCTTCACCCTAGGGCGTTGCTCCAACAGATTGAATAGTTAGGTCCTTAGAAGTAAACGCCAGAAGCACAAAATACGATATAAATACAACAGCGTTTGCATCGTATAAAACGAATAATTGTAACCAGTTTGAAAGTGATGGCCAATTCTACGTTCCGGGCAACCTAGGCTTCACTCTAAGGCGTTGCTCCACTAGATCGAACAGCTAGGGCCTTAGAAGTCAACGCCAGAAGCATAAAATACAATATAAATACAACAGTTTTTCCATCGCATAAAACGAATAATTGCAACCAGTTTGAAACTAATGGTCATTTCTACTTTCCGAGCCACCTAGGCTTCACCCTAGGGCGTTGCTCCAACAGATTGAATAGTTAGGGCCTTAGAAGTCAACGCCCGAACCATAAAATGCAAAAAAAATACAACCGTGTTTCCATCATATATCAGGAATAATTGCAACCAGTTTGAAAGTGACGGCCAATTCTACGTTCCGGGCAACCTAGGTTTCACTCCAGCGCGTTGCTCCACCAGACCGAATAGTTACGGCCTAAGAAGTCAACGCCAGAAGCATAAAATACGATATAAATACAACAGCATTTCCATCGTATAAAACGAATAATTGCAACCAGTATGAAACTTATGGTCATTTCTACATTCCGAGAAAGCTAGGCTTGACCCTATGGCGTTGCTCCCACAGATTGAATAGTTAGGGCCTTAGAAGTCAACGCCCGAAGCATAAAATGCAGTAAAAATACAACAGTGTATCTATCATATAACAGGAATAATTGCAACCAGTTTGAAAGTGATGGCCAATTCTACGTTCCAGGCAACCTAGGCTTCACTCTAGGGCGTTGCTCCACCAGATCGAGTAGTTAGTGCCTTAGACGTCAACGCCAGAAGCATAAAATACAATATAAATACAACAGTTTTTCCATCGTATAAAACGAATAATTGCAGCCAGTATGAAACTTATGGTCATTTCTACTTTCTGAGCAACCTAGGCTTCACCATAGGGCGTTGCTCCAACAGATTGAATAGTTAGGGCCTTAGAAGTCAACGCCCGAACCATAAAATGCAAAAAAAATGCAACAGTGTTTCCATCATATATCAGGAATAATTGCAACCAGTTTGAAAGTGATGGCCAATTCTACGTTCCGGGAAACCTAGACTTCACTCTAGGGCGTTGCTCCACCAGACCAAATAGTTACGGCCTAAGAAGTCAACGCCAGAAGCATAAAATACGATATAAAAACAATAGCTGTTCCACCGTATAAAACGAATAATTGCAACCAGTATGAAACTTATGGTCACTTCTACTTTCCGAGCAAGCTAGGCTTCACCCTAGGGTGTTGCTCCAACAGATTGAATAGTTAGGGCCTTAGAAGTCAACGCCCGATGCATAAAATGCAAGAAAAATACAACAGTGTTTCCACCATATAACAGGAATAATTGCAACCAGTTTGGAAGTGATGGCCAATTCTACGTTCCCGGCAACCTAGGCTTCGCTCTAGGGCGTTGCTCCACCAGATCGAGTAGATAGTGCCTTAGAAGTCAACGCCAGAAGCATAAAATACAATATAAATACAACAGTTTTTCCATCGTAAAAACGAATAATTGCAACCAGTATGAAACTTATGGTCATTTCTACTTTCCGAGCAACCTAGGCTTCACCCTAGGGCGTTGCTCCAACAGATTGAATAGTTAGGGCCTTAGAAGTCAACGCCCGTACCATAAAATGCAAAAAAAATACAACAGTGTTTCCATCATATATCAGGAATAATTGCAACCAGTTTGAAAGTGATGGCCAATTCTACGTTCCGGGCAACCTAGGTTTCACTCCAGCGCGTTGCTCCACCAGACCGAATAGATAGTGCCTTAGAAGTCAACGCCAGAAGCATAAAATACAATATAAATACAACAGTTTTTCCATCGTATAAAACGAATAATTGCAGTCAGTATGAAACTTATGGTCATTTCTACTTTCCGAGCAACCTAGGCTTCACCCTAGGGCGTTGCTCCAACAGATTGAATAGTTAGGGCCTTAGAAGTCAACGCCCGAACCATAAAATGCAAAAAAAATACAACAGTGTTTCCATCATATATCAGGAATAATTGCAACCAGTTTGAAAGTGATGGCCAATTCTACGTTCCGGGAAACCTAGACTTCACTCTAGGGCGTTGCTCCACCAGACCAAATAGTTACGGCCTAAGAAGTCAACGCCAGAAGCATAAAACACGATATAAATACAATAGCTGTTCCACCGTATGAAACGAATAATTGCAACCAGTATGAAACTTATGGTCACTTCTACTTTCCGAGCCAGCTAGGCTTCACCCTAGGGTGTTGCTCCAACAGATTGAATAGTTAGGGCCTTAGAAGTCAACGCCCGAAACATAAAATACAAAAAAAATACAACAGTGTTTCCATCATATATCAGGAATAATTGCAACCAGTTTGAAAGTGATGGCCAATTCTACGTTCCGGGCAACCTAGGTTTCACTCCAGCGCGTTGGTCCACCAGACCGAATAGTTACGGCCTAAGAAGTCAACGCCAGAAGCATAAAATACGATATAAATACAACAGCATTTCCATCATATAAAACGAATAATTGCAACCAGTATGAAACTTATGGTCATTTCTACTTTCCGAGCAAGCTAGGCTTGACCCTATGGCGTTGCTCCAACAGATTGAATAGTTAGGGCCTTAGAAGTCAACGCCCGAAGCATAAAATGCAGTAAAAATACAACAGTGTATCTATCATATAACAGGAATAATTGCAACCAGTTTGAAAGTGATGGCCAATTCTACGTTCCAGGCAACCTAGGCTTCACTCTAGGGCGTTGCTCCACCAGATCGAGTAGTTAGTGCCTTAGATGTCAACGCCAGAAGCATAAAATACAATATAAATACAACAGTTTTTCCATCGTATAAAACGAATAATTGCAGCCAGTATGAAACTTATTGTCATTTCTACTTTCCGAGCCACCTAGGCTTCACCCTAGGGCGTTGCTCCAACAGATTGAATAGTTAGGGCCTTAGAAGTCAACGCCCGAACCATAAAATGCAAAAAAAATACAACAGTGTTTCCATCATATATCAGGAATAATTGCAACCAGTTTGAAAGTGATGGCCAATTCTACGTTCCGGGCAACCTAGGCTTCACTCTAGGGCGTTGCTCCACCAGATCGAGTAGTTAGTGCCTTAGACGTCAACGCCAGAAGCATAAAATACAATATAAATACAACAGTTTTTCCATCGTATAAAACGAATAATTGCAGCCAGTATGAAACTTATGGTCATTTCTACTTTCCGAGCAACCTAGGCTTCACCCTAGGGCGTTGCTCCAACAGATTGAATAGTTAGGGCCTTAGAAGTCAACGCCCGAACCATAAAATGCAAAAAAAATACAACAGTGTTTCCATCATATATCAGGAATAATTGCAACCAGTTTGAAAGTGATGGCCAATTCTACGTTCCGGGAAACCTAGACTTCACTCTACGGCGTTGCTCCACCAGACCAAATAGTTACGCCCTAAGAAGTCAACGCCAGAAGCATAAAATACGATATAAATACAATAGCTGTTCCACCGTATAAAACGAATAATTGCAACCAGTATGAAACTTATGGTCACTTCTACTTTCCGAGCAAGCTAGGCTTCACCCTAGGGTGTTGCTCCAACAGATTGAATAGTTAGAGCCTTAGAAGTCAACGTCCGATGCATAAAATGCAAGAAAAATACAACAGTGTTTCCATCATATAATAGGAATAATTGCAACCAGTTTGGAAGTGATGGCCAATTCTACGTTCCGGGCAACCTAGGCTTCGCTCTAGGGCGTTGCTCCACCAGATCGAATAGATAGTGCCTTAGAAGTCTACGCCAGAAGCATAAAATACGATATAAATACAACAGCATTTCCATCATATAAAACGAACAATTGCAACCAGTATGAAACTTATGGTCATTTCTACTTTCCGAGCAAGCTAGGCTTGACCCTATGGCGTTGCTCCAACAGATTGAATAGTTAGGGCCTTAGAAGTCAACGCCCGAAGCATAAAATGCAGTAAAAATACAACAGTGTATCTATCATATAACAGGAATAATTGCAACCAGTTTGAAAGTGATGGCCAATTCTACGTTCCGGGAAACCTAGACTTCACTCTAGGGCGTTGCTCCACCAGACCAAATAGTTACGGCCTAAGAAGTCAACGCCAGAAGCATAAAATACAATATAAATACAACAGTTTTTCCATCGTATAAAACGAATAATTGCAGCCAGTATGAAACATATGGTCATTTCTACTGTCCGAGCCACCTAGGCTTCACCCTAGGGCGTTGCTCCAACAGATTGAATAGCTAGGGCCTTAGAAGTCAACGCCCGATGCATAAAATGCAAGAAAAATACAACAGTGTTTCCATCATATAATAGGAATAATTGCAACCAGTTTGGAAGTGATGGCCAATTCTACGTTCCGGGCAACCTAGGCTTCACTCTAGGGCGTTGCTCCACCAGATCGAATAGTTAGTGCCTTAGAAGTCAACGCCAGAAGCATAAAATACAATATAAATACAACAGTTTTTCCATCGTATAAAACGAATAATTGCAACCAGTATGAAACTTATGGTCATTTCTACTTTCCGAGCAACCTACGCTTCACCCTAGGGCGTTGCTCCAACAGATTGAATAGTTAGGGCCTTAGAAGTCAACGCCCGAACCATAAAATGCAAAAAAAATACAACAGTGTTTCCATCATATATCAGGAATAATTGCAACCAGTTTGAAAGTGATGGCCAATTCTACGTTCCGGGAAACCTAGACTTCACTCTAGGGCGTTGCTCCACCAGACCAAATAGTTACGCCCTAAGAAGTCAACGCCAGAAGCATAAAATACGATATAAATACAATAGCTGTTCCACCGTATAAAACGAATAATTGCAACCAGTATGAAACTTATGGTCACTTCTACTTTCCGAGCAAGCTAGGCTTCACCCTAGGGTGTTGCTCCAACAGATTGAATAGTTAGAGCCTTAGAAGTCAACGCCCGATGCATAAAATGCAAGAAAAATACAACAGTGTTTCCATCATATAATAGGAATAATTGCAACCAGTTTGGAAGTGATGGCCAATTCTACGTTCCGGGCAACCTAGGCTTCGCTCTAGGGCGTTGCTCCACCAGATCTAATAGATAGTGCCTAAGAAGTCAACGCCAGAAGCATAAAATACGATATAAATACAATAGCTGTTCCACCGTATAAAACGAATAATTGCAACCAGTATGAAACTTATGGTCACTTCTACTTTCCGAGCAAGCTAGGCTTCACCCTAGGGTGTTGCTCCAACAGATTGAATAGTTAGAGCCTTAGAAGTCAACGCCAGATGCATAAAATGCAAGAAAAATACAACAGTGTTTCCATCATATAATAGGAATAATTGCAACCAGTTTGGAAGTGATGGCCAATTCTACGTTCCGGGCAACCTAGGCTTCGCTCTAGGGCGTTGCTCCACCAGATCGAATAGATAGTGCCTTAGAAGTCAACGCCAGAAGCATAAAATACAATATAAATACAACAGTTTTTCCATCGTATAAAACGAATAATTGCAACCAGTATGAAACTTATGGTCATTTCTACTTTTCGAGCAACCTAGGCTTCACCCTAGGGCGTTGCTCCAACAGATTGAATAGTTAGGGCCTTAGAAGTCAACGCCCGTACCATAAAATGCAAAAAAAAATACAACAGTGTTTCCATCATATATCAGGAATAATTGCAACCAGTTTGAAGGTAATGGCCAATTCTACGTTCCGGGAAACCTAGGTTTCACTCCAGCGCGTTGCTCCACCAGACCGAAAAGTTACGGCCTAAGAAGTCAACGCCAGAAGCATAAAATACGATATAAATACAACAGTTTTTCCATCGTATAAAACGAATAATTGCAGCCAGTATGAAACTTATGGTCATTTCTACTTTCCGAGCAACCTGGGCTTCACCCTAGGGCGTTGCTCCAACAGATTGAATAGTTAGGGCCCTAGAAGTCAACGCCCGAAGCATAAAATGCAATAAAAATACAACAGTGTTTCCATAACATAACAGGAATAATTGCAACCAGTTTTTAAGTGATGGCCAATTCTACGTCCCGGGCAACCTAGGCTTCACTCTAGGGCGTTGCTCCACCAGATCGAATAGTTAGTGCCTTAGAAGTCAACGCCAGAAGCATAAAATACAATATAAATACAACAGTTTTTCCATCGTATAAAACGAATAATTGCAACCAGTATGATACTTATGGTCATTTCTACTTTCCGAGCAACCTAGGCTTCACCCTAGGGCGTTGCTCCAACAGATTGAATAGTTAGGTCCTTAGAAGTAAACGCCAGAAGCATAAAATACGATATAAATACAACAGCGTTTGCATCGTATAAAACGAATAATTGTAACCAGTTTGAAAGTGATGGCCAATTCTACGTTCCGGGCAACCTAGGCTTCACTCTAAGGCGTTGCTCCACTAGATCGAACAGCTAGGGCCTTAGAAGTCAACGCCAGAAGCATAAAATACAATATAAATACAACAGTTTTTCCATCGCATAAAACGAATAATTGCAACCAGTTTGAAACTAATGGTCATTTCTACTTTCCGAGCCACCTAGGCTTCACCCTAGGGCGTTGCTCCAACAGATTGAATAGTTAGGGCCTTAGAAGTCAACGCCCGAACCATAAAATGCAAAAAAAATACAACCGTGTTTCCATCATATATCAGGAATAATTGCAACCAGTTTGAAAGTGACGGCCAATTCTACGTTCCGGGCAACCTAGGTTTCACTCCAGCGCGTTGCTCCACCAGACCGAATAGTTACGGCCTAAGAAGTCAACGCCAGAAGCATAAAATACGATATAAATACAACAGCATTTCCATCGTATAAAACGAATAATTGCAACCAGTATGAAACTTATGGTCTTTTCTACTTTCCGAGAAAGCTAGGCTTGACCCTATGGCGTTGCTCCAACAGATTGAATAGTTAGGGCCTTAGAAGTCAACGCCCGAAGCATAAAATGCAGTAAAAATACAACAGTGTATCTATCATATAACAGGAATAATTGCAACCAGTTTGAAAGTGATGGCCAATTCTACGTTCCAGGCAACCTAGGCTTCACTCTAGGGCGTTGCTCCACCAGATCGAGTAGTTAGTGCCTTAGACGTCAACGCCAGAAGCATAAAATACAATATAAATACAACAGTTTTTCCATCGTATAAAACGAATAATTGCAGCCAGTATGAAACTTATGGTCATTTCTACTTTCTGAGCAACCTAGGCTTCACCATAGGGCGTTGCTCCAACAGATTGAATAGTTAGGGCCTTAGAAGTCAACGCCCGAACCATAAAATGCAAAAAAAATACAACAGTGTTTCCATCATATATCAGGAATAATTGCAACCAGTTTGAAAGTGATGGCCAATTCTACGTTCCGGGAAACCTAGACTTCACTCTAGGGCATTGCTCCACCAGACCAAATAGTTACGGCCTAAGAAGTCAACGCCAGAAGCATAAAATACGATATAAAAACAATAGCTGTTCCACCGTATAAAACGAATAATTGCAACCAGTATGAAACTTATGGTCACTTCTACTTTCCGAGCCACCTAGGCTTCACCCTAGGGCGTTGCTCCAACGGATTGAATAGTTAGGGCCTTAGAAGTCAACGCCCGAACCATAAAATGCAAAAAAAATACAACAGTGTTTCCACCATATAACAGGAGTAATTGCAACCAGTTTGAAAGTGATGGCCAATTCTGCGTTCCGGGCAACCTAGGTTTCACTCCAGGGCGTTGCTCCACCAGACCGAATAGTTACGGCCTAAGAAGTCAACGCCAGAAGCATAAAATACAATATAAACACAACAGCTTTTCCATCGTATAAAAAGAATAATTGCAACCAGTGTGAAAGTAATGGTCATTTCTACGTTCCAAGCACCCTAGGCGTCACTCTAGGGCGTTGCTCCATCACATCTAATAGCTACGGCCTTAGAAGTCAACGCCAGAGGCATAAAATACAATATAAATACAACAGCGTTTCCATCGTATAAAACGAATAATTGCAACCAGTGTGATAGTTATGGTCATTTCCACATTCCGAGGAACCTAGGCTTCACTCTAGGGCGTTGCTCCACCAGATCGAATAGTTAGGTCCTTAGAAGTAAATGCCGGAAGCATAAAATACGATATAAATACAACAGCTTTTCCATCGTATAAAAGGATTAATTGCAACCAGTTTGAACGTGATGGCCATTTCTCCTTTCAGGGCAACGTAGGCTTCACTCTAGGGCGTTGCTCCACTAGATCGAACAGCTAGGGCCTTAGAAGTCAACGCCAGAAGCATAAAATACAATATAAATACAACAGTTTTTCCATCGTATAAAACGAATAATTGCAACCAGTATGATACTTATGGTCATTTCTACTTTCCGAGCAACCTAGGCTTCACCCTAGGGCGTTGCTCCAACAGATTGAATAGTTAGGTCCTTAGAAGTAAACGCCAGAAGCACAAAATACGATATAAATACAACAGCGTTTGCATCGTATAAAACGAATAATTGTAACCAGTTTGAAAGTGATGGCCAATTCTACGTTCCGGGCAACCTAGGCTTCACTCTAAGGCGTTGCTCCACTAGATCGAACAGCTAGGGCCTTAGAAGTCAACGCCAGAAGCATAAAATACAATATAAATACAACAGTTTTTCCATCGCATAAAACGAATAATTGCAACCAGTTTGAAACTAATGGTCATTTCTACTTTCCGAGCCACCTAGGCTTCACCCTAGGGCGTTGCTCCAACAGATTGAATAGTTAGGGCCTTAGAAGTCAACGCCCGAACCATAAAATGCAAAAAAAATACAACCGTGTTTCCATCATATATCAGGAATAATTGCAACCAGTTTGAAAGTGACGGCCAATTCTACGTTCCGGGCAACCTAGGTTTCACTCCAGCGCGTTGCTCCACCAGACCGAATAGTTACGGCCTAAGAAGTCAACGCCAGAAGCATAAAATACGATATAAATACAACAGCATTTCCATCGTATAAAACGAATAATTGCAACCAGTATGAAACTTATGGTCACTTCTACTTTCCGAGCAAGCTAGGCTTCACCCTAGGGTGTTGCTCCAACAGATTGAATAGTTAGGGCCTTAGAAGTCAACGCCCGATGCATAAAATGCAAGAAAAATACAACAGTGTTTCCACCATATAACAGGAATAATTGCAACCAGTTTGGAAGTGATGGCCAATTCTACGTTCCCGGCAACCTAGGCTTCGCTCTAGGGCGTTGCTCCACCAGATCGAGTAGATAGTGCCTTAGAAGTCAACGCCAGAAGCATAAAATACAATATAAATACAACAGTTTTTCCATCGTAAAAACGAATAATTGCAACCAGTATGAAACTTATGGTCATTTCTACTTTCCGAGCAACCTAGGCTTCACCCTAGGGCGTTGCTCCAACAGATTGAATAGTTAGGGCCTTAGAAGTCAACGCCCGTACCATAAAATGCAAAAAAAATACAACAGTGTTTCCATCATATATCAGGAATAATTGCAACCAGTTTGAAAGTGATGGCCAATTCTACGTTCCGGGCAACCTAGGTTTCACTCCAGCGCGTTGCTCCACCAGACCGAATAGATAGTGCCTTAGAAGTCAACGCCAGAAGCATAAAATACAATATAAATACAACAGTTTTTCCATCGTATAAAACGAATAATTGCAGTCAGTATGAAACTTATGGTCATTTCTACTTTCCGAGCAACCTAGGCTTCACCCTAGGGCGTTGCTCCAACAGATTGAATAGTTAGGGCCTTAGAAGTCAACGCCCGAACCATAAAATGCAGTAAAAATACAACAGTGTTTCCATCATATATCAGGAATAATTGCAACCAGTTTGAAAGTGATGGCCAATTCTACGTTCCGGGAAACCTAGACTTCACTCTAGGGCGTTGCTCCACCAGACCAAATAGTTACGGCCTAAGAAGTCAACGCCAGAAGCATAAAATACAATATAAATACAACAGTTTTTCCATCGTATAAAACGAATAATTGCAGCCAGTATGAAACATATGGTCATTTCTACTGTCCGAGCCACCTAGGCTTCACCCTAGGGCGTTGCTCCAACAGATTGAATAGCTAGGGCCTTAGAAGTCAACGCCCGATGCATAAAATGCAAGAAAAATACAACAGTGTTTCCATCATATAATAGGAATAATTGCAACCAGTTTGGAAGTGATGGCCAATTCTACGTTCCGGGCAACCTAGGCTTCACTCTAGGGCGTTGCTCCACCAGATCGAATAGTTAGTGCCTTAGAAGTCAACGCCAGAAGCATAAAATACAATATAAATACAACAGTTTTTCCATCGTATAAAACGAATAATTGCAACCAGTATGAAACTTATGGATATTTCTACTTTCCGAGCAACCTAGGCTTCACCCTAGGGCGTTGCTCCAACAAATTGTATAGTTAGGGCCTTAGAAGTCAACGCCCGAACCATAAAATGCAAAAAAAATACAACAGTGTTTACATCATATATCAGGAATAATTGCAACCAGTTTGAAAGTGATGGCCAATTCTACGTTCCGGGCAACCTAGGTTTCACTCCAGCGCGTTGGTCCACCAGACCGAATAGTTACGGCCTAAGAAGTCAACGCCAGAAGCATAAAATACGATATAAATACAACAGCATTTCCATCATATAAAACGAATAATTGCAACCAGTATGAAACTTATGGTCATTTCTACTTTCCGAGCAAGCTAGGCTTGACCCTATGGCGTTGCTCCAACAGATTGAATAGTTAGGGCCTTAGAAGTCAACGCCCGAAGCATAAAATGCAGTAAAAATACAACAGTGTATCTATCATATAACAGGAATAATTGCAACCAGTTTGAAAGTGATGGCCAATTCTACGTTCCAGGCAACCTAGGCTTCACTCTAGGGCGTTGCTCCACCAGATCGAGTAGTTAGTGCCTTAGATGTCAACGCCAGAAGCATAAAATACAATATAAATACAACAGTTTTTCCATCGTATAAAACGAATAATTGCAGCCAGTATGAAACTTATTGTCATTTCTACTTTCCGAGCCACCTAGGCTTCACCCTAGGGCGTTGCTCCAACAGATTGAATAGTTAGGGCCTTAGAAGTCAACGCCCGAACCATAAAATGCAAAAAAAATACAACAGTGTTTCCATCATATATCAGGAATAATTGCAACCAGTTTGAAAGTGATGGCCAATTCTACGTTCCGGGCAACCTAGGCTTCACCCTAGGGCGTTGCTCCACCAGATCGAGTAGTTAGTGCCTTAGACGTCAACGCCAGAAGCATAAAATACAATATAAATACAACAGTTTTTCCATCGTATAAAACGAATAATTGCAGCCAGTATGAAACTTATGGTCATTTCTACTTTCCGAGCAACCTAGGCTTCACCCTAGGGCGTTGCTCCAACAGATTGAATAGTTAGGGCCTTAGAAGTCAACGCCCGAACCATAAAATGCAAAAAAAATACAACAGTGTTTCCATCATATATCAGGAATAATTGCAACCAGTTTGAAAGTGATGGCCAATTCTACGTTCCGGGAAACCTAGACTTCACTCTACGGCGTTGCTCCACCAGACCAAATAGTTACGCCCTAAGAAGTCAACGCCAGAAGCATAAAATACGATATAAATACAATAGCTGTTCCACCGTATAAAACGAATAATTGCAACCAGTATGAAACTTATGGTCACTTCTACTTTCCGAGCAAGCTAGGCTTCACCCTAGGGTGTTGCTCCAACAGATTGAATAGTTAGAGCCTTAGAAGTCAACGCCCGATGCATAAAATGCAAGAAAAATACAACAGTGTTTCCATCATATAATAGGAATAATTGCAACCAGTTTGGAAGTGATGGCCAATTCTACGTTCCGGGCAACCTAGGCTTCGCTCTAGGGCGTTGCTCCACCAGATCGAATAGATAGTGCCTTAGAAGTCTACGCCAGAAGCATAAAATACGATATAAATACAACAGCATTTCCATCATATAAAACGAACAATTGCAACCAGTATGAAACTTATGGTCATTTCTACTTTCCGAGCAAGCTAGGCTTGACCCTATGGCGTTGCTCCAACAGATTGAATAGTTAGGGCCTTAGAAGTCAACGCCCGATGCATAAAATGCAAAAAAAATACAACAGTGTTTCCATCATATATCAGGAATAATTGCAACCAGTTTGAAAGTGATGGCCAATTCTACGTTCCGGGAAACCTAGACTTCACTCTAGGGCGTTGCTCCACCAGACCAAATAGTTACGGCCTAAGAAGTCAACGCCAGAAGCATAAAATACGATATAAATACAATAGCTGTTCCACCGTATAAAACGAATAATTGCAACCAGTATGAAACTTATGGTCACTTCTACTTTCCGAGCAAGCTAGGCTTCACCCTAGGGTGTTGCTCCAACAGATTGAATAGTTAGAGCCTTAGAAGTCAACGCCCGATGCATAAAATGCAAGAAAAATACAACAGTGTTTCCATCATATAATAGGAATAATTGCAACCAGTTTGGAAGTGATGGCCAATTCTACGTTCCGGGCAACCTAGGCTTCGCTCTAGGGCGTTGCTCCACCAGATCGAGTAGATAGTGCCTTAGAAGTCAACGCCAGAAGCATAAAATACAATATAAATACAACAGTTTTTCCATCGTATAAAACGAATAATTGCAACCAGTATGAGACTTATGGTCATTTCTACTTTCCGAGCAACCTAGGCTTCACCCTAGGGCGTTGCTCCAACAGATTGAATAGTTAGGGCCTTAGAAGTCAACGCCCGTACCATAAAATGCAAAAAAAATACAACAGTGTTTCCATCATATATCAGGAATAATTGCAACCAGTTTGAAAGTGATGGCCAATTCTACGTTCCGGGCAACCTAGGTTTCACTCCAGCGCGTTGCTCCACCAGACCGAATAGATAGTGCCTTAGAAGTCAACGCCAGAAGCATAAAATACAATATAAATACAACAGTTTTTCCATCGTATAAAACGAATAATTGCAACCAGTATGAAACTTATGGTCACTTCTACTTTCCGAGCAAGATAGGCTTCACCCTAGGGTGTTGCTCCAACAGATTGAATAGTTAGAGCCTTAGAAGTCAACGCCCGATGCATAAAATGCAAGAAAAATACAACAGTGTTTCCATCATATAATAGGAATAATTGCAACCAGTTTGGAAGTGATGGCCAATTCTACGTTCCGGGCAACCTAGGCTTCGCTCTAGGGCGTTGCTCCACCAGATCGAGTAGATAGTGCCTTAGAAGTCAACGCCAGAAGCATAAACTACAATATAAATACAACAGTTTTTCCATCGTATAAAACGAATAATTGCAACCAGTATGAGACTTATGGTCATTTCTACTTTCCGAGCCACCTAGGCTTCACCCTAGGGCGTTGCTCCAACAGATTGAATAGTTAGGGCCTTAGAAGTCAACGCCCGTACCATAAAATGCAAAAAAAATACAACAGTGTTTCCATCATATATCAGGAATAATTGCAACCAGTTTGAAAGTGATGGCCAATTCTACGTTCCGGGCAACCTAGGTTTCACTCCAGCGCGTTGCTCCACCAGACCGAACAGATAGTGCCTTAGAAGTCAACGCCAGAAGCATAAAATACAATATAAATACAACAGTTTTTCCATCGTATAAAACGAATAATTGCAGTCAGTATGAAACTTATGGTCATTTCTACTTTCCGAGCAACCTAGGCTTCACCCTAGGGCGTTGCTCCAACAGATTGAATAGTTAGGGCCTTAGAAGTCAACGCCCGAACCATAAAATGCAAAAAAAATACAACAGTGTTTCCATCATATATCAGGAATAATTACAACCAGTTTGAAAGTGATGGCCAATTCTACGTTCCGGGAAACCTAGACTTCACTCTAGGGCGTTGCTCCACCAGACCAAATAGTTACGGCCTAAGAAGTCAACGCCAGAAGCATAAAACACGATATAAATACAATAGCTGTTCCACCGTATGAAACGAATAATTGCAACCAGTATGAAACTTATGGTCACTTCTACTTTCCGAGCAAGCTAGGCTTCACCCTAGGGTGTTGCTCCAACAGATTGAATAGTTAGGGCCTTAGAAGTCAACGCCCGAAACATAAAATGCAAAAAAAATACAACAGTGTTTCCATCATATATCAGGAATAATTGCAACCAGTTTGAAAGTGATGGCCAATTCTGCGTTCCGGGCAACCTAGGTTTCACTCCAGCGCGTTGCTCCACCAGACCGAATAGTTACGGCCTAAGAAGTCAACGCCAGAAGCATAAAATACGATATAAATACAACAGCATTTCCATCATATAAAACGAATAATTGCAACCAGTATGAAACTTATGGTCATTTCTACTTTCCGAGCAAGCCAGGCTTGACCCTATGGCGTTGCTCCAACAGATTGAATAGTTAGGGCCTTAGAATTCAACGCCCGAAGCATAAAATGCAGTAAAAATACAACAGTGAATCTATCATATAACAGGAATAATTGCAACCAGTTTGAAAGTGATGGCCAATTCCACGTTCCGGGCAACCTAGGCTTCACTCTAGGGCGTTGCTCCACCAGATCGAGTAGTTAGTGCCTTAGACGTCAACGCCAGAAGCATAAAATACAATATAAATACAACAGTTTTTCCATCGTATAAAACGAATAATTGCAGCCAGTATGAAACTTATGGTCATTTCTACTTTCCGAGCAACCTAGGCTTCACCCTAGGGCGTTGCTCCAACAGATTGAATAGTTAGGGCCTTAGAAGTCAACGCCCGAACCATAAAATGCAAAAAAAATACAACAGTGTTTCCATCATATATCAGGAATAATTGCAACCATTTTTGAAAGTGATGGCCAATTCTACGTTCCGGGCAACCTAGGTTTCACTCCAGCGCGTTGCTCCACCAGACCGAATAGATAGTGCCTTAGAAGTCAACGCCAGAAGCATAAAATACAATATAAATACAACAGTTTTTCCATCGTATAAAACGAATAATTGCAGTCAGTATGAAACTTATGGTCATTTCTACTTTCCGAGCCACCTAGGCTTCACCCTAGGGCGTTGCTCCAACAGATTGAATAGTTAGGGCCTTAGAAGTCAACGCCCGAACCATAAAATGCAAAAAAAATACAACAGTGTTTCCATCATATATCAGGAATAATTGCAACCAGATTGAAAGTGATGGCCAATTCTACGTTCCGGGAAACCTAGACTTCACTCTAGGGCGTTGCTTCACCAGACCAAATAGTTACGCCCTAAGAAGTCAACGCCAGAAGCATAAAATACGATATAAATACAATAGCTGTTCCACCGTATAAAACGAATAATTGCAACCAGTATGAAACTTATGGTCGCTTCTACTTTCCGAGCAAGCTAGGCTTCACCCTAGGGTGTTGCTCCAACAGATTGAATAGTAAGAGCCTTAGAAGTCAACGCCCGATGCATAAAATGCAAGAAAAATACAACAGTGTTTCCATCATATATCAGGAATAATTGCAACCAGTTTGAAAGTGATGGCCAATTCTACGTTCCGGGAAACCTAGACTTCACTCTAGGGCGTTGCTCCACCAGACCAAATAGTTACGGCCTAAGAAGTCAACGCCAGAAGCATAAAATACGATATAAATACAATAGCTGTTCCACCGTATAAAACGAATAATTGCAACCAGTATGAAACTTATGGTCACTCCTACTTTCCGAGCAAGCTAGGCTTCACCCTAGGGTGTTGCTCCAACAGATTGAATAGTTAGAGCCTTAGAAGTCAACGCCCGATGCATAAAATGCAAAAAAAATACAACAGTGTTTCCATCATATATCAGGAATAATTGCAACCAGTTTGAAAGTGATGGCCAATTCTACGTACCGGGAAACCTAGACTTCACTCTAGGGCGTTGCTCCACCAGACCAAATAGTTACGGCCTAAGAAGTCAACGCCAGAAGCATAAAATACGATATAAATACAATAGCTGTTCCACCGTATAAAACGAATAATTGCAACCAGTATGAAACCTATGGTCACTTCTACTTTCCGAGCAAGCTAGGCTTCACCCTAGGGTGTTGCTCCAACAGATTGAATAGTTAGGGCCTTAGAAGTCAACGCCCGAAGCATAAAATGCAGTAAAAATACAACAGTGAATCTATCATATAACAGGAATAATTGCAACCAGTTTGGAAGTGATGGCCAATTCTACGTTCCGGGCAACCTAGGCTTCACTCTAGGGCGTTGCTCCACCAGATCGAGTAGTTAGTGCCTTAGACGTCAACGCCAGAAGCATAAAATACAATATAAATACAACAGTTTTTCCACCGTATGAAACGAATAATTGCAACCAGTATGAAACTTATGGTCACTTCTACTTTCCGAGCAAGCTAGGCTTCACCCTAGGGTGTTGCTCCAACAGATTGAATAGTTAGGGCCTTAGAAGTCAACGCCCGAAACATAAAATGCAAAAAAAATACAACAGTGTTTCCATCATATATCAGGAATAATTGCAACCAGTTTGAAAGTGATGGCCAATTCTACGTTCCGGGCAACCTAGGTTTCACTCCAGCGCGTTGCTCCACCAGACCGAATAGTTACGGCCTAAGAAGTCAACGCCAGAAGCATAAAATACGATATAAATACAACAGCATTTCCATCATATAAAACGAATAATTGCAACCAGTATGAAACTTATGGTCATTTCTACTTTCCGAGCAAGCTAGGCTTGACCCTATGGCGTTGCTCCAACAGATTGAATAGTTAGGGCCTTAGAAGTCAACGCCCGAAGCATAAAATGCAGTAAAAATACAACAGTGTATCTATCATATAACAGGAATAATTGCAACCAGTTTGAAAGTGATGGCCAATTCTACGTTCCAGGCAACCTAGGCTTCACTCTAGGGCGTTGCTCCACCAGATCGAGTAGTTAGTGCCTTAGACGTCAACGCCAGAAGCATAAAATACAATATAAATACAACAGTTTTTCCATCGTATAAAACGAATAATTGCAGCCAGTATGAAACTTATGGTCATTTCTACTTTCCGAGCAACCTAGGCTTCACCCTAGTGTGTTGCTCCAACAGATTGAATAGTTAGGGCCTTAGAAGTCAACGCCCGAAGCATAAAATGCAGTAAAAATACAACAGTTAATCTATCATATAACAGGAATAATTGCAACCAGTTTGGAAGTGATGGCCAATTCTACGTTCCGGGGAACCTAGGCTTCACTCTAGGGCGTTGCTCCACCAGATCGAGTAGTTAGTGCCTTAGACGTCAACGCCAGAAGCATAAAACACAATATAAATACAACAGTTTTTCCATCGTATAAAACGAATAATTGCAGCCAGTATGAAACTTATGGTCATTTCTACTTTCCGAGCAACCTACGCTTCACCCTAGGGCGTTGCTCCAACAGATTGAATAGTTAGGGCCTTAGAAGTCAACGCCCGAACCATAAAATGCAAAAAAAATACAACAGTGTTTCCATCATATATCAGGAATAATTGCAACCAGTTTGAAAGTGATGGCCAATTCTACGTTCCGGAAACCTAGACTTCACTCTAGGGCGTTGCTCCACCAGACCAAATAGTTACGCCCTAAGAAGTCAACGCCAGAAGCATAAAATACGATATAAATACAATAGCTGTTCCACCGTATAAAACGAATAATTGCAACCAGTATGAAACTTATGGTCACTTCTACTTTCCGAGCAAGCTAGGCTTCACCCTAGGGTGTTGCTCCAACAGATTGAATAGTTAGAGCCTTAGAAGTCAACGCCCAATGCATAAAATGCAAGAAAAATACAACAGTGTTTCCATCATATAATAGGAATAATTGCAACCAGTTTGGAAGTGATGGCCAATTCTACGTTCCGGGCAACCTAGGCTACGCTCTAGGGCGTTGCTCCACCAGATCGAATAGATAGTGCCTTAGAAGTCTACGCCAGAAGCATAAAATACAATATAAATACAACAGTTTTTCCATCGTATAAAACGAATAATTGCAGCCAGTATGAAACTTATGGTCATTTCTACTTTCCGAGCAACCTAGGCTTCACCCTAGGGCGTTGCTCCAACAGATTGAATAGTTAGGGCCTTAGAAGTCAACGCCCGAACCATAAAAGGCAAAAAAAATACAACAGTGTTTCCATCATATATCAGGAATAATTGCAACCAGTTTGAAAGTGATGGCCAATTCTACGTTCCGGGAAACCTAGACTTCACTCTAGGGCGTTGCTCCACCAGACCAAATAGTTACGGCCTAAGATGTCAACGCCAGAAGCATAAAATACGATATAAATACAATAGCTGTTCCACCGTATAAAACGAATAATTGCAACCAGTATGAAACTTATGGTCACTTCTACTTTCCGAGCAAGCTAGGCTTCACCCTAGTGTGTTGCTCCAACAGATTGAATAGTTAGGGCCTTAGAAGTCAACGCCCGAAGCATAAAATGCAGTAAAAATACAACAGTGAATCTATCATATAACAGGAATAATTGCAACCAGTTTGGAAGTGATGGCCAATTCTACGTTCCGGGCAACCTAGGCTTCACTCTAGGGCGTTGCTCCACCAGATCGAGTAGTTAGTGCCTTAGACGTCAACGCCAGAAGCATAAAATACAATATAAATACAACAGTTTTTCCATCGTATAAAACGAATAATTGCAGCCAGTATGAAACTTATGGTCATTTCTACTTTCCGAGCAACCTACGCTTCACCCTAGGGCGTTGCTCCAACAGATTGAATAGTTAGGGCCTTAGAAGTCAACGCCCGAACCATAAAATGCAAAAAAAATACAACAGTGTTTCCATCATATATCAGGAATAATTGCAACCAGTTTGAAAGTGATGGCCAATTCTACGTTCCGGGAAACCTAGACTTCACTCTAGGGCGTTGCTCCACCAGACCAAATAGTTACGCCCTAAGAAGTCAACGCCAGAAGCATAAAATACGATATAAATACAATAGCTGTTCCACCGTATAAAACGAATAATTGCAACCAGTATGAAACTTATGGTCACTTCTACTTTCCGAGCAAGCTAGGCTTCACCCTAGGATGTTGCTCCAACAGATTGAATAGTTAGAGCCTTAGAAGTCAACGCCCGATGCATAAAATGCAAGAAAAATACAACAGTGTTTCCATCATATAATAGGAATAATTGCAACCAGTTTGGAAGTGATGGCCAATTCTACGTTCCGGGCAACCTAGGCTTCGCTCTAGGGCGTTGCTCCACCAGATCGAATAGATAGTGCCTTAGAAGTCTACGCCAGAATCATAAAATACAATATAAATGCAACAGTTTTTCCATCGTATAAAACGAATAATTGCAGCCAGTATGAAACTTATGGTCATTTCTACTGTCCGAGCCACCTAGGCTTCACCCTAGGGCGTTGCTCCAACAGATTGAATAGTTAGGGCCTTAGAAGTCAACGCCCGAACCATAAAATGCAAAAAAAATACAACAGTGTTTCCATCATATATCAGGAATAATTGCAACCAGTTTGAAAGTGATGGCCAATTCTACGTTCCGGGAAACCTAGACTTCACTCTAGGGCGTTGCTCCACCAGACCAAATAGTTACGGCCTAAGAAGTCAACGCCAGAAGCATAAAATACGATATAAATACAATAGCTGTTCCACCGTATAAAACGAATAATTGCAACCAGTATGAAACTTATGGTCACTTCTACTTTCCGAGCAAGCTAGGCTTCACCCTAGGGTGTCGCTCCAACAGATTGAATAGTTAGAGCCTTAGAAGTCAACGCCCGATGCATAAAATGCAAGAAAAATACAACAGTGTTTCCATCATATAATAGGAATAATTGCAACCAGTTTGGAAGTGATGGCCAATTCTACGTTCCGGGCAACCTAGGCTTCGCTCTAGGGCGTTGCTCCACCAGACCGAATAGATACTGCCTTAGAAGTCTACGCCAGAAGCATAAAATACAATATAAATACAACAGTTTTTCCATCGTATAAAACGAATAATTGCAACCAGTATGGAACTTACGGTCATTTCTACTTTCCGAGCAACCTAGGCTTCACCCTAGGGCGTTGCTCCAACAGATTGAATAGTTAGGGCCTTAGAAGTCAACGCCCGTACCATAAAATGCAAAAAAAATATAACAGTGTTTCCATCATATATCAGGAATAATTGCCACCAGTTTGAAAGTGATGGCCAATTCTACGTTCCGGGCAACCTAGTTTTCACTCCAGCGCGTTGCTCCACCAGACCGAATAGATAGTGCCTTAGAAGTCAACGCCAGAAGCATAAAATACAATATAAATACAACAGTTTTTCCATCGTATAAAACGAATAATTGCAGCCAGTATGAAACTTATGGTCATTTCTACTTTCCGAGCAACCTAGGCTTCACCCTAGGGCGTTGCTCCAACAGATTGAATAGTTAGAGCCTTAGAAGTCAACGCCCGAACCATAAAATGCAAAAAAAATACAACAGTGTTTCCATCATATATCAGGAATAATTGCAACCAGTTTGAAAGTGATGGCCAATTCTACGTTCCGGGAAACTTAGACTTCACTCTAGGGCGTTGCTCCACCAGACCAAATAGTTACGGCCTAAGAAGTCAACGCCAGAAGCATAAAATACGATATAAATACAATAGCGGTTCCACCGTATAAAACGAATAATTGCAACCAGTATGAAACTTATGGTCACTTCTACTTTCCGAGCAAGCCAGGCTTCACCCTAGGGTGTTGCTCCAACAGATTGAATAGTTAGGGCCTTAGAAGTCAACGCCCGAACCATAAAATGCAAAAAAAATACAACAGTGTTTCCATCATATATCAGGAATAATTGCAACCAGTTTGAAAGTGATGGCCAATTCTACGTTCCGGAAACCTAGACTTCACTCTAGGGCGTTGCTCCACCAGACCAAATAGTTACGGCCTAAGAAGTCAACGCCAGAAGCATAAAATACGATATAAATACAATAGCTGTTCCACCGTATAAAACGAATAATTGCAACCAGTATGAAACTTATGTTCACTTCTACTTTCCGAGCAAGCTAGGCTTCACCCTAGGGTGTTGCTCCAACAGATTGAATAGTTAGAGCCTTAGAAGTCAACGCCCGATGCATAAAATGCAAGAAAAATACAACAGTGTTTCCATCATATAATAGGAATAATTGCAACCAGTTTGGAAGTGATGGCCAATTCTACGTTCCGGGCAACCTAGGCTACGCTCTAGGGCGTTGCTCCACCAGATCGAATAGATAGTGCCTTAGAAGTCTACGCCAGAAGCATAAAATACAATATAAATACAACAGTTTTTCCATCGTATAAAACGAATAATTGCAGCCAGTATGAAACTTATGGTCATTTCTACTTTCCGAGCAACCTAGGCTTCACCCTAGGGCGTTGCTCCAACAGATTGAATAGTTAGGGCCTTAGAAGTCAACGCCCGAACCATAAAAGGCAAAAAAAATACAACAGTGTTTCCATCATATATCAGGAATAATTGCAACCAGTTTGAAAGTGATGGCCAATTCTACGTTCCGGGAAACCTAGACTTCACTCTAGGGCGTTGCTCCACCAGACCAAATAGTTACGGCCTAAGATGTCAACGCCAGAAGCATAAAATACGATATAAATACAATAGCTGTTCCACCGTATAAAACGAATAATTGCAACCAGTATGAAACTTATGGTCACTTCTACTTTCCGAGCAAGCTAGGCTTCACCCTAGTGTGTTGCTCCAACAGATTGAATAGTTAGGGCCTTAGAAGTCAACGCCCGAAGCATAAAATGCAGTAAAAATACAACAGTGAATCTATCATATAACAGGAATAATTGCAACCAGTTTGGAAGTGATGGCCAATTCTACGTTCCGGGCAACCTAGGCTTCACTCTAGGGCGTTGCTCCACCAGATCGAGTAGTTAGTGCCTTAGACGTCAACGCCAGAGGCATAAAATACAATATAAATACAACAGTTTTTCCATCGTATAAAACGAATAATTGCAGCCAGTATGAAACTTATGGTCATTTCTACTTTCCGAGCAACCTACGCTTCACCCTAGGGCGTTGCTCCAACAGATTGAATAGTTAGGGCCTTAGAAGTCAACGCCCGAACCATAAAATGCAAAAAAAATACAACAGTGTTTCCATCATATATCAGGAATAATTGCAACCAGTTTGAAAGTGATGGCCAATTCTACGTTCCGGGAAACCTAGACTTCACTCTAGGGCGTTGCTCCACCAGACCAAATAGTTACGCCCTAAGAAGTCAACGCCAGAAGCATAAAATACGATATAAATACAATAGCTGTTCCACCGTATAAAACGAATAATTGCAACCAGTATGAAACTTATGGTCACTTCTACTTTCCGAGCAAGCTAGGCTTCACCCTAGGGTGTTGCTCCAACAGATTGAATAGTTAGAGCCTTAGAAGTCAACGCCCGATGCATAAAATGCAAGAAAAATACAACAGTGTTTCCATCATATAATAGGAATAATTGCAACCAGTTTGGAAGTGATGGCCAATTCTACGTTCCGGGCAACCTAGGCTTCGCTCTAGGGCGTTGCTCCACCAGATCGAATAGATAGTGCCTTAGAAGTCTACGCCAGAAGCATAAAATACAATATAAATACAACAGTTTTTCCATCGTATAAAACGAATAATTGCAGCCAGTATGAAACTTATGGTCATTTCTACTGTCCGAGCCACCTAGGCTTCACCCTAGGGCGTTGCTCCAACAGATTGAATAGTTAGGGCCTTAGAAGTCAACGCCCGAACCATAAAATGCAAAAAAAATACAACAGTGTTTCCATCATATATCAGGAATAATTGCAACCAGTTTGAAAGTGATGGCCAATTCTACGTTCCGGGAAACCTAGACTTCACTCTAGGGCGTTGCTCCACCAGACCAAATAGTTACGGCCTAAGAAGTCAACGCCAGAAGCATAAAATACGATATAAATACAATAGCTGTTCCACCGTATAAAACGAATAATTGCAACCAGTATGAAACTTATGGTCACTACTACTTTCCGAGCAAGCTAGGCTTCACCCTAGGGTGTCGCTCCAACAGATTGAATAGTTAGAGCCTTAGAAGTCAACGCCCGATGCATAAAATGCAAGAAAAATACAACAGTGTTTCCATCATATAATAGGAATAATTGCAACCAGTTTGGAAGTGATGGCCAATTCTACGTTCCGGGCAACCTAGGCTTCGCTCTAGGGCGTTGCTCCACCAGACCGAATAGATAGTGCCTTAGAAGTCTACGCCAGAAGCATAAAATACAATATAAATACAACAGTTTTTCCATCGTATAAAACGAATAATTGCAACCAGTATGAAACTTACGGTCATTTCTACTTTCCGAGCAACCTAGGCTTCACCCTAGGGCGTTGCTCCAACAGATTGAATAGTTAGGGCCTTAGAAGTCAACGCCCGAACCATAAAAGGCAAAAAAAATACAACAGTGTTTCCATCATATATCAGGAATAATTGCAACCAGTTTGAAAGTGATGGCCAATTCTACGTTCCGGGAAACCTAGACTTCACTCTAGGGCGTTGCTCCACCAGACCAAATAGTTACGGCCTAAGATGTCAACGCCAGAAGCATAAAATACGATATAAATACAATAGCTGTTCCACCGTATAAAACGAATAATTGCAACCAGTATGAAACTTATGGTCACTTCTACTTTCCGAGCAAGCTAGGCTTCACCCTAGTGTGTTGCTCCAACAGATTGAATAGTTAGGGCCTTAGAAGTCAACGCCCGAAGCATAAAATGCAGTAAAAATACAACAGTGAATCTATCATATAACAGGAATAATTGCAACCAGTTTGGAAGTGATGGCCAATTCTACGTTCCGGGCAACCTAGGCTTCACTCTAGGGCGTTGCTCCACCAGATCGAGTAGTTAGTGCCTTAGACGTCAACGCCAGAGGCATAAAATACAATATAAATACAACAGTTTTTCCATCGTATAAAACGAATAATTGCAGCCAGTATGAAACTTATGGTCATTTCTACTTTCCGAGCAACCTACGCTTCACCCTAGGGCGTTGCTCCAACAGATTGAATAGTTAGGGCCTTAGAAGTCAACGCCCGAACCATAAAATGCAAAAAAAATACAACAGTGTTTCCATCATATATCAGGAATAATTGCAACCAGTTTGAAAGTGATGGCCAATTCTACGTTCCGGGAAACCTAGACTTCACTCTAGGGCGTTGCTCCACCAGACCAAATAGTTACGCCCTAAGAAGTCAACGCCAGAAGCATAAAATACGATATAAATACAATAGCTGTTCCACCGTATAAAACGAATAATTGCAACCAGTATGAAACTTATGGTCACTTCTACTTTCCGAGCAAGCTAGGCTTCACCCTAGGGTGTTGCTCCAACAGATTGAATAGTTAGAGCCTTAGAAGTCAACGCCCGATGCATAAAATGCAAGAAAAATACAACAGTGTTTCCATCATATAATAGGAATAATTGCAACCAGTTTGGAAGTGATGGCCAATTCTACGTTCCGGGCAACCTAGGCTTCGCTCTAGGGCGTTGCTCCACCAGATCGAATAGATAGTGCCTTAGAAGTCTACGCCAGAAGCATAAAATACAATATAAATACAACAGTTTTTCCATCGTATAAAACGAATAATTGCAGCCAGTATGAAACTTATGGTCATTTCTACTGTCCGAGCCACCTAGGCTTCACCCTAGGGCGTTGCTCCAACAGATTGAATAGTTAGGGCCTTAGAAGTCAACGCCCGAACCATAAAATGCAAAAAAAATACAACAGTGTTTCCATCATATATCAGGAATAATTGCAACCAGTTTGAAAGTGATGGCCAATTCTACGTTCCGGGAAACCTAGACTTCACTCTAGGGCGTTGCTCCACCAGACCAAATAGTTACGGCCTAAGAAGTCAACGCCAGAAGCATAAAATACGATATAAATACAATAGCTGTTCCACCGTATAAAACGAATAATTGCAACCAGTATGAAACTTATGGTCACTACTACTTTCCGAGCAAGCTAGGCTTCACCCTAGGGTGTCGCTCCAACAGATTGAATAGTTAGAGCCTTAGAAGTCAACGCCCGATGCATAAAATGCAAGAAAAATACAACAGTGTTTCCATCATATAATAGGAATAATTGCAACCAGTTTGGAAGTGATGGCCAATTCTACGTTCCGGGCAACCTAGGCTTCGCTCTAGGGCGTTGCTCCACCAGACCGAATAGATAGTGCCTTAGAAGTCTACGCCAGAAGCATAAAATACAATATAAATACAACAGTTTTTCCATCGTATAAAACGAATAATTGCAACCAGTATGAAACTTACGGTCATTTCTACTTTCCGAGCAACCTAGGCTTCACCCTAGGGCGTTGCTCCAACAGATTGAATAGTTAGGGCCTTAGAAGTCAACGCCCGTACCATAAAATGCAAAAAAAATATAACAGTGTTTCCATCATATATCAGGAATAATTGCCACCAGTTTGAAAGTGATGGCCAATTCTACGTTCCGGTCAAACCTAGTTTTCACTCCAGCGCGTTGCTCCACCAGACCGAATAGATAGTGCCTTAGAAGTCAACGCCAGAAGCATAAAATACAATATAAATACAACAGTTTTTCCATCGTATAAAACGAATAATTGCAGCCAGTATGAAACTTATGGTCATTTCTACTTTCCGAGCAACCTAGGCTTCACCCTAGGGCGTTGCTCCAACAGATTGAATAGTTAGGGCCTTAGAAGTCAACGCCCGAACCATAAAATGCAAAAAAAATACAACAGTGTTTCCATCATATATCAGGAATAATTGCAACCAGTTTGAAAGTGATGGCCAATTCTACGTTCCGGGAAACTTAGACTTCACTCTAGGGCGTTGCTCCTCCAGACCAAATAGTTACGGCCTAAGAAGTCAACGCCAGAAGCATAAAATACGATATAAATACAATAGCGGTTCCACCGTATAAAACGAATAATTGCAACCAGTATGAAACTTATGGTCACTTCTACTTTCCGAGCAAGCCAGGCTTCACCCTAGGGTGTTGCTCCAACAGATTGAATAGTTAGGGCCTTAGAAGTCAACGCCCGAACCATAAAATGCAAAAAAAATACAACAGTGTTTCCATCATATATCAGGAATAATTGCAACCAGTTTGAAAGTGATGGCCAATTCTACGTTCCGGGCAACCTAGGTTTCACTCCAGCGCGTTGCTCCACCAGACCGAATAGTTACGGCCTAAGAAGTCAACGCCAGAAGCATAAAATACGATATAAATACAACAGCATTTCCATCATATAAAACGAATAATTGCAACCAGTATGAAACTTATGGTCATTTCTACTTTCCGAGCAAGCTAGGCTTGACCCTATGACGTTGCTCCAACAGATTGAATAGTTAGAGCCTTAGAAGTCAACGCCCGAAGCATAAAATGCAGTAAAAATACAACAGTGAATCTATCATATAACAGGAATAATTGCAACCAGTTTGAAAGTGATAGCCAATTCTACGTTCCAGGCAACCTAGGCTTCACTCTAGGGCGTTGCTCCACCAGATCGAGTAGTTAGTGCCTTAGACGTCAACGCCAGAAGCATAAAATACAATATAAATACAACAGTTTTTCCATCGTATAAAACGAATAATTACAGCCAGTATGAAACTTATGGTCATTTCTACTTTCCGAGCAACCTAGGCTTCACCCTAGGGCGTTGCTCCAACAGATTGAATAGTTAGGGCCTTAGAAGTCAACGCCCGAACCATAAAATGCAAAAAAAATACAACAGTGTTTCCATCATATATCAGGAATAATTGCAACCAGTTTGAAAGTGATGGCCAATTCTACGTTCCGGGAAACCTAGACTTCACTCTAGGGCGTTGCTCCACCAGACCAAATAGTTACGGCCTAAGAAGTCAACGCCAGAAGCATAAAATACGATATAAATACAATAGCTGTTCCACCGTATAAAACGAATAATTGCAACCAGTATGAAACTTATGGTCACTTCTACTTTCCGTGCAAGCTAGGCTTCACCCTAGGGTGTTGCTCCAACAGATTGAATAGTTAGAGCCTTAGAAGTCAACGCCCGATGCATAAAATGCAAGAAAAATACAACAGTGTTTCCATCATATAATAGGAATAATTGCAACCAGTTTGGAAGTGATGGCCAATTCTACGTTCCGGGCAACCTAGGCTTCGCTCTAGGGCGTTGCTCCACCAGATCGAATAGATAGTGCCTTAGAAGTCAACGCCAGAAGCATAAAATACAATATAAATACAACAGTTTTTCCATCGTATAAAACGAATAATTGCAACCAGTATGAAACTTATGGTCATTTCTACTTTTCGAGCAACCTAGGCTTCACCCTAGGGCGTTGCTCCAACAGATTGAATAGTTAGGGCCTTAGAAGTCAACGCCCGTACCATAAAATGCAAAAAAAAATACAACAGTGTTTCCATCATATATCAGGAATAATTGCAACCAGTTTGAAAGTAATGGCCAATTCTACGTTCCGGGCAACCTAGGTTTCACTCCAGCGCGTTGCTCCACCAGACCGAATAGATAGTGCCTTAGAAGTCAACGCCAGAAGCATAAAATACAATATAAATACAACAGTTTTTCCATCGTATAAAACGAATAATTGCAGCCAGTATGAAACTTATGGTCATTTCTACATTCCGAGCAACTTAGGCTTCACCCTAGGGCGTTGCTCCAACAGATTGAATAGCTAGGGCCTTAGAAGTCAACGCCCGAACCATAAAATGCAAAAAAAATACAACAGTGTTTCCATCATATATCAGGAATAATTGCAACCAGTTTGAAAGTGATGGCCAATTCTACGTTCCGGGAAACCTAGACTTCACTCTAGGGCGTTGCTCCACCAGACCAAATAGTTACGGCCTAAGAAGTCAACGCCAGAAGCATAAAATACGATATAAATACAATAGCTGTTCCACCGTATAAAACGAATAATTGCAACCAGTATGAAACTTATGGTCACATCTACTTTCCGAGCAAGCTAGGCTTCACCCTAGGGTGTTGCTCCAACAGATTGAATAGTTAGGGCCTTAGAAGTCAACGCCCGAACCATAAAATGCAAAAAAAATACAACAGTGTTTCCATCATATATCAGGAATAATTGCAACCAGTTTGAAAGTGATGGCCAATTCTACGTTCCGGGCAACCTAGGTTTCACTCCAGCGCGTTGCTCCACCAGACCGAATAGTTACGGCCTAAGAAGTCAACGCCAGAAGCATAAAATACGATATAAATACAACAGCATTTCCATCATATAAAACGAATAATTGCAACCAGTATGAAACTTATGGTCATTTCTACTTTCCGAGCAAGCTAGGCTTGACCCTATGACGTTGCTCCAACAGATTGAATAGTTAGGGCCTTAGAAGTCAACGCCCGAAGCATAAAATGCAGTAAAAATACAACAGTGAATCTATCATATAACAGGAATAATTGCAACCAGTTTGAAAGTGATAGCCAATTCTACGTTCCAGGCAACCTAGGCTTCACCTTAGGGCGTTGCTCCACCAGATCGAGTAGTTAGTGCCTTAGACGTCAACGCCAGAAGCATAAAATACAATATAAATACAACAGTTTTTCCATCGTATAAAACGAATAATTACAGCCAGTATGAAACTTATGGTCATTTCTACTTTCCGAGCAACCTAGGCTTCACCCTAGGGCGTTGCTCCAACAGATTGAATAGTTAGGGCCTTAGAAGTCGACGCCCGAACCATAAAATGCAAAAAAATACAACAGTGTTTCCATCATATATCAGGAATAATTGCAACCAGTTTGAAAGTGATGGCCAATTCTACGTTCCGGGCAACCTAGGTTTCACTCCAGCGCGTTGCTCCACCAGACCGAATAGTTACGGCCTAAGAAGTCAACGCCAGAAGCATAAAATACGATATAAATACAATAGCTGTTCCACCGTATAAAACGAATAATTGCAACCAGTATGAAACTTATGGTCACTTCTACTTTCCGTGCAAGCTAGGCTTCACCCTAGGGTGTTGCTCCAACAGATTGAATAGTTAGAGCCTTAGAAGTCAACGCCCGATGCATAAAATGCAAGAAAAATACAACAGTGTTTCCATCATATAATAGGAATAATTGCAACCAGTTTGGAAGTGATGGCCAATTCTACGTTCCGGGCAACCTAGGCTTCGCTCTAGGGCGTTGCTCCACCAGATCGAATAGATAGTGCCTTAGAAGTCAACGCCAGAAGCATAAAATACAATATAAATACAACAGTTTTTCCATCGTATAAAACGAATAATTGCAACCAGTATGAAACTTATGGTCATTTCTACTTTTCGAGCAACCTAGGCTTCACCCTAGGGCGTTGCTCCAACAGATTGAATAGTTAGGGCCTTAGAAGTCAACGCCCGTACCATAAAATGCAAAAAAAAATACAACAGTGTTTCCATCATATATCAGGAATAATTGCAACCAGTTTGAAAGTAATGGCCAATTCTACGTTCCGGGCAACCTAGGTTTCACTCCAGCGCGTTGCTCCACCAGACCGAATAGATAGTGCCTTAGAAGTCAACGCCAGAAGCATAAAATACAATATAAATACAACAGTTTTTCCATCGTATAAAACGAATAATTGCAGCCAGTATGAAACTTATGGTCATTTCTACATTCCGAGCAACTTAGGCTTCACCCTAGGGCGTTGCTCCAACAGATTGAATAGCTAGGGCCTTAGAAGTCAACGCCCGAACCATAAAATGCAAAAAAAATACAACAGTGTTTCCAACATATATCAGGAATAATTGCAACCAGTTTGAAAGTGATGGCCAATTCTACGTTCCGGGAAACCTAGACTTCACTCTAGGGCGTTGCTCCACCAGACCAAATAGTTACGGCCTAAGAAGTCAACGCCAGAAGCATAAAATACGATATAAATACAATAGCTGTTCCACCGTATAAAACGAATAATTGCAACCAGTATGAAACTTATGGTCACATCTACTTTCCGAGCAAGCTAGGCTTCACCCTAGGGTGTTGATCCAACAGATTGAATAGTTAGGGCCTTAGAAGTCAACGCCCGAACCATAAAATGCAAAAAAAATACAACAGTGTTTCCATCATATATCAGGAATAATTGCAACCAGTTTGAAAGTGATGGCCAATTCTACGTTCCGGGCAACCTAGGTTTCACTGCAGCGCGTTGCTCCACCAGACCGAATAGTTACGGCCTAAGAAGTCAACGCCAGAAGCATAAAATACGATATAAATACAACAGCATTTCCATCATATAAAACGAATAATTGCAACCAGTATGAAACTTATGGTCATTTCTACTTTCCGAGCAAGCTAGGCTTGTCCCTATGACGTTGCTCCAACAGATTGAATAGTTAGGGCCTTAGAAGTCAACGCCCGAAGCATAAAATGCAGTAAAAATACAACAGTGAATCTATCATATAACAGGAATAATTGCAACCAGTTTGAAAGTGATAGCCAATTCTACGTTCCAGGCAACCTAGGCTTCACTCTAGGGCGTTGCTCCACCAGATCGAGTAGTTAGTGCCTTAGACGTCAACGCCAGAAGCATAAAATACAATATAAATACAACAGTTTTTCCATCGTATAAAACGAATAATTACAGCCAGTATGAAACTTATGGTCATTTCTACTTTCCGAGCAACCTAGGCTTCACCCTAGGGCGTTGCTCCAACAGATTGAATAGTTAGGGCCTTAGAAGTCAACGCCCGAACCATAAAATGCAAAAAAAATACAACAGTGTTTCCATCATATATCAGGAATAATTGCAACCAGTTTGAAAGTGATGGCCAATTCTACGTTCCGGGAAACCTAGACTTCACTCTAGGGCGTTGCTCCACCAGACCAAATAGTTACGGCCTAAGAAGTCAACGCCAGAAGCATAAAATACGATATAAATACAATAGCTGTTCCACCGTATAAAACGAATAATTGCATCCAGTATGAAACTTATGGTCACTTCTACTTTCCGTGCAAGCTAGGCTTCACCCTAGGGTGTTGCTCCAACAGATTGAATAGTTAGAGCCTTAGAAGTCAACGCCCGATGCATAAAATGCAAGAAAAATACAACAGTGTTTCCATCATATAATAGGAATAATTGCAACCAGTTTGGAAGTGATGGCCAATTCTACGTTCCGGGCAACCTAGGCTTGGCTCTAGGGCGTTGCTCCACCAGATCGAATAGATAGTGCCTTAGAAGTCAACGCCAGAAGCATAAAATACAATATAAATACAACAGTTTTTCCATCGTATAAAACGAATAATTGCAACCAGTATGAAACTTATGGTCATTTCTACTTTTCGAGCAACCTAGGCTTCACCCTAGGGCGTTGCTCCAACAGATTGAATAGTTAGGGCCTTAGAAGTCAACGCCCGTACCATAAAATGCAAAAAAAAATACAACAGTGTTTCCATCATATATCAGGAATAATTGCAACCAGTTTGAAAGTAATGGCCAATTCTACGTTCCGGGCAACCTAGGTTTCACTCCAGCGCGTTGCTCCACCAGACCGAATAGATAGTGCCTTAGAAGTCAACGCCAGAAGCATAAAATACAATATAAATACAACAGTTTTTCCATCGTATAAAACGAATAATTGCAGCCAGTATGAAACTTATGGTCATTTCTACATTCCGAGCAACTTAGGCTTCACCCTAGGGCGTTGCTCCAACAGATTGAATAGCTAGGGCCTTAGAAGTCAACGCCCGAACCATAAAATGCAAAAAAAATACAACAGTGTTTCCAACATATATCAGGAATAATTGCAACCAGTTTGAAAGTGATGGCCAATTCTACGTTCCGGGAAACCTAGACTTCACTCTAGGGCGTTGCTCCACCAGACCAAATAGTTACGGCCTAAGAAGTCAACGCCAGAAGCATAAAATACGATATAAATACAACAGCATTTCCATCATATAAAACGAATAATTGCAACCAGTATGAAACTTATGGTCATTTCTACTTTCCGAGCAAGCTAGGCTTGACCCTATGGCATTGCTCCAACAGATTGAATAGTTAGGGCCTTAGAAGTCAACGCCCGAAGCATAACATGCAGTAAAAATACAACAGTGTATCTATCATATAACAGGAATAATTGCAACCAGTTTGAAAGTGATGGCCAATTCTACGTTCCAGGCAACCTAGGCTTCACTCTAGGGCGTTGCTCCACCAGATCGAGTAGTTAGTGCCTTAGACGTCAACGCCAGAAGCATAAAATACAATATAAATACAACAGTTTTTCCATCGTATAAAACGAATAATTGCAGCCAGTATGAAACATATGGTCATTTCTACTTTCCGAGCAACCTAGGCTTCACCCTAGGGCGGTGCTCCAACAGATTGAATAGTTAGGGCCCTAGAAGTCAACGCCCGAACCATAAAATGCAAAAAAAATACAACAGTGTTTCCATCATATATCAGGAATAATTGCAACCAGTTTGAAAGTGATGGCCAATTCTACGTTCCGGGAAACCTAGACTTCACTCTAGGGCGTTGCTCCACCAGACCAAATAGCTAGTGCCTTAGAAGTCAACGCCAGAAGCATAAAATACAATATAAATACAACAGTTTTTCCATCGTACAAAACGAATAATTGCAACCAGTTTGAAACTTATTGTCAATTCTACTTTCCGAGCCACCTAGGCTTCACCCTAGGGCGTTGCTCCAACGGATTGAATAGTTAGGGCCTTAGAAGTCAACGCCCGAAGCATAAAATGCAATAAAAATACAACAGTGTTTCCATAACATAACAGGAATAATTGCAACCAGTTTTTAAGTGGTGGCCAATTCTACGTCCCGGGCAACCTAGGCTTCACTCTAGGGCGTTGCTCCACCAGATCGAATAGTTAGTGCCTTAGAAGTCAACGCCAGAAGCATAAAATACAATATAAATACAACAGCTTTTCCATCGTATAAAACGAATAATTGCAACCAGTGTGAAAGTTATGGTCATTTCTACATTCCGAGCAACCTAGGATCCACTCTAGGGCGTTGCTCCACCAGATCGAATAGTTAGGTCCTTAGAAGTAAACGTCAGAAGCATAAAATACGATATAAATACAACAGCGTTTGCATCGTATAAAACGAATAATTGTAACCAGTTTGAAAGTGATGGCCAATTCTACGTTCCGGGAAACCTAGACTTCACTCTAGGGCGTTGCTCCACCAGACCAAATAGTTACGGCCTAAGAAGTCAACGCGAGAAGCATAAAATACGATATAAATACAATAGCTGTTCCACCGTATAAAACGAATAATTGCAACCAGTATGAAACTTATGGTCACTTCTACTTTCCGAGCAAGCTAGGCTTCACCCGAGGGTGTTGCTCCAACAGATTGAATAGTTAGAGCCTTAGAAGTCAACGCCCGATGCATAAAATGCAAGAAAAATACAACAGTGTTTCCATCATATAATAGGAATAATTGCAACCAGTTTGGAAGTGATGGCCAATTCTACGTTCCGGGCAACCTAGACTTCGCTCTAGGGCGTTGCTCCACCAGATCGAATAGATAGTGCCTTAGAAGTCAACGCCAGAAGCATAAAATACAATATAAATACAACAGTTTTTCCATCGTATAAAACGAATAATTGCAACCAGTATGAAACTTATGGTCATTTCTACATTCCGAGCAACTTAGGCTTCACCCTAGGGCGTTGCTCCAACAGATTGAATAGCTAGGGCCTTAGAAGTCAACGCCCGAACCATAAAATGCAAAAAAAATACAACAGTGTTTCCATCATATATCAGGAATAATTGCAACCAGTTTGAAAGTAATGGCCAATTCTACGTTCCGGGCAACCTAGGTTTCACTCCAGCGCGTTGCTCCTCCAGACCGAATAGATAGTGCCTTAGAAGTCAACGCCAGAAGCATAAAATACAATATAAATACAACAGTTTTTCCATCGTATAAAACGAATAATTGCAGCCAGTATGAAACTTATGGTGATTTCTACATTCCGAGCAACTTAGGCTTTACCCTAGGGCGTTGCTCCAACAGATTGAATAGCTAGGGCCTTAGAAGTCAAGGCCCGAACCATAAAATGCAAAAAAAATACAACAGTGTTTCCATCATATATCATGAATAATTGCAACCAGTTTGAAAGTGATGGCCAATTCTACGTCCCGGGAAACCTAGACTTCACTCTAGGGCGTTGCTCCACCAGACCAAATAGTTACGGCCTAAGAAGTCAACGCCAGAAGCATAAAATACGATATAAATACAATAGCTGTTCCACCGTATAAAACGAATAATTGCAACCAGTATGAAACTTATGGTCACTTCTACTTTCCGTGCAAGCTAGGCTTCAGCCTAGGGTGTTGCTCCAACAGATTGAATAATTAGAGCCTTAGAAGTCAACGCCCGATGCATAAAATGCAAGAAAAATACAACAGTGTTTCCATCATATAATAGGAATAATTGCAACCAGTTTGGAAGTGATGGCCAATTCTACGTTCCGGGCAACCTAGGCTTCGCTCTAGGGCGTTGCTCCACCAGATCGAATAGATAGTGACTTAGAAGTCAACGCCAGAAGCATAAAATACAATATAAATACAACAGTTTTTCCATCGTATAAAACGAATAATTGCAACCAGTATGAAACTTATGGTCATTTCTACTTTTCGAGCAACCTAGGCTTCACCCTAGGGCGTTGCTCCAACAGATTGAATAGTTAGGGCCTTAGAAGTCAACGCCCGTACCATAAAATGCAAAAAAAAATACAACAGTGTTTCCATCATATATCAGGAATAATTGCAACCAGTTTGAAAGTAATGGCCAATTCTACGTTCCGGGCAACCTAGGTTTCACTCCAGCGCGTTGCTCCACCAGACCGAATAGATAGTGCCTTAGAAGTCAACGCCAGAAGCATAAAATACGATATAAATACAATAGCTGTTCCACCGTATAAAACGAATAATTGCAACCAGTATGAAACTTATGGTCACATCTACTTTCCGAGCAAGCTAGGCTTCACCGTAGGGTGTTGCTCCAACAGATTGAATAGTTAGGGCCTTAGAAGTCAACGCCCGAACCATAAAATGCAAAAAAAATACAACAGTGTTTCCATCATATATCAGGAATAATTGCAACCAGTTTGAAAGTGATGGCCAATTCTACGTTCCGGGCAACCTAGGTTTCACTCCAGCGCGTTGCTCCACCAGACCAAATAGCTAGTGCCTTAGAAGTCAACGCCAGAAGCATAAAATACAATATAAATACAACAGTTTTTCCATCGTACAAAACGAATAATTGCAACCAGTTTGAAACTTATTGTCAATTCTAGTTTCCGAGCCACCTAGGCTTCACCCTAGGGCGTTGCTCCAACGGATTGAATAGTTAGGGCCTTAGAAGTCAACGCCCGAACCATAAAATGCAAAAAAAATACAACAGTGTTTCCACCATATAACAGGAGTAATTGCAACCAGTTTGAAAGTGATGGCCAATTCTGCGTTCCGGGCAACCTAGGTTTCACTCCAGGGCGTTGCTCCACCAGACCGAATAGTTACGGCCTAAGAAGTCAACGCCAGAAGCATAAAATACAATATAAACACAACAGCTTTTCCATCGTATAAAAAGAATAATTGCAACCAGTGTGAAAGTAATGGTCATTTCTACGTTTCAAGCACCCTAGGCGTCGCTCTAGGGCGTAGCTCCACCACATCTAATAGCTACGGCCTTAGAAGTCAACGCCAGAGGCATAAAATACAATATAAATACAACAGCGTTTCCATCGTATAAAACGAATAATTGCAACCAGTGTGATAGTTATGGTCATTTCCACATTCCGAGGAACCTAGGCTTCACTCTAGGGCGTTGCTCCACCAGATCGAATAGTTAGGTCCTTAGAAGTAAACGCCGGAAGCATAAAATACGATATAAATACAACAGCTTTTCCATCGTATAAAAGGATTAATTGCAACCAGTTTGAACATGATGGCCATTTCTCCTTTCAGGGCAACGCAGGCTTCACTCTAGGGCGTTGGTCCACTAGATCGAACAGCTAGGGCCTTAGAAGTCAACGCCAGAAGCTTAAAATACAATATAAATACAACAGTTTTTCCATCGTATAAACCGAATAATTGCAACCAGTATGATACTTATGGTCATTTCTACTTTCCGAGCAACCTAGGCTTCACCCTAGGGCGTTGCTCCAACAGATTGAATAGTTAGGGCCTTAAAAGTCAACGGCCGAAGCATAAAATGCAATAAAAATACAACAGTGTTTCCATAATATAACAGGAATAATTGCAACCAATTTTTAAGTGGTGGCCAATTCTACGTCCCGGGCAACCTAGGCTTCACTCTAGGGCGTTGCTCCACCAGATCGAATAGTTAGTGCCTTAGAAGTCAACGCCAGAAGCATAAAATACAATATAAATACAACAGCTTTTCCATCGTATAAAACGAATAATTGCAACCAGTGTGAAAGTTATGGCCATTTCTACATTCCGAGCAACCTAGGATCCACTCTAGGGCGTTGCTCCACCAGATCGAATAGTTAGGTCCTTAGAAGTAAACGCCAGAAGCATAAAATACGATATAAATACAACAGCGTTTGCATCGTATAAAACGAATAATTGTAACCAGTTTGAAAGTGATGGCCAATTCTACGTTCCGGGCAACCTAGGCTTCACTCTAAGGCGTTGCTCCACTAGATCGAACAGCTAGGGCCTTAGAAGTCAACGCCAGAAGCATAAAATACAATATAAATACAACAGTTTTTCCATCGCATAAAACGAATAATTGCAACCAGTTTGAAACTAATGGTCATTTCTACTTTCCGAGCCACCTAGGCTTCACCCTAGGGCGTTGCTCCAACAGATTGAATAGTTAGGGCCTTAGAAGTCAACGCCCGAACCATAAAATGCAAAAAAAATACAACAGTGTTTCCATCATATATCAGGAATAATTGCAACCAGTTTGAAAGTGACGGCCAATTCTACGTTCCGGGCAACCTAGGTTTCACTCCAGCGCGTTGCTCCACCAGACCGAATAGTTACGGCCTAAGAAGTCAACGCCAGAAGCATAAAATACGATATAAATACAACAGCATTTCCATCGTATAAAACGAATAATTGCAACCAGTATGAAACTTATGGTCATTTCTACTTTTCGAGCAAGCTAGGCTTGACCCTATGGCGGTGCTCCAACAGATTGAATAGTTAGGGCCTTAGAAGTCAACGCCCGAAGCATAAAATGCAGTAAAAATACAACAGTGTATCTATCATATAACAGGAATAATTGCAACCAGTTTGAAAGTGATGGCCAATTCTACGTTCCGGGAAACCTAGACGTCACTCTAGGGCGTTGCTCCACCAGACCAAATAGTTACGGCCTAAGAAGTCAACGCCAGAAGCATAAAATACGATATAAAAACAATAGCTGTTCCACCGTATAAAACGAATAATTGCAACCAGTATGAAACTTATGGTCACTTCTACTTTCCGAGCAAGCTAGGCTTCACCCTAGGGTGTTGCTCCAACAGATTGAATAGTTAGGGCCTTAGGAGTCAACGCCCGATGCATAAAATGCAAGAAAAATACAACAGTGTTTCCACCATATAACAGTAATAATTGCAACCAGTTTGGAAGTGATGGCCAATTCTACGTTCCGGGCAACCTAGGCTTCGCTCTAGGGCGTTGCTCCACCAGATCGAATAGATAGTGCCTTAGAAGTCAACGCCAGAAGCATAAAATACAATATAAATACAACAGTTTTTCCATCGTATAAAACGAATAACTACAACCAGTATGAAACTTATGGTCATTTCTACTTTCCGAGCAACCTAGGCTTCACCCTAGGGCGTTGCTCCAACAGATTGAATAGTTAGGGCCTTAGAAGTCAACGCCCGTACCATAAAATGCAAAAAAAATATAACAGTGTTTCCATCATATATCAGGAATAATTGCAACCAGTTTGAAAGTGATGGCCAATTCTACGTTGCGGGCAACCTAGGTTTCACTCCAGCGCGTTGCTCCACCAGACCGAATAGATAGTGCCTTAGAAGTCAACGCCAGAAGCATAAAATACAATATAAATACAACAGTTTTTCCATCGTATAAAACGAATAATTGCAGCCAGTATGAAACTTATGGTCATTTCTACTTTCCGAGTAACCTAGGCTTCACCCTAGGGCGTTGCTCCAACAGATTGAATAGTTAGGGCCTTAGAAGTCAACGCCCGAAGCATAAAATGCAATAAAAATACAACAGTGTTTCCATCATATATCAGGAATAATTGCAACCAGTTTGAAAGTGATGGCCAATTCTACGTTCGGGGCAACCAAGGTTTCACTCCAGCGAGTTGCTCCACCAGACCGAATGGTTACGTCCTAAGAAGTCAACGCCAGAAGCATAAAATACGATATAAATACAACAGCATTTCCATCGTATAAAACGAATAATTGCAACCAGTATGAAAGTAATGGTCATTTCTACGTTCCGGGCAAGCTAGGCTTCACCCTAGGCTGTTGTTCCATCAGATCGAATAGTTAGGGCCTAAGAAGTGAACGCCAGAAGCATAAAATGCAATAAAAATACAACAGTTTTTCCATCGTATAACAAGATTAATTGCAACCAGTTTGAAAGTGATGGCCAATTCTACGTTCCGGGCAACTTAGGCTTCACTCTAGGGCGTTGCTCCACCAGATCGAATAGTTAGTGCCTTAGAAGTCAACGCCAGAAGCATAAAATGCAATATAAATACAACAGTTTTTCCATCATATAAAACGAATAATTGCAACCAGTATGAAACTGATGGTCATTTCTACTTTCCGAGCAACCTAGACTTCACCCTAGGGTGTTGCTCCAACAGATTGAATAGTTAGGGCCTTAGAAGTAAACGCCAGAAGCATAAAATGCGATATAAATACAACAGCTTTTCCATCGTATAAAAGGAATAATTGCAAACAGTGTGAAAGTAATGGTCAATTATACGTTCCGGGCAAGCTAGGCTTCACCCTAGGCTGTTGTTCCACCAGATCGAATAGTTAGTGCCTTAGACGTCAACGCCAGAAGCAAAAAATACAATATAAATACAACAGTTTTTCCATCGTATAAAACGAATAATTCCAACCAGTAAGAAACTTATGGTCATTTCTACTTTCCGCGCAACCTAGGCTTCACCCTAGGGCGTTGCTCCAACGGATTGAATAGTTAGGGCCTTAGAAGTCAACGCCCGAACCATAAAATGCAAAAAAAATGCAACAGTGTTTCCATCATATAACAGGAATAATTGCAACCAGTTTGGAAGTGATGGCCAATTCTACGTTCCGGGCAACCTAGGCTTCGCTCTAGGGCGTTGCTCCACCAGATCGAATAGATAGTGCCTTAGAAGTCAACGCCAGAAGCATAAAATACAATATAAATACAACAGTTTTTCCATCGTATAAAACGAATAATTGCAACCAGTATGAAAGTTATGGTCATCTCTACTTTCCGAGCAACGTAGGCTTCACCCTAGGGCGTTGCTCCAACAGATTGAATAGTTTGGGCCTTAGAAGTCAACGCCCGAACCATAAAATGCAAAAAAAATACAACAGTGTTTCCTTCATATATCAGGAATAATTGCAACCAGTTTGAAAGTGATGGCCAATTCTACGTTCCGGGCAACCTAGGTTTCACTCCAGCGCGTTGCTCCACCAGACCGAATAGTTACGGCCTAAGAAGTCAACGCCAGAAGCATAAAATACGATATAAATACAACAGCATTTCCATCGTATAAAACGAATAATTGCAACCAGTATGAAACTTATGGTCATTTCAACTTTCCGAGCAAGCTAGGCTTGACCCTATGGCGTTGCTCCAACAGATTGAATAGTTAGGGCCTTAGAAGTCAACGCCCGAAGCATAAAATGCAATAAAAATACAACAGTGTATGTATCATATAACAGGAATAATTGCAACCAGTTTGAAAGTGATGGCCAATTCTACGTTCCAGGCAACCTAGGCTTTAGTCTAGGGCGTTGTTCCACCAGATCGAATAGTTAGTGCCTTAGAAGTCAACGCCAGAAGCATAAAATACAATATAAATACAACAGTTTTTCCATCGTATAAAAGGAATAATTGCAGCCAGTATGAAACTTATGGTCATTTCTACTTTCCGAGCAACCTAGGCTTCACCCTAGGGCGTTGCTCCAACAGATTGAATAGTTAGGGCCTTAGAAGTCAACGCCCGAACCATAAAATTCAAAAAAAATACAACAGTGTTTCCATCATATATCAGGAATAATTGCAACCAGTTTCAAAGTGATGGCCAATTCTACGTTCCGGGAAACCTGGACTTCACTCCAGGGCGTTGCTCCACCAGACCAAATAGTTACGGCCTAAGAAGTCAACGCCAGAAGCATAAAATACGATATAAGTACAATAGCTGTTCCACCGTATAAAACGAATAATTGCAACCAGTATGAAACTTATGGTCACTTCTACTTTCCGAGCAAGGTAGGCTTCACCCTAGGGTGTTGCTCCAACAGATTGAATAGTTAGGGCCTTAGAAGTCAACGCCCGATGCATAAAATGCAAGAAAAATACAACAGTGTTTCCATCATATATCAGGAATAATTGCAACCAGTTTGAAGGTGATGGCCAATTCTACGTTCCGGGAAACCTAGACTTCACTCTAGGGCGTTGCTCCACCAGACGAAATAGTTACGGCCTAAGAAGTCAACGCCAGAAGCATAAAATACGATATAAATACAATAGGTGTTCCACCGTATAAAACGAATAATTGCAACCAGTATGAAACTTATGGTCATTTCTACTTTCCGAGCCACCTAGGCTTCACCCTAGGGCGTTGCTCCAACAGATTGAATAGTTAGGGCCTTAGAAGTCAACGCCCGAACCATAAAATGCAAAAAAAACACAACAGTGTTTCCATCATATAACAGGAATAATTGCAACCAGTTTGGAAGTGATGGCCAATTCTACGTTCCGGGCAACCTAGGCTTCGCTCTACGGCGTTGCTCCACCAGATCGAATAGATAGTGCCTTAGAAGTCAACGCCAGAATAATAAAATACAATATAAATACAACAGTTTTTCCATCGTATAAAACGAATAATTGCAACCCGTATGAAACTTATGGTCATTTCTACTTTCCGAGCAACCTAGGCTTTGCCCTAGGGCGCTGCTCCAACAGATTGAATGATTAGCGCCTTAGAAGTCAACGCCCGAACCACAAAATGCAAAAAAAATGCAACAGTGTTTCCATCATATATCAGGAATAATTGCAACCAGTTTGAAAGTGATGGCCAATTCTACGTTCCGGGCAACCTAGGTTTCACTCCAGCGCGTTGCTCCACCAGACCGAATAGTTACGGCCTAAGAAGTCAACGCCAGAAGCATAAAATACGATATAAATACAACAGCATTTCCATCGTATAAAAGGAATAATTGCAACCAGTATGAAACTTATGGTCATTTCTACTTTCCGAGCCACCTAGGCTTCACCCTAGGGCGTTGCTCCAACGGATTGAATAGTTAGGGCCTTAGAAGTCAACGCCCGAACCATATAATGCAAAAAAAATACAACAGTGTTTCCACCATATAACAGGAGTAATTGCAACCAGTTTGAAAGTGATGGCCAATTCTGCGTTCCGGGCAACCTAGGTTTCACTCCAGGGCGTTGCTCCACCAGACCGAATAGTTACGGCCTAAGAAGTCAACGCCAGAAGCATAAAATACAATATAAACACAACAGCTTTTCCATCGTATAAAAAGAATAATTGCAACCAGTGTGAAAGTAATGGTCATTTCTACGTTCCAAGCACCCTAGGCGTCGCTCTGGGGCGTAGCTCCACCACATCTAATAGCTACGGCCTTAGAAGTCAACGCCAGAGGCATAAAATACAATATAAATACAACAGCGTTTCCATCGTATAAAACGAATAATTGCAACCAGTGTGATAGTTATGGTCATTTCCACATTCCGAGGAACCTAGGCTTCACTCTAGGGCGTTGCTCCACCAGATCGAATAGTTAGGTCCTTAGAAGTAAACGCCGGAAGCATAAAATACGATATAAATACAACAGCTTTTCCATCGTATAAAAGGATTAATTGCAACCAGTTTGAACATGATGGCCATTTCTCCTTTCAGGGCAACGTAGGCTTCACTCTAGGGCGTTGGTCCACTAGATCGAACAGCTAGGGCCTTAGAAGTCAACGCCAGAAGCTTAAAATACAATATAAATACAACAGTTTTTCCATCGTATAAAACGAATAATTGCAACCAGTATGATACTTATGGTCATTTCTACTTTCCGAGCAACCTAGGCTTCACCCTAGGGCGTTGCTCCAACAGATTGAATAGTTAGGGCCTTAGAAGTCAACGCCCGAAGCATAAAATGCAATAAAAATACAACAGTGTTTCCATAATATAACAGGAATAATTGCAACCAGTTTTTAAGTGGTGGCCAATTCTACGTCCCGGGCAACCTAGGCTTCACTCTAGGGCGTTGCTCCACCAGATCGAATAGTTAGTGCCTTAGAAGTCAACGCCAGAAGCATAAAATACAATATAAATACAATAGCTTTTCCATCGTATAAAACGAATAATTGCAACCAGTGTGAAAGTTATGGCCATTTCTACATTCCGAGCAACCTAGGATCCACTCTAGGGCGTTGCTCCACCAGATCGAATAGTTAGGTCCTTAGAAGTAAACGCCAGAAGCATAAAATACGATATAAATACAACAGCGTTTGCATCGTATAAAACGAATAATTGTAACCAGTTTGAAAGTGATGGCCAATTCTACGTTCCGGGCAACCTAGGCTTCACTCTAAGGCGTTGCTCCACTAGATCGAACAGCTAGGGCCTTAGAAGTCAACGCCAGAAGCATAAAATACAATATAAATACAACAGTTTTTCCATCGCATAAAACGAATAATTGCAACCAGTTTGAAACTAATGGTCATTTCTACTTTCCGAGCCACCTAGGCTTCACCCTAGGGCGTTGCTCCAACAGATTGAATAGTTAGGGCCTTAGAAGTCAACGCCCGAACCATAAAATGCAAAAAAAATACAACAGTGTTTCCATCATATATCAGGAATAATTGCAACCAGTTTGAAAGTGACGGCCAATTCTACGTTCCGGGCAACCTAGGTTTCACTCCAGCGCGTTGCTCCACCAGAACGAATAGTTACGGCCTAAGAAGTCAACGCCAGAAGCATAAAATACGATATAAATACAACAGCATTTCCATCGTATAAAACGAATAATTGCAACCAGTATGAAACTTATGGTCATTTCTACTTTCCGAGCAAGCTAGGCTTGACCCTATGGCGGTGCTCCAACAGATTGAATAGTTAGGGCCTTAGAAGTCAACGCCCGAAGCATAAAATGCAGTAAAAATACAACAGTGTATCTATCATATAACAGGAATAATTGCAACCAGTTTGAAAGTGATGGCCAATTCTACGTTCCAGGCAACCTAGGCTACACTCTAGGGCGTTGCTCCACCAGATCGAGTAGTTAGTGCCCTAGACGTCAACGCCAGAAGCATAAAATACAATATAAATACAACAGTTTTTCCATCGTATAAAACGAATAATTGCAGCCAGTATGAAACTTATGGTCATTTCTACTTTCCGAGCAACCTAGGCTTCACCCTAGGGCGTTGCTCCAACAGATTGAATAGTTAGGGCCTTAGAAGTCAACGCCCGAACCATAAAATGCAAAAAAAATACAACAGTGTTTCCATCATATATCAGGAATAATTGCAACCAGTTTGAAAGTGATGGCCAATTCTACGTTCCGGGAAACCTAGACGTCACTCTAGGGCGTTGCTCCACCAGACCAAATAGTTACGGCCTAAGAAGTCAACGCCAGAAGCATAAAATACGATATAAAAACAATAGCTGTTCCACCGTATAAAACGAATAATTGCAACCAGTATGAAACTTATGGTCACTTCTACTTTCCGAGCAAGCTAGGCTTCACCCTAGGGTGTTGCTCCAACAGATTGAATAGTTAGGGCCTTAGGAGTCAACGCCCGATGCATAAAATGCAAGAAAAATACAACAGTGTTTCCACCATATAACAGGAATAATTGCAACCAGTTTGGAAGTGATGGCCAATTCTACGTTCCGGGCAACCTAGGCTTCGCTCTAGGGCGTTGCTCCACCAGATCGAATAGATAGTGCCTTAGAAGTCAACGCCAGAAGCATAAAATACAATATAAATACAACAGTTTTTCCATCGTATAAAACGAATAACTACAACCAGTATGAAACTTATGGTCATTTCTACTTTCCGAGCAACCTAGGCTTCACCCTAGGGCGTTGCTCCAACAGATTGAATAGTTAGGGCCTTAGAAGTCAACGCCCGTACCATAAAATGCAAAAAAAATATAACAGTGTTTCCATCATATATCAGGAATAATTGCAACCAGTTTGAAAGTGATGGCCAATTCTACGTTGCGGGCAACCTAGGTTTCACTCCAGCGCGTTGCTCCACCAGACCGAATAGATAGTGCCTTAGAAGTCAACGCCAGAAGCATAAAATACAATATAAATACAACAGTTTTTCCATCGTATAAAACGAATAATTGCAGCCAGTATGAAACTTATGGTCATTTCTACTTTCCGAGTAACCTAGGCTTCACCCTAGGGCGTTGCTCCAACAGATTGAATAGTTAGGGCCTTAGAAGTCAACGCCCGAAGCATAAAATGCAATAAAAATACAACAGTGTTTCCATCATATATCAGGAATAATTGCAACCAGTTTGAAAGTGATGGCCAATTCTACGTTCGGGGCAACCAAGGTTTCACTCCAGCGCGTTGCTCCACCAGACCGAATGGTTACGTCCTAAGAAGTCAACGCCAGAAGCATAAAATACGATATAAATACAACAGCATTTCCATCGTATAAAACGAATAATTGCAACCAGTATGAAAGTAATGGTCATTTCTACGTTCCGGGCAAGCTAGGCTTCACCCTAGGCTGTTGTTCCATCAGATCGAATAGTTAGGGCCTAAGAAGTGAACGCCAGAAGCATAAAATGCAATAAAAATACAACAGTTTTTCCATCGTATAACAAGATTAATTGCAACCAGTTTGAAAGTGATGGCCAATTCTACGTTCCGGGCAACTTAGGCTTCACTCTAGGGCGTTGCTCCACCAGATCGAATAGTTAGTGCCTTAGAAGTCAACGCCAGAAGCATAAAATGCAATATAAATACAACAGTTTTTCCATCATATAAAACGAATAATTGCAACCAGTATGAAACTGATGGTCATTTCTACTTTCCGAGCAACCTAGAGTTCACCCTAGGGTGTTGCTCCAACAGATTGAATAGTTAGGGCCTTAGAAGTAAACGCCAGAAGCATAAAATGCGATATAAATACAACAGCTTTTCCATCGTATAAAAGGAATAATTGCAAACAGTGTGAAAGTAATGGTCAATTATACGTTCCGGGCAAGCTAGGCTTCACCCTAGGCTGTTGTTCCACCAGATCGAATAGTTAGTGCCTTAGACGTCAACGCCAGAAGCAAAAAATACAATATAAATACAACAGTTTTTCCATCGTATAAAACGAATAATTCCAACCAGTAAGAAACTTATGGTCATTTCTACTTTCCGCGCAACCTAGGCTTCACCCTAGGGCGTTGCTCCAACAGATTGAATAGTTAGGGCCTTAGAAGTCAACGCCCGAACCATAAAATGCAAAAAAAATGCAACAGTGTTTCCATCATATAACAGGAATAATTGCAACCAGTTTGGAAGTGATGGCCAATTCTACGTTCCGGGCAACCTAGGCTTCGCTCTAGGGCGTTGCTCCACCAGATCGAATAGATAGTGCCTTAGAAGTCAACGCCAGAAGCATAAAATACAATATAAATACAACAGTTTTTCCATCGTATAAAACGAATAATTGCAACCAGTATGAAACTTATGGTCATCTCTACTTTCCGAGCAACGTAGGCTTCACCCTAGGGCGTTGCTCCAACAGATTGAATAGTTAGGGCCTTAGAAGTCAACGCCCGAACCATAAAATGCAAAAAAAATACAACAGTGTTTCCTTCATATATCAGGAATAATTGCAACCAGTTTGAAAGTGATGGCCAATTCTACGTTCCGGGCAACCTAGGTTTCACTCCAGCGCGTTGCTCCACCAGACCGAATAGTTACGGCCTAAGAAGTCAACGCCAGAAGCATAAAATACGATATAAATACAACAGCATTTCCATCGTATAAAACGAATAATTGCAACCAGTATGAAACTTATGGTCATTTCAACTTTCCGAGCAAGCTAGGCTTGACCCTATGGCGTTGCTCCAACAGATTGAATAGTTAGGGCCTTAGAAGTCAACGCCCGAAGCATAAAATGCAATAAAAATACAACAGTGTATGTATCATATAACAGGAATAATTGCATCCAGTTTGAAAGTGATGGCCAATTCTACGTTCCAGGCAACCTAGGCTTTACTCTAGGGCGTTGTTCCACCAGATCGAATAGTTAGTGCCTTAGAAGTCAACGCCAGAAGCATAAAATACAATATAAATACAACAGTTTTTCCATCGTATAAAAGGAATAATTGCAGCCAGTATGAAACTTATGGTCATTTCTACTTTCCGAGCAACCTAGGCTTCACCCTAGGGCGTTGCTCCAACAGATTGAATAGTTAGGGCCTTAGAAGTCAACGCCCGAGCCATAAAATTCAAAAAAAATACAACAGTGTTTCCATCATATATCAGGAATAATTGCAACCAGTTTCAAAGTGATGGCCAATTCTACGTTCCGGGAAACCTGGACTTCACTCCAGGGCGTTGCTCCACCAGACCAAATAGTTACGGCCTAAGAAGTCAACGCCAGAAGCATAAAATACGATATAAGTACAGTAGCTGTTCCACCGTATAAAACGAATAATTGCAACCAGTATGAAACTTATGGTCACTTCTACTTTCCGAGCAAGCTAGGCTTCACCCTAGGGTGTTGCTCCAACAGATTGAATAGTTAGGGCCTTAGAAGTCAACGCCCGATGCATAAAATGCAAGAAAAATACAACAGTGTTTCCATCATATATCAGGAATAATTGCAACCAGTTTGAAGGTGATGGCCAATTCTACGTTCCGGGAAACCTAGACTTCACTCTAGGGCGTTGCTCCACCAGACGAAATAGTTACGGCCTAAGAAGTCAACGCCAGAGGCATAAAATACGATATAAATACAATAGGTGTTCCACCGTATAAAACGAATAATTGCAACCAGTATGAAACTTATGGTCATTTCTACTTTCCGAGCCACCTAGGCTTCACCCTAGGGCGTTGCTCCAACAGATTGAATAGTTAGGGCCTTAGAAGTCAACGCCCGAACCATAAAATGCAAAAAAAACACAACAGTGTTTCCATCATATAACAGGAATAATTGCAACCAGTTTGGAAGTGATGGCCAATTCTACGTTCCGGGCAACCTAGGCTTCGCTCTACGGCGTTGCTCCACCAGATCGAATAGATAGTGCCTTAGAAGTCAACGCCAGAATCATAAAATACAATATAAATACAACAGTTTTTCCATCGTATAAAACGAATAATTGCAACCCGTATGAAACTTATGGTCATTTCTACTTTCCGAGCAACCTAGGCTTCGCCCTAGGGCGCTGCTCCAACAGATTGAATGATTAGCGCCTTAGAAGTCAACGCCCGAACCACAAAATGCAAAAAAAATACAACAGTGTTTCCATCATATATCAGGAATAATTGCAACCAGTTTGAAAGTGATGGCCAAATCTACGTTCTGGGCAACCAAGGTTTCACTCCAGCGCGTTGCTCCACCAGACCGAATGGTTACGTCCTAAGAACTCAACGCCAGAAGCATAAAATACGATATAAATACAACAGCATTTCCATCGTATAAAACGAATAATTGCAACCAGTATGAAAGTAATGGTCATTTCTACGTTCCGGGCAAGCTAGGCTTCACCCTAGGCTGTTGTTCCATCAAATCGAATAGTTAGGGCCTAAGAAGTGAACGCCAGAAGCATAAAATGCAATAAAAATACAACAGTTTTTCCATCGTATAACAAGATTAATTGCAACCAGTTTGAAAGTGATGGCCAATTCTACGTTCCGGGCAACTTAGGCTTCACTCTAGGGCGTTGCTCCACCAGATCGAATAGTTAGTGCCTTAGAAGTCAACGCCAGAAGCATAAAATGCAATATAAATACAACAGTTTTTCCATCATATAAAACGAATAATTGCAACCAGTATGAAACTGATGGTCATTTCTACTTTCCGAGCAACCTAGACTTCACCCTAGGGTGTTGCTCCAACAGATTGAATAGTTAGGGCCTTAGAAGTAAACGCCAGAAGCATAAAATGCGATATAAATACAACAGCTTTTCCATCGTATAAAAGGAATAATTGCAAACAGTGTGAAAGTAATGGTCAATTATACGTTCCGGGCAAGCTAGGCTTCACCCTAGGCTGTTGTTCCACCAGATCGAATAGTTAGTGCCTTAGACGTCAACGCCAGAAGCAAAAAATACAATATAAATACAACAGTTTTTCCATCGTATAAAACGAATAATTCCAACCAGTAAGAAACTTATGGTCATTTCTACTTTCCGCGCAACCTAGGCTTCACCCTAGGGCGTTGCTCCAACAGATTGAATAGTTAGGGCCTTAGAAGTCAACGCCCGAACCATAAAATGCAAAAAAAATGCAACAGTGTTTCCATCATATAACAGGAATAATTGCAACCAGTTTGGAAGTGATGGCCAATTCTACGTTCCGGGCAACCTAGGCTCCGCTCTAGGGCGTTGCTCCACCAGATCGAATAGATAGTGCCTTAGAAGTCAACGCCAGAAGCATAAAATACAATATAAATACAACAGTTTTTCCATCGTATAAAACGAATAACTGCAACCAGTATGAAACTTATGGTCATCTCTACTTTCCGAGCAACGTAGGCTTCACCCTAGGGCGTTGCTCCAACAGATTGAATAGTTAGGGCCTTAGAAGTCAACGCCCGAACCATAAAATGCAAAAAAAATACAACAGTGTTTCCTTCATATATCAGGAATAATTGCAACCAGTTTGAAAGTGATGGCCAATTCTACGTTCCGGGCAACCTAGGTTTCACTCCAGCGCGTTGCTCCACCAGACCGAATAGTTACGGCCTAAGAAGTCAACGCCAGAAGCATAAAATACGATATAAATACAACAGCATTTCCATCGTATAAAACGAATAATTGCAACCAGTATGAAACTTATGGTCATTTCAACTTTCCGAGCAAGCTAGGCTTGACCCTATGGCGTTGCTCCAACAGATTGAATAGTTAGGGCCTTAGAAGTCAACGCCCGAAGCATAAAATGCAATAAAAATACAACAGTGTATGTATCATATAACAGGAATAATTGCAACCAGTTTGAAAGTGATGGCCAATTCTACGTTCCAGGCAACCTAGGCTTCACCCTAGGCTGTTGTTCCATCAGATCGAATAGTTAGGGCCTAAGAAGTGAACGCCAGAAGCATAAAATGCAATAAAAATACAACAGTTTTTCCATCGTATAACAAGATTAATTGCAACCAGTTTGAAAGTGATGGCCAATTCTACGTTCCGGGCAACTTAGGCTTCACTCTAGGGCGTTGCTCCACCAGATCGAATAGTTAGTGCCTTAGAAGTCAACGCCAGAAGCATAAAATGCAATATAAATACAACAGTTTTTCCATCATATAAAACGAATAATTGCAACCAGTATGAAACTGATGGTCATTTCTACTTTCCGAGCAACCTAGACTTCACCCTAGGGTGTTGCTCCAACAGATTGAATAGTTAGGGCCTTAGAAGTAAACGCCAGAAGCATAAAATGCGATATAAATACAACAGCTTTTCCATCGTATAAAAGGAATAATTGCAAACAGTGTGAAAGTAATGGTCAATTATACGTTCCGGGCAAGCTAGGCTTCACCCTAGGCTGTTGTTCCACCAGATCGAATAGTTAGTGCCTTAGACGTCAACGCCAGAAGCAAAAAATACAATATAAATACAACAGTTTTTCCATCGTATAAAACGAATAATTCCAACCAGTAAGAAACTTATGGTCATTTCTACTTTCCGCGCAACCTAGGCTTCACCCTAGGGCGTTGCTCCAACAGATTGAATAGTTAGGGCCTTAGAAGTCAACGCCCGAACCATAAAATGCAAAAAAAATGCAACAGTGTTTCCATCATATAACAGGAATAATTGCAACCAGTTTGGAAGTGATGGCCAATTCTACGTTCCGGGCAACCTAGGCTCCGCTCTAGGGCGTTGCTCCACCAGATCGAATAGATAGTGCCTTAGAAGTCAACGCCAGAAGCATAAAATACAATATAAATACAACAGTTTTTCCATCGTATAAAACGAATAATTGCAACCAGTATGAAACTTATGGTCATCTCTACTTTCCGAGCAACGTAGGCTTCACCCTAGGGCATTGCTCCAACAGATTGAATAGTTAGGGCCTTAGAAGTCAACGCCCGAACCATAAAATGCAAAAAAAATACAACAGTGTTTCCTTCATATATCAGGAATAATTGCAACCAGTTTGAAAGTGATGGCCAATTCTACGTTCCGGGCAACCTAGGTTTCACTCCAGCGCGTTGCTCCACCAGACCGAATAGTTACGGCCTAAGAAGTCAACGCCAGAAGCATAAAATACGATATAAATACAACAGCATTTCCATCGTATAAAACGAATAATTGCAACCAGTATGAAACTTATGGTCATTTCAACTTTCCGAGCAAGCTAGGCTTGACCCTATGGCGTTGCTCCAACAGATTGAATAGTTAGGGCCTTAGAAGTCAACGCCCGAAGCATAAAATGCAATAAAAATACAACAGTGTATGTATCATATAACAGGAATAATTGCAACCAGTTTGGAAGTGATGGCCAATTCTACGTTCCGGGCAACCTAGGCTTCGCTCTAGGGCGTTGCTCCACCAGATCGAATAGATAGTGCCTTAGAAGTCAACGCCAGAATCATAAAATACAATATAAATACAACAGTTTTTCCATCGTATAAAACGAATAATTGCAACCCGTATGAAACTTATGGTCATTTCTACTTTCCGAGCAACCTAGGCTTCGCCCTAGGGCGTTGCTCCAACAGATTGAATGATTAGCGCCTTAGAAGTCAACGCCCGAACCACAAAATGCAAAAAAAATACAACAGTGTTTCCATCATATATCAGGAATAATTGCAACCAGTTTGAAAGTGATGGCCAATTCTACGTTCCGGGCAACCAAGGTTTCACTCCAGCGCGTTGCTCCACCAGATCGAATGGTTACGTCCTAAGAAGTCAACGCCAGAAGCATAAAATACGATATAAATACAACAGCATTTCCATCGTATAAAACGAATAATTGCAACCAGTATGAAAGTAATGGTCATTTCTACGTTCCGGGCAAGCTAGGCTTCACCCTAGGCTGTTGTTCCATCAGATCGAATAGTTAGGGCCTAAGAAGTGAACGCCAGAAGCATAAAATGCAATAAAAATACAACAGTTTTTCCATCGTATAACAAGATTAATTGCAACCAGTTTGAAAGTGATGGCCAATTCTACGTTCCGGGCAACTTAGGCTTCACTCTAGGGCGTTGCTCCACCAGATCGAATAGTTAGTGCCTTAGAAGTCAACGCCAGAAGCATAAAATGCAATATAAATACAACAGTTTTTCCATCATATAAAACGAATAATTGCAACCAGTATGAAACTGATGGTCATTTCTACTTTCCGAGCAACCTAGACTTCACCCTAGGGTGTTGCTCCAACAGATTGAATAGTTAGGGCCTTAGAAGTAAACGCCAGAAGCATAAAATGCGATATAAATACAACAGCTTTTCCATCGTATAAAAGGAATAATTGCAAACAGTGTGAAAGTAATGGTCAATTATACGTTCCGGGCAAGCTAGGCTTCACCCTAGGCTGTTGTTCCACCAGATCGAATAGTTAGTGCCTTAGACGTCAACGCCAGAAGCAAAAAATACAATATAAATACAACAGTTTTTCCATCGTATAAAACGAATAATTCCAACCAGTAAGAAACTTATGGTCATTTCTACTTTCCGCGCAACCTAGGCTTCACCCTAGGGCGTTGCTCCAACAGATTGAATAGTTAGGGCCTTAGAAGTCAACGCCCGAACCATAAAATGCAATTAAAATACAACAGTGTTTCCATCACATAACAGGAATAATTGCAACCAGTTTGAAAGTGATGGCCAATTCTATGTTCCGGGCAACCTAGGCTTCACTCTAGGGCGTTGCTCCACCAGATCGAATAGTTAGGTCCTTAGAAGTAAACGTCAGAAGCATAAAATACGATATAAATACAACAGCGTTTGCATCGTATAAAACGAATAATTGTAACCAGTTTGAAAGTGATGGCCAATTCTACGTTCCTGGCAACCTAGGCTTCACGCTAGGGCGTTGCTCCACTAGATCGAACAGCTAGGGCCTTAGAAGTCAACGCCAGAAGCATAAAATACAATATAAATACAATAGTTTTTCCATCGTATAAAACGAATAATTGCAACCAGTATGATACTTATGGTCATTTCTACTTTCCGAGCAACCTAGGCTTCACCCTAGGGCGTTGCTCCAACAGATTGAATAGTTAGGGCCTTAGAAGTCAACGCCCGAAGCATAAAATGCAATAAAAATGCAAAGTGTTTCCATAATATAACAGGAATAATTGCAACCAGTTTGAAAGTGATGGCCAATTCTACGTCCCGGGCAACGTAGGCTTCACTCTAGGGCGTTGCTCCACCAGATCGAATAGTTAGTGCCTTAGAAGTCAACGCCAGAAGCATAAAATACAATATAAATACAACAGCTTTTCCATCGTAAAAAACGAATAATTGCAACCAGTATGAAACTTATGGTCATTTCTACGTTCCGGTCAAGCTAGGCTTCACCCTAGGCTGTAGTTCCATCAGATCGAATAGTTAGGGCCTAAGAAGTGAACGCCAGAAGCATAAAATGCAATAAAAATACAACAGTTTTTCCATCGTATAACAAGATTAATTGCAACCAATTTGAAAGTGATTGCCAATTCTACGTTCCGGGCAACCTAGGCTTCACTCTAGGGTGTTGCTCCACCAGATCGAATAGTTAGTGCCTTAGAAGTCAACGCCAGAGGCATAAAGTACAATATAAATACAACAGCGTTTCCATCGTATAGAACGAATAATTGCAACCAGAGTGAAAGTTATGGTCATTTCCACATTCCGAGGAACCTAGGCTTCACTCTAGGGCGTTGCTCCACCAGATCGAATAGTTAGGTCCTTAGAAGTAAACGTCAGAAGCATAAAATACGATATAAATACAACAGCGTTTGCATCGTATAAAACGAATAATTGTAACCAGTTTGAAAGTGATGGCCAATTCTACGTTCCGGGCAACCTAGGCTTCACGCTAGGGCGTTGCTCCACTAGATCGAACAGCTAGGGCCTTAGAAGTCAACGCCAGAAGTATAAAATACAATTAAATACAACTGTTTTTCCATCGTATAAAACGAATAATTGCAACCAGTATGATACTTATGGTCATTTCTACTTTCCGAGCAACCTAGGCTTCACCCTAGTGCGTTGCTCCAACAGATTGAATAGTTAGGGCCTTAGAAGTCAACGCCCGAAGGATAAAATGCAATAAAAATGCAAAGTGTTTCCATAATATAACAGGAATAATTGCAACCAGTTTGAAAGTGATGGCCAATTCTACGTCCCGGGCAACCTAGGCTTCACTCTAGGGCGTTGCTCCACCAGATCGAATAGTTAGTGCCTTAGAAGTCAACGCCAGAAGCATAAAATACAATATAAATACAACAGCTTTCCCATCGTAAAAAACGAATAATTGCAACCAGTATGAATCTTATGGTCATTTCTACGTTCCGGGCGAGCTAGGCTTCACCATAGGCTGTAGTTCCATCAGATCGAATAGTTAGGGCCTAAGAAGTGAACGCCAGAAGCATAAAATGCAATAAAAATACAACAGTTTTTCCATCGTATAACAAGATTAATTGCAACCAATTTGAAAGTGATTGCCAATTCTACGTTCCGGGCAACCTAGGCTTCACTCTAGGGTGTTGCTCCACCAGATCGAATAGTTAGTGCCTTAGAAGTCAACGCCAGAAGCATAAAGTACAATATAAATACAACAGTTTTTCCATCGTATAAAACGAATAACTGCAACCAGTATGAAGCTGATGGTCATTTCTACTTTCCGAGCAACCTAGGCTTCACTCTAGGGCGTTGCTGCACCAGATCGAATAGTTAGTGCCTTAGAAGTCAACGCCAGAAGCATAAAATACAATATAAATACAACAGCTTTTCCATCGTATAAAACGAATAATTGCAACCAGTATGAAACTTATGGTCATTTCTACTTTCCGAGCAACCTAGGCTTCACCCTATGGCGTTGCTCCAACAGATTTAATAGTTAGGTCCTTAGAAGTAAACGCCAGAAGCATAAAATACGATATAAATACAGCAGCTTTTCCATCGCATAAAACGAATAATTGCAACCAGTGTGAAAGTAATGGTCATTTCTACGTTCCGAGGACCCTAGGCGTCACTCTAGGGCGTTGCTCCTCCACATCTAATAGCTACGGCCTTAGAAGTCAACGCCAGAGGCATAAAGTACAATATAAATACAACAGCGTTTCCATCGTATAGAACGAATAATTGCAACCAGAGTGAAAGTTATGGTCATTTCTACATTCCGAGCAACCTAGGATCCACTCTAGCGCGTTGCTCCACCAGATCGAATAGTTAGGTCCATAGAAGTCAACGCCCGAAGCATAAAATGCAATAAAAATACAACAGTGTTTCCATAATATAACAGGAATAATTGCAACCAGTTTGAAAGTGATGGCCAATTCTACGTCCCGGGCAACCTAGGCTTCACTCTATGCGTTGCTCCACCAGATCCAATAGTTAGTGCCTTAGAAGTCAACGCCAGAAGCGTAAAATACAATATAAATACAACAGCTTTTCCATCGTATAAAACGAATAATTGCAACCAGTGTGAAAGTTATGGTCATTTCTACATTCCGAGCAACCTAGGATCCACTCTAGGGAGTTGCTCCACCAGATCGAATAGCTAGGTCCTTAGAAGTAAACGCCAGAAGCATAAAATACGATATAAATACAACAGCGTTTGCATCGTATAAAACGAATAATTGTAACCAGTTTGAAAGTGATGGCCAATTCTACGTTCCGGGCAACCTAGGCTTCACTCTAAGGCGTTGCTCCACTAGATCGAATAGTTAGTGCCTTAGAAGTCAACGCCAGAAGCATAAAATGCAATATAAATACAACAGTTTTTCCATCATATAAAACGAATAATTGCAACCAGTATGAAACTGATGGTCATTTCTACTTTCCGAGCAACCTAGACTTCACCCTAGGGTGTTGCTCCAACAGATTGAATAGTTAGGGCCTTAGAAGTAAACGCCAGAAGCATAAAATGCGATATAAATACAACAGCTTTTCCATCGTATAAAAGGAATAATTGCAAACAGTGTGAAAGTAATGGTCAATTATACGTTCCGGGCAAGCTAGGCTTCACCCTAGGCTGTTGTTCCACCAGATCGAATAGTTAGTGCCTTAGACGTCAACGCCAGAAGCAAAAAATACAATATAAATACAACAGTTTTTCCATCGTATAAAACGAATAATTCCAACCAGTAAGAAACTTATGGTCATTTCTACTTTCCGCGCAACCTAGGCTTCACCCTAGGGCGTTGCTCCAACAGATTGAATAGTTAGGGCCTTAGAAGTCAACGCCCGAACCATAAAATGCAATTAAAATACAACAGTGTTTCCATCACATAACAGGAATAATTGCAACCAGTTTGAAAGTGATGGCCAATTCTATGTTCCGGGCAACCTAGGCTTCACTCTAGGGCGTTGCTCCACCAGATCGAATAGTTAGGTCCTTAGAAGTAAACGTCAGAAGCATAAAATACGATATAAATACAACAGCGTTTGCATCGTATAAAACGAATAATTGTAACCAGTTTGAAAGTGATGGCCAATTCTACGTTCCTGGCAACCTAGGCTTCACGCTAGGGCGTTGCTCCACTAGATCGAACAGCTAGGGCCTTAGAAGTCAACGCCAGAAGCATAAAATACAATATAAATACAATAGTTTTTCCATCGTATAAAACGAATAATTGCAACCAGTATGATACTTATGGTCATTTCTACTTTCCGAGCAACCTAGGCTTCACCCTAGGGCGTTGCTCCAACAGATTGAATAGTTAGGGCCTTAGAAGTCAACGCCCGAAGCATAAAATGCAATAAAAATGCAAAGTGTTTCCATAATATAACAGGAATAATTGCAACCAGTTTGAAAGTGATGGCCAATTCTACGTCCCGGGCAACGTAGGCTTCACTCTAGGGCGTTGCTCCACCAGATCGAATAGTTAGTGCCTTAGAAGTCAACGCCAGAAGCATAAAATACAATATAAATACAACAGCTTTTCCATCGTAAAAAACGAATAATTGCAACCAGTATGAAACTTATGGTCATTTCTACGTTCCGGTCAAGCTAGGCTTCACCCTAGGCTGTAGTTCCATCAGATCGAATAGTTAGGGCCTAAGAAGTGAACGCCAGAAGCATAAAATGCAATAAAAATACAACAGTTTTTCCATCGTATAACAAGATTAATTGCAACCAATTTGAAAGTGATTGCCAATTCTACGTTCCGGGCAACCTAGGCTTCACTCTAGGGTGTTGCTCCACCAGATCGAATAGTTAGTGCCTTAGAAGTCAACGCCAGAGGCATAAAGTACAATATAAATACAACAGCGTTTCCATCGTATAGAACGAATAATTGCAACCAGAGTGAAAGTTATGGTCATTTCCACATTCCGAGGAACCTAGGCTTCACTCTAGGGCGTTGCTCCACCAGATCGAATAGTTAGGTCCTTAGAAGTAAACGTCAGAAGCATAAAATACGATATAAATACAACAGCGTTTGCATCGTATAAAACGAATAATTGTAACCAGTTTGAAAGTGATGGCCAATTCTACGTTCCGGGCAACCTAGGCTTCACGCTAGGGCGTTGCTCCACTAGATCGAACAGCTAGGGCCTTAGAAGTCAACGCCAGAAGTATAAAATACAATTAAATACAACTGTTTTTCCATCGTATAAAACGAATAATTGCAACCAGTATGATACTTATGGTCATTTCTACTTTCCGAGCAACCTAGGCTTCACCCTAGTGCGTTGCTCCAACAGATTGAATAGTTAGGGCCTTAGAAGTCAACGCCCGAAGGATAAAATGCAATAAAAATGCAAAGTGTTTCCATAATATAACAGGAATAATTGCAACCAGTTTGAAAGTGATGGCCAATTCTACGTCCCGGGCAACCTAGGCTTCACTCTAGGGCGTTGCTCCACCAGATCGAATAGTTAGTGCCTTAGAAGTCAACGCCAGAAGCATAAAATACAATATAAATACAACAGCTTTCCCATCGTAAAAAACGAATAATTGCAACCAGTATGAATCTTATGGTCATTTCTACGTTCCGGGCGAGCTAGGCTTCACCATAGGCTGTAGTTCCATCAGATCGAATAGTTAGGGCCTAAGAAGTGAACGCCAGAAGCATAAAATGCAATAAAAATACAACAGTTTTTCCATCGTATAACAAGATTAATTGCAACCAATTTGAAAGTGATTGCCAATTCTACGTTCCGGGCAACCTAGGCTTCACTCTAGGGTGTTGCTCCACCAGATCGAATAGTTAGTGCCTTAGAAGTCAACGCCAGAAGCATAAAGTACAATATAAATACAACAGTTTTTCCATCGTATAAAACGAATAACTGCAACCAGTATGAAGCTGATGGTCATTTCTACTTTCCGAGCAACCTAGGCTTCACTCTAGGGCGTTGCTGCACCAGATCGAATAGTTAGTGCCTTAGAAGTCAACGCCAGAAGCATAAAATACAATATAAATACAACAGCTTTTCCATCGTATAAAACGAATAATTGCAACCAGTATGAAACTTATGGTCATTTCTACTTTCCGAGCAACCTAGGCTTCACCCTATGGCGTTGCTCCAACAGATTTAATAGTTAGGTCCTTAGAAGTAAACGCCAGAAGCATAAAATACGATATAAATACAGCAGCTTTTCCATCGCATAAAACGAATAATTGCAACCAGTGTGAAAGTAATGGTCATTTCTACGTTCCGAGGACCCTAGGCGTCACTCTAGGGCGTTGCTCCTCCACATCTAATAGCTACGGCCTTAGAAGTCAACGCCAGAGGCATAAAGTACAATATAAATACAACAGCGTTTCCATCGTATAGAACGAATAATTGCAACCAGAGTGAAAGTTATGGTCATTTCTACATTCCGAGCAACCTAGGATCCACTCTAGCGCGTTGCTCCACCAGATCGAATAGTTAGGTCCATAGAAGTCAACGCCCGAAGCATAAAATGCAATAAAAATACAACAGTGTTTCCATAATATAACAGGAATAATTGCAACCAGTTTGAAAGTGATGGCCAATTCTACGTCCCGGGCAACCTAGGCTTCACTCTATGCGTTGCTCCACCAGATCCAATAGTTAGTGCCTTAGAAGTCAACGCCAGAAGCGTAAAATACAATATAAATACAACAGCTTTTCCATCGTATAAAACGAATAATTGCAACCAGTGTGAAAGTTATGGTCATTTCTACATTCCGAGCAACCTAGGATCCACTCTAGGGAGTTGCTCCACCAGATCGAATAGCTAGGTCCTTAGAAGTAAACGCCAGAAGCATAAAATACGATATAAATACAACAGCGTTTGCATCGTATAAAACGAATAATTGTAACCAGTTTGAAAGTGATGGCCAATTCTACGTTCCGGGCAACCTAGGCTTCACTCTAAGGCGTTGCTCCACTAGATCGAACAGCTAGGGCCTTAGAAGTCAACGCCAGAAGCATAAAATACAATACAAATACAACAGTTTTTCCATCGTATAAAACGAATAATTGCAACCAGTGTGATACTTATGGTCATTTCTACCTTCCGAGCAACCTAGGCTTCACCATAGGGCGTTGCTCCAACAGGTTGATTAGTTAGGGCCTTAGAAGTCAACGCCCGAACCATAAAATGCAAAAAAAACACAACAGTGTTTCCATAATATAACAGGAATAATTGCAACCAGTTTGAAAGTGATGGCCAATTCTACGTCCCGGGCAACGTAGGCTTCACTCTAGGGCGTTGCTCCACCAGATCGAATAGTTAGTGCCTTAGAAGTCAACGCCAGAAGCATAAAATACAATATAAATACAACAGCTTTTCCATCGTAAAAAACGAATAATTGCAACCAGTATGAAACTTATGGTCATTTCTACGTTCCGGTCAAGCTAGGCTTCACCCTAGGCTGTAGTTCCATCAGATCGAATAGTTAGGGCCTAAGAAGTGAACGCCAGAAGCATAAAATGCAATAAAAATACAACAGTTTTTCCATCGTATAACAAGATTAATTGCAACCAATTTGAAAGTGATTGCCAATTCTACGTTCCGGGCAACCTAGGCTTCACTCTAGGGTGTTGCTCCACCAGATCGAATAGTTAGTGCCTTAGAAGTCAACGCCAGAGGCATAAAGTACAATATAAATACAACAGCGTTTCCATCGTATAGAACGAATAATTGCAACCAGAGTGAAAGTTATGGTCATTTCCACATTCCGAGGAACCTAGGCTTCACTCTAGGGCGTTGCTCCACCAGATCGAATAGTTAGGTCCTTAGAAGTAAACGTCAGAAGCATAAAATACGATATAAATACAACAGCGTTTGCATCGTATAAAACGAATAATTGTAACCAGTTTGAAAGTGATGGCCAATTCTACGTTCCGGGCAACCTAGGCTTCACGCTAGGGCGTTGCTCCACTAGATCGAACAGCTAGGGCCTTAGAAGTCAACGCCAGAAGTATAAAATACAATTAAATACAACTGTTTTTCCATCGTATAAAACGAATAATTGCAACCAGTATGATACTTATGGTCATTTCTACTTTCCGAGCAACCTAGGCTTCACCCTAGTGCGTTGCTCCAACAGATTGAATAGTTAGGGCCTTAGAAGTCAACGCCCGAAGGATAAAATGCAATAAAAATGCAAAGTGTTTCCATAATATAACAGGAATAATTGCAACCAGTTTGAAAGTGATGGCCAATTCTACGTCCCGGGCAACCTAGGCTTCACTCTAGGGCGTTGCTCCACCAGATCGAATAGTTAGTGCCTTAGAAGTCAACGCCAGAAGCATAAAATACAATATAAATACAACAGCTTTCCCATCGTAAAAAACGAATAATTGCAACCAGTATGAATCTTATGGTCATTTCTACGTTCCGGGCGAGCTAGGCTTCACCATAGGCTGTAGTTCCATCAGATCGAATAGTTAGGGCCTAAGAAGTGAACGCCAGAAGCATAAAATGCAATAAAAATACAACAGTTTTTCCATCGTATAACAAGATTAATTGCAACCAATTTGAAAGTGATTGCCAATTCTACGTTCCGGGCAACCTAGGCTTCACTCTAGGGTGTTGCTCCACCAGATCGAATAGTTAGTGCCTTAGAAGTCAACGCCAGAAGCATAAAGTACAATATAAATACAACAGTTTTTCCATCGTATAAAACGAATAACTGCAACCAGTATGAAGCTGATGGTCATTTCTACTTTCCGAGCAACCTAGGCTTCACTCTAGGGCGTTGCTGCACCAGATCGAATAGTTAGTGCCTTAGAAGTCAACGCCAGAAGCATAAAATACAATATAAATACAACAGCTTTTCCATCGTATAAAACGAATAATTGCAACCAGTATGAAACTTATGGTCATTTCTACTTTCCGAGCAACCTAGGCTTCACCCTATGGCGTTGCTCCAACAGATTTAATAGTTAGGTCCTTAGAAGTAAACGCCAGAAGCATAAAATACGATATAAATACAGCAGCTTTTCCATCGCATAAAACGAATAATTGCAACCAGTGTGAAAGTAATGGTCATTTCTACGTTCCGAGGACCCTAGGCGTCACTCTAGGGCGTTGCTCCTCCACATCTAATAGCTACGGCCTTAGAAGTCAACGCCAGAGGCATAAAGTACAATATAAATACAACAGCGTTTCCATCGTATAGAACGAATAATTGCAACCAGAGTGAAAGTTATGGTCATTTCTACATTCCGAGCAACCTAGGATCCACTCTAGCGCGTTGCTCCACCAGATCGAATAGTTAGGTCCATAGAAGTCAACGCCCGAAGCATAAAATGCAATAAAAATACAACAGTGTTTCCATAATATAACAGGAATAATTGCAACCAGTTTGAAAGTGATGGCCAATTCTACGTCCCGGGCAACCTAGGCTTCACTCTAGGGCGTTGCTCCACCAGATCCAATAGTTAGTGCCTTAGAAGTCAACGCCAGAAGCGTAAAATACAATATAAATACAACAACTTTTCCATCGTATAAAACGAATAATTGCAACCAGTGTGAAAGTTATGGTCATTTCTACATTCCGAGCAACCTAGGATCCACTCTAGGGAGTTGCTCCACCAGATCGAATAGCTAGGTCCTTAGAAGTAAACGCCAGAAGCATAAAATACGATATAAATACAACAGCGTTTGCATCGTATAAAACGAATAATTGTAACCAGTTTGAAAGTGATGGCCAATTCTACGTTCCGGGCAACCTAGGCTTCACTCTAAGGCGTTGCTCCACTAGATCGAACAGCTAGGGCCTTAGAAGTCAACGCCAGAAGCATAAAATACAATACAAATACAACAGTTTTTCCATCGTATAAAACGAATAATTGCAACCAGTGTGATACTTATGGTCATTTCTACCTTCCGAGCAACCTAGGCTTCACCATAGGGCGTTGCTCCAACAGGTTGATTAGTTAGGGCCTTAGAAGTCAACGCCCGAACCATAAAATGCAAAAAAAACACAACAGTGTTTCCATCATATAACAGGAATAATTGCAACCAGTTTGAAAGTGATTGCCAATTCTACGTCCCGGGCAACCTAGCCTTCACTCTAGGGCGTTGCTCCACCAGATCGATTAGTTAGTGCCTTAGAAGTCAACACCAGAGGCATAAAATACAATATAAATACAACAGCGTTTCCATCGTATAAAACGAATAATTGCAACCAGTGTGAAAGTTATGGTCATTTCTACATTCCGAGCAACCTAGGATTCACTCTAGCGCGTTGCTCCACCAGATCGAATAGTTAGGTCCTTAGAAGTAAACGCCAGAAGCATAAAATACGATATAAATACAACAGCGTTTGCATCGTATAAAACGAGTAATTGTAACCAGTTTGAAAGTGATGGCCAATTCTACGTTCCGGGCAACCTAGGCTTCACGCTAGGGCGTTGCTCCACTAGATCGAACAGCTATGGCCTTAGAAGTCAACGCCAGAAGCATAAAATACAATATAAATACAACAGCTTTTCCATCGTATAAAACGAATAATTGCAACCAGTATGAAACTTATGGTCATTTCTACTTTCCGAGCAACCTAGGCTTCACCCTATGGCGTTGCTCCAACAGATTGTATAGTTAGGTCCTTAGAAGTAAACGCCAGAAGCATAAAATACGATATAAATACAGCAGCTTTTCCTTCGTATAAAACGAATAATTGCAACCAGTGTGAAAGTAATGGTCATTTCTACGTTCCGAGGACCCTAGGCGTCACTCTAGGGCGTTGCTCCACCACATCTAATACCTACGGCCTTAGAAGTCAACGCCAGAGGCATAAAGTACAATATAAATACAACAGCGTTTCCATCGTATAAAACGAATAATTGCAACCAGTTTGACAGTGACGGCCAATTCTACCTTCCGAGCAACCTAGGCTTCACCCTAGGGCGTTGCTCCAACAGACTGAATAGTTAGGGCCTTAGAAGTCAACGCCCGAAGCATAAAATGCAATAAAAATGCAACAGTGTTTCCATAATATAACAGGAATAATTGCAACCAGTTTGAAAGTGATGGCCAATTCTACGTCCCGGGCAACCTAGGCTTCACTCTAGGGCGTTGCTCCACCAGATCGAATAGTTAGTGCCTTAGAAGTCAACGCCAGAAGCATAAAATAGAATATAAATACAACAGCCTTTCCATCGTATAAAACGAGTAATTGCAACCAGAGTGAAAGTTATGGTCATTTCCACATTCCGAGGAACCTAGGCTTCACTCTAGGGCGTTGCTCCACCAGATCGAATAGTTAGGTCCTTAGAAGTAAACGTCAGAAGCATAAAATACGATATAAATACAACAGCGTTTGCATCGTATAAAACGAATAATTGTAACCAGTTTGAAAGTGATGGCCAATTCTACGTTCCGGGCAACCTAGGCTTCACGCTAGGGCGTTGCTCCACTAGATCGAACAGCTAGGGCCTTAGAAGTCAACGCCAGAAGTATAAAATACAATTAAATACAACTGTTTTTCCATCGTATAAAACGAATAATTGCAACCAGTATGATACTTATGGTCATTTCTACTTTCCGAGCAACCTAGGCTTCACCCTAGTGCGTTGCTCCAACAGATTGAATAGTTAGGGCCTTAGAAGTCAACGCCCGAAGGATAAAATGCAATAAAAATGCAAAGTGTTTCCATAATATAACAGGAATAATTGCAACCAGTTTGAAAGTGATGGCCAATTCTACGTCCCGGGCAACCTAGGCTTCACTCTAGGGCGTTGCTCCACCAGATCGAATAGTTAGTGCCTTAGAAGTCAACGCCAGAAGCATAAAATACAATATAAATACAACAGCTTTCCCATCGTAAAAAACGAATAATTGCAACCAGTATGAATCTTATGGTCATTTCTACGTTCCGGTCGAGCTAGGCTTCACCATAGGCTGTAGTTCCATCAGATCGAATAGTTAGGGCCTAAGAAGTGAACGCCAGAAGCATAAAATGCAATAAAAATACAACAGTTTTTCCATCGTATAACAAGATTAATTGCAACCAATTTGAAAGTGATTGCCAATTCTACGTTCCGGGCAACCTAGGCTTCACTCTAGGGTGTTGCTCCACCAGATCGAATAGTTAGTGCCTTAGAAGTCAACGCCAGAAGCATAAAGTACAATATAAATACAACAGTTTTTCCATCGTATAAAACGAATAACTGCAACCAGTATGAAGCTGATGGTCATTTCTACTTTCCGAGCAACCTAGGCTTCACTCTAGGGCGTTGCTGCACCAGATCGAATAGTTAGTGCCTTAGAAGTCAACGCCAGAAGCATAAAATACAATATAAATACAACAGCTTTTCCATCGTATAAAACGAATAATTGCAACCAGTATGAAACTTATGGTCATTTCTACTTTCCGAGCAACCTAGGCTTCACCCTATGGCGTTGCTCCAACAGATTTAATAGTTAGGTCCTTAGAAGTAAACGCCAGAAGCATAAAATACGATATAAATACAGCAGCTTTTCCATCGCATAAAACGAATAATTGCAACCAGTGTGAAAGTAATGGTCATTTCTACGTTCCGAGGACCCTAGGCGTCACTCTAGGGCGTTGCTCCTCCACATCTAATAGCTACGGCCTTAGAAGTCAACGCCAGAGGCATAAAGTACAATATAAATACAACAGCGTTTCCATCGTATAGAACGAATAATTGCAACCAGAGTGAAAGTTATGGTCATTTCTACATTCCGAGCAACCTAGGATCCACTCTAGCGCGTTGCTCCACCAGATCGAATAGTTAGGTCCATAGAAGTCAACGCCCGAAGCATAAAATGCAATAAAAATACAACAGTGTTTCCATAATATAACAGGAATAATTGCAACCAGTTTGAAAGTGATGGCCAATTCTACGTCCCGGGCAACCTAGGCTTCACTCTAGGGCGTTGCTCCACCAGATCCAATAGTTAGTGCCTTAGAAGTCAACGCCAGAAGCGTAAAATACAATATAAATACAACAGCTTTTCCATCGTATAAAACGAATAATTGCAACCAGTGTGAAAGTTATGGTCATTTCTACATTCCGAGCAACCTAGGATCCACTCTAGGGAGTTGCTCCACCAGATCGAATAGCTAGGTCCTTAGAAGTAAACGCCAGAAGCATAAAATACGATATAAATACAACAGCGTTTGCATCGTATAAAACGAATAATTGTAACCAGTTTGAAAGTGATGGCCAATTCTACGTTCCGGGCAACCTAGGCTTCACTCTAAGGCGTTGCTCCACTAGATCGAACAGCTAGGGCCTTAGAAGTCAACGCCAGAAGCATAAAATACAATACAAATACAACAGTTTTTCCATCGTATAAAACGAATAATTGCAACCAGTGTGATACTTATGGTCATTTCTACCTTCCGAGCAACCTAGGCTTCACCATAGGGCGTTGCTCCAACAGGTTGATTAGTTAGGGCCTTAGAAGTCAACGCCCGAACCATAAAATGCAAAAAAAACACAACAGTGTTTCCATCATATAACAGGAATAATTGCAACCAGTTTGAAAGTGATTGCCAATTCTACGTCCCGGGCAACCTAGCCTTCACTCTAGGGCGTTGCTCCACCAGATCGATTAGTTAGTGCCTTAGAAGTCAACACCAGAGGCATAAAATACAATATAAATACAACAGCGTTTCCATCGTATAAAACGAATAATTGCAACCAGTGTGAAAGTTATGGTCATTTCTACATTCCGAGCAACCTAGGATCCACTCTAGCGCGTTGCTCCACCAGATCGAATAGTTAGGTCCTTAGAAGTAAACGCCAGAAGCATAAAATACGATATAAATACAACAGCGTTTGCATCGTATAAAACGAGTAATTGTAACCAGTTTGAAAGTGATGGCCAATTCTACGTTCCGGGCAACCTAGGCTTCACGCTAGGGCGTTGCTCCACTAGATCGAACAGCTATGGCCTTAGAAGTCAACGCCAGAAGCATAAAATACAATATAAATACAACAGCTTTTCCATCGTATAAAACGAATAATTGCAACCAGTATGAAACTTATGGTCATTTCTACTTTCCGAGCAACCTAGGCTTCACCCTATGGCGTTGCTCCAACAGATTGTATAGTTAGGTCCTTAGAAGTAAACGCCAGAAGCATAAAATACGATATAAATACAGCAGCTTTTCCTTCGTATAAAACGAATAATTGCAACCAGTGTGAAAGTAATGGTCATTTCTACGTTCCGAGGACCCTAGGCGTCACTCTAGGGCGTTGCTCCACCACATCTAATACCTACGGCCTTAGAAGTCAACGCCAGAGGCATAAAGTACAATATAAATACAACAGCGTTTCCATCGTATAAAACGAATAATTGCAACCAGTTTGACAGTGACGGCCAATTCTACCTTCCGAGCAACCTAGGCTTCACCCTAGGGCGTTGCTCCAACAGACTGAATAGTTAGGGCCTTAGAAGTCAACGCCCGAAGCATAAAATGCAATAAAAATGCAACAGTGTTTCCATAATATAACAGGAATAATTGCAACCAGTTTGAAAGTGATGGCCAATTCTACGTCCCGGGCAACCTAGGCTTCACTCTAGGGCGTTGCTCCACCAGATCGAATAGTTAGTGCCTTAGAAGTCAACGCCAGAAGCATAAAATAGAATATAAATACAACAGCCTTTCCATCGTATAAAACGAGTAATTGCAACCAGTTTGACAGTGACGGCCAATTCTACCTTCCGGGCAACCTAGGCTTCACTCTAGGGCGTTGCTCCACCAGATCGAATGGTTAGTGCCTTAGAAGTCAGCGCCAGAAGCATAAAATACAATATAAATACAACAGTTTTTCCATCGTATAAAACGAATAATTGCAACCAGTATGAAACTTATGGTCATTTCTACTTTCCGAGCAACCTAGGTTTCACCCTAGGGCGTTGCTCCAACAGATTCAATAGTTAGGGCCTTAGAAGTCAACGCCCGAATCATAAAATGCAAAAAAAATACAACAGTGTTTCCATCATATAACAGGAATAATTGCAACCAGTTTGAAAGTGATGGCCAATTCTACGTTCCGGGCAACCTAGGTTTCACTCCAGGGTGTTGCTCCACAAGACCGAATAGTTACGGCCTAAGAAGTCAACGCCGGAAGCATAAAATACGATATAAACACAACAGCTTTTCCATCGTATAAAACGAATAATTGCCACCAGTGTGAAAGTAATGGTCATTTCTACGTTCCAAGCACCCTAGGCGTCACTGTAGGGCGTTGCTCCACCACAGCTAATAGCTACGGCCTTAGAAGTCAACGCCAGAGGCATAAAATACAATATAAATACAACAGCGTTTCCATCGTATAAAACGAATAATTGCAACCAGTGTGAAAGTTATGGTCATTTCCACATTCCGAGGAACCTAGGCTTCACTCTAGGGCGTTGCTCCACCAGATCGAATAGTTAGGTCCTTAGAAGTAAACGTCAGAAGCATAAAATACGATATAAATACAACAGCTTTTCCATCGTATAAAAGGATTAATTGCAACCAGTTTGAACGTGATGGTCATTTCTCCTTTCCGGGCCACCTAGGCTTCACTCTAGGGCGTTGCCCCACTAGATCGAACAGCTACGGCCTTAGAAGTCAACGCCAGAAGCATAAAATACAATATAAATACAACAGTTTTTCCATGGTATAAAACGAATAATTGCAACCAGTATGATACTTATGGTCATTTCTACTTTCCGAGCAACCTAGGCTTCACGCTAGGGCGTTGCTCCAACAGATTGAATAGTTAGGGCCTTAGAAGTCAACGCCCGAAGCATAAAATGCAATAAAAATACAACAGTGTTTCCATAATATATCAGGAATAATTGCAACCAGTTTGAAAGTGATGGCCAATTCTACGTCCCGGGCAACCTAGGCTTCACTCTAGGGCGTTGCTCCACCAGATCGAATAGTTAGTGCCTTAGAAGTCAACGCCAGAGGCATGAAGTACAATATAAATACAACAGCGTTTCCATCGTATAAAACGAATAATTGCAACCAGTGTGAAAGTTATGGTCATTTCTACATTCCGAGCAACCTAGGATCCACTCTAGCGCGTTGCTCCACCAGATCGAATAGTTAGGTCCTTAGAAGTAAACGCCAGAAGCATAAAATACGATATAAATACAACAGCGTTTGCATCGTATAAAACGAGTAATTGTAACCAGTTTGAAAGTGATGGCCAATTCTACGTTCCGGGCAACCTAGGCTTCACGCTAGGGCGTTGCTCCACTAGATCGAACAGCTATGGCCTTAGAAGTCAACGCCAGAAGCATAAAATACAATATAAATACAACAGTTTTTCCATCGTATAAAACGAATAATTGCAACCAGTATGATACTTATGGTCATTTCTACTTTCCGAGCAACCTAGGCTTCACCCTAGGGCGTTGCTCCAACAGACTGAATAGTTAGGGCCTTAGAAGTCAACGCCCGAAGCATAAAATGCAATAAAAATGCAACAGTGTTTCCATAATATAACAGGAATAATTGCAACCAGTTTGAAAGAGATGGCCAATTCTACGTCCCGGGCAACCTAGGCTTCACTTTAGGGCGTTGCTCCACCAGATCGAATAGTTAGTGCCTTAGAAGTCAACGCCAGAAGCATAAAATACAATATAAATACAACAGTCTTTCCATCGTATAAAACGAATAATTGCAACCAGTTTGACAGTGACGGCCAATTCTACCTTCCGGGCAACCTAGGCTTCACTCTAGGGCGTTGCTCCACCAGATCGAATGGTTAGTGCCTTAGAAGTCAGCGCCAGAAGCATAAAATACAGTATAAATACAACAGTTTTTCCATCGTATAAAACGAATAATTGCAACCAGTATGAAACTTATGGTCATTTCTACTTTCCGAGCAACCTAGGCTTCACCCTAGGGCGTTGCTCCAACAGATTGAATAGTTAGGGCCTTAGAAGTCAACGCCCGAATCATAAAATGCAAAAAAAATACAACAGTGTTTCCATCATATAACAGGAATAATTGCAACCAGTTTGAAAGTGATGGCCAATTCTACGTTCCGGGCAACCTAGGTTTCACTCCAGGGCGTTGCTCCGCCAGACCGAATAGGTACGGCCTAAGAAGTCAACGCCAGAAGCATAAAATACGATATAAATACAACAGCATTTCCATCGTATAAAACGAATAATTGCAACCAGTATGAAACTTATGGTCATTTCTACGTTCCGGGCAAGCTAGGTTTCACCCTCGGCTGTTGTTCCATCAGATCGAATAGTTAGGGCCTAAGAAGTGAACGCCAGAAGCATAAAATGCAATAAAAATACAACAGTTTTTCCATCGAATAACAAGATTAATTGCAACCAATTTGAAAGTGATTGCCAATTCTACGTTCCGGGCAACCTAGGCTTCACTCTAGGGCGTTGCTCCACCAGATCGAATATTTAGTGCCTTAGAAGTCAACGCCAGAAGCATAAAATACAATATAAATACAACAGTTTTTCCATCGTATAAAACGAATAATTGCAACCAGTATGAAGCTGATGGTCATTTCTACTTTCCGAGCAACCTAGGCTTGACTCTAGGGCGTTGCTCCACCAGATCGAATAGTTAGTGCCTTAGAAGTCAACGCCAGAAGCATAAAATACAATATAAATACAACAGTTTTTCCATCGTACAAAACGAATAATTGCAACCAGTAAGAAACTTATGGTCATTTCTACTTTCCGAGCAACCTAGGCTTCACCCTAGGGCGTTGCTCCAACAGATTGAATAGTTAGGGCCTTAGAAGTCAACGCCCGAATCATAAAATGCAAAAAAAATACAACAGTGTTTCCATGATATAACAGGAATAATTGGAACCAGTTTGAGAGTGATGTCCAATTCTACGTTCCGGGCAACCTAGGTTTCACTCCAGGGCGTTGCTCCACCAGACCGAATAGTTACGGCCTAAGAAGTCAACGCCAGAAGCATAAAATACGATATAAACACAACAGCTTTTCCATCGTATAAAACGAATAATTGCCACCAGTGTGAAAGTAATGGTCATTTCTACGTTCCAAGCACCCTAGGCGTCACTCTAGGGCGTTGCTCCACCACATCTAATAGCTACGGCCTTAGAAGTCAACGCCAGAGGCATAAAATACAATATAAATACAACAGCGTTTGCATCGTATAAAACGAATAATTGCAACCAGTGTGAAAGTTATGGTCATTTCCACATTCCGAGGAACCTAGGCTTCACTCTAGGGCGTTGCTCCACCAGATCGCATAGTTAGGTCCTTAGAAGTAAACGCCAGAAGCATAAAATACGATATAAATACAACAGCTTTTCCATCGTATAAAAGGATTAATTGCAACCAGTTTGAACGTGATGGCCATTTCTCCTTTCCGGGCAACGTAGGCTTCAGTCTAGGGCGTTGCTCCACTAGATCGAACAGCTAGGGCCTTAGAAGTCAACGCCAGAAGCATAAAATACAATACAAATACAACAGTTTTTCCATCGTATAAAACGAATAATTGCAACCAGTATGATACTTATGGTCATTTCTACTTTCCGAGCAACCTAGGCTTCACCCTATGGCGTTGCTCCAACAGATTGAATAGTTAGGTCCTTAGAAGTAAACGCCAGAAGCATAAAATACGATATAAATACAGCAGCTTTTCCATCGTATAAAACGAATAATTGCAACCAGTGTGAAAGTAATGGTCATTTCTACGTTCCGAGCACCCTAGGCTTCACTCTAGGGCGTTGCTCCACCACATCTAATAGCTACGGCCTTAGAAGTCAACGCCAGAGGCATAAAGTACAATATAAATACAACAGCGTTTCCATCGTATAAAACGAATAATTGCAACCAGTGTGAAAGTTATGGTCATTTCTACGTTCCGGGCAAGCTAGGCTTCACCCTAGGCTGTTGTTCCATCAAATCGAATAGTTAGGGCCTAAGAAGTGAACGCCAGAAGCATAAAATGCAATAAAAATACAACAGCTTTTCCATCGTATAAAAGGATTAATTGCAACCAGTTTGAACGTGATGGCCATTTCTCCTTTCCGGGCAACGTGGGCTTCACTCTAGGGCGTTGCTCCACTAGATCGAACAGCTGGGGCCTTAGAAGTCAACGCCAGAAGCATAAAATACAATATAAATACAACAGTTGTTCCATCGTATAAAACGAATAATTGCAACCAGTATGATACTTATGGTCATTTCTACTTTCCGAGCAACCTAGGCTTCACCCTAGGGCGTTGCTCCAACAGATTGAATAGTTAGAGCCTTAGAAGTCAACGCCCGAAGCATAAAATGCAATAAAAATACAACAGTGTTTCCATAATATAACACGAATAATTGCAACCAGTTTGAAAGTGATGGCCAATTCTACGTCCCGGGCAACCTAGGCTTCCCTCTAGGGCGTTGCTCCACCAGATCGAATAGTTAGTGCCTTAGAAGTCAACGCCAGAGGCATAAAATACAATATAGATACAACAGCTTTTCCATCGTATAAAACGAATAATTGCAACCAGTTTGAAAGTGATGGCCAATTCTACGTTCCAGGCAACCTAGCCTTCACTCTAAGGCGTTGCTCCACTAGATCGAACAGCTAGGGCCTTAGAAGTCAACGCCAGAAGCATAAAATACAATATAAATACAACAGTTTTTCCATCGTATAAAACGAATAATTGCAACCAGTATGATACTTATGGTCATTTCTACTTTCCGAGCAACCTAGGCTTCACCCTAGGGCGTTGCTCCAACAGATTGAATAGTTAGGGCCTTAGACGTCAACGCCCGAACAATAAAATGCAAAAAAAAACACAACAGTGTTTCCATCATATAACAGGAATAATTGCAACCAGTTTGGAAGTGATGGCCAATTCTACGTTCCGGGCAACCTAGGCTTCGCTCTAGGGCGTTGCTCCACCAGATCGAATAGATAGTGCCTTAGAAGTCAACGCCAGAAGCATAAAATACAATATAAATACAACAGTTTTTCCATCGTATAAAACGAATAATTGCAACCAGTATGAAACTTATGGTCATTTCTACTTTCCGAGCAACCTAGGCTTCACCCTAGGGCGTTGCTCCAACAGATTGAATAGTTAGGGCCCTAGAAGTCAACGCCCGAACCATAAAATGCAAAAAAAATACAACAGTGTTTCCATCATATATCAGGAATAATTGCAACCAGTTTGAAAGTGATGGCCAATTCTACGTTCCGGGCAACCAAGGTTTCACTCCAGCGCGTTGCTCCACCAGACCGAATAGTTACGTCCTAAGAAGTCAACGCCAGAAGCATAAAATGCGTTATAAATACAACAGCTTTTCCATCGTATAAAAGGAATAATTGCAAACAGTGTGAAAGTAATGGTCATTTCTACGTTCCGGGCAAGCTAGGCTTCACCCTAGGCTGTTGTTCCATCAGGTCGAATAGTTAGGGCCTAAGAAGTGAACGCCAGAAGCATAAAATGCAATAAAAATACAACAGTTTTTCCATCGTATAACAAGATTAATTGCAACCAATTTGAAAGTGATTGCCAATTCTACGTTCCGGGCAACCTAGGCTTCACTCTAGGGCGTTGCTCCACCAGATCGAATAGTTAGTGCCTTAGAAGTCAACGCCAGAAGCATAAAATACAATATAAATACAACAGTTTTTCCATCGTATAAAACGAATAATTGCAACCAGTATGAAGCTGATGGTCATTTCTACTTTCCGAGCAACCTAGGCTTCACCCTAGGGCGTTGCTCCAACAGTTTGAATAGTTAGAGCCTTAGAAGTCAACGCCCGAAGCATAAAATGCAATAAAAATACAACAGTGTTTCCATAATATAACACGAATAATTGCAACCAGTTTGAAAGTGATGGCCAATTCTACGTCCCGGGCAACCTAGGCTTCCCTCTAGGGCGTTGCTCCACCAGATCGAATAGTTAGTGCCTT